>NC_138499.1:48926273-49526273 GCF_964252035.2 Podarcis erhardii | reverse complement strand
AATATCAATGTGGAGGCAGGACAACAACAAAATAATTCAAGAACAGAGTTCTGAGATTTTTTTAAAAAAATACCTAATTATATGATGGCCTCAGGGTGTATCATAATTAAAGTTAAATGAATTTTCTCATTTTTCCATGAAAAAAGTATATGTAATACTTAGCATGCAACATGTGTCACCTTCTTCATGGCATTAACTTTCAACCTCTGCTAGTGGGAGGAAGATGTAGTTGAGAACTTTCCTTATTATGTATTCCATTCTCCTAGGCACGTGTTTCTTTCTTGGTTACTATTGAATTGTTCTCATTAGTCTTAATTTTTAAAAATCACATCACCGTATTTTTCCGTTTATAACGCAAGGTTTCTTGCTTTAAAAAATTAGTAAAAAAATGGGGGAGTCGTTTTATACATGGAACATGGGCATCAGGGGGCGGGATTAATATTTAAACAAATGTCTGGGATTTTGGGGTTGGACAGGCTGAGGCAGTCCCTCCAGCCGCCGTCCCCTCCTTCTCCTCTCTCGCCTTCTGCAGTCACTATCCACCTTGGCTACCTCTCCTCACCCTTCTTTATTTCCCCCTCCCCCTCAACCCCCCACCCTGCCCCTGGCCCACTCCCCACTTTCCTCAGCTTGGTTTGCTTGATGACGTGGCCCAGCAGAGTGGGTGCTCCCTTCCCCATCCTCTGCCCCAGCGTCCTGCTTGGGAGCCTCCTGCCCCTCGCTTCCCCGCAGCTGCCAAGGGGGGGCATGTGGTGCCCCAACCACTGAGCCTACTTCCGCACCACTGGCACTGCATGCACCTCATGCTGGAAACTTTCCGTCACCACTGCCAGTCATCTAGATTTTCACTTCTATTTTAGGGTTTTGCTTTTAAAATTTTGTGTTGAAAAAAATCAGGCTCGTCTTATACTCAGGATCGTCTTATACACGGGAAAAATATGGTACTTGCTAATAGAAAAGAGAAGATTATAATGTTTTTTTTTTAGTCAGCAAACAATATTTTTTATATCTTCTGATCACAATTTTGTCATTTCTGTTATATTTTGAACTTTATTATAATTTATGGCTAATCAAAAAAAGCAAATTTATTAAAATATTAATCAAAGGCAAAAGCCACAAATACTTAGTGCATAGATATACTGGTCAAATGTATTTTATAGGTATCTTAAAATGCCTGCTTTCAAATATTAATGGGATTTTCTTTTTAACCAACTAACAACTTCCAGGATGAAGCCTGGCAATCTGTTGTTGTTTCCTGCTCACGTCAATCCTTAACCACAAATCTGTTTTGAAAGACAGTCCCTTGTTTTAGCTAAATATCTGCAGTAAGTAGGATCTTCTGTTCACTCAGCATTCCATTAAGCAGGAGGAATGTGTTCCAAAGTTATCTACATACAGTGGTGCCCCGCAAGACGAATGCCTCGCAAGACGAAAAACTCGCTAGACGAAAGAGTTTTCCGTTTTTTGAGGTGCTTTGCAAGACGAATTTCCCTATGGGCTTGCTTTGCAAGACAAAACGTCTTGCAAGTTCTTGCGAGTTTGTTTCCTTTTTCTTAAAGCCGCTAAGCCGTTAATAGCCACTAAGCCGTTAATAGCCGCTAAGCCGCTAATAGCCGTGCTTCACAAGACAAAAAACCCGCAAGACGAAGAGACTTGCGGAACGGATTAATTTCGTCTTGCGAGGCACCACTGTATTTAGGCTGAATAGAAGGAAATAAATATATCTTGTTAAACAGTAACTCTTCTGAGTGTATCTTTTGGATTCCACAATTCCACACTCAAATCAAGAGCATGAAATGGGGACAACAGCAAGGATAAATTTCTATTACTTTGGAAAGGGCTGTGAAACCAAACATTTTGGCCTTTCTGACCATTTTTCAGTTGTGCTTTCTGAAGTGCCAAAGTTGTTTGCTGCCTTAATTACTGAGGGAACAAAGGAGACTAGCAGCAGTCTACTGAGATGCCCATCTTATTGTTTCCTCATAAGCATGGATTAGTGATGAATAAGTCTTTTAATTGACCTGTAGAGATAGACTTTCAATTCTGTCCCTGCAAGAGTTTTAATTACTGATTCCCTCTCTTTTTTTACAGCAAAATATTCCCAAATAAGAAAAAGTTTCCTACTAAAAAATGTTTTTAAGCGGATTGAAGAAGTATTAATTCTCATTAGTATTCTAGTACATTTTTATCATCTGAGTGTAATCACGCCAAGTTAAGTGATTTTAAGTCCTATGTTTCAATGAGAGTGTTGAGTATATGTTTAAAGCTTTCACTGAAATGAATGTGTTTTAATTATTTCACTCTTGGGTGTATGATTATGGGTACATTTGCTTACACAAATAGAGAGAAATAAAATATATTTCAAGTTGAATTAATTCCCTTTTGTACTATAATGCAAATGAATAAAAACAAACAAGAAAAAAGGATAGATATTTCTCATACTAAGTATCAAGCAGTTGCTCAAATATCCATAAACCTTTCAGTGGTCCACGTCTTACAATACATTATGAGAGCAACATAACTTCCATGTAACTTCTTTCCATACTGCAGGTAGATGAGAATGCTTATATAGATCCACTACAATCTGGGTTCAGACCTAGTTTCAGAGCTGAGTCTGCTCTGATGGATGACATTTATTGCGAGAGAGACAGTGGGAGTATGAAGCCTTTGATACGACTGACTGTGGTACCCTCCTGGACTGACTAAGCAGGACAGATATCAGAAGCACTGTATGACAGTGGCTCCATTGATAACTTCAAGGTAATGTCCAAAAAGTAGCTCTGGGTGAGTGTTCCTCAGCACCCTGACACTTCAGCTATGCAGTTCTATGCCCTCCCCAGTGTGATTTAATATCTATTTGAAGCCATCGGAGGCAGTCATTAGAAGTTCTGGAGCAAGATGTTACCAGTACACTGATGATAAAGTGCTCTACTTCTCCATAGCATCTGATTCAGGAGAGTGATGTGACAGCTCCAGATCAGTGTCTGAATGCAGTAATAAACTGAGTGAGGGCCAGTAAACGGTGTTTGAATCCTGGGAGGGAGGAAGTTCTTTAGGTGGTTTGGTTCCCATGTTTGGGGAAGTAGCATGCTACCTTTTCCAGAAGGACTTGCACTCCCTCTGAAGCAGCAAGTGCAAGCTTGGGGGTACTCCTGGATACATCTGTGGCTGGAATGCCTTTTACCAGCTTCATCTACATTGCCAGCTACAACCATTCAAAGACAAGGACAGTCTGACTACTGCAGTCCATGCATAGCTTACCTTACCACAAGGCTGCCCTTGGGTCTGGTTTGGAAGCTCCATCTGGTTTAGAATGTGCAGCCAAACTGCTGATAGAATCATCTGGTCATGAACATCTTAGTCAAGAACTACCTTGTCAGTACAAGGATTTCCACCTGGGCAGCAGGACTTTCCCCTCTTTCTTACCCTATATCCTATTGCACAAGCAGAAATCTTTGCACCAATGGACTTGTTAGTTGAGACTGAAAGAAATTAATCCATTGGTGAAGGAAAAAATAAAATTTTGCATAGGTGGGAGACTGGGGCTTATCTCTCAGCCACTGTGGGCCATCATCTCCCCCAACAATGTCCCTCAAATGAAGCTGTGTCAGAAAGTTGCAACTTCTGAAGTTAGAGATTATGGAAATATAACCTGTTAGCCTGCCGAAGCTGCTGCTTGCAGCAATGGAAAAGGAGGAAAGGGTTGGTTGTCCACAGTTGCTTGTCATGGCAAGGCTCCCACTGCTGGAAACTTGTGGAATCCCCCCTCCCAGAAATAAGTGAAAATGTCACATTTGTGGCTTGCAAACCATACTGCAGAAAATGAATTTTTAGCTCAGCTCTAAATTCAGCACTCACATTAATAAGCAAGTCATGTAGGAAGTTAGCATGCTGATACCCAGCCTAAATCCTATGATGCTGGCATTGTTGACATGGTTACATTCCACACAATTAGCCTGTTCTACATGTGCAACAGATTTAGAGCAAAATGAGGGGAAGACACATGAGGGCAGCAACCACGCTGCTCTGGTATAAATCAGCTCTAAGGTTACTTTTGCATGGCTGTAATTGCTCCTGTATTGAAGTAGTAAGGGCTGGCTTTCTGCAAAATCTGAGTGAATGCCACATAAATCTAATACCCACTCACCATATTGGTACAAGTATTGCATATGATTAAGGAATACTTAAATTTAAGTATTAAATTAAATTTAACATGGCCTTATATTGCATGGCTTCACTGCCGATTGTATATGAATGAAAAAGATAAGACTTTCAAGTATTGTGTTTAGGGTTGAGATACTAACATACCTACAATAAAGTAAACACTATTTTATTAAAAGCAATTAAGTTAGTCAGACAACAAGCATTTTTTACTAAATTGGTGTTTTTCTCTTTCTTTATGGTAACATCATTAATTTAATCCCATTTTGAATATTATACACTTGTTTCAATACTCAATGTACTTCCCATGCTTACAGGTTAAACGGTTTTAATAGCTAAGAGTAGGGCAAGAGTTTCATTTCAAATTACGGAAGCACATCTTAAGCCATAAAAATAAAAGGCTTTTACCAATGTACGTTATTTCCTTAGATCAGTAATCACCAGTGAATTACACAGAGGGAACTTGATTATAGCTTTCAGTCTTTCAGAAAAAGGTCATTTAATAGAAAGAATTGAGGAAGCTGAAGGCTTTTAACAAGTGTTTTACTACCTGTCAATCATGCTAAACATGCATAGCAGGTACTAAGATATTTCACAACCTAGCCCAGGAAGCCATGCTTTCTCCAATGCTGTACGTGTAAAAGGTTCAAATTAAGCGTTATCTTTTAAAAGCAAACTTTGATTTTATTGTTAGTGTTTGTAAAAAAAAAAAAATAGAGAGAGATTATTTTAAAAGTTCATAGATATGATGCTAACATGCTTTTGCAGATCTTTGACAAGGTAGCAACGTGAAGACCTCTAGGTAATAACAAAAGAAGAAGAAAACACACGCATGCCACACTGGAAACTAAGGATATATTTCCTTTTCTTAGCATGCCGTGGGAATGAAGGTACAACTTATTCCACAGCAATCTCCACTTTACAAGAGAAACAGGTCTCAACTTGCAGAATCAATCAGTTTCTTTTCTTTCTAACCCTATATATCTCCAACAGCCTTGCATTCCCTTTCTGCTAATGGATTAAGACTCAGAAGGCAAAAATATGGGCATTAACAGGCCATCAAAGAGCAATTCCCCAGTCCAGGTGACAAACTTTCCCAGACCATCTATTCTCTAAAATGCTGAAAAGCAAACTTTTAGTTAGGTTTACATGTTCATTGATT
This sequence comes from Podarcis erhardii, assembly GCF_964252035.2. Classification (NCBI taxonomy): domain Eukaryota; kingdom Metazoa; phylum Chordata; class Lepidosauria; order Squamata; family Lacertidae; genus Podarcis; species Podarcis erhardii. The sequence goes on along the minus strand of NC_138499.1, from coordinate 49,520,950 downwards.
TCTGACCAAAGTTACCACAATGTAGACATAAGTTCTCTTTGCCATGTAATTTAACAGGTTATTATAGCATTTTGCGGACTGAATACCTAAAATAATAATAATAATAATAATTTATTATTTATACCCCGCCCATCTGGCTGGGCCTCCCCAGCCACTCTGGGCGGCTTCCAAAAGAATATTAAAATACTATGATACATCAAACATTAAAAGCATCCCTAAACAGGGCTGCCTTCAGATGTCTTCTAAAAGTCTGGTAGTTGTTGTTCTCTTTGACATCTGGTGGGAGGGCATTCCACAGGGAGGGCGCCACTACCGAGAAGGCCCTCTGCCTGGTTCCCTGTAACTTGACTTCTCGCAGTGAGGGAACCGCCAGAAGGCCCTCGGTACTGGACCTCAGTGTCCGGGTAGAACGATGGGGGTGGAGACGCTCCTTCAGGTATACTGGACCGAGGCCGTTTAGGGCTTTAAAGGTCAGCACCAACACTTTGAATTGTGCTCGGAAACGTACTGGGAGCCAATGTAGGTCTTTCAAGACCGGTGTTATATGGTCTCGGCGGCCGCTCCCTGTCACCAGTCTGGCTGCTGCGTTCTGGATTAGTTGTAGTTTCCGGGTCACCTTCAAAGGTAGCCCCACGTAGAGTGCATTGCAGTAGTCCAAGCGGGAGATAACCAGAGCATGCACCACTCTGGCGAGGCAGTCCACAGGCAGATAGGGTCTCAGCCTGCGTACCAGATGGAGCTGGTACACAGCTGCCCTGGACACGGATTTAACTTGTGCCTCCATGGACAGCTGTGAGTCCAAAATGACTCCCAGGCTGCACACCTGGTCCTTCAGGGGCACAGGTACCCCATTCAGGACCAGGGAGTCCTCCACACCTGCCCGCCTCCTGTCCCCCAGAAACAGTACTTCTGTCTTGTCAGGATTCAATCTCAATCTGTTAAAAATAATATCTAACTGAAACAAACTGAAAAGTTACTTGTGAATACTTCAAGAGTACAGTGGGTAACTTGACTGTAGTACCTTAAATGGTGGCAGGATACTATAAAAAATAGCAATATACTGTATTAACACAAGATAAAAGGATACAGTAATGAATCATGTAGATACACAGTGAGCTGCCTTTTCCAAGGTGGGTCCATAGGTTCATAGCAGTATGTATTCAGCTATTTGATAAATTTGTGAATGGTGGCACACTCTTGCAACTACGATGCCTTAAGAATTCGTGATACGTTGTGAAATGAGGATTACATTACACAAACTTTTGTCTTTTGTCTGGACCATCAAATATAAAGCATTTCTGGGTTTCCAGATCATTCATTAGTAAAACCACTTCAGGAATGAGCAACGAATTCAATGAAACAATGAAGGGTGATGTTTCTATGGAATGTTCACTGCCTCAGGAGTTCCAGGAATATTTAAAAAGCTTATCCTCCCCCCAAAAAATAATGATCACAAATGAAATGCTTTAATCAATTAATCCCTTTAAATGTTAAAGTCCTATTTAAAAACAAACCTTTCACAGTCGCACATTCACTCATTGCTAAGTTCAAATAATTACTACTCATAAAGAAAGTGATGTGTAAAAAAAAAGTGCCAAAAAAGCCTTTACATCCATCCATCTACATAAGCATAAAGAAGATAGGAAACCTACACAAGAGAAGGAAAATACAAGAAGGAAAATTGGCAGGGAGTAGCTAGGCAGTAAGAAGCAGGTCCAATTTGACTGAGAAAAGCAGTCTAAAAATGGCTACCAGATGGTTTTAAACTTTCCTAATTTATCTCTCTTTTTATGTGGCATTCTTTCATTTGCTGACAGGGCAAGCAACTCTAATATCCAGATTTCATGGGCAAGGCTACATTTTTGCCTTCCAGCCTCACAAAAATACAGTGTTTGGCAACTAGTACAAATCTTTGTGCTCATGCCTTTTGAGCCTTACTGAAGGCCTAAGCTCCTGGGTAGCAGCCCAGAAGTATGTGTGCATATTTGGAAAAGAACAGCAAGCATTGAACACTAAATTTATTTGCCTGGCTACTTCCACCCACATAGAAACAGCAAGTGATTAGTTCCAATGTGCCCTAAGAGATCTCACAACACCAACAAACATCTGAGGCACACACCCTTGTTTTGTCAGCGATAGCAGATAAGAACAAAAAATAGTAAAATAAAAATTTTGGTAGAAGGCAAATAGATCAAACTTCTGACTACAACAGTGGGAGCCCTTCATACATTATTGCAGTGGAATCCTACAATCATGTTGCATGAATCCAATTGGGCTGCCAACTTGAGTAACATATTGGGGGACAGGTAAGCCCCGCCCTGAATAAGTAATCACAAGATGCAGCACATGCACACCATTTGAATGGCGTCCATCAACTTTGGGGCAGATGACCCCCTGAAATACTTTGTTTTGGGGGGAGGGCAAAGGCACATCGGCCCCTAGGAGCTAGGTCCTATGGGTCCAGTTCTGACGACAGGAAGGACTGTGACAATAAAAAGGTAAGGAGCTCTACAGTTGGTCCCAAATACATGCTTTCGAGCTTCAAAATGTTACGTAGTGGGACAGAAGAAATGCCTCAGTTAAGTGGCCCTGCAGTAACATAGGTAAAGGTACCCCTGCCCGTACGGGCCAGTCTTGACAGACTCTAGGGTTGTGCGCTCATCTCACTCTAGAGACCGGGAGCCAGCGCTGTCCGAAGACACTTCCGGGTCACGTGGCCAGCGTGACAAAGGTGCTCCGGCGAACCGGCACCAGCACAGCACACGAAAACGCCGTTTACCTTCCCGCTATAAAGCGGTACCTATTTATCTACTTGCACTTAAGAGTGCTTTCGAACTGCTAGGTGGGCAGGAGCTGGGACCGAACGACGGGAGCTCACCCCGCCGCGGGGATTAGAACCGCCGACCATGCGATCAGCAAGTCCTAGGCGCTGAGGTTTTACCCACAGCGCCACCCGCGTCCTCCAGTAACATATGGAGGGTCTAAAAGACACAGCCCTGCACCAACTTCAGTAAAGATGCTATAAAAACAGTATCCCAAAAAGAAAGTAAAAGTTCAGAGATGAGGGAAGGCTAATCCACTTTAAGATCATGAGCCTCCAGTACAAATGAGAGTGCACAAGTCTAAGAGTCATCCCAACACACACAGTACTCTCATAGTAAATGCTAACAAGCCACAAATATATTGTAGCACATCTAAGTCCTTCTCCTTATGCTGCCCAAAGTATCTTGGCATTCTCCAACCACACAAGATCTTGAACTTTTAATGTGGTGTCACACCTAGATTGTTTCTACGTAACGATACTCCCTCTTCACAATTTTCCGCATACTCTGTGATACTTTTCAAAAATGTTATTTACTGGTTACAAGATTCCAAGCCAAGTGAAATAGATAAATTAAGGTCCTTAAAGCCCCATGTGTACTCTTAGACATCAAAATCCCATTCTTTGATGACTGTAATCAAAGCAAGTCTGGTAATATACACAAACCCTAGATAAAGGCTTACAGGATTAAAGGATTACAAGAGGGTTATTAAAGGGTTTGGGTTTTTGTTTTAATTCTGTTTGAAACTTTAAGAAATAAGGAGGGCCCTTTTATTCTAGGTTGGATTACATTGTTTTTTATAAATCTCTCCTTTCAGAGCAATGGGTGGTATCTTTTTGCATTCTTAAAACTAATGTACATTTGTTGTTCCTGTAACTAGCTGCAAACGTTACAACATAAGCATCAACAACCTGAACTACTGGATGGTTTTGCTAGGCAATTATGAAAAATTTAACTGTACCATAAAGCCAACTTAACTTTGTGTTTGATATTCTACAAAAGCTTCATAAGCCCACTCATGCCTTAAAATCTGTATAAAATTCAGAGATAAATTTGATGTGAGACAGATGATTATGCTCCCACTCATTTACAAACAGTTAATTTCCGCAGTTCTGAGGTTTTCTTATTTTACTAAGGTTTCTTTTCTTTAGCTGGTAGAACAACAGGAGCATTGATTGATTCACCATTTAGAATGTTTTTATCTTGCTTTAGTGTTCTGCTAAAGATTCCCCATTTTCCTACAACTTTGTAAAAAAAAAACCCCTGATCAAATAGTTTAATCAAAACTATTCATAGTATTTTTTTTAAAAAAACCTGAAAGTTGTCCATATCTCAAAAATCCAGATGACTCAAAAATCCATATCCATCATCACACAACACTGTATATAAAGTCTGGAGTTCGGGATAACATTGGTAGTTCAATATTTCCAGGTTTCAAATTGTCACCTTAACAAACTGCTTTAAAACATTGGCTTGAAGTTTAATTTCTATTTTTACTGAAATCAGCCGTTCATAAATCAGGAGTCAAATCCCAATTTGTGTTGCTTTCTATATGAGTGTAATTAAACTGCATATGGTTGAATTGCTTTATGACAGGATGTATTTTGCAATGGATTTACTGAATAAATATAAAGGTTTACTTTTGGTCTTAAACCAAAATAAATAAATAAAAATGCAATGGCCATGATTTAAATAAATGGTGGACGGATGTGCAATGACATTCTGGACACATACAGCACCACCCATGGTCTCAATCAGTGCAAAAGGCAAAACTGGAAGCAAAAACCAGCAAAGTCCAAGGGTATAGGACCCTTTTCTGCCCAAGTACCACATTCCTTTATGGGCAACCTTCCAGGTGCTTCCAGTTGTGGGGGGAAAGTTAAAAAGTAAAACAACAACAACAAAAAACCTCTGCACAGAATGCTACATTCTCTCCCTGCAAAAGTCAGAGCTTTTTACATCTACACCTCTTCATCACCATCCAGGAAAACAAGGCATAGTGCAGTTGAGGGACACATTCTAGCAACACAAAAGCATTCCAGGAAGGTACAAAGCAAGGCATGAGGATTGATCCAGACAAAAAGGAATGAAGGGCCGCTTTTGACCCCATGCCTGAAGTTCCTCACTCCTACTTTAGGCCTAGGTACACACCTGTGGTTCTTTGGAACTCAACCATTATGCTCATTTTAAAGATCCTAGAAATAGATGGTGCAATGTTTGGTTAATGTCAGAACTGAATCAGTATCTTTAAGGACTTGTTCTTCAGAGCTACAGAATTCAGTCTGGTACGCCAGTCGCAAGCACTTACACTGGCATAGCAGCATAGAAACCCGGGAACACTTATCACAACATCTCGAGAGCAATACCAGATTTCACCATGTGAATGTAGATGTTTTTCTTTTTTATTATTCAAAGTTATAACAAAAACAAAATATTTTCCAAAAACATATCCTTATTCCCCCCCCATTTTTCCTCCCCCCACCCCCCACAAAACCCATCCCCCCACCCCCCGACTTCCCTCAGTTCCAGTCTTTGGTTTCTCCAATAATGCTATTTTCTGCATGTTACAGAGTTGTATAGATCCTCCAACTGTTTAGCTAATTATTATCAGTAAAAAATTGTGGATGTTTATTCAAAACCTGCCAAGGAGTCCAGTTCCCTTTGTTGCGTCTTCAAATACTTTGTGAAAGGTTCCCATTCATCCTTAAAGTCACAGTTATCCTTGTCCCGTAGCTTATGTGTCAATTTTGCCAGTTCTGCATAATCCATCAATTTTTCTTGCCATGATTCTTTAGTTGGGATTTCTTCAGTCTTCCATCCTTGTGCTACCAGAACTCTCGCGGCCATTGTCGCATACATGAAGATGTTTTTCAACTTTTTTGGAAGGTCTTTCCCTATGATCCCCAACAAAGATGCCTCGGGTTTTTTAACAAATGTTAAATGGAACATTTTCTTCAGTTCACTGTATATCATTTCCGAAAATTTTTTAATTACTTTACAATCCCACCACATATGATAAAATGTTCCCTCCTTTTCCTTACACTTCCAACATATGTTTGAACTAGTTTTGTACATTTTCCCTAGCTGCACAACATCTTGAGAGCAATACCAGATTTCACCATGTGAATGTAGATGTTTTTCTACATCTTTCTGAAGTACCTGTGTGCGGGAACAGCAAATTTTAGGCTCAAACTAAAGCATTTCTATTTTACTAAAATAATTGTCTGCTCAACACTTCTGTTCATGTTAATCAAACATTCATCTTAACCCCTTCTAACTAAAGTTCTCTGAACACAAAATTATAATTATAAAAGATATCACAAGCTTTCTGCATTTTAGCTCTCAACGCACTGGTGACATTCATCAGCCCTGCACTGCACATCAATGTCTGTTGAATAGCCACATTTCCATCAGTATGGTTATCACTGCACTCTAATAAATTAATAATAATATCTAGGCATCATCATAAATCTGCTGCTGCACAGCAGAAAATTCCAGAATAATCTGCATGATTGGCTTGAACTATCCAGTAGTGCAGTGGTACTTCCCGTTGCACACGGGACCTGGAGCTCTGATCAGATTCCGAGTAATTCGCAACTGGAGGTGCCTGTTCTGCGCATGCGTGCAGTGCGGTAGAGAGCTTCTGCACATGTGCACATGGCGAAACCCGAAAAAATACTTCTGGGTTTGCCGCGTGTGTAACCCGGAGGATACGCAACCAGAGGTGTGAGTAACCAGGGGCACCACTGTATTTCAATCAGTTAATCAACCTTCTTGTGGCTCAAAGCTCCAAACACCTTCCTTCTCCTCTGCCCACCCTACCCCATAGCCTCTAGAACAGGCACAGGCAAACTCGGCCCTCCAGATGTTTTGGGACTACAGCACCTATCATCCCTGGCCACTGGTCCTGTTAGTTAGGGATGGTGGGAGTTGTAGTCTGGAGGGCTGACTTTGCCTATGCCTGCTTTAGAAGGCAGAGAAGCTTCCCAAGCAACCACCTTGTCGATATACTTTCCTAGAAAGGTAGCTTTAGAGCTTCCACTATTCCCCCCCCCCCGAGATTGCCCTACTCCTCTCGTCCCATCCACCTTAAGTACTTGCAACTTAGCAAGGGCTACCTCCACTATCATGCCAGACCCATGATTAGCAGGAGGCTTTCCAAGCCCAACCACAGCAGGGTGATTCAGAATAGGACATAGCACCTTTAACCTCAAACAGGTAGAGCTTGAGATCAGATATCCATCTGGCTGCAAGGCTAAACTCACAACTGAAGCACTCTGCTTCCTGCTAGGTCTTGCCTTCTTTCCAGCTTGCTTGACAGTGTGAAAAAGAATTCACAGTGAGCTGTCTGTGGTCCTGACCACCTGAAACTCGTTCTGGACTCTTGCCATGCTTAGCCTTGACACCCCTATGGGCTGCAGTCTGGAACAGAACACCAACTGCACCTCCTGTCATGTTTGCAGAATTCCAGCCCTTTCCGCAATCTCATTCCCCACTTGCATTAGCCAAGCCTACTCTCCACACTCCCCAAAAAATGTCAATTACCAGCAAGGATTGCAGGGTGGGGTGGGGTGGGGTTCCAAAAAAAGGAAAATATGTCCTGTCAGGGAAATTTCTAATGTTATTGATTTTGTGCATGTATGCTTTGTGATACTGCACAATAATGGGAACAGAACACAACAAGAGAAATAAATCTTCTTTTCCTAGGCATTCGTGTATACAGTTCCTTGCCCAGACCCCAAGAAGAAAACGAAATGTTTCTTGGAGTTCTGCAGAGTGAGTGCTTTGCCTCTCCATAACAGCAAGAGACAACTCCCATTAACACACTCATGTGATTATGGATGTTAAGTTCTCCACACCACTAATGTGTGTACTTAGCAGCATTTATTTTAAGCAGATAGATTAGGATAATAGGTTAAAAGCGAGAGCTTTGGGAGGATAAACAGGATGTTTTAAATTATACAGCTATTTTTTCTCAACATTAGTTACAAGGTTGTTTTTTTTTTATTTATCCAGACTTACTATGCACACTGGTACTATCTCAGTGCAACTTTGCTTTCATTTTAATCTATATCCTTGAGATACAGAATGACTCAATGATTGACAGGCGAGTTTCAAGACCTTGCTGAGGTTAAACACTGCTTAACTGACATTGGAAAGAACACAGGTAATTCTCCTCTCAAGAGTGCCACTTCATTTACCTACTGAAGTCCTTAATAAATTTTGTACCATGGCTTTTAATCAGAAGCCTGCAGTGGACAAGGCGTGCACCTTCATTATTTCTTGCCTTAGCTAATACACTGCTGGGGGGAGGGGGGAGAGAGAAAGAACCTGAAGAAATATTTTGCCATTGGAAAGTAATTAACTTTATTCCTTTTTCCAACTGGAGTCAGATCGATTATTCATATTCATGAAATGATTTAACATGTACACAAGTAAATTAAGCACAAATTGAATGTTTAGACATATTCCTGTATCTCTTTCTGAATGGTAGTGTTTGTAAATTGCTCCACAATCTGATCTAAAATTTGTTGTGTTTGGAATCCATGTTCCCAACATTCTTCGGTGTAAGGCTACCAGAAGACTCTGGTGCATCTAGTCCCAAGTTCCATTCTGGTAAGAGAAACAATATATTTAAAATACCAGTGAAGCATTACTTCCTCTTTTGGTGAAGATACAGAAACTAGCATTTGGTTCTTAAAACAAATAGTGGCACCTGCCATATGGAACACTCTACCCAAGGAAATAAGGAACGTTACTGGGAAGGGTAACTCCTTTTGACCCTGCCATTAGCATTGTTTATGCTACCATTCTATGGTTTCTGCAATCACAATCTGGGCTGCGAAAACATGTTCATTTATTTTTTTCCTCTGCAACCAAGCTAAGGTACAAAAATTGACCAGATTCTTCTCCAGACTGACAGTGCATATCCAGATTGATATACAGTAGAATCTGAAGGAAAAGTGAGTCCCATTTAGTTTCCAATGAGAGAGCATAAGACTGCAACCAAAATTTTGTAGCAGGAGCACCTCAGTTGCCATTTTAGGACAAATTTTGGTTTTTGTTGCTTTGGACCAACAATAAAACATGTGTTCACTGATTTCAAGTGGCATTGATTATTGTATTACAGTGGTACCTCGAGTTAAGAACTTAATTTGTTCTGGATATCTGTTCTTAACCTGAAGCACCACTTTAGCTAATGGGGCCTCTTGCTGCCGCTGTGCCGCCGCTGCACGATTTTGCTTCTCATCCTGAAGCAAAGTTCTTAACCCGAGGTAATATTTCTGGATTAAAGGAGTCTGTAACCTGGAGCATATGTAACCTGAAACATATGTAACCCGAGGTACCACTGTATCTTCTTCCCTGACAAGTGAGGAGCTACTGAAATGTTGGCTACATGGCTGCCTAAAAGACTGGGCATATTTTGTAAACAATGCCAATTATTTGTTGGCAACTGAAAACTCATTAGCAAGAATCATTCTTACTCAAGGACACTAGCACAGAAAAGATGTGTGGTAATGGGTAGATGTCGACAAGGAAAAATTCACATTAAGCTTTTCATTAGGCTTTACCTATAGAGAGCATCAGGTGCTAATACAGGAACAGAAAGTACAAAAAAGTCACCTTTGATATATTAAGGTTCACCAAAGGTAAAAGTAACAGATCTTCAGGGAGGTTGTGAAAATGCAAACTCAAATGCACCTGTATCTTTTTCACCATAGACCTCTACAGATGAATGATGTTCATTGCTTCAGAATTCTCTGAAACTGTTGCATGGAGTTCTGCTATATAGACATAAAGATCATTGTAGGAGGTATACTCATAAACCGACTCTGTTGGATTTTATGCTTTCTGCTTATACTACTCACCTAACTTGGCAGCAGTTATAAAGCCTCACTCATATGAATAATGTTGCTTTGTGTATGCTAACAATCCTGGCAGTTTCCTCTTCAATAAAGCGCTCCAGATGTTAGTCTCAGTAATTACGTTTGACATCTCTCAGCTTTAGTAATGAAATACTGCTGCTACAAATGTCTTGTTTATATTTCTGTGGATCATCTGCAAACATGAGCGTTGCAGCATTGAGACAGATACATCGATGGGCACTGAATAGAAATATGCTAAAATGAAAATACAGCAATGGCATAATTTGCATAAATAAGATAAATATGGAAATGAAATATTCTTTGAGGAAAAATATTACAGTGATATTGTGTATTTGTTCTCTTGCATTTGATGAGCCCCCAAAAAAACCCACACTACTGCCTACTGGTTTCCTAAAAGGGAAAAAATATTTAAAGGTGGCCAGGTCTCTAATGCATAAATGATATTTACTAATGATTTTAAGTCTACATGAACAAGAAACAAACATTTGCTTTGGATATAAAATATCCAATTATATTTGTTTAATTTTACACCATCAAGGCAAGAATAGAAATAACACTTTCTCTCTCTCTCTCTCTCTCTCTCTCTCTCGTAAAAAAAAAAAAAGCTGTGTCTGTTATGGCTAATGTCATAACCTCAGTGATTAGTTTACCATTAATTCTTAACTTTTTGAATACTAACAATTAATATCATAAATTCTGACATTTACTAGAAAATGTCAGTGGCCAACCAACCGCCTTTGGCTAATGGTCAGATTTCATCCCCATTTCCATCATTTACCAGTTAAGCACAACATTTGTCATGGCAGGAAGATAAATATCAAAAATGAAAAAGAAGCATTGTAATGCATCAGTTATGATATTTGTAGTAACTCTTAAAGCTAGGTGTCTAAATAATTACCCAAGTTCATTCTCAGTTCCATAAATTATCAGTGAAGGATAATATTTTATAAAGCACTCTAGTGAATTTCCAAAACATGAATTTTGATATGCTTATTTCTGTCATTTACTGGTACATCTCAAGAACCGTAAATCCTTAAAAACAGAACCCAATTTTGTTTTCACTTTCTTTCTAATATAAAGCTTCTAATTGTTAGCAAATTAATTTATTTTCGCAAGATAAGAAAGACAAATTTCATACATAATTGTTTTATTTAAAATGTCTATGCTGCCAGACAGTTCATAACTCCAAACAGTTCACAATAAAAAACTCTGAACAGTTCACAATAAAAACCTGATTATAATAATGTGCAATAAAACAAAACATATTGAAGAATCACAAGTTTCTAAAGTTTCTAGAGGAATATCAGAATTTAGCACCTGTCAACTGAATGCTTGCCTAAGTAACATTTATGGAACACCAGCAAGGTTAGGGTGTGACAAGTGTTAGACGTACCATGAATTACAGGCTACTACTAAAAACCGCTGTACTCCATGATCTTACCTTGCCAATGGATCACAAATAAGGTCTCTCCCTCAGATATAAACAAGGTCAGATCACAAGCAAGGTATACAGAACAATTCTCCTGTTGTGGTGCTTCTAGAATTACTGCAGAAATATAACTGAATTTATATTCTAACCAGTCCTTGCAACCCAAGAACACAGTTTCTCTCTCCCCCCCCCCCCCCCGTGTAAATGTTGGCTGGAAGAAAATATTTTCTCTCCTGGAAAGATGCAGGAATGAGTGTATGTCAGGAGCAGCTGTGCCTTGAACTGATTATCTCCAAGTCTGTGCATTGGTACAATTTGTGGTGGGCCAAATAAAGTTAAGGGAGGGAAGAAAAGGCAGTAATGTCCTCCCACTTCCTTACATGCATCTACTCACTAGACACCCCATTGGTTCTCTTCACCTCACCTGACCAAAAGTCATTCCAGATGAGCATTTTCCCTAGCCAGCAGCATTCCCAAACCTTGGATCCACAGATGGTGTGGGACACTAACCCCCAATACACTCACAGCCAGCAGGGTCCATGGTAAGAGATGGTGGAAGTTGTAGTCCAACATCTGGTGGCCCAGGTTGGAGAAGACTGGTCTAGGCAATAGTTGACCTTTTGACTTGCTTATGTGGGTCCCTTGTCGTGCTCCAGTAGTGCTTCCTAGGCTACTTGGTATGTCCCTGCCTATCTGCACCTTTCTCAGTATGATACCTTTCCTTTCAGGCAGCCACCCATCAACCTGGTCACTCATTGTAGCCACCCCCATGTCACTTTGGGTAGATTTTTTAGTTTATCCCTTGACCTGCATTTGACTTTGCTTTGGGATTAGCTATATTACGACTGTGTCCCAGTGTTTCACTCAACTCTGGTGCTAATCCTGCCAGAACCCATACTTCTTTGAATTCTCAATGATCTGTAACTATCTTGGCATGTCCCGCCGTAGAAACATAAAAGACAAGCGGGGGGGGGGGAATCAAGAACGTTTTTAAAAGGGGTTATCAAGTTTAACTTAAAGAACTTCATAATTTTAGAATTTCATTTAGCTTGGAATGCAAGCTTTCTATACATAATCCATAACAGGAAGTATCACACATTCAGTTGTTTATGATTTTAAAAAAATAATTGTCCTTTTTCATTTTTAAGATAGGACAGTTAACTTTGGTAAGAGTAATGCTATACATAACAGTAAGTCCATAACCACATAATAAAACAACGCTGAGGTTGGTACATAGCTTCAGAGAACTCATTTTGAGGTGCATCTAGTGGTTTCGTCTCTGTGGACTGTGAAGAGGAAACGGTCACTGGCATAATCTAAATCAGTCTAAGCGTCTGCATCCAAACTATGTCAGCTGCACTGGTCTCAAAGAGACCTTTGTGCTTGGGCTTTGGATAAAGGCACATCATTGTGCTGTTCACACTGACATGCCCTACTCCTAATGTGACATCTCATGGAAAGAGTAAGAAAAAAATAGCTCATCTAGTTTCTGTGATAAGAGAATCCTTGGAACAATCTTTTTCTGCTCTTTTAAAGCCAGAATTTCCCCTTGATTTACTGTACTTCAGCAACAAAAAAACCAGGCCTGGATTCCAAATGTCACTAGCTGAAGTAAATAACATTTTTACTTACCACAGCAGAGAGGTATTTGATTTCTGCCAGTTACATGCCCTCCCCACAATTTTAGACCTCTGTGCTGAACTGCATGCTATTGAGGAGTACCCCTCCATTTCAAGGATGGCTTTTCAGCAAGTGCAATGAGATGCCGTGGGAAGGGGAAGGGGAAGGGGGACCCCCCCCCCCAACACACACCCAAAATGAACAGAATCGAGATCTTTATACCTATTTATCCCAATCAGTTATTAATGTTCATGCAGACCAGACGATTTACATGCATCTATTCAGGCCTAGATACTGGGTCTGTCATCGTTCTTTCCACATTTGCAACACACACCTACGGAATAAACTTCTGAAAACATGACAGATTGGCCCAATCAACAAATTTTGCTAACTTTATTATGCTCTGATTCTGTGCTGTTCCTCTGGATTCCTATCCCACACAATACCGTAAGTAATGCTGAGTAATAGTCATGCTTTTTTGTGCAGGGGAGGAAGTTGATTTAGAAGGAGGCGTTAGGTAAAAATTTCATAAATTACCACCATGCATGTTCATAATGCCTTTCAGCCTAAAGCTCAGAGCTATAAAATTGAATTTAACCTAGATTAATGCATTAATGCCTCTCTGCTTTTGTTGGGTAAAGGGGAGGGACACACTGCTGCTCAGCTACGCTCAAATCCTTAATTTCCCTATTATAACTATTGTCAGCTCTTACTTCCATTCTGGGGTGACCAATATTGCATTCAATGGGAAGTCAGAAGTTCTGCTCTGAAGACAATTAGGCAAGTTACTGTAGGATTCTCTTATTTCTATGGCCTCAATATTTCTACAGGGTCCTGGAAGTTCTAAAACCCAGATTGTATGGTTGGGGTAGTGAATGTAGTCTTCTTTCATCTTACAAATTTATATACAGGAAACTTCCCATTTGCCAGGGTTGCGATTTTGGGTCATTGTACACATCAGCGGAGTGCGTGTAAGCCCCAGAAAACTTCCATTTTCTGGGGCAGAAAACAGGAGTTGTGTCAGCAGTTACGCACCAATTAAATGCATGCAAACGGTCACCAGCTGTACTTCTGCATACCCAAGGGGGGGTCCAGAGAATATATAAAACTTCATGATATTATTGTGTGAGAGGTTATATTTTTCTGTGAGACCATTTATATTTTTCTGCTGAAATCCAGAATATAGCCAGAGACTAAATTCCTGCTTGTATGTGGGCAGCATTTAATAATTAGCTGATTATAAAATAACATCCTTATATATAGCTCATACAAATAAATTAGGACCTCATACAAGTTTAAAGAGAACTTCACATGACTATGCCTTATTCCTGTCGGGGGTTTTGCCATATAAATATTTGATTATGCTTGACCATATACTAACTGCTATATCTTTAGTATAGAAAAAAAGGTCTTAAAGGTTTTAAAAGGTGGGGGCGGGGGGGGGGATTGTTTTTGTACAAGTTGTATTCTCTAACATCCTTCACATTTTATAGCAAAATTACACATAGAGGTAGAGATTCTACTTGGGATGCTTAATTACAAAGCTAAGCTAGAAATATCCAGACAATAATAACTATTTTTTACTGCTTAGTTCCTGAGATAAGAGGATTTTGCCATTAAACTGTTCCCTGGTGTAATGCTTACTCCAGCTTTTGTATATTGACTGAGATTGAAAATGTATGCTATAAATCACTTATTCTGTAGTTCTAATAAACTGTTCTACTTATCCACCTCCATTATAGTGGATCAATAATCAGAAGAGATCAAGATGTGTTGATTAAAGTATGCAATTTTGTGGCTTTAGAAATAAATTCCTAATAAGGCCATTTTAAGTGTGCACTGATACGAGAAGCATTTTTCATCAGAGTGAACTGAATATATTTTACATTACTGATATTACAATACTATTAACTTTATTAATTCCACTGAGAAGACAGGCAGGAGCTATTATGTAGACATTTTTGCTAGGTTAAACATGACATTTACATTAAGGGTCAAGTTCTTGTACTGCTAGATACGACTGATTGAATGTACATACAAATTACTATTACTGTGTCATTATAAAGGGATCAGAATGGATGATCCAAGTGCCTTTTCTTGCTTTGTGTCTAGGCTATTATATTGGCAACTGTATTGCTTTAATATTTTAGAGTATTTACATAAGCGTTTTATTGTACTTCAGAGCTTCATGCACATATTCAGAATTAAAATTTGATTTTACAGAGTGCTTTTAAAACTTATTGCATTCCCAAATGCTTTGCTAGCTAACTATTTATAACAATAATACTACTATGCTAACACAAATAAGCAGCTTTAGCAAGACTAGTGCTCACATACTACCTGGATTAACTAACACCAAGAGACAAGAAGCAAAGTATTTCTAGAAAGAATTGTAGTCTCCGGTTATTTTCAAAAATAATCTTTAGTCTCCAATGCAATAAGTGCACCAAAGACACTGCAGTGGAATTTCACAAGCATCATGAAAAGAAGAGGGTAGTGTACAGTCTTTTGCTCTGGAAAAAAAACTTTGTGCCTATTTGCATATTGAATGTTAGTGAGTAATATCATACAGTGTGATTTGGGTTCAGCTATCAGTGTTCATACAAACCATTATTTTGAGCCATTTCCAACAGTGGTGCGAAAATTCGCCAATCTATGAAGTGAGCTGCTGCTTATCACCAGCTGACCACACAGTAATAGCTCTCTTCAGTGTCAACTGAAGGAGACAGACAGATTTGGAATCATCAAATCTGGAGAGGGGAGAGGACAACAAACCTATGCCAGCCAATAGTGACCAAAAGTTTAGGGCAGTGTTTTCAATGCTGAGGTATGAGGATTACCAGCATAACATATCCCCCTCACTGTATTTCTTTCCCTCCACCTCTTCCTATTGCCTGCACAAATGAGCCATAACAATTCTTGGGCCACAGCTGTTTGCTTTGTTTAAACCAGGGCTAGGAAAGCTCACCTTTTGTCTGAGAGCCACATTTACCATTAACCAACCATCCAGGGGCTGCATACCAATGGTCAGTGCAGTCCTAATTGTGTATGAAGCCACTCCTCACTTCATCTGCACAGGCATACATGTATGCACACCACACATACTGGGGCAATGCTGATTGCTCTCTACCCTGCCCTGTCCCATGATACTGTCTCCACTTAACTCTGCATGCTTTTCTCACCCAGTGGCAACAGCCAAAAAAACCAGGGGGTGGCAGGTCACTAGAGCAGGTTTAACAGGCCAGATATAGTCTAGCATTCTACCCACAAGATCTTACTGGTGCCTAGTAATATATTGCCACCAAAGTGAGTTTTCTAAATGTTCACGGTCAATAGCAGACAATGTGATGAGTTGGCTCACCTGTGCTCCTGACAGCTATCTCTGTTGCTTATCAGAAAGTGGAGAGAAAACCAGCCCGGTGCAAATGCACCAGTAGGAGCACCAGATTGGCTCCACTGATGTGTTTGCAGTGCTGACCTTCCTGCCACCTTGCTCTTCTCTATCACAATAAGCAGCAACAACTTGGCTGTCAACTTTTTTACAGGGTCTGTAGAAACTCCTAGAGTTAAAAGCAGCTTCATAAATTCCTAGATACATAACTGAAACAATGTGAAAGGATTCTGTAATTTAGTATCCAGCAGCTAATAAACAAATTTAGTCAGGGCAAATGAACAATAGTGCAGTGTGTGTGTGTGTGTGTGTGTGTGTGTGTGTGCACGCATGTTCTTCCAAGCAACTCATGAACATCTTTATTGCTAACAGATGCAAATGCCATTCTACATTACCACTTCAATCAAGCTGAAATAAAATTATTCTAGGCAGAACCTCATCACTGCTTTTAAAAGCAATTAAGATAGCATCAAATTCTTCCATGATTTATAATTTCTATTTTCTGGCACATTTACAGCCACCAAATCCATTATTAGAAGCAAAGGCAAGTTTAATAGTAAATTAAGTAAGTATCCGAACTAATGTTCTTAGAAATTTAGCAATGTGTTTTTAATAGCTGGGCACAAAAGACTATAAAACTGGTATCATATTTTGATTATATTATCTCTGTAATATCTGCAGCAAAGTTTTGCTTCTTTTCTGTGAAACAGACATTGAAAACAAATGTCTTACAATTATCCTATATTTATTTTAAACTGCATTATACCTTTCAGAGAGGGAAACTTTATATTACTCCCAATGAAACCGTCAACAGCTTGATTTCAGAATTTGTCATGGTAGCCTCAGCTCTGGTCATATTTGCCAAAACTATGGTTCTGTCTAGGTGCAAACAATACAAAGGATTCTTCATTATCTGTTTTGTGAATACCGTATTTTTCTTCATCAGGATCCTATTGCAATTGTATTGAATCTCCCAGTGGCTTTTCAAGAAGTCATTAACTTCAGACCCTTCTTTATCTTCAATCTGAAGTTAATTCCCTGGGCAGCATGCTGCTTGCTGGGTCGAGGGATTAAATATAAGGGTTTATGAAGAAAAGCAGCTTTGGATACAATGCTATTACACCATGATAACTTACCAATACATCAGCAGTTCTAAAAATATGTGTTAGAAGCATGCTGTTCATTTAAAAATAAATACTATCATGTTTCATGATAATAGAAAAATGATTATTTTATAAATACTCAGAAACAGTCATGCTGTTTTTCAAGGCACTCATATCAGGCCTCTCTTAGTCCAGACACCAAGGTCAAAATGCAAGCTTTAAATGTTAGTATTTTAAAAGTCCCTGATTGTACAAAAACTAAGGCTTCCTTATTACTGAAATTGTTTATTTCAGTCCAGCTGAGAAGCAGAAAAAAGAGTTATGAAGTCATCCCATTAGCTCAAGGACTTCTGCTTGTGTAACAGGAGTTCCTCTCTGTCTTCTACCAACTTATTTAGGGGCACTGGGAGAGGAGTTGAAATCCCATTGCACATGCAGAAATCATTGCGCTAACGGACTGGCTTTGTTGGGTACAACAAAGCACAGATTAGCAATATGAAAAACCTGTCTATTTATTTCTGCTTTTGCTTCCTCACAATCCTCAGACATTCACAGAAAATGAAGCTCAGATATTCCTGCACAGGAACAAAGAAAGCTTACCTTATCCCAACTCAGACTACTGGTTCATCTAGTATGGTCCATGATTACTAGTCACAGCTCTAACTTTTCAGACTCCGCTAGTGTTCTTTGTCCTCCGCACACACATACAGCAGTTTTGCAGAATGAGGAATACTGTATCAGTCAGCTTTTTTACACATATGTAAATGCAATACATCCCAATCCCAAAGAAGGGCAGTGCCAAAGAATGCTCCAACTACTACACAGTTGCACTCATTTCACACGCTAGCAAGGTTATGCTTAAAATTCTACAAGGAAGGCTCAAGCAGTATGTGGACCGAGAACTCCCAGAAGTGCAAGCTGGATTTAGAAGAGGCAGAGGAACCAGAGACCAAATTGCAAATATGCGCTGGATTATGGAGAAAACTAGAGAGTTCCAGAAAGGTATCTACTTCTGCTTCATTGACTATGCAAAAGCCTTTGACTGTGTCAACCACAGCAAACTATGGCAAGTTCTTAAAGAAATGGGAGTGCCTGATCACCTCATCTGTCTCCTGAGAAATCTCTACGTGGGACAAGAAGCTACAGTTAGAACTGGATATGGAACAACTGATTGGTTCAAAATTGGGAAAGGAGTACGACAAGGCTGTATATTGTCTCCCTGCTTATTTAACTTATATGCAGAATTCATCATGCGAAAGGCTGGGCTGGATGAATCCCTAGCCGGAATTAAGATTGCCGGAAGAAATATCAACAACCTCAGATATGCAGATGACACAACCTTGATGGCAGAAAGTGAGGAGGAATTAAAGAACCTTTTAATGAGGGTGAAAGAGGAGAGCACAAAATATGGTCTGAAGCTTAACATCAAAAAAACGAAGCTCATGGCCACTGGTCCCATCACCTCCTGGCAAACAGAAGGGGAAGAAATGGAGGCAGTGAGAGATTTTACTTTCTTGGGCTCCATGATCACTGCAGATGGTGACAGCAGCCACGAAATTAAAAGACGCCTAATTCTTGGGAGAAAAGCAATGACAAACCTAGACAACATCTTAAAAAGTAGAGACATCAGCTTGCCAACAAAGATCTGTATAGTTAAAGCTATGGTTTTCCCAGTAGTGATGTATGGAAGTGAGAGCTGGACCATCAAGAAGGCTGATCGCTGAAGAATTGATGCTTTTGAATTATGGTGCTGGAGGAGGCTCTTGAGAGTCCCATGGACTGCAAGAAGATCAAACTTATCCATTCTTAAGGAAATCAGCCCTGAGTGCTCACTGGAAGGACAGATCCTGAAGCTGAGGCTCCAATACTTTGGCCACCTCATGAGAAGAGAAGACTCCCTGGAAAAGACCCTGATGTTGGGAAAGATGGAGGGCACAAGGAGAAGGGGACGACAGAGGACAAGATGGTTGGATAGTGTCTTCGAAGCTACAAACATGAGTCTGACCAAACTGCGGGAGGCAGTGGAAGACAGAAGTGCCTGGCGTGCTCTGGTCCATGGGGTCACGAAGAGTCGGACACAACTAAACTACTGAACAACAACAACAACAACAAAATGCAATACATATTGCCTGTTGCATTCCAACTTCCTTTCCATTTTTGTGCTTTGTTGCACAAGCAAGTGTGCATAGGCATAGACCAGTCCAGAAAAGGATACAAGTTCTCCTCCAAAGAACCAGTTTTGCTTATTGCATATCAGGTTTTACCAACATACAGTGGTACCTCAGGTTAAGTACTTAATTCATTCCCGAGGTCTGTTCTTAACCTGAAACTGTTCTTAACCTGAAGCACCACTTTAGCTACTGGGGCCTGCTGCTGCTGCTGCTGCGCCACCGGAGCACAATTTCTGTTCTCATCCTGAAGCAAAGTTCTTAACCTGAAGCACTATTTCTGGGTTAGCGGATTCTGTAACCTGAAGCATATGTAACCTGAAGCGTATGTAACCTGAGGTACCACTGTATACTCAATCCAGCTCCAGCTGCACTGGTTGAGGATTGGGATGCAATCGCATCATTCCAACACACTACTTATCTGCATTCAGTTTCCATCCCCACCCCCTTAGCCATCTAGCTTATGTAAGGCTTCATAGACACAGCTGCTTCTCTCCCCCCCACCATCCCCATTAGAAAGTAAATTGGAAAGAGTTAAACATAAGAAAGTTTTAGAATAATTTTATACACCGAGGGGAAAATATTTTCCTTTGAAATTAAACCTGGTGGGTTACTGTACTGCAAATGGATTACTCAGAAGAGATCCTAACCAGTCCAACCCAGCTCTGCTGCCACTCCTCCACCCTCCCTGCTACAGCCCCAGGTGGCATTTTAGCAGTCAGAGGTGAGCTCCCAATAAGAGCGGACACCCATCATCTTAATTTACCCAAAAAAGAATGATAAAATGTGCAAGTTAAAGTGAGGAACAACATGTCCTAGTCACAGTGGATGTCTCTTGTTTTACAAAACATGCATCTATTCCTTTTGTAGGTTAGCATTCTGCCCTAAGCATATGACCAACGAAAACATATCTGTGGGTATTTTGAAAGGGACTGTGAATCTGGACAGTTCAAATCCTGCCAACAATTGTTGGAATCACAGAAGAGTTGGAAGGGAGCCAGAGAGTCATCTAGTCCAACCCCCTGCAATGCAGGAATCTCAACTAGATCATACATGACAGACGGCCATCCAACCTCTGCTTAAAAAGCTCCGAGGAAGGAGAGTACCTCACTACTCGTGGGCATCTGTCGAATAGCCCTTATTGCCAGAAGATTTTTCCTGATGTTTAGTTGGAATCTCCTTTTTTTTTTTGTAATTAGAACTCATTGGCCAAATAAGGAGTCAGAATCAGTAAGTTGGGTTAAGTAAGGGCCACTTTATGAAACTTAAATACAGTCATACCTTGGGATGAATATGCTTCAGGTTAGGCAAATTCAGGTTGCGCTCCGCGGCGACCCGGAAGTAACAGAGTGTGTTATTTCCGGGTTTCACCGGGCGCGCATGCGCAGACCGTCAAAAGGACATTACGCGCATGCACAGAAGCGCCGAAACATGACCCGCAGACACGGGTTACGGTTGCTTCGGGATGTGAACGGGGCTCCGGAACAGATCCCGTTCACATCCCGAGGTACCACTGTACAACAAACCATATGATTACCTGCAGAGGAAAATTCCTATAGGTGCAGGAGAAAACTGAACCTCAGGTCAATTCTGCAGCTAATAGGGAAAACCACCCTGCCTGCAGAAATTGGGGGGGGGGGTATGGCAAAAGTACCTACCCCTTATCCCAGGCTTCCCCCTGAAGGAGAGTAGGCAGGTTTTCCCAGCATCACCACTCCCCAGGGCCCTAAAGTCCCAGCAGGTGAGGCTAGTCAGCTTCAGAGGTGGTCTTTATCTGGCTCCTGGGCCTGTAGGTCCAAAGGCCAACCTTTGGTCCCACTCCTTAGCATGAAAGGTGTATAAGCGTGTTCCCATCCCACACCTAACTGCCACAGAAGGTGACAAATCTCTATTTAGCCAACCATTCCCCCCCCCCTTAGATAGGGAGCCGTCTCCTGCCCCAACTCATCACATGCAAGGGGCAGTGTGGTGACATAAGGCATACACTTGAAGCAAGGGCTGACTGCCCATTGGCTACACAGATGGCCAAGGCATCCCACTGCCGACATCTGACTATTGAATGGTATTAAGGCAGCATCTTCATACTACCACACACTGAATCATCCTACTACGAAGAAAACAATAATGGACAGGGTGCTGCCCTGGCACATTATGGGCCACGTCACACAAGAAAAATGTTGTCATCAACTGCATTCTAATTTCTGCAAGTGAACTCTTGTTTCTGCACCCTTTTACTCATTGTTTCCTGAATCAGAAAAGAAACCACAGTTTGATTCTAATATTGCTGTTGTTATTACTGGATTATACTTAGGTGGCTTAATAAAAACATTTTAAGTGCATCTGTCAAAGGGATAAGGAATAATCCTTTCACTGTTTTATGGAAGACACTTCCCAATCCACTAGAAAGTGTGCAAATCCACACATCATAACCCTGAGTGCTGGATTTTGAAGCAGATATCAGATTTCAAGAGGAAATGTATTAAAATCTCAAATGTACAGTCATATCCTGACGTCACATGTGAAGAGCTTTTATGTACATGGTTTGAGTTTATGCAGGTTGTGGAGCAAGTGGGCAAGGATAATGTTTTTTTCCCATCCAACACTAGAATCCAGCACCATCCGATTAAGATGAATGTTGGAAGATTCAGAGCAGACAAAAGGAAGAACTTCCCACAGTGTAGAGTTGGAATTCACTTCAACTAGATACAGTGATGGTTGCTATCTTGGATAGCTTTAAATTAGGATCAGAAAAAACTAACAGAGTCTATGGCTTTCTCTGGCTACTAGCCATGATTCCTATTGCTTTACCTCAACTGTTGGAGAAAAGAAGTCTCCAAATATCAAGTACTAAGTATCACAATTGGTGAGAGTACCATTACACAAGGGCATGTACATAGCCGGGGGGGGGAACAGATGCCCCCCTAAATCAATCAAAATCAATTCAAATCTGAAGTTTTGACCCCCCCCCCCGGCTACGTCCATGCACAAGGACCTTGCTTGGGAGCATCTTACAGGCATCTGTAGACCACAGGATGCTCAACTAGATGGGCTTGGCCAAGCAGGGCTTTTCTTATGTTCTTGTATGTTTTGTTTCAACTGTTAAGAACAATAACTTTACACAGATTTATAATTTCCAAGGTGATTGTGTTTCAAGCTGAACAGACTGGTCTCCAAGAGAGCATAAAAAGGTTAACAGACAAAAATAGTGTAATCTTTGTAATCACTCTATAAATATACAGTATTGACTAAAACATATAATATACCAATTCTAGTATGATGTTAGTTTCCTACAAAAGACCTGTAGTTTGCTCACTATAAGTTCATTTTAATGTTTAACTAACTTTCCCCCAAACTTGCACAGCAGCACTGAGAGGACACACTGACTACATATATTTAAAGTCTGAATTGAGATAAATTTTAACTGTCTTGGTCAGCTGATTAGTGAAAAAATGCTATTCATCAATCAGGAGTTGTATGCATAGTTTCTCCGACAGTCCCTCTTGAATTATCACTAGCTTCTGCAAAGCCAATATCAACAGGGACAGCTAATCGTACATCTGGGACTTATAAATGTCCTTTAGTAATCTGAAATAGTAATTCACAGTATAATTGAATAGCCCCGAGAGTCCAGAAAAAAGTACACATATGCATCTTTTCAGCTTTTCTAATTTGAAGTTTCCAACCCATTGGGTAGTTTTATTTTAGTTTAAGTTGATAGACACCAGCACAGCCTCCCTTACAATTTCATGGATGAATCGTTGAATTGGTTAAAGTTTAAATGCCACTCTCCTATTGAACTTTTGAATGAATAAATTTGCTGTTATATGCAAGTCTGAGGAACAGTTTCACTATAACAATCAATTATGCCGCACTGTTTAATTAGGAAAAGGATATAATTACATTCTCCTTTCAGGGCATTCCAACCTGCATGATTCTCTACAAGATTCATTCACTGTGCCTTCCCCCACCCCAATTAACATGTGTACTCTGCCTGTTTTAGTAATGAAGTTAGCATGAGGTCACTTGGGGGGGGGGGATGATCTTATACGTGCATATTTTTCCCTGCGCCAGGATGCCAGCCGTAGTATGGGAAGTGTAACTTTTCACTGAACATGACAAAAAAAGAGTATTGCTTTGGGGTTTTGTTTTTGTTTACTGTTGATCTCATATAAGAAGCCACCGTCAGATTCACTCAGTCTTCATGCTGTGTCCTGTAAAATTTAGAAATAAAAAACCCCATTCCTAGTTCAAAAATTGCAAAGAAATTGCTGCAACAGGATATTATTGCACATTAATTCCACTTTCTTCTAGGTGAAAACTGTTTTGGGAAGGGGCAATATGGAATAGCAGTGAGGAAAGGGGTAGTTAACCTTATTAATAATCTGCTTCCCACCCACATCTAAGTGCAGAAAGAAAACATTTGGGGGAAAGAAGCAAGGTTATGCAACTCTTGAAACTGATGAAGATGGAAGAACAGTCTGTATCTGAACATTTAACTTATACAACTTGTGAAAAACGCCAGTATTTGTATATGCTCTATGTAGCCTTTTGTCTGAACTACACCTAAAAGCACATGGATACCTCTGTCAAAGAGCACACTTCTATTGGTGTAAGTAAAAAAAAGTTATTTTGCTTTCATGGACAGACTCTTCTTTGCCTGTACTACTGTCAGCTCCAAATGACAACGCCGTGACGTATTCTGCACAACGCAGTATCTATCTTATTAAGCAATGTTTCATGCCCCAAACTTGTCACGGTAATAGATTTCAATAGGAAGGTTGGCTACGTATATGTTTGAAGTCCCAATTCATCTTCCAGATACTTCAGAAAAGAAAGTTTGATAAACTGACTGGTTTTTAAAGAACAAAAGCATAGCACTTCATCTATCAGCAAAAATGCCACTTATTGTGCTTAAAGAAAACTACTGCCATTATTTTGTTTGAATCCCAGCTCTGCCTTTCCTTTCTTTTGTGAATTCCCAAACAGAATGAGGCTTGGAAGGAGGAGATACAATATGTATACTTACAAGTGAAGATCCCCCCCCCCCAATTTCTGTCCTACCTGCTGATGATATTCCTGTCTAGGGAGAGATGCCATCTACAAAGAGTATGGCTATTTGTGCTTGGTTATTATTGTTATTAGGAATTTATGAGGAGAACCTCTGAAAGGCTCGTATAAAATGGAAATTGTAAACCACAAAGACATGTCAGATTGAACTCTAATTGTTCCAAAACGATTTCTAGTTACACATATGCATTTTCCATTGCAAGTACATTATAAATTATCTAGAAGTGAAAGGGAATCAATGTTTTTTCATGTAAACACAAAAAAGTGAGTCAATATGCATTTCAATCTTCAAGAACGCTCAGAAGGTACAGTTCTAAGTGCCACAACTGGAAATGGTTTTAAGCTTTCCAACGAAGATGAGACTGACAAGGAATTGGAAGGAAAAGTCTCTTCCCTCCCTGCTCCTCCCAGGGGAAAAATGTAAGAAAATTAGCAGATATGACTGACCTCTCAGACCTAAAGCAGTCTACTTTTGTGGAGGAAATGACGAGTTCTACAGGGATGCAATTTAGAAAGTCATATAAAACTTCACAGATCACTGACACTAAAATGTTCTGCTATTCTCTGACCCGAGTTGTGAAACCTAAAAGCACAGGGGAAAATATCATTGAAAAAGACAGTTAAAGTGCACTGATGTATTTTAAATGGCTTAAACTGTAGTGTAGTGTCCTAGGTATGGGCAAAAAGTCACATGCTAGAGCATTTGTCTGTTGCGTGTTGAGGTCCCCAAGCCACCCCCCAATAACTCACACATCAATTTTGGTTTGGGTTTTTGGCACGATTTTGGCCACAACTTTATTTAAATACATCCAAGTGAGTGGTTGCTTAGGCACTGGTTCCGACTATCTGTCCTTGCCCAGGGGACAGAACTGGACTTCCGGATTCCAGCGAAAGCCAGTGCGGGAAACAAATTTTGGGGAGAAAATGAAGCTGGGCCTCAGTCCCTCACTTCTCACCCTCATGCTTCTGGTGGCTTGCACGGCCCAAGTCCGATGCCAGGGACAAGGACGAAAAGAATGGCAAGCCCCTGGGTTCCTTTAATGGAATTCCCTTTCCGCACCGCCATTGGAGGGGTAGGCACTTTGAACCAATGCCTAACCGCCAACCTTACAAGTTGTGACGATTTGCAAGGCAGTAGGCAAAACCAAATGGCACCAGCCAATCAGCCAAATGGACAAATTCCTACCAGGCCCCTGCCTCAAAGCAGACGACCCCATGACAGGCATAGCAAGGTCAAGCAAACAACCCCCCCAATACAGGGAGGGTGGGCGGGTGATCCGGTGCAATCAGCCAAGAGAACACTCAAAGTTGGGCAACCAGTATTTAAAACCTCTGACCCCTCCTTCAAAATTGGCAACAAGCAGTTCTCCCCAGCGACCCGATTAACCAATTCACTGCCTGGATCCCTCCACAAATCCGCCCAGCAACAATGGGGTGGCTTGTATCCCCCACCGCAACACGCACTCTCTGCTAGGGAGAACACGTTTTGTCAGAACAGCACTCAGGATCAAACACAAAGTACTACAGCTCCACTCTGGTCTAAAAAAATACTGGTCTATGGTTGCTGTTCTTGCAGCAGAGCCATTTTTCTAGTTCTAACACATCAGTGTATGGTCTGCTGCAAGATCAAGAAGACTTTTTGTTGTTGCAAGAAACCAAGTGTGATTCTGTACAGTAGCATTATTTATTTGTCTAGGATAAGAATAGACCTTCCTCAATAACCCTAATAGCCAGAGATAATCAAATTGAAAACAACAAAAGGGGAAAGATTACAGCCCACTGGGAGTACACATGCTTTGCATTCAGATGGTCCCTAATATCTCCAGACAGAGCTTGGACAGAGCCATCTGAGAAACCCTGGAAAGTCTCTGCTAGTTAGTGAAGAAAATGCCAGCTAGAAGGACCAATGGCCCGACTCATATAAAGCATATTTAGAGAAGTCACCCTGAGGGAATCAGTCTACTTCTCTTAAATATCCTTCATTCTGAACATTTTTTTTACTGTTTGTGAGGAGTGATTTCCTTGCTTTCCATTAGACCACAGTCAATTCAGAAGTGGCACCAAGTTCAAGAGAAACATATGGCATCTAAACAAACAACCTCCTTCCTGACACTATATTTTGTTTTATGAGAAGTTCACAAAAGGGGAAACATCCAAAGACAAAAAACCAATACACCCCAGGAAAAAAGTTATGAGCTAAAATGCACTCTATTTCAGATAATCTTCCATCCTCTCACCCCGTGCCAAGGCTGAATGAAGCTTTTTAAACACTTAACCATCTGTGTGTACAGACAATCAGGGCTTCATGCCAGGAAAAAACACATTTTGCCTCAGCTCTGTAATTCTGCTTACCAAACATTTATTTTTCAAGGATACTTAAGGATGGGTAACCATATTGTAGAGGACATACATTTTCCAAAATTTCTACTAAAACCAGCACAATGTTTATAGCATAAAACAGAGCCAGGACTTTTGTGAAAAGTCACAGCCAATAACAAATATATCACACATTCAAAAGATTATTAATTCAGTCATCATGTTGCTTCACTATTTCAGAAAACCAAAACTACAACATGTTATTATGTGCCCAAGTTGGAAAACCAAATGAAGGTTTTTATGTTCGTTGTTACACACACTAACTTCAAACATACATTACATTTTCCACTAAAATAATTTTTCACTTTCCACTGATAAAAGTTCTCTTTTCTTTAATGGAGAAAGGTGCATATACTTGATGGTGACACTCATGAGGCACAGCACTTTAAGAGAGGGCAGGCAGAGAAACTATGGAGATGGGTTTTGCCAGACACTGAGAGCTCTGCACAGCTGCCTGGGAAGCCCTGGTCAATTCCATATTTTAAGTGACCTGGCCTGACTAACATGTGGACAACACAGTCATCATGCATTTTTCACATTTATTCAAATTTTGCATCTAAGAATGTACATTTTAGGTTTAAAACATGCAAAAGTAATGCAAAATTTCACATACTTTTAAAATGTGCAGATTGATACAGAAAAGGGATGATTGAAGTTTGATTTTAAAATGCCAGTTTTATCAACACATGCAAACCTAACTGTCATGGTCTGGTTGGATACAGATGAGTGGTGGAAGACACCAGCTGGGGAACCCAGCAAGGGAAGAAGGCTCAGATTCAGGGGGCTGGTGGTGGGAAGAGGAGGTTTCGGAAGCTGAAGAGGCCACCGAGTTTAGTGAGGAGGAAGAGGCTGTGGTAGATGGCAGTTCAGACTCCAATGCAGAAGCAGAGGCTGGAGGGGAGTGGGGCCAGGATCAGAGAGGCAGGCTACTGAAGAAGCCAGGGAGTCTCCCCCTTCTGCTGTGACCAGCTGCCCTCCCCTCTGGTCTCCCAGAACATGCAGAGAATTGGAAGGGCAGAGCATGGTGGGTGGGTGTTTGCAGGCAGTTTGCCACAGCTTGAGAAATGAGGAACCTTAGGAAGTGGTGGGAAGGACCTTCAGTCCTTGCAACTTCTACCGGAAGTTCATCAAGAACTTCGCCCACTTGACCGCACCCATCACGGATTGTCTCAGTAGCAAAAAGAAGTTCGTCTGGACTGAGAGTGCCCAACGATCTTTCCAAAGGCTAAAGAAGGCATTCGCATCGGAGGAACAGCTCCTGCACGTGGATCTGCAGAAGCCGATGAGGCTAGAGACAGACGCGTCAGACCGGGCGGTGGGAGCGGTGTTGCTCCAGCCAGGAGGGAGCCAACACGCCTGGAGGCCGTGCGCCTTCTTCTCACGGAAGCTGAGCAAGTTGGAACAAAACTACACGGTGTATGACCGCGAACTGCTGGCAATTTACGCAGCCTTTCGGCGGTGGAGACATCTACTAATAGGGGCCCAGCACAAGATTCAGGTGTGCACGGATCACAAGAACTTGGAATATTGGAGAACGGCTCGAGTTCTCAACCAGAGACAGATTTGATGGGCACAGGAGTTCTCCAAGTTCTTCTTTGAGATCAAGTACGTGCCGGGAGAAGAGAACGTGAGGGCAGACGCGCTGTCCAGGAAGCCGGAGTACACGGAAGGAGAAGGACCGCCGGAAGTGAGACATGTGTTCCCAGAGGAACGATGGGTGTGTGGGGGAGCGTTGGTTGGGAAACGAGAACTAACTGAGCTGATTCGCCAGGACGAATTCGCCCAAACCAGAATCAGGGAACTGAGGGAAGCGAAGGGAGACCAGGGAGGCTTTGAGGAAAGGGAAGGACTGCTGTACTACAAGGGAGCAATGTATGTGCCCGGGGAGGCCCTGCGGAAAGGGTGCTCAAACAGCTTCACGACAACCCAACAGCGGGGCACTTTGGGCAACACAAAACTATGTTACTGGTTACTAGGCAGTTCTGGTGGCCAAGGGTGAGGGAAGATGTACGAGAGTATGTACGGGGGTGTGACTGCTGCCAACGGGCTAAGGGGGAGAGAGCTGCCCCGGCAGGGTTGCTGGAACCCTTACCCACACCGGGAAGACCCTGGGAGGTGGTGTCTATCGATTTTATGGCAGATTTGCCCAAGTCCAGAGGGAAGACAGCAGTCATGGTAGTAGTAGATCTGCTAACCAAAATGTGCCATTTTATAGCGTGCTCGCATGCGGTAACGGCAGAGGAAACGGCCAGGTTGTTTGTGGATCACATCTTCAGGTTGCATGGGGCTCCTTCGAGGGTTATCTCAGACCGAGGGAAACAATTTACCTCGAAGTTCTGGAGGAGGCTCATGAACTTATTGCAGGTGGAGGTGGGATTCTCGACGGCGAGACACCCGGAGACCAACGGGCAAGCAGAGAGAGCGAACAGTATTTTACAGCAATATCTACGCTGCTACGTGAACGAGAAACAGAACGATTGGGTAGAGAAGCTAGCACTGGCTGAGTTTGCGTATAATAATGCTGAGCATGTGTCCACGGGGATGAGCCCGTTCATGGCTAATTATGGGTGTCACCCCAGGGCCTTTCCCGGGAGGGGGGAGGAAGGGTGGAGCGTACCCGCGGCAGAACAGTTTGTGGAAGAAATGGAGGCTCTGCACCAGCAGCTTAAAATGAACCTGGAAAGGGCCAAGGAAGTATACAGGAGGCAAGCAGACAAGCGTCGCTGGGAAGGGGAGACTATAAGGGTGAGGGACCGGGTGTGGTTATCCACCCGAGGGCTGCCCTTTAAGGGAGGGTGCAAGAAACTGCGGCCAAAACGGCTGGGACCCTTTGAGGTAACACACTAAGTGAACCCGGTGGCATTCAGGCTCAAGTTGCCAGACAGCATGAAAATCCACCCGGTGTTTCATAGGTCACTGCTCTCACCATACGGGGGGGGGGGCGGAGGTTCCGGGGGGAAGGAGGAGAAGGCCTCACACACCCACAAGTGGAGGAGAGGGAACACCGCAACCAGGTGATGGAGATCCTAGATTCGCGATGGCGGGGGTGGCAGGTGGAGTACCTGGTAGCTTGGGAAGGAGAACCCGAGTCAGAAAACACGTGGGTTCCCGCAGGGGAGGTAGATGATGGAGATCTGGTGGAAGAGTTCCACAGCAGGTATCCGAGGAAGCCCAAACCAATAGAGAGATTCTGGGAGGAGCAATTTGGATCCACCGATGAGGAGGAGGAGGATTTTGTGGGTTTTTCTACTTCCGAAGAGGAAGAAGGAGAAGCGTCAGGGGAGGAGGAATCCGACTGGGAAGCCCGTCCCGTGCGAAGAAATCGGAGCGGGTGGGAAGCGGGGTTTAAGTCCTCGGAGGACGACAGCAGCTCCTTCCGGGGGTTTCCTGCATCGTCGGCTGAAGAGGGAGACAAGGTTACGTCACCGGGTCGGGCTGGGGGTGGAGGGGGTCCTGGGAGGGAGGTGGGTGTCAGGGAACTGACATCGGAGAGAGAGGTGGAGGCAAGGCTCCAAAACGATGTAGGAGAGGGGACCAGCAGGGGGGAAGGAATTCAGCGTAACACCAGTAGAGAAGAGAAGGAGATGGAGGATTTGGAGACAGGGCTCCAAGACCCTTCACCAGAGACTAGTGGAGAGAGTGCTGACACGCCTCTGCCTTCCCCTTACTTGCGCAGACGAGTTCCGCGCAGGGAAAGCAGGAGGAGACTTGGCGTCAAACAGCTCTTATGCTGGAAGAGGTTCAAGAAACGCCCACTGACAGATTCTGCAAGCGACTGACCGGCCACGGAGTGTGGGCTGTCAGCCAAGGCATGGTGAGCCAGGCAATCTAACCGAAATTGAAGGCAACTTACGCACAAGTAACCCCTTACAACTACTACAATTTCCATTCCTTTTAGTGAACACGTATACAAAGCAGAAACATCCACACACACACACAAAGTTGCTATGGGGTATGAATCAAACAACATTATGATGGACTAAGAGTGTCAAAAGTGAATAACTGATCAACGGTGACATAACAATAGTGAGGATTCTATAACCAAAGACATAGAAGGATCCCTATGGACCAAAGTGCACATCTCTGTAATCAGAGCCGCTGTAATAAATCTAATCTGACAAGTATTCAGAGACTGAAGCAATGTTCCATCAAATATTTTTAAAGTCAGTTCCACACAAGTCAACCTAGCTTTGCCTGGAGATTTATTAGACATTTAGCTGGTGCTCATGTGACCACTAGTAATCTGAAAGGAAAAGGAAAAGAAGTTGACAACTGAGAAAAACCTGGGATGGTATAAATGTTAAGATTTCTGGATGAACTTTATAACACGTTACACTTTAACAGTGTTTTGGTATTGATCTGGTTGCTTTTTAAAAATTGTGTGTTTTTCATCTTTCTCAATTACCCACTTTATGGTCAAATCAGTTCCATTTTATTTTTTAAAAAAACCCATAGCTGGTTTCTCTTTAATGCGATGCAATGACTGAACGATGATGGCACAAAAAATATGCAAAGCATACTTCCTCAATGCTGAGGATGCAGAGTCATGGATTTTTCCATACATGTCTGCTGGACTTTGTATGACATGTAAACTTTCATAGAATGAGAGGATATGGCACACAACATGGTTGCCTCTTGCCTGCTTGCAATGCCCACTTCCAAGCTTTATTGAGGTCTTGCTGTTCTTTTTATCAGCCATTCCTTTTTCCTGGGTCTGAACCCATCACTCAAGGCACTGAAGTTTGAAGCTAAAGTTAGAATTCAAACATTAAAAAGTAAACCTGGATTTATAAATACAAGCAATAGGTAAATAAGGGCCTAAGGTCACAAGTAAAAGACCAGCGCCATATGGAGGCCATGTGCAACTGAACTAACTTCCTTCTTTATGTAACCAAAATAACTTACACAGAATTCACTACCTCAGGAGCTGGCAAGTACCAATAACTAAGATAGCTTTTTGAAAGCTAAAAACAAAACAAACATCATCATCACACATCAATTTTCCCTATGATAATGTGGATAATTCTTGCCACAGCCTCTCCACTCTCCCCACCCGCTTATTGCTCTTCCCCATACCCTCTCCACCTCGTTCTGCGCCCATTTAGAGGGTGGGAGTAAATTACAGAATTCACTTACATCCATTTTGCATATGAAACATCAGAGACTAATCTGAATGCAACATCCTTGGCTTGCTAGATCACTGCTTGGTGTTGAGTCCACTGGTACTAAAGCAAATCTCTCCTAGTCTTTCACATTTTGGAAGGGCTTAGTCCATGAAAACAGAAACGTAGGTTTCGGAGGTGTATAAAGACATGTCCTTGAGCAAGCATGGTAACAAGTATCTTAGCATTCTGAGCACAATTAGTGCCCGGCAATTAGCAAGAAGTCCTGGAACAGCTCTGCTGGGTGTCTTTACAGACTTTGCAACAGGTGTTTTACATAAAGAAATAATTCTACATGTGTTTTCTATTGCCAAGACGAAGGTGGCTGCATGCTAGAAGGGGCAGGCTCTGCCCTCAATAAGAGCATGGCATTTATAAAAAAAGAAGAAGGTGGGAATGTCTACCGATGCAAAATTGACTCACTTTCAGAAAGTGGCAGAGAAACAGGCTAAACATGAAGCATTTTTCAAACACCAACCATTTTGACCTTACGCAGAAAATATCCCTCAGTATGTTCAATTATGATTTATTGAGTCAGCCCAATGTTATAACACTATATAACCGGCAGAACAATGGAAGCTGCCTCATACTGAGTCAGGCTGTTGATCCTTATCATCTATACTGACTGGTAGTGGTTCTTCAGGGGTTCAGTCGGGGGCCTCTCCCAGCCCTTCCTGGAGCGCCAGGGATTGTACCAGGGACCTCCGGCCTGAAGGGCAATGGCCCTTACCTAACAAACTTTACATATACAGTGGTACCTCGGGTTACAGACACTTCAGGTTATAGACGTTTCAGGTTACAGACTTCACTAACCCAGAAATAATAGCTTGGGTTAAGAACTTTGCTTCAGGATGAGAACAGAAATAGCGCAGCAGCAGCAGCAGGCCCCGTTAGCTAAAGTGGTACCTCAGGTTAAGAACAGTTTCAGGTTAAGAACGGACCTCCAGAACGAATTAAGTTCTTAACCCGAGGTACCACTGTACCAATTACTGGGAGCAGCTTGCTTTATTTGTGCCCTCTTACCCCCGCTACAATTTTTCTTCCTTTTCCCAAATTCTGGATTTCTTTGCTGGTTAATTCTTCTTCCACGTCAGGTATTTTTCCTGCATTTTATGGATACCACTTGTTCACATGAATACAACTGCTAACATTAAATTCAAACATCTTTAAAAGACACACACACACACATACACAAACTGTAAAAAAAAGCTTTTGTATACATATAAACCATTAGCATTTATATACATACGAAGACAGTTTTAAAATACCTGATTTTAAACACGAAACCATTTAATTTTAATAATAAAGAAAGAAACACATGTAAATTATAGATGTGTTGTGAACAAACTGGCTCTAGAGATTTTAAAATAAAAATATTTTACTAAAATAAATAAAATGAACTACTCATACAGACATTAATAAGGAACTAATTTCTTAGGTTCTCACTTCACTGAATAATTATACCTTTGGGCTAAAATGAATAATGTATTAAGTGGCATGCAGTTTATGTAACCCTGAACAATCCATGCATTTATTACTCTCATTCCAAACCATTTTGGGGCATATTACAGCTGATTAGTGACTTTTGCATAAAATGACTTTTTTGCTTCTGGCCTAAAGTAGCTTTACAGAAAGATGAGGATTCAAGCAGCCACTGTCACAAGTGTAGGCTCACTGCCTTTAACTGGATAACACCAGTGTAAGTGGTTACCAATCTCCCCCCCACCCAAGTGTCTCATTCCATTAATGGAAGCTTGAAAAGAAAGGCCAAATATTTTTAGTATATTTTAAGTGCCCTCTCTCTCCCAAGTAGCATTCAATAATTCATTAAAGTACTATAGCTCAAAACTTCCCTTAAGCTCTGGGAGTTATTGGCTAACTACTGTCTGTATTGATCTTTTCAGTGATTAAATTTTTAAGACATTTAAAGTTGAATTCTGGTAAATGCAATACCCTTTTTCAGCAGCAGCTAGAATATAATGCACGGCAAGAAACTGAAAAGGCTTTGAGCAAGCTAACAAAAAAGTGCTTTGGAAAGGATTTTATGTTAGCTCAAATAGATAATAGAAAGCATCAGTTCAAGTAAAAAAAAAAACCTGACAATTTCAATTTTCTGCCATTTGATACCATATGTGTATATAAAACCCTATGTGCAAAGAAATGGTTTATTACATGCTCTTACTAAAGAGACAGCCTGAATTCCCTATTCCTCTTCCCCCGCCGTAAATAGAATCTATATTTTAATTTCCTTCCAAAGAAAAAGGTTACTTTATAAGCATACAGGGATACTCCAGCTAAGGTAATTTGGTACCCAATGAAAGATTCTTCCGTCATTTTAGACTAGCCCTGGATGTCTCCTCCTCCTCTATATGCCTACCTGGAGCTCATGCAAGATGGGGTGCTGCCAGAAACTGATCACTTTAAGAAGCTGTTCCACATCTTCCAACATGTGCCCAGCAGGACACAAATCCCACCTTCATCTGAACCATGAGCACCAGTGGCATGTACAGGCTGAGGAAGGATGGGAGAGCTGTCCCTGCAAGGATGGGAGTATATTTTAGTTGGCTTGCAGGGAAACTACTGCGACCACCTTATGTGAAGAGTGATATGTTGGGGAGAAGAGCTGCTTTTGTAGCACACACGAATGGGGGTTCCCTGCATTGTTACATCACCTCAAGCAACAGCGTGAGTCCCTTCAAGCAGAGGCCCCACAGAGTTAAGGTCATGTTTGGCACTTAAGGGCATGCCCCAGGTTGTTCTGCTTGAGCATTCCCAGCACAAAAAGGAGTTTTTAAACTCTCTGCCTTGCTTGCTGGGCAATGCCCACTCAGTCTGCCGGCTCCAGAAGGCTAGGGACCCTTATGCAACATCTCAGAAGAACTCAGCCGGCTCCACAAGATCTCACATGGAGGGCCTGTGGACAAGAGTACTCTGCTACTGATTTGTCCCCAGCTACTGCTATTTAGAACGACTTGGCTTTTAAACATGGAAGGTGCCACTTAGCTAATGGGAAGAGTTAAGTTGAGCAGGCAACAGGATCTTTAAGGGAAAGCCTGGTGGGAGTTGTTTGCCAGGATTGTTGCAACTTGCATGCAGTACTCTATGTTTTGAAGGAAACTTATGAGTAGAAGTGTAGGCTGTGTACCTAGGATACTAGGGATATCTTGAAAGGGAATGGTGCGGTTTTGTGCTTTGCTAGAGAAGCAGCAGCAGCAGAAACGTGTGGGGCCAGGTGACAGGCGGCACAGATGCTAATGAATTATACCTACTTTTTCTAGAAAAGGACATGCTGGAACTCACCAGGAACACCTCCCTCATTCTCTTAGAACAGCAATAGTGCCCACCTGAGAGGTGCCAGGACTCAGTTCCAGAGAGATCTGGCTGAAAAAAAGCCCTGCCTACTATACACTGTATAGTTCTCGAAGCGACCAGCATGAGTTTGACCAAACTGTGGGAGGCAGTGGAAGACAAAAGTGCCTGACGTGCTCTGGTCCATGGGGTCACGAAGAGTCGGACACGACTAAACGACTAAACAACAACAACACTATGCACTGGCATGCTCTGGTCCATGGGGTCATGAAGAGTCGGTCATGACTAAACGACAACACTATACACTAGGTATCAGCAACTTGAGAATTACTTTGTTAGGACTCCTGCTACCCAGCCTCCTGCTACCCAGAGATACTCACTGATGCTTACACAAACTCCCTTCTCTTCACAGGTACCATACGATGGCAGTCAAGCCAGTGAAAAGCAAAATGGTATGCTATTCAGACACATATACACACACCTCTTACAAAACTGTATGGGGAAAAACAACGTATAACTGCTTCCCAGTTGCTGAAATAAATTCCAATCTATAAAGACCCCACAGAAAATGTTTTGGTTTTTTTATGTATAACAGAGCACTGCAATTTAGTAGTCATTAAAATCATAGTTTGGGTTGCAAAGCAGTATGTTTTATGTTGCAGTTTTTGATCTAGCCATTAAGGTCCCATTTTCTAATTTGTGCTGGATAAAAATCCAGTAATTACAGATAGCAAATGAGAGAATGAGAACTGAAATATTATGCTGTGAGCAGATTGGCCAAATTGTCACTGGTGTGAAGAGCAAAAACAGAAAACCTAGGCAGGTTAAAAGTGGAACACCCATACATACATTTGGTTTCCTACCACCCCGCCCCCCAAAATTAGCCTTTTCATCCTGATTGATGACAGCAGGAGGCTGATAATTAATTGTAATTGGCTTTTTCACAGGTGCAGTGTAATTCAGCTAGCCCGTAGAGAATCAAAAGTGAGTAATACAGCTCATATATGTATTCTGTCATTTTATATTAGTTCTGTGTAGTGGACGTTAGACAGAAACAGCTAGTGATGAGCGAGGTGAAAAAGGGAAAGGGAAATGTCAAAAGCAAAAGGAAACTGTTAAATGGCACCAAGTGCCTGGGTGAGGTGTTTGCCTACCCATGTGCTGCTTGTCTTTCTCAATCTATCACCAGAAAGGACATGAGACCTCAAGAGGGACAAATGTCCTAAGTCAGAAGGATGGAGCGGGCTACATCCTCAATTGCCTGAGGCCAATAGCGTGCTTGCCCTAAACTGTCAGTTTATGGTCTTCATTGCAATCTGCCTCCTGTCAATGTGAGCTTCACAAACTGAAATCCGATGCGACTTATAGCCCTCAAAACACGAACTATAAATGATTAAGAAGAAGCAGGAAGGATGGCAGAGGGAGAAATCAAAGAAAAGGATGCAGGAAGGCAAGTTGCAAAGTTTGCCCTGCTTTTTGTCATCCAATTAATGGTGAGAAGTCAACGACTGAATGGAAATGGCTCAACCAAATAGCTAACAGTCCATGGGTTAGAAAGAGGGTGAAGAGAATCGGAAAACCTAAATATATGGCAGTACCAATGCCTCTGGCATTTTGCAGTCATACTGGGAAAAGTCGATAACTCTCAAGACAAAAAAACACCCCCTGACTGACATAATTAAAGGAAGGTAAAGAGACGATGAAACATGAGAACCAGTTTTTTTTTATCATTTCCATTCTCTTAAGCAATGTATTGAAATCAAAGCCAGGACAGTGCTAACCAGGTGTGTATTTTATATAGCCCAAGAATGTCTGTTTGTAAGAAGCCAAAATATTGCTGCTGGAAATACAGCTAAGTGCACTGGAAATGATGTATGCCCAAAGATTAGGAACTCAGTATCAATCAACTCATCTTGCTAAAGGTGCATTTTTGTGCATTTCTACATGTTTCTGTGATGGAATTTATGACAGATAAAAAATTAGTACATTGAGATATAGACATGAATTATTTCAAATTCCATGATGGAGTCATCACAAGCTTTACTACTTCAGCTCTCAGATTGTAAACTGACTGGGCCAAGAGCTGCATATATTATTTTTGTCATAGTATGCTTTTTACAAACATAATAATCAGCACATTTTTTAAAAAATCAAAGGCCTAAGCTTAGCTCATTTGATTTTCTTACAAAATGTAAAAGCCAACACATTGTCAAATAATGTTTCTTTCTGGTAGACCAAGTAGGTTCTTGAGTAAGTAAGCTACAAATCCGATGCCCTTTTAAAATGGGGTTCTTTTGAGGGGGGATGTTATTGGGTTGTTGTTTTTATTCTGATTATATATATTTTGGTTTTATATTTTGATTTTGTTCTGTGAACCACCCTGAGACCTCTGGGTATAGGGCGGTATATAAATTCAATCAATAAAAATAAAAATAAAAATAAAAATAAAAATAAAAATAAAAATAAAAATAAAAATAAAAATAAAAATAAAAATAAAAATAAAAATAAAAGTAAAGTAAAGTAAAGTAAAGTAAAGTAAAGTAAAGTAAAGTAAAGTAAAGTAAAACAAAACAAAACAAAACAAAACAAAACAAAACAAAACTTTACTGTGCTGTGTCCTTCTACATGCTCTGGAATGCCCACCAAGGACAAATTGCTTCACCTTTTCATATCAGTGATTTTTGAATGTAAGGCCAGTTCTCTCTGATGCTGCTGCAGAATGGTATCTCTGCTGTGAATGCAGTCTTCAAAGTCTGATACTCACTGTTCTACTCCCTTCACCCTGTAAGTCATATGTTCTGCTGATGCTTTCACCAGCTCAAGCCTTAAAACTTCCTGCTCTTCTCTTAGTGACTGTGTCTTCCTGCTCTCTTCTTTTGGAGTCTGAAGTGTCTTTGGCTATCTCCTCAATAAGTTATGTGTATCGCAAGAGTCTGCAAGGTAGGGTTTAGTTGCCATTATGGGTGCTCCTGCTTGTTTCAGCTCCTTAACATGTCTGCTGCAAGGATCCGCCATGGATTTTTCTGTTGGTTTGAACAGAGCAGTGGGGAGGAAGAGGCTTTTGTTGCAAAAATATTGTAAAACCTTTCAACAAGCAAGCAAAACCAAAAATGTTTCTTTCTTATTTCTCCTTCCTTGAAAAACCTCTCACCATTATAATCTGAGAAGGCTTGGGCATTATGTTCTTTCTACCTTCTGTAGGGGGAGAAGACCTATTTTGGTGGTCAGTTCTATAAACATATGAATCCAGAGGGTGTCCTGATGTTCCTAGAATATTCTCCTGCAACCTTGGCCAGCAGTTCATACAAGGCCCTGGTCGATACCTGGAACTAGGAGTACTAGGGCTATTGATATGGTTATTCCTGAATGTCCTCACCCAAGCTGCAGAGTCCAAATGCAATTAAGTCCAATATATTAATACACTGTTTTTAATTCGAACGCTGTTGGCACAATAGTATTACAAAACATGTTGCACATTGGGTTCAAAATCAGTGGCTTTCCTATTTTGCTTTAAAAGTACATACTGACAGTACATACTGACAGATAAACAAGATCTGCAACAGGTTACATAAATTCTGTAAAATACAAGCTCAAATACTCTGGACATAGGAACTCATACCTAATAACCAGATGCTTAGAAGAAGAAAAAAAGCAGCCAGGAAGCAACAGCCCTCCAGTTTGTTATTACAGCTCATGAACTTGAGCTATGGGACTTAGTCTAGAATATTAAATGTCTTGTTGGCGCAGGTGGATTTTGGCACGATCTATCACATTAAATATTATATAGTCACTAAGCAAGTCAATTTACTTCCATAAGGTCATCACATGATACAAACCATCTTTTTGCATGCTGCCTGGGAAAATGAACCTTCCCCCTTAATTACATGGGAGATAAAGGAGGCTGGAGATTACAATTATGTTTGAGTCAGATGTCTTCTGAGGAAACTTCCGGTGCCACTATTTAAATATTTGTGCATGGACAGAGAAAATGAGCCTGAACAAAGTCAAGGGAAAAAATTTGTTCACTTATTTTTCTTACGTTAATGCAATCATTTAATCGTTTCAATCTGTATTATAGTGTCAAATCAATTTGCATCCCACAACATAAAGGTCTACTTTTAGTAATCTCATTAGCACTTCTTTCAGGCATGCTGCAGGTGAAAATGACATTTTCACAATGTCTCTAAATGAAAGGTGGATGTAGAAGAAAACAGAAATGAAAAATTTTCTTTGCCGCATTCTGTTATGATATTAGGGATGGCTATATAAACTATCAGTTTTGCTTTCAAGGACCTTTGAGATTAGATAAAGTGACAGTGAGTGTTCGGAAGAGAAAAACTATGATACTGCTTATGGGACAATAAAAATTATGTGGAAAAATGTGGCATCCAGAATTTCTCCAGCAGGATACATATGAAAATAAAGCACTACATCCCAACAACACAAAGATTAATGCATATGGCACAACCCTATTCATTTGAGAATAAGCTTGCCTAAGTAACCTGTTTTGACTTTACAAACAACTATATGTATAAAATCTCTTTTTTTTAAAAAAAATAATTTTTATTGGGTTTTTACATTTTATAACAACAGACACACACACAAAGACAAAGACAAACAAACACACAAATACAATTACATACCCTAAGTTTCTTTACCCACTTTCATTGACTTCCCCCCACCCCCTCCTCTTACATCCCAATTCCAAAATTAATTCAGCAAGTTCTTACCTAACCTCTTAAAGATATTCACATTGCTTTTAAAAATTAAATTCTTTTGTTTATCTATATTCAACTATCCAATTCTCTTATAATCATTAATTTCTTTTTTTTTTTAAGGTCGATCTAACTTCCCCTTCACAAATTTTCCCTTTATTATATTAATTATAGGTCACATTGACCAAGTAAAACAAAACATAACATTTTATAATTCTATTCTCTCCCCCCCCTGCCCCGGTTTCTGTCCCTTCCTAGACAAATGTCCAGAAAACAAACAAAAAATATTTCTAGCCCGGATTCCTCACGTCCGAGGCGTCTGATTCTCTGTCAGTCCCTCTCTGCCAACTATATTGGTAGTCCT
The DNA here is from genome assembly GCF_964252035.2 of Podarcis erhardii. Lineage (NCBI taxonomy): Eukaryota > Metazoa > Chordata > Lepidosauria > Squamata > Lacertidae > Podarcis > Podarcis erhardii. Next base: position 49,480,537 of record NC_138499.1, on the reverse strand, counting down.
CTTTGATGGTCCTAAGACCCCGAAGGAGTTCAGTCAGAGTCAGATCATATTTTCTTTCATTCAGAATGTTGAAGAGTGTTTGCTGCGAAAGACCATCTAGTTTTCCATACTCAAGAGAAAAGTCCCAATCATATTGCTTTGTTCTTTCTAGTTTTAATATTCCAAGTACTCCAGGGGCTTCTCTCTTCTTCTTTCTCATCTTTCGCAGGTCTGTAATCCAGAGGTCTTCTTGCTCATACTCTAACGCTGCAGATTCCTGGTTGATATTTTCCACTTGTAGTGTCTGAACTCCTTCTTTTTTCTCTGTCAATTCCAAAGGCATCTCTTCCTGCTCAGCTGCAGAATTTTTATCATGCATCTCCTTTGTGCATTCAGCAGAGTTGTTTGTTTCAGGATTCAAGGTCATAAAAACTTTACTCAGAGCCATACTCTGCTCCTGCAGAATTCCCACGAGAAAGAACATTTTTTCTATCTCCGCCAGTAATTTTCCCTCTGCAGCCATTGTAATGTCACTAATTCCCCCTAGGGGGCTTTCAGTTATTTAGTAGTCCTTTTCCAATAATCTGTTACTTTGTTATTATCAATACTTTGTTTCCAATCGCCTCAGTCCAAATGTATCAGCTTTAATTCCAAGAGTTATTAAATAGCAAAATTCTTTACTTTGTCCGCCCGTTTGACAGCTTCTTTGACAGCTGTCAAACTCCTTTCACTTCTTCCTCCGGGACCCAAATAGGACACTCCCGGGTTTTTTGGGGGGGATACACACAAAGTTCCAAATTCCCTTTCTCTCCAGCACAAAAATCTTGTTCTATCAAATTTGTGAGAAACTTTTAAATCATCAAAACAGTATTCAATCCGCCTTAATTCTCCGTTCCTTGCTTTGAAACGTCTATAAGTAGAGGGGGTGCGGACTTCCCTTTAACACATCCCCCGATCGTGCCGAATTCACAGGATAAAATTTTTAAAGTCCAAATTCCACTACTCACGGGTCCTTTGTTATCCAGTCCAAATTTTGGGAAGAAAGTCAGCGCTCTCCGGCCATGGCTTGCGGCTTCGCTCTACTGAGGTAGCGGTCTACTCTCAGCACCACGCCACTCTCCGTACCCTCTCCGCAGCCTTTAAAAAGGCTCTTCGTGGGTCGGGGAGGGCGCTTAAGGTGCCCACCGAGTCACCAAGTCCGCAGGCTTCCGCGCCTGCGGTTTCTGAGGGTCCCCGTGTCGCCGGCACGGCAAGACCCGTCCTCAGTAGAGCCGATTCCCTCCGGAGCTCGGAGGGAATCCGCCATTAGCCGTTCGCGCTAACCCGGAAGTCCCTAGGCTCTGTGGTTTAAACCACAGCACCACCCGCATCCCTTAGTCTGGCTCATAGCAAGCATCAAAGCTGCATTAGAAAGCAGGAAGAAAAGCCCCCCTCCCTCCTCAACTTATCCTCCTCCCCCCAGAGTAGCATTCAACTAATTCAGAGTAAACCCGATATGTATAAAATCTCCAAGTTACAAAGGAATCCTAGATACTCCAATCAAATATAGGTGCTGTCTACTTTAAATCATTGGAACAAATCATTGGTTTCTGTTGAGTTACTATTAATAGATAAATCCAATGCAAAAATTAAATGCAATCTTCATGTACATCTAATTATGAAGAAATTAATAACATATAACCATACCTAGTCCTATTGATTTAATTTTAAAGAAACCAAAACGAGGGAGGAGGGACATGAAGAAACACTAACTATACTTACTCTGCCACTGCATCTTCCAGCTGAACAACAAATAGAAAACATCTTTTGAATAAATAATTTATTATAACTGTGATTCAGATCCACAGTGAATAATCTGTGGGAAACTATTTCAACTTTTCCTGGGGAAAATGTTTAGCTCATGAAGAAATCTACTTGTTATGGGAGAGTAAATAGGATCTAGCAATGAGCATTGAACATGCTTATACTCTCTTTCTCCATCTCTCTCACACACAAATATTTACACCGGCTGCCTTATAAAACTTAAATTGACCCAAGGAAATCTCAACTAAAAGAAAGCAATCAAGTTTGGTATATCCACATCTTCTATTTATACATTCACATGTACAATTTATCCCTAAAATGTCTATTGTTTGAAACAATTAACTAATCACTGACAATGAGGGAAAGGGTGTAGGAGGCAGAAGAACTGTGTAATGCACATATTTAATCCTCAACCTGTTAATAGCTCTAATTCAACCATTTTCATAATGTTCTTCACTTACTAGAAAAGGTTTTATTTCATATTATTACTAAATATGTTTTGTCCAAAGTTAGGTTAGATTGGAATCAATGCAATTTAATGTGCTTAATGTAGGCTGAATCATTCCTGTCATCATGGTTTTTTTAATATAGCTGATTTGGTTTTTTGTTTCTGATTTTTTTAAAAAACCTCTCTCTCTATATATAAACCCACATCTACAACTTCCAGCCAAAATGTCACAAAAGTGGGGCAATCTTTTAAGTTCCCCAGAACTTTTCACTGGGTGAGATGTTACACAAAAGAAGGGGTGAGAGGGATGAGGAAAAATAAAAAGCACAAAAAATAGGTTGATTTGGCCATCAAGTCAGCTCATAGACTCAGTTCCATCATGGAGAATACATACACTCTTTGGTCTTTCCACATATAATAATGTTTTATTTCCCAAGGCATAAATTTGCAGAATAAAGCTAGTTCTTGATTGAGCTTCTAGTTTGTGGTCAATAAAACTAAAGATGCAACAAAACAAAAAAAGGAAAAACATCCTCTGCAGCATGAACTCTTCCTACTAAAGGAAGGAAAGAGCCATGTGCAAAAGCAACAAGATCCACAATGTATAATATCTTTCTGACCTTTTATTACCCTGCCTTATTATGAAAGACCTGAACATGAAAATTTATTACTGGCCATTATTCTTTCTCTGCTGATTCCAGATGCTACCATCTGAAACAAAATGCGGGGGGTGCGGGGGTGGGGAGTTGTTGAGCCCCGGAGACATATCACACATTTTTATCATAGGAGAGATAATCACAATTTACCCTACTGAGATGGAACTCCTTTATGGACCACTTTGTATATGACAGAAGATTATTGATTCACCATCCATCAGAGATACAGAGATTTTTTTTAGGCTGATAGCTTTATAGATAGTTCTTTTTTCTCTGTGCACATCATAAAATTGTTCCCTCATATAATGGGTTATTACTGCATGCAGAAATGGCATCCCGAATGTAAAAGTAATTTTGATTCACCCTCACTCCTCCATAACAGTATATCTCTTGCAATGCTAAGAGCATGATTTACCACATCCCGCCTGCTAAAGATAACATGGACGCTTAGATCCTACAAGACTGCAATAATTTCATTTACAAAAGGTGAACAAAAAAGATGGAACATTTTTCAATAGCACCTTCTAAATGGAATACTTTTAAGATGTTCACTTATTTATTTCTACATTGCATGCTTACAGCATTTAATGTGAAAGATTTCAGATTTAACAAAGAGGAATACTTCAGTTCAACGAAAACACTACTCTCAGATTCTTAAGTAGCTTTTCCCAAATGAAAAACAGTTATTTTCATTAGCTGGGACAAAGAAGCATGTCACACCTGAACTATAATGCAATTCTAAACTACTTATTTTCAAATTAAATTGTCATCTAAAAGCTGATGGCAGCAATCTGAGAGTTCTCTTTAGAAGGACCCAGGTGATAAATACTGAGCAGTTCTAGTTTATCTATGAACATATCAAAGTCAAATTAATCCTCAGAAAAATGATGGTCTATGATAAGTTCAGAATAAGCCATAATATAGGTAGACTTTTTACATCATAAAGTTACTGCTTCTTAGCCAATCATTTGGGATTTTTTATTGGTACTTCTATACTTCTAACAAGTTAAAAATGTTGGTTTCAGAAGGCTCTTAATTAGTTCCAATCTTGTTATGCAATACATTCTTCATGGCTAGTTATTTTCATCTTGAAATGCTACTTGCATGCCCAGCAGTAGACAGCCTAGTAAAACTTTGTCTGGAAAATGCTATTTTTGGCTGCAGGTGGAGACTCACATTATCAAGCATTCTTCCATGCAAACAGAAAAGGGAAAGAAAGTTGCTCCACATAGAAAAACTGTATATCGAAGAAAGGGTTCCTCCGTGATCCTCTCTATATGCTCCAATACAACCTTTCTCACAGTACCACCACTACAGATGGACCAGCAGAGTGTGAATGCGACAGAGGGCTTGCTCCATCACAGCACTTCATCTCTGAACACCCTCCTGGGTGAAATCAAGCTGTCCCCTTTTGTGGCCATGTGCAGGTAGAACCTGAAAACATTTTTATTTGTCAAAGCCTTTGGAAGATGATAGTTTAAAAAACTATAGTGCCTAAATATACCTATCATTTCAATTATTGGATACCGTATATGATTTTACTGGATTTTATGTTGTTTGCCTACCCAATCACCCTTTAGGGGATAGATAGAAAGCAAGAAAGATAGATAGATAGATAGATAGATATAGATGATAGATAGATAGATGATAGATAGATAGATAGATAGATAGATAGATAGATAGATAGATAGATAGATAGATGATAGATAGATTAGATAGATGATAGACTCTTTTCTCTCTTACTCTTTGAGTCTATCTATCTATCTATCATCTTTCTTGCTTTCTATCCCCTAAAGGGTCATTGGGTAGGCAAACAATATAAAATCCAGTAAAATCATATACGGTATCCAATAATTGAAATGATGGTTTAAAAAGTTTTAAAGTTTGCAAAGAGCAAAGAGTAAGATTACCGTAACTTCCATCACAGAGCTTCAGTATGCTGATGACAACGTAGTGTGCACACTCTCAGAGCATGACCTCCAAACCATCCTAAATATCTTTGCAGAAGCTTAAGAAAAGCTTGGCCTATCACTCAACATCCAAAAAACCAAAGTGTTGCACCAACAAGCACAAAATAACCCCTCTGCAGCACCACAAATCCAACTCAATAGTGTAACGTTGGAAAATGTTGATCACTTTTCCTACCTAGGCAGTTATCTTTCCACAAGGGCCAACATTGATGCCGAAATCCAGCATCGCCTGAGCTCTGCAAGTGCTGCTTTCTCCCGATTGAAGTGCAGACTGTTTGAGGACCGGGACATTCGCAGGGAAACCAAAATGCTTGTTTACACTGCTATTGTATACCACCCTTACTATATGCTTGTGAAACATGGACCGCTTATAAATGCCATCTCTAACTCCTCGAAAGATTCCATCAACGGTGTCTCTGAAAAATTTTACACATCACTTGGGAAGACAGGTGAACTAATATTAGTGTATTGGAAGAAGCAAAGATCACCAGTGTTGAAGCAATGATTCTTCAACATCAACTTTGTTGGGGTGGTCATGTTGTGCGGATGCTTGATGATCATTTTCCAAAGCAACTACTCTATTCCAAACTTAAAAATGGAAAGTGTAATGCTGGTGGTCAACAAAAGAGGTTTAAAGACTGTCTCAAGGCAAATCTTAAAAAAAATGTAGTATAAACACTGACAACTGGGAAACACTGGCCTGCGAGCGCTCCAGTTGGAGAACAGCCTTTAACAAAGGTGTCATGGGCTTTGAAGACACTCAAATTCAGGACGCAAGGGAGAAACTGTGGAAGGACGTGTGGATCCAGAATTGGCCTCCACAGTCACTTACGGACTCATTGTTAAAACCATGTTTATGGAAGACAATCTTACTCGGCTACGAGTGATTGCCAAAGAAGAAGAAGACAGATAGACAGATAGACATATAGATAGATAGATGATAGATAGATAGATAGTTTCCTGTGAACTGAAATCTACCAAAATTTCTAACCCAGGGCTTGCTAGTCTTTTACTGAACAACTACTGTAAGTAAAAGTTGTGTGAGATTTTGCTGACAAAATTGGTCAGGAGAAGTAGAGAAAAGAGTGACATATGTAGGAGAGGAAATAGAGACACAGACCAGAAAGACTGAAAGAGAGATGGGAACACAGAGAAGCCTTTAGCATTGGAAGCATGGGCATTCATGATGTGCGAAGGAAATTTGCACTCTATTAAAGCAGGTGTCATTATTGAGCTTGCAAAGGCAAAGCTACGTATGAATTAATCTTCTAAATGAATGATGTCTCAGATGTAGGAGTTACCAAAAAGAAAATGGGAAAATGAGTCTCTCCCGCCCCCCCCCCCCCATGTGTATGTATGTTTCTGAACATAATAAATAAACCACACAAACAAGACTTAAAACCATTCAACTTCATGTACTATTTTTTAATTAAGTAGTATTACTTACCTCAACACAGTCTGGTCAATTTGGTTTTTTAAAGTGCATTTCAGATAAAGTCATATCTGTTTCTTACAGCTTCCTAATTTAGGATTTTATCTTACGTTGGGAGTTTGTCTATGTTAAGGAACTAATTACAGCAAACTTAGGCATTAAAAGTTAGACTTCTGTGTAGGCCCACCAGAATCACTCCTGCAACAGATTGCGATCTTCTCTGATAAAATAGCCAATTAAAGTGAGCTATATCCAACAAAGTTATCCTGTTCTCTTTCATTGTAACTACTTATGCAATTGAGTGCATAGGCGCATATACAGGAAGTTTAAGAGAACATTGCAAGGGATGGCATGTCCTTGCACGCCTCCCATATCCCTGTCTAGTTCTCCAACCACAGCTCTACCCTCCATGTGGAGGGGAAATGATGGGGGCACTGTGCTCAAGTATGTTCTTCTCCGACAATGGCATTTAAGCACAAGTCTCAAGTATTTGGGATAATCACATTTTGTGTAGAAGCATCCTCCTATAAAGCTATCTGTGTATACAGTTGCCCATGCAAACAATTAGGTAATCCATGTTTCCTAGCAACTATGTGTGTACCTCAGTTCTTAAGAACTACTGTAAAGACTTTGTACAGCAGACTTGTAAACTCCATTACATAGCATTAGTCTTCTCTTCTCTATCTTAGCATTTGCCCAGCCACTATTCAGGGAATTCCAGAATACTTTTAATATAGTAATGAGCATTCTTGTATTAAATGTTCTAAAGGAAGGCATTTGATCTACATTACTTAGGTGGAAGAGTTTATGGAAACACCACATAGTTTGTTGGTGTTCTAGACATTAGGAGCAGGAAATTGTGGACAGGTCCTAAATATTTCCAAATCACATAACAACAGGTATGTGATTATATTAACTCCAAATAGAAGTACTAAATTGAGACACAGATTTAGAGCTGCTTTCTTTTTTCTCTCTCTAGAAAGTAGTTTGATTCTTTATTCCATGGTGAACCTTTTTAAAAAATCTGTGTTGTGTATTAATTGCATTTCTGTATTATGCATTAATAAACTGCAATAGTGCAGAAATGGTGCAGAGGGAATTGTATCCCATTATTCTTAATAACAAAAGCTTCATAAATAACTTCGTTATCTACAGATAATATAACCTAATCTTGTAATCACCATGTTTTAAAAATTAGAGCTAAGTGAGATTTTTAAAAGCAGATTGGGACTGCAGAAGACAAAGACAAAGACAAAGCAGAATATATGGGGGGGGGTTATATCTAAACAGCTGCACATTTAGGATAGGTGCTCTCAATAAAGAGTATGACAACAAAGGATTCAGCATATCAGAAAAACAACATATGGGGCTCTGTTTCTGCATACATTTCCTTACTTTTTTTGAATCTAAGGATGAGCTAACTTGGCAGATATTTCTTTCTTTATTGTAATGCATCTGCTTTACTTTGACAAACTTTCAAATCACAAAATAACTTTAATAAAATGCTGGCTCATTTTTTTATTGCTCTTGGAACATCCTTATAGTATTATTTTCATTATAATTTGGTGAGCTCTAGCAGTAAATAAATTGCCTATGTACACCATTCACCTAATAAACATGAAGAGTATGCATTTGGCTATTAGAATTCCAACACAGAGCATTTGAAATAAAGGATTGGACACACACAGAGAAACACTACCAGTGAGGTCAGCGGAAGCAGAAGCCCAGCACAGACACAAATAGTAATTATGCATGGAATTATATGTGGAACATTGCTTCCACTTTTCCAAATCACTCCAGCTTGCTGGACGGAAAAGGAGTCTCTCCTGTGAGCAGTTCTGGGGGTTCTACTGACCCTCCCCACCCAATTTGGGGGCATGGGAGGAGGAAGGGAGAAACCACATTGAATAAGTTACTGTTTTGTTTGCTATGATGTATTTTTGTGTTCTCACACTGCAAACCACCCTGTGATCCATGGATGAAGGGTGGTATATGTTTCTAATAGAGGTTGTTAATACTGTATATAAAATAAAAAATGGAAGTAGAGATAAAATGTACTACTAGTAACAGATAATCAGATAATGAATACTCTTCTGTTGTGATCCCTCACCTCAGTAGAGACAACCCCATGCAGTACTCGGGCTGAAGAATTCATTAGAGCCAGGCACAAATGTTGCTTCAGCAGCAGTCATCCTCAGGCTAAGTGTAATGTAAGAACTGCAGCTCTGTCTCAGTAGCTAGCTCCAGATTTCCTTAGTGCAGGGTGGTCCAACACGTGGCCTGTGGGCAGCATGAACTCCATGAGGCCTTTTTTGGGTGGCCCTTGAATTGAAGCCAAAGATAGGGAGAGACACAAGAGGGTGGGACTGGGCTATAGGACTGGGCTGGCGTTCTCCAAGTAAGAAGAAAGCAACACAACATCATTAAGCCAGAGGTGTACTGGTACCAAGCATCTTTTTGAGTATTTTGAACTGGTTACTCTCTTCTAGGGCTGGCCATTCCTCTCCTACTCTATGGCTCCATTGCCCGAAGAAGGGGAGTTTGACCCTGGAGTTATGAGAGATACTAACAAGCTATTTACGGCTAGAGAATAAACAAAGCTGAGTCATCGCAGAGCAGGGGCAAGGCATTTAGACAGTGTTTCTCATAAAGCAAATGTTCTCCCTACCTTCAGACCAGCAGCTTACAAAGAGTCATTCATAGTTTAAGACGAACTAATTCCATTTAGACAAGGGAAACTGGACTAGACATAGGATGCCTGCTGCTTTTCTCCCTGAACAATATTTGTGGTATCATAAAACCCGTTTTTCTTAGGAAGGCTGCATGGCAAAGAATAAAACTACTTATGAGATACATCAACTTTAATTCCTGCCATGATTGGATTAGTAATCCAATTCCAAATACATCCTGTGGTGCAGACTTCAAAAGGTTTGTCAAATTAAGCAGCTTCACCTGAAAATAGATGAAGGAATAAGTGTAGCTGTGGCTGCTCCATAAAGCATCAGCATTGTACTGCTTTCCCTCCATTTATCTTGCTGCTGTTGTTATTCATTAAGTGTCACTGCAATAACATTTTAAAGGTTTAAATCATCTGAATACACTTTTGACACCAAAATGCTAGTAAACTTTTAAACATATTACACTCCTTGTTTCTTGCATTTAAACAGTTTGCATCTGTGTAAGCTGTACAATATGGGGCGGGGGGGAATCACTGGTAAAGTCAGTTGAGTTCACAGTACAAGTAAAGGTAAAAAGGTAAAGGACCCCCGGACAGTTAAGTCCAGTCAAAGGTGACTATGGGGTGTGGCGCTCATCTTGCTTTTCAGGCCAAGGGAGCCAGCGTTTGTCCACAGACAGCTTTCTGGGTCATGTGGCCAGCATGACTAAACCACTTCTGGCGCATGGACCGTGACAAGTGCCAGAGCACATGGAAACGGCATTTACCTTCCCGCCGAAGCGGTACCTATTTATCTACTTCCACTGGCATGCTTTCGAACTGCTAGGATGGCAGAAGCTGGGACAGAGAAACAGGAGACCCCGTTGAGGGGATTCGATCTGCCAACCTTCCGATCGGCAAGCCCAAGAGGCTCAGACCACAGCACCACCCGCGTCCCTACAGTAGAAGTACAGGACTCTGGAGGTAGCTTTGGGATATTCCTCAAGAATAAAGATGCACTCATATTGTTTTCTCCTTTAAAAATAATTTATTTATTTTTTAAGTCAAGGTCTAATTACCAACAATTTGATGAAAGAATTTTAATTTAATCTAACTTTAAAACTAACCATTCCTTTACATACAAAAAAGAAATCACAAACTATTCCCAATCACTAATTCTTGTTTATAATAATATGATAACTATCTGGGATGAGCATGTATCCCTTCCGGAAGAAGAGGACTGCTTCTTCTTCTTCTTCGAGTTCTGCATTGGTGTGTACTGAAGCCTACTGTTTTCCTTTTTTGCCTTGTTCCCTTTCTTATCCTTGTTCAAAGGTTCCAGCCTCCTCTCCCTGGCACTTCAGTCTTAGTCTACTCCGTCTCTCATTTTCCGTAGGGGAAGGAAAGATGAGAATGTGCCACTGACTACCAGACCGCAGGTTCTTAGTAATATTCTCAAGTCTCCTCTCTTTGAACCTGTTAACTGTTTGGCAACAATGGAAGACAAGAATCACACACCTCAGGCCAAAGGCTGCCTACTGACCACTCCTGCTATTCTCTTACTTTTCTCAACTAGAACTGTTGTATGACTGAATTGAATGAGAAGTGATTGCATTCCCCCTCAATCATTCTTTTTTTTCCCTTCTTGTTTCTGCAGCACCTGTCCTGCATACATGCTTCCCTTCAGAAAGTGGAGGCCTGTCCATCAGGGTGATTGGCAATGCCCCACCTGCCTGCCTTCTTAGAACTAGTTCCGAGGGGTGGTGGGTTCTGCCTAGCTAGAGAATCCAGCTATTAGCCCTTTAAAAATCAGTCTGTACAATCCAGATCACCTTTAGTATTCTCTCACTATGTGTTCCATTATATTTGTGCTCCTACTATATTAATTTTATATCTGAATAAAAAAGTTAAGCATTTAACACACTTTAAGCATCAGTGACTAAATTCCTTAATACGTCTATTAACATGAAAACAAACAGTTAAAGGTGTGAAAAGCCGACTTCATTTGGCACCAAGCAATAAAAACAATTTAAAAGATTCTTTACAGCAGACATGCACTGTTTATTCTCAGAATTACCATGACTGATTAACAGAGTGCGCTGGAAAGCTATGAAAACATCTCCTTTTTTGCATTCCTGTGATTGCTTCAATGGCTTAAATATTTCTGTGTCAGCAATTAGCAGTAGCTATGTTACATTAATCCAGCAGATTTCTGATGTAGCACATTCGAAGAACAGAGATAATAGAGAATCATTTGTTTAAACCTCGGGATTAGCCCAAGCTCTATCACACTATAGCATGTCATTATCAGCAATGGTATTAGGGCTGCAGGAAAAGGCAGTCTGGGGATAAAATGTCATAATAAATCAGTTAAGGATCTAAGAGGCCTTCATACTTTTTATCTGCTTGGCAATACTCTACAATCAGTGCTAAATCTAATACAAGAATTTAGATAGATGGGTGGACAAATAGACATACAGTGGCCACAATCAGTTCTAACAACAACTCCTAAACAAATTAATTATCATTCTTCTAGGTATAGGGAAAGGATGGAATAGTGCGTCTTCTGGGGCGAGGTCAAACCATGGGAGAATTACAGTGCCTGCTGTGGTTGTAGAGACGGATACGGGAGAGACATGTCTTGTTGCAGCTGAGGCAGATTAAGGCATCCAGTTCTGCTGATGCGGGTGTACCATAGTGTTGCTTCTTTCTGCGGTCATTCTTCATTTGGTCACTGCTGTGGATACATGGCCTGCCTGATTGTTTCCAGGCGCTGTGGTCATACAGAAGGGATTCACACACAGTTGGGTTGATGTTGTCAGCCTTCATGTCATATTTGCAGGCATTGGTTTGCCAATGGACCTGGTGCCTGAAGCAGGCTCCCTGTACAGCATGTCATTGGGGATCCTGCCATTCTGTAGACATGACGAAGCCAATGTAGACGTCTCTGAGAAAGAACTGCAAACATGCTGGAAATGTGGACGTAGGAGAGCATATTTTTGTTTTAGACTCTGTCAAGCCATGTAATGCCCAAAATCTTCCTGACGCAGTGCATGTTCAGGTATTGAGGCATCGCTCCTGACGGGTGTAAGTTGTCCTTGTCACACCACCATAAAGTAGCATGCTGAACACCAGCCTGGTGCACCTTAACCTTGGTCTTGGTCATTAGCATCACATTATCTCATACCTTTTGGAGAGGCAAATTATTGCCATAGCTGCCTTACTTGTCCAGCTCAGCATCAATGGAAAGGTTGCTGGTTATGGGGACCCCAGTGAAAAGATATGCCTTTGGATTTCATTATTATTTTTTGGCATTGTGGGACATATATTATTTTTGCAAATTCATTTCTGTAAATCGGGTACATTCATGAACAAGGAACATTACATGCAATTACACTAAATTTAAGCCTGGTTGATTTCATATCAAATACAGCTCTATCAGAGAAAAAATGTTTTACATACTTGATTACAGATAATTTATTTTTAACTAGGTATGCAAATTTCATTTCCATAAAACCAAAACCAAATTACTAATATACAGGGAGATTTATAAGCTCTATATATGTTCCAAAATGCTGAATTTTAAGTTACCACCAAAATAGCACCCAAACGTTTCCAAAAAGTATTGATATTAAAAATAGTTTCGCTAGCACCCCAGACAATAACAGATGTCTCCTCTTCACGCAGAACCCATTCCAATCTACAGCTACCCTACCACAACAGTCCACAACAGAGATTTAACTACCTTTTACTAAAATTAGACCTATTGAAATTAATGGAACTTACTCATGTTCATTAATTTCAATTGGTCTATTATAAGTTATGGGTGTATGGGGTATTAGGGGAGGAGTAATACCTCTGGTGGGGGATATGTCATGCTTCTTCTGGGGTAATTTAGCCACCTTTGGTCCTAACCCTGCACTCAGCTCTCACCTGTGGCTCCTAGAAACTGTCAGCAAGCCACAGCAGTCTCACCCCAGGAACAGCTTCAGCCTGCTGGCTAAACCAGGTGAGGGTAGCCGATGGGTCTCAAACCCTCAGGAAGTTAGGGACTTCCCTTGTATGTGAAGACAGGCTCCAGCAGATTGAGCAGACAAGACCAATAGGGGGTCCTACAGTCAGGAAGGCTATTGCTGCACGTGCTGTAGAGGGAAGTGAGGGGCTGATGGGGCTCATTAACCTGGAAAGGTGGCCCATCTAGGAGAAGGAAAACTCTGATCCTAAACCTCCGCTGCCTTGTGGGATGTCTTCAGGGAGTAACGCCTGCACAAATCCGAAGTGGAGGCCCTAAGATGGTTGGAGAGCCAGTGTGGTGTAGTGGTTAAGAGCGGTAGTCTCGTAATCTGGGGAACCGGGTTCGCGTCTCCACTCCTCCACATGCAGCTGCTGGGTGACCTTGGGCTAGTCACACTTCTTTGAAGTCTCTCAGCCCCACTCACCTCACAGAGTGTTTGTTGTGGGGGAGGAAGGGAAAGGAGAATGTTAACCGCTTTGAGACTCCTTAAAGAGAGTGAAAGGTGGGATATCAAATCCAAACTCTTCTTCTCTTCTTCTTCTTGGATGGTGCCTTATATGCCTCCTTCCAGCAACTCCTACAGCCAAGCTGGTGCCAAATGTATTGCTTGCCTTTACTTTGGAACACATCCGCAACGCTTATCAGCTAGGCAGTCCAGGATCTTCATACACAGTCCCCAGGCTTGCACCCCAGGAAGGTCACTTCAGAACTGCTAATGCCATGGCTTGGCTTCACTCACAGAGGTGCACTCCACTGTGTCTCAAGACAGACGGATGCCAACAACACCATAACACCATGAGCTAGTTGAATACACCATCAGGCTTTCATCCCTTTCAGCCTCCATCCCTGCCCACACAGCTTGTCCTATTCCAAGGTATATGTGAGATGTATTTTTACAAAACAGACTTTATACTTCCACCACAAAACTTAACTGTTTTTGAACATTCTGTTGCTGATAAAACTCCATTGCTGATAAATTCCTCAACAACTTAATATTGGTTACCATTTCATGGCGTAAGTCAACTGCTGGCAAACACATCACCACAACAACTTCTGTAGAACAATGGTAAATATATACCTTTGTAAATATTTAACTTTTGAAAAGGTAGAAGTATTTGCCTATGATTACTAAATTTTACAGCACATTTTCACAAAAATCATGATGTGACATTGCATAGGTGTTCTTTTTTCAATACCACAGAGAACTAAGGGACATGTTACTGCAAAGCAAGCATCGTATTTAATATCTGGCTTGAATTAAAACCTTATCTATAAAAAAAAGCCAGTTGAAAATCTGTTCTATCTTCTTCAAGATTATAACAAAAATAATATCCAAGATAATAGAACCTTAATTATGTGTGATATTTGCTGACCTTTGAAATTCAATTAAAAAAGGAAAATGGGCTCCAACTTGTCCATTATGCCTCACATCACACTCTGATTCCTCTTGCTGGTCCAACTGTGTCAGTGCAAATTCAGAACAACATCATTAATTTCACATTAACAGAATCTGATCCACCATACAACAATATGAATGATATAATCTCATTAGCTTCAAGCACAGTCCTCAGCTGTCATATAGTTACTTCATTATTTATGAGCTGAAACTTCTTGTGTAACAATGAAATTGTACAAAGTATTAGAGCTATGAACTGAAGCAAACCACCATGACCACCAGCATAATTATTTGAAATTACAGTCATACGTCAGGTTACAGCCGCTTCAGGTTGCGTTTTTTTGGGGGGCTGTGGACCGCCGAAACCCAGAAGTACCAGAATGAGTTACTTCCGGGTTTTGGCGGTCACGCATGTGCAGAAGCGCTAAATCACACTTTGCGCATGTGCAGAAGCACTGAATCACAACCTGCGCGTGCGCAGATGCAGGTTGCGAACGTGCATCCCACACGGATCACCTTTGTATAGATAATTTGAACCCCTGGAAGCTTTCAAGAGTATGGTATGCATTTTTCCAGAAAAAATGAAATTAAACCTATGCAATTCTAATTTTCTTACCAAAAATGAACTTTATTGGGAAACCTATTATGAATACCTTACGTAACACATAAAATTATAGTATCTGGTATATCTTGAACATTCTCAAATTTAAAAGTATAAATGTATTTGTTTTAGTAATACAATAATTAGAAATATACTTGGTGTTAGAGATTAAATTGTAAATATGCTGCATTCTTGATCCAGCAGTGCTACATATTGCCCTCAACACATTGTAGTGGTAAAGTAAAACAGCAGGTGCCAGCCACAGCTCCTGAGCTCCAACACTGAGAGGGATACTAGTTCCAGGTAGCTGCAGTAGCAGGTTGGCAGCAAGGTCAGCAGTCACTGCCTCTGTGAGGGCTCAGCCCATTGAAAACTACTCAGCGATGCCAATTCCTGAATAAAACACTGCACAGAAAGCCAGATAGAATTTCATTATTAGCTTTATATGCTAGATTTTAAAAAGACTTTTCTCAATTTGCCAGGTATCTTGCCTTTTTACTGAAAATCTTAGAGCTGGAAAGGACCCAAAGGGTGCCAACTGAAAACTCATTAAGCAATTAAACAAGTGTGCTCTTACCTTTATATATTAAAATATGTAATCATTTTGTCAATATTTTCCAAAATTTTAACACCACGCTTTTTAAAATTCAAGTTGGTCACCCTCCATATGTCATTTAAAGTGTGTGTGTGTGTGTGTGTGTTTTAAGGATACATACAAATAACAATTACCAACTCTCAGTGGAGCCAACTTCTTATGCTTCTTCCTTCTGATTGAAAGGAAGGAAGTTCAGAGCAATGTCTCATGCAGAGAAACAAGGAGAAGCCACCCCAGAGGGCAAGTAATTCTATTGCATCTCTGTTTTGGGAAGGACTGAATTATCTAATCACACACAATGCAGGCACAGAGGCTGGTTTGAAGGATGCAATGCTGGACCAGTAAATCATGCAAAGTAGTAGTTTGTAGCCGCCTCTGTGAGTGAGGACTTTGAACTCAAAGGAGCCTTTAACTATTTAAATAACTCATTCCTTAGAACACACCAAACAATTCTATACTAGCGTATTAGTGTAGCATAGCCACAGACAGTCAATTGCCGCTATACAGCGATCCTCGCACTATTGTAGCATCACAGAAGAAAATTGAAACAAAACAAATTCCTTCCAGTAGCACCTTAAAGACCAACTAAGTCAGTTCTTGGTATGAGCTTTCGTGTGCATGCACACTTCTTCAGATACACAGTGTATCAGATGTGTATCTGAAGAAGTGTGCATGCACACGAAAGCTCATACCAAGAACTGACTTAGTTGGTCTTTAAGGTGCTACTGGAAGGAATTTGTTTTGTTTTGACTATGGCAGACCAACACGGCTACCTATCTGTAGTTAGAAGAAAATTGATTTAACTTGTTTTTAACATCAGATTTTATCAGTAATTCTAATGTATATTTTATATTTTATGTATACTGCTTAGAGGTTTATAAATTCTGTTAAATAAATAAACTCTTATTGCAGAACAGGGCAATTCCACATCGTGTAAGAGCACCACTTACCGTATTTTTCGCTCTATAAGACGCACCAGACCACAAGACGCACCTAGTTTTTGGAGGAGGAAAACAAGGGGGGGGGGGAAATATTCTGAATCTCAGAAGCCAGAACAGCAAGAGGGATCGCTGCGCAGTGAAAGCAGCAATCCCTCTTGCTGTTCTGGCTTCTGGGATAGCTGTGCAGCCTGCATTTGCTCCATAAGACGCACACACATTTCCCCTTACTTTTTAGGAGGGAAAAAGTGAGTCTTATGGAGCAAAAAATATGGTAATTTCTTTCAATTTCCACCAAGATTCTCAAATTTCTACCCCTTCACAACCAGTCAAGTGTGCTGCAGATTGCAACGGTGAATTCTGAATATCTACTAAACTGATAAACTATGTTCAATTATTGTCTCTAGCCTGAGACAACACAGCATATGGAATGTTATTGGAGTCACTGGGCCAAGAGTCACACAACTAGGAGCAATCATGTTTTAACTAAAAGGATATGTGGCTCCTGCTTGAGGCTCCCACATAGCTATTGACTGTGCAGCTGAAATGTGCCTACCAAGTTTGCAAGTAATTATGGCCGTGCCTCATTTGCATAACACTGAATCTAATTTAAGCTCCTAAGTGATCTATGCCACAAATATCTGAAAGAACGCCTTTTCTCCACAACAAGCTTGCATTTTGTACTTGTTTTAGGAATATAATTTATTGGTCTTATTTACTGATTTCATTTTTTAAAAACCCATTGTCAAAAAATACATTTTTCATGCTGACAATAGACGTTTTCCCCCAAACAAACTTGTCTGGATTTTAAGATCTTTGGAAAAAGTTCTTTTGTTTGGGCCCCATGTTTAATGAGATTTGTGGGGAGGGGTCCCAAGGCAGACTTTCTCTGTGGTGGCAGCACACCTCTGCAATGACTTATCCTATGAAGTAGGTTTCACCATGACACTGTTGGCATTTGGGCAGCAGCTAAGGACACACATCTTTGCCCAGGCTTCTGGGAAGCGATGGGGGTCTATGAGGTATTTATAGTTCTGTTTGCTGGTAACTGATGCTTACATTTTGCTTCGTGTTTTTTTCAGTTTCATTGTTTAATGTTGGTTTAGATTGTGTATTCATGCCATGGGATCTTTGTGCATTTACATCATGGGATCTTGGGGGTGGATTATAAATATTTCTAAAAATAAAAATAAAGCTGCAACATCCTGTAGGAGTGCAGAAGTTATCCAAATTTGTAGAGTAGGTGCTGCTTCACAAAACATGGTGCCCACAGGTGTGCAACATCCTGGAGATGGGCAGCAAATATCATATTCTGTGGATAAGAAAAAGAGAGGAATCTTTAAATGCTATACTATGTTATGAAGTTTGGCAAGGGGAATCCCAGAGGAGAAATTATAGTTGCTTGTCTTTTAAAATCGTGCAACTGGATCTGCTGACCTAAATAAACGTGCTTATCTTACCATAGTGAGATGCCACTAAAAGGGTCACTAAAAAAAAGGAAACCAAGCACAGGAATAGAGCTAAAAGCTAATAAAAGGGTCAAAGCTTTTTAGACCCTTTAAAAGGTAAGCTTTATTTCTTTCCACTCTACTTTTTCAGAAACCAAACCCAGAACCGGCAAGCTTCTTACTATGCATTTTTAGGACATCCTTTTTTCATGAAGGCAGAGTAACACTTCTCTACACATACAGAGTGCCTTTCCCTGATCAGAACCACAGCCAGCTTCTATGCTCCAGTGTCAGAGCTTCTAGATCAATGGAACCAAATTGTTTCCCACTACACCTGATCAGCACCTTACCTTTTATAAATTAAAGACAGAGTAAAAGTTCCAAAAACCTGCGTACTTGTTATGGTATTTTTAAAACCTTAAGGGGAGGCTTTAGCTTCTGACAGTGTTACCTATGCAGCATTTCAAAAGCCAGATGATCTTGTTTGTAGGAATTCTCCATTATTTATATATATTTATAAATCTTATTATACAAAGTTGCACAACAGGCCACTGAGGAACCACAGATCACAATTTAAAAATCAATGCCACACAGCATTTTGAAAGTTACACAACACAGGCCTAAACATCACAAATAAACATAGAGGGGTTTGTTTGTCTGTTTATTTATTTATTTAAAAGAAGCACAGATGACAACGAGATTTCAGTTTCACAGCCAAGGTTCTACAGGGCAAAGAGGATTTATTTTCTTAAATCTTTATATTGTAGTGAAGAAAGTCTCAAATTCATAGCATTGGCAATTTAATTTGAAAGAATGTGCTAACCTTTTAGCACCATGGTGCATCTTGCTCAATATTGTTAGTACAGTAAAATGGCATTTTGCATGGGGGATGGGGGTTAAGTTCTGAAGTCAGTATGTAAGGCGAAAATCACATATGAAAGGCATATTCCTAATCGTTCCTCTGTGGTTTTCTTAGTCTACTTCCTGCATGCAGACTCATGCAATCTCCATGGCAGACTGCTAAGCAACAAGCTGCAGGAAAAGAATTGCTGTGTGAAGTTTGAAATGTCAGTTCAAGTTCTGGGAACTCCCTTTTTTCCGCCAAGCGAGGGGGATGGGGGTGGGAGAAGAAGAGAGAACCAATAAGTTCTGCTGGGATGCAACCTGGCATAGCTAGCCAATCAGGTAAAATAGCAAAGGGAGTGGCTGTGTCACATGGGATGCCAAACATGGAGGGAAGCCAAAAGAGCTGGTTGGCCCACAAAGGGGCCAGACTGTTGGTCCCTGCAACAATCCTACTTACAGTGGTGCACCGCAAGACGAATGCCTCGCAAGACGAAAAACCCGCTAGACGAAAGGGTTTTCCGTTTTTTGAGGCGCATCGCAAGACGAATTTCCCTATGGGCTTGCTTCGCAAGACGAAAACGTCTTGCGAGTTTTTTTCCACCCACCCCCTTTTTCTAAGCCGCTAATAGCCGCTAAGCCGCTAATAGCGCTAATCCGCTAATAGGGATGCTTCGCAAGACGAAAAAACCTCTAGACGAAGAGACTCGCGGAACGGATTATTTTCGTCTTGCGAGGCACCACTGTATTTTTTCAGGTGTTTTTATGTATAGCATCCCTCTCCATCTTTCCAAGTGTTGGCCGTACCCTTGATATCAAACCTGGGACACCCTGCATTTAAAGCATGGGCTGTTCGATACAGCTATGGCTGTTGCAGCAGTGGCAGACTTTGGGCTCTCAAATTTCGGCGGCACCCTGTGAGCTCATAATTTGGCACTCCCATCCTCTCACACTCCATCATGGTTGCGGCACCAGCACTCAGGATGGCCAAACCAGTCTCGTTGCAACCCCTGTGGCTCCTGATGCTATGACCAGGTGATGAGACTGGGAGCAGGGAGAAGGCAAACTACCTGTGGTCACGTGTTGTAGCTGCACAGTTAGAGAACTGCTGTGTGGAGTTAGCAATGTCAGTTCAAGTTCTGGGAATTGTAGAATTGTCTTCCATTTTTACACAATTTATGACATTTTCTGGTTTTATATTTCCCCCCTTCCTTCTCAGGCACACATTGGATGCAGTGGTTGTTCCACCAGCATAAGGGCACCTTATCTCCTGTATCAGTGTGATGTGAATATAGGATTGTTTTGTAATAGAAGTAAAAGTAGCAGTGACACGGAAGAAAGTCAAGTCTCAATGACCTTTATAACAGAATGCCAAGGGGTAAATGTCTGAAGAATTAATAATTCCAATGATCAGATATATCCTATACAGTAAACAGGCATTGAAAGTTCTGAAAACAAGAAATGCAACTTTTAAAGCATCTAAAAATTTATTCTTGGCAACAAATCCAAGTATACTTCACATAGAACAGCATCATTTTTTTAAATTTAAGAACTTATAAGATTGGTTTACTAAAACACATATGTGAAAAATATGTGCTGTACATTGACTATTTCTCCATTTGTATAGTAACAAATGCAGCAACTTCATGTTATCTGTATCATTAAACGAGAACTCCCTAAGGATGTTGGAACTGTCAATTATACAGTGTTTGTTGTTGTTGTTTACAAAGACCCATCAGTAAGTACAGAGTGAGTTTCCCTACCCCTAACCCAAGTCACAAGTAAATGCTCCCAGGGGTACAACAAGCAAAAACTGCAGAATGTCTCCTGGTATTAAATCTTCTGTGAAATCAAGCTTTTAGATACATGCAACACTCTGGCATGCAGACATTCTTACAACCCTAAATTATTTATTCACCAATCTCTCTGCAACTTCCCGCACACCATTGGAGACTGGGACGATTTCAGCTATTTGATGTTACATCTTCTCAAGTGGCTAAAGAGGCTATAAAGCACCCCATTGCTTAAGCCTGCCATCTCAGTTCCATTAGCAGTAAAGACCTCTCCATTCAAACTGCTAAGTAAATCCTCTGAGAGCCGGGGGACTGTTTCATGCTTGAAAGCAACTGTTAAGAATGTGACAACGACCAAACTGTTCCTATTTAATTCTTCTCCCAAGGTAAAAAGAATTATAGGTAAACATATGCCTTCATTATTTGCTTTGCTGCATTTCAATACTCAATCCCACACTAAATTGCCAACAAAGGATTTAATGCAATCACTTCTGTATTTCAGAGTGACTGCCACTGCGGATGAAAAAAGCTTAACAAGGACCACGGGGTTGCATGGTAAAGCTACTATATTTTGTACAAACATATTAGAAATTTCACAAGAGATTGGAAATTATTCTGGATCGTATTTTATTGTCGTCATTTCTGTAATAGAGGAAGCTAAAGGAATTAAGATTTTTCTCACTCTTGTAGCAATCTATAACAGAGTAGCATTAACTTTTGTATTGAAGAATACTTCTGCAGTGATACTGCATAGGTAACCTTTCTAATACAGCAGCTAGCAAAATATCCCTTCTACCTGTCCAGATTATGCTAATCCTGACTCTTGGAGAGAGAGAAAAATCTATCTGCTGAAGGTAATAAAAGTCACAGGCTTAGAGGTAACCTTGAGAGGGATCTAGCTTCTGGCTTCCCCACACTGCAGCAAGTTGCACTATTATCTGGTATCAGGCTTTATCTCACTGTGATCGCCCAATGAAAGGGCAATGAAGAATCAGTCTGGTCCAACAAATGAGGCCACCATTCAGAAAACCAAACTTTTAACTCTGCATACCAAGACTGCCTTTGCCTTTTAACTTCATGCAACAAATAGCCATCCAAGGCACGATAAGCCACTTGGGCATTGGGAGCTGTTGATGATAAACAACAACAACGTCTGCAAACTGGGACTCACAGTTAAGGTCCTTCATCATTAACCATGGGCTGCAGCTTGAACCAGAGGGGAGCAAAGCAGCTGTGAGCACCTGTCCAAGAGCTCACATGCTCACTTGGTCTCAGCAAACCATAGTTTGGCTTACCGTGTCACACAAACCAGATTACCCTAAGAAGAGCCTGCTGGATCAGGTCAATATCCCACCTAGTCTCCAGAATCCTGTTCTCACTGTGGCCAACCAGATTCCCCCATTGGTAAACCACAAGTAGGACTCGAACACAAGAGAACTTTCCGCCCCTGTGGTTTCCAGAAACTGCTATTTAGAAGCTTTCTGCCTCTGACCATGAAGCTAGTAGCCAGTGATGGCCTTATCCTTCATGAATTTGCCTAATCCTCTTTCACAGCCATCTAAGTTGGTGGCCATCACTGCCTTGTGAGGGAGGGATTTCGCATAACTTTGCACTGTATGAAGAAGTACTTTCTTTTAATGGGCACGAAACTTCTAACATTCAGCTTCAGTGGATGTCCACATGTTCTAGTGTCATGAGAGATGGTGAAAACGTTTCCCTGTCCACTTTCCCCAAGCTAGCTGTCTGGTACCAACCTAGTTCAACTGGAGCCCATCACCTATATTTTGCTTCCAGGAACTGAAGACTATATATTGTACAAACACCCAACTATTCCTCTTCCAAATGATTAAATCACCCACTGCCAGGATCCCCCCCCCAACCCCCAGAGAGGTTCCTTAGCATGGGAGGGTAATGATGATGATAATAAAATAATAAAATAATAAAAATTTATTTATACCCTGCCCATCTGGCTGGGTTTCCCAAGCACTCTGAGCTGCTCCCAACAGAATTAAAAGCACAATAAAACCTCAGACATTAAAAACAGGGCTGCCTTCAGCTGTCTTCTAAAAATCAGGTAGTTGTTTATTTCCTTGACTTCTGATGGGAGGGCGTTCCACAGGGTGGGCACCACTACCGAGAAAGCCCTCTGCCTGGTTCCCTGTAACCTCATTTCTTTCAGGGAGGAAACTGCCAGAAGGCCCTCGAAGCTGGAACTCAGTGTCCCGGCTGAATGATGGGGGTGGAGACGTTCCTTCAGGTATACTGGGCCGAGGCCATTTAGGGCTTTAAAGGTCAGCACCAACACTTTGAATTGTGCTCGGAAACGTACTGGGAGCCAATGCAGATCTCTCAGGACCAGTGTTATGTGGTCCCAGAGGCCACTCCCAGTCACCAGTCTAGCTGCCACATTCTGAATTAATTGCAGTTTCTGGGTCACCTTCAAAGGTAGCCCCACGTAGAGCGCACTGCAGTAGTCCAAGCGGGAAATAACTAGAGTATGCACCACTCTGGCGAGACAGTCTGCGTACCAGGTGGAGCTGGTAGACAGCCGCCCTGGACACAGAATTAACCTGTGCCTCCATGGACAGCTGTGAGTCCAAAATGACTCCAAGGCTGTGCACCTGGTCCTTCAGGGGAACAGTTACCCCATTCAGGACCAGGGAGTCCCCCACCCCCGCCCACCCCCTGTCCCCCAAAACAGTACTTCTGTCTTGTCAGGATTCAACCTCAATATGTTAGCCACCATCCATCCTCCAACTGCCTCCAGACACTCACATAGGACCTTCACCGCCTTCACTGGTTCTGATTTAAAAGAGAGGTAGAGCTGGGTGTCATCTGCGTACTGATGAACACCCAGCCCAAACCCCCTGATGATCTCTCCCAGTGGCTTCATATAGATATTAAAAAGCATGGGGGAGAGAACAGAACCCTGAGGCACCCCACAAGTGAGAGCCCAGGGGTCTGAACACTCATCCCCCAACACCACTTTCTGGACATGGCCCAGGAGAAAGGAGCGGAACCACTGTATTAACAGTGCCCCCAGCTCCCAGCCCCTCTAGACGGTCCAGAAGGATGTTATGGTCGATGGTGTCAAAGGCTGCTGAGAGCTCCAGCAGAACTAAGAAACAGCTCTCACCTTTGTCCCTAGCCCGCCGGAGATCACTGACTAGCGTGACCAAGGCAGTTTCAGTCCCATGGTGAGGCCTGAATCCTGATTGGAAGGGATCCAAATGGTTCGCATCCTCCAGGTGTGCTTGGAGTTGTTCAGCAACCACCTGCTCAATCACCTTACCCAAGAATGGAAGACTTGAGACTGGGTGATAGTTGGCCATATTGGCCAGGTCTAAAGATGTTTTTTTAAGAAGCGGTTTAATGACCGCCTCTTTCAGTGGGTCTGGAAAGGCTCCCTCACAGAGGGAAGCATTCACCACCCCACAGACTTTGGGCAACCCCATCACTCAGCCCTTCCCGGCTTGCTTTTATCAGCCAGGATGGACTGATAGATTTACGGTAAGTACATCTAAACATTCTCAACATAGGTTTTTGCTAATGAATTACACCTTCAAATCTTTGAGGGTCAAAAGGAGGAGGCTCTAAATCCTCTTCTAATGGCTGCATTTTTTCCATTTGTTTTATTGCTGGTTTTAAAATACTGTGTAAAAATGGGAGTTGTTTTTAAAGGTTGTGCAGATCATTAAGAATGACTTAGTATCATATGTGACTATATATCCAAAAACTGAGCCCTGACGGGATGAACTCTACATATCCCCGTCCCACTTTTAAAAAGCTTTCACTCCATTAGGTCTTGTCATCCCAACTAGCCCTAAGCATGGCTTTTTAGGTTCTGGCTTGGCTGTGAAAAATGACTCAACAGAAGAGAGGTTTTAAGGTTCATCTGTTGTAATGATCGAGAGATGCAAGCTAAGTGATGTGAAGGCAAATAGGAAATGGGCTACAGAATGAAGCTGCGTACTCGCAGCATCTCACAGCTCTTTCATTTGAGAGAGGTCATGACTTAATATCCAGAAGGCGTGAGATGGCTTCCAATATGTCAATCCAGAGTTGATCGTAGTGAATGCACAACAACCTTTACCCCCATGCTGTCCGCCATTATGGCACACATTATTTTTTCCATTTATTTATCTGAATTTCTAGACTACTCTTCATCACACAAGTGATTTAATTAGCTTTTCTGGCTTCACTGGACAGTTTCTGTTTATATTACATTTAAGTGTGACTGCATACAAAGCAGTGTATATGTACCATATGTAAAGGAAAACCTTGTTCCTCCTTGTAATTTTGCATCTCAAGGATTCTCTGCAATATAGACTTTAATGTCTGCAGTGTGTTATATAGCCCTGCTCTCTCTCTCTTCTTATGAGTCTGCAATGCTGTGGAAAGATGAGAGGTGAACCATGTGTTTTCACTTTTTCATACTTCGGCTCACCCCGTTTATTTTCATCCCCCACACCCATATGCCTTGTCATTTCAAACTTCTGCTTCGTGACTGGCTGCCCACAGGTATTCAAGTTTGCTTTGTCAGAGTGCCTCTCTCTGCCTACTCTCCATGAACAATAAACAGGGTTGGATGGGTTGTTCTGTTCACTTCAAGGGCAAAGGGCACGTATGGCTCCATCTTCTATCAAGTCCATCTGTCTGCTTTTCTGTCCAGAGAACTCTATGACTTTGGGCAGCCTAGCACGGCAAGGAACCTACCTATTATAGTACAAAAGCAAATCACATGGTAAATGCATTTGTGATTCATATGCTCTTCCCCTCAAAAAGTCTCCCTGCATATAAATAACTGGGTGTCCAGGAAAAAGGTTGTAATTTGTTTCCTCCAACTGACTGTACAGGAAGATTGTTGCTGCTGGGTTTTTGCTTTTTAACATGAAATAACATTTCATATACAAAACCACCCATCTGCAGCCAAAAGCTGTAACCATTTTGCTACATTAACTGCTGCTTGCATTGTGTGGGCCTAAAAGATAGGCAGCTTCAGAAAATAGATTTGCACAATAACACAACCCTAATCTGTTAAAATAAACGGTAGAAGTAGTGCAAGGATTTGGTTCCCATCACTCCTTCTAATGTTAATATACAGTGGAACCTCTACTTAATCCATTCCGGAGGTCCGTCCGCTGGTCGAAACAGGACACTAGAAGAGGCGTCTTGTGCACATGCGCAGACGGCAGCAACTGCTTCTGCGCATGCGCAGATGGCAGAAGCTGCTTCCACACATGCGCAAATCGTGGCAAACCCGGTGTTTACTTCCAGGTTTTCCGCTGACGCAACCTAGAACCTCCGTGAGACAAGGAGTATGTAAGTCGAGGTTCCACTCTACTTTAGTTTTTCCCAGTGACCATGTTTATGAGTACCAAAGAGTTCCATAATATGCTATGCCACAGTCTTATCCAACTAGTGATAAAAGCTGTAGACAGCCATTTGTTATCTTCCTAGGACTTGACACCAGAGGAAAGTTTTGAGAAACTAGTGTTTCATACTTAGAGCCACAAAGGCTTTTCTGTTTGGACAAATGTATTTGCTCCTGCCATTTCCCCCCCATAATGTTATTCAAAATGCAGAATTGTATCTAAATAACTCATATGTCATAACAAATGCAAGAATATGAGGTACAACTCAATTAATATGGAAGATCTGAATATAGACAATTTAGCCCCATTCTTATTAGTCAATAGTTTTCTCATATGCATGCGAGCTTAAATGCAGACATATGTACTTAAATTATATAGCATTTTAATTACATGCAACTGAAACAGCAAAGTTATTTACAGACTCTGCCTCATGATACGATTTCAGATATGACTGTTGGCACCAAAAATGATCCCATCCTTGTACTAAACAGACCCGTAATGCTATAAATAGCTGCAGTCTAAAAAGAACAAAGGTTCCATTCAAAAACTGCAGTGTGGAATGGTCTATTGCAAAACTGTTTCTAGGCATAAATTTTCAGAGAGCAAGAAAGCACACTTCAGCAGGCTTCTTAAAAAAGAAAAAGAAAAAATCCAGGGGACACAAACACACAAAACCCACCTGAAAAAAGACACATTTTTGCACAGTCTAGTCTAAAGTTGTTAAAAGCAAGCTTGGCTCTGAGAAAGCTTTGTTTAAAAAAAAACAAAAAGCAACTATTTGAGTTACATACACAGCTAAATGTACTAACATAACAAAGGAATGCCAGAGTACTGTCTTTCTCCTGAAATGAAGCCTCAGATCCCTCTTGCCACCAAGTTCTTCAAAAATAATTGTTTACAGACGACCTAGAAAAACAAAACCAAGTGGGCTCAGACTAACAAACAATATCCCCAGAGCTGGGTTGTCTTTACTGATAACGTGAATAAAACTTTCTAGGCTAATAAACAAATCCATGTTAATTTCATGCTCAATTAGAACCTCAGCAGTCATGTTGAAAAAGGAGAGAAAATCCATATTTGCCTAATTTGGAAGCATTTTAAAGACAATGGTTGAAACTTCCACAAAGGTACTGCACACCACTTAACACAATACAAACATAAATGAACATGCCCAAATTATTTCAAGTGTTATGACTTCAAACATTCTGATCCTGTAAATATATTCAGCTGTAACAAAGCACTCAATATAACTCTCCCTGTGTGTAGCAAGTGGAGCAGAGCTACTTCCACACTGGGCATTTACAGTGGAATAGTCACATTTTGCTCACTCGCGTTTTCAATGTCATGAACAATCCGCCCCCCACTTTCATGTTTCCCCTGTTCAGTTTCTTCCTTTTTTCTGAAGCTCAGAAATCAAACTATCAAAACACAGTGGAATAACTGCACAATTTCCCCAAGTGTAGATGAGCTACTGTGTTGCTAGTTTACATAGATTTTCCAGCCATTTCCTTTTCTATTTTCTATTATCTGTTTCTGCTGTCTAGGAATCAATTCTTCTTTCCTTTCCAAACAGTACTATCTTTATATCAGTTCTTGTCCCCACAACCATTGCAGCAGGGAGGATAATGATCAGGAATGCAACAAGAGGGGGTCCAGTATTTATTTCCCCACCCACCCATGATCTCAATGAAAAACCAATAATCCGACTTCCGGAGGCGGCGCAAACGGTAATGGCGGTCCTCTCTCACTTGTGAGGGGGAAGCTCCGCGGAAAAGGGTCGCCCGCTACGGCGAAGCGGGGACCCACATCGAAAACCCACAGGCAGCAAGAGCCTGTGGTCCTGAGACTCGGCGGGTGCCAGAAGCAGCCCCCAAAACGAAGAAGGAACCCCGTAAGGGGCTCCGGAACGTGGAGGGGGTAGCGGCGCTGTGAGTCGTTTCGCAATCTGCGGAGTGAAGCCGCGCTGCTGCTGCCGGTGAGCGCTGACCTCTTTTCCTGGGAACTTCTGATTCGGAAAAGCAACAACCCGTGAGTAAAGAAGGACTTTATAATATTAGAGACTAAAGAAAAATTACTGAATTTGGCTGAAAGCGGAGTGACGAAAAACAGGAAGTCCGTCTTCCGCTGTCATTGAACTTCAAAGCAAAGAGCTGGAGGAGTGGAGGCAAAGAGAGAATTTTTAATTTAAGGGATCTAAGCACCAATTGAACTTCTTTGCAAGTTGATTAAGGACTTTAAGCGCTGGAATTTATGCTTTTTATCTGCATGGTGATACCTTTCTTCTATTGGATTTTTCTGAAGCTCAGAAATCAAACTATCAAAACACAGTGGAATAACTGCACAATTTCCCCAAGTGTAGATGAGCTACTGTGTTGCTAGTTTACATAGATTTTCCAGCCATTTCCTTTTCTATTTTCTATTATCTGTTTCTGCTGTCTAGGAATCAATTCTCCTTTCCTTTCCAAGCAGTACTGTCTTTATATCAGTTCTTGTCCCCACAACCATTGCAGCAGGGAGGATAATGATCAGGAATGCAACAAGAGGGGGTGCAGTATTTATTTCCCCACCCACCCATGATCTCAATGAAAAACCAATAATCCCCCACAAATATTTTTTTTTGGGGGGAGGGGGTGAAGAGGCAGTCCACTTTGTTACATACCGTTATATAATTTGCCCATATAATCTGAAACTATGACAAATAAAGGTAAAGCTGTCTTACCTGCCTGCCATAAGACAAAATCAGAAGGCGGAAAGACAGGGTAGGTCACTTTAGTCCCATAACTGTTCTTAAGGGTGAGTGGAATGCGTATGCCAAAAGTTTTGTTCATGTGGAAAAGCCAAACAACAGTCCTAGGGCTGTTAGAGGCCAACAATAGAATAGTTATGCCTTTCCAAACAAAGCTGGTGGTTCTAAAGTGGACACTGCATATATTTTTTTTTACACTTTATTTAAGGCATTTATATTCTGCATTTCTAATGCAGTATCACATAATATTTGCATAAATATTTGTATTAGTAATATATGGCTAGCACACATATACTGATCATGTGGATAAGCCTCTATAAACATGTCTGCTCAGTCTTTCAATACCTTCGATGCATCAAGAGTCAATCTTTGGAAGCAGAAAGCTGGTTTCCTACACAAAGCACCTTCACACAAAACTTCTACACCCAATGCTTCAAGAGAAGAGATGGGTGGAGTACCATCCTATATTTTCCACAGGCAGATCTAAAGCAGTATCATTTCTTCATCAATGACCATGTTTGAAGCTGGCCTACTTTAAAACAACAATGCTTACTAAAATGTAATTGGCAACAACAGTAGCAACTGATATACATGCAGTAGCAACATGATGCGTAGGGTTGACTCAAGGCACCCAAGCCATGCAGCAAGTCACAAATGTTGCAGGGAATGGATGGTAGGTTCAGATGAGACAATCTGTACCATTTTCAAAATTCTTCAAATAAAGATAACAGGGCACATGCTGTCCTGAGTCACTCAGCGCCTTTGGGTACAAACCTGGCATGTCAGACTCTGCAGGAAGATGAAGAGGCAAGTGGGGATGAATGGGGAGGGGAAGCTTAGGCAGCAGGGCAAAGCCTGTTGGCCGAAAACCCTTCTCTGTCAGACACGTATGCTAAAGCAGGAGCCCTGGCTGCTGCTTCCCTCCATGTGGGGGAAGGGAGCACTTTTGGGAAATGGGGAAAGCTCAGAGCCTGGAGTATCTGAACAGGATGCAGAGAAGGAGGCGTGCTCCATGTTATTTCCCAGGACCAGAAGACGCCTCCGCTGGCTGTAACAACTGCACCTGGCTCAACAGAGTGCACACCTGCAGGTTAGACATTCTTGTGAGACTAATTCTCTTGAGTAAGGTATACCTGAAGGAGCGTCTCCACCCCCATCATTCTGCCCGGACGCTGAGGTCCAGTGCCGAGGGCCTTCTGGTGGTTCCCTCGCTGAGAGAAGCAAAGCTACAGGAAACTAGGCAGAGGGCCTTCTTGGTAGTGGCGCCCACCCTGTGGAACGCCCTCCCATCAGATGTCAAAGAGATACCTGACATTCAGAAGTATCTGAAGGCAGCCCTGTTCAGGAAAGTTTTTAATGTGTGACATTTTAATGTATTTTTGATTTTTGTTGGAAGCCGCCCAGTGTGTCTGGGGAAGCCCAGCCAGATGGGCGGGGTAAAAATAAATCATTATTATTATTATTATTATTAGTGCTCCCCTTGGCTATTAAGCTTGCTGGGTGGGCATGAGAATTGGTTGGGGGGAATTTGCTGTTCTCGTGCAGCATTGAGTTTTGTATCATGATCTTGGACTCTGGAATCCTGGCCTTGCTCCTCCATCTCATTTCCAGGAGCTCTGGGACTGAGTTAGCTTTTGTCTGCTCCTGCACCTGCATTGCAATCTGCTTTAGTGAAGGTCTTTCTCTGAACTCTCCTGTGAAGAGCCTCTGCTGCCGTGCCTGGAGAAGGAGCTAGAACACTTGCCAATTAAATGATCTGATATTATCTAATACATAGTTACAAGTTAGAAACGCAGGGTCAGTAGAAGTCAGTTACCATTATTGTCTAGCTAATTGGATTCTTTGTTCTTCAGAAGGTTATAGGACCTTCACTCAACTCTGAAGTAAGAGACCGAATTCTGCCTCCCTTTCTGTGCCCAAAGTTCACATTCCATCTTGTTCCAAACACTGTGAGCAAGCAATATATCACAGATTGGTTTGTGATATGGGAGTTGCACAATAACCATACCCCAAAACAGAAATATGTGTGCACATTCGGCATAACAGTCAGTGCTACATTCCTGACCTTGAATGAATCACAACACCAACACACAGGGAGTTCAATATAGGCAAAGTCATACTTTTCCAGCCCACCACCAAATTCTGCACTATTAAATGTATTTGTTGACTCTAACAACTGAATAAATAGGTTCTAAGCACAACTCCACTTTTTTAAAAAGATGATAACAATATTTCAAAGAAATCTGAAATAATGGTAAAGTTTTTTTCAGTCACTGAAACAAAGAATCATAAAATCACAGAATTGTAGAGTTGGAAGGGATCCAGATAGTCATTTCATCCAACCTCCAATAATGCAGGAATCTCAACTAGATCATGTGTGACAAATAAGCAGCCAACCTCTGCTTAAAAACTTCCAAGAAAGGAGAGTCCACTGTCAAACAGCTCTGTCAAAAATTTCTTCCTAACATTCAGTCAGAATTCCCTTTCTTGTAACTTGAATCCATTGGTTTGAGTCCTAGCCTCTGGAGCAGGAAAACCAAGCCTGCTCCATCCTCCATGCTCTTAAGATAGTTGAAGATGGCTATCATATCTCTTCTCAGTCTCCTCTTTACCAGGCTAAACATACTCCCTCAACCGAAAACAACTCATAAGGCTTGTTTTCCAAACCCTTGGAAAGTGCACTCCTCTACACACATTCCAGCTTGTCAATATCCTACTTAAATTGAGGTGCCCAGAACTGTGCACAGTACTCCAAGTGTGGTCTGACCAAGCCTGAACAGAATAGTACTATTTCTGACCATGGGACTTCATCCTTAATCTTTTTTAAAACCAGCCTTCTTAAAGTCCAGAGTGCATGTCCAACTACACTCAGTTTCCTTTGCTAATGTATAATAGTTATCAGTACTTTCACTTCATTGATAACTTCCTTCTTGTTGGTGAGGACCAGGTCCAAGAGAGATGACCCCCCCCCCTTTTGTTGCTTCTTCTACCTTCTGGAAAATGAAACTGTCAGTGAGGCAATTGGGGAATTTGTTGGGCCTTATATTCTTGGCAGAGTTTGAGTTCCAACAGATCTTGGGGTAGTTGCAGTCTCCCATGACTACTATAGCTCTCCTTTCTGAATGTTTGATAATGTGCCCTAGGAAGGCATTATCCAAGTTCTCAGTTTGGCTTAAATGTCTATAGCAGACACCCACTGTAAGGTCACTCATTTCCCTCTCCTACAATTTTTGCACATATATTTTCAGCTTGCCTTCCATACTGCAAGCTCTCTTCACAAGTGTATATGTCCCTTACATATAATGCTCCTCCTCCTCCCTTCTTGTTTGATCTATTCCTTTGAAAAGGTTGTACCCCTCAGCTTCTATATTCCAATCACAAGTCTCATGCCACCATGTTTCAGTAATGCCTATTAGGTCATATTTGCCATCCTGTATTAAGAGCTCAAGTTATTCTTGCTTGTTTACCATGCTTTGTGCTTTTGTGTACAGACAACTTATATCATGAGTCTTTCCTCCGCAAACTGCTGCCCCTGACCCCCTCTGTAGGAGTCACCTGCTGCCCCCCCACATCTCTTCCTTTTCTGGAGAGTGGCAGGAATCACTCTGTGCACTGTACCTTCCACTGCCACCTTGGTGTGTTCTGAGGTCTGCAACCATTGTACATGCACCTCTGGCTGAGTATCAGTGTTTGAGATGTATGGAATTGTTTTGTAGACACAGCATGGCTCCTGACAGTCCTGCTTTTTTGTGTCACATTAATCCAGGGATTCGTCTCCATGCTGCCCCAGTAAGTCTCCACCACCGCCTCCTTGCAGATTCTCCCCATACTGAACTCATAAATCCTTCTCGCATGATACAAGAAGCACAGAATGCTTGCAGGGAGTCTCTAGTCTTGCTCATAATCCCACTCGCCAGCTCACTGGTGCTTTTATCCAGACTAATTCTGAACGTTGTCAGAATGTTAACTGTGATTACACAATCCATACCATTACTTCCATGACTTCAGCTAAAAAATAAAAAAAGCAAAGGTTTGAAACTACAGAACCTACTGAGAGGACTAATAATGTGTGAAGAACCAAAAAAAGGAAAAACATTCAGGAGACGCAAACACTGAAATAGAAGAAATTGGTATCCCTGGATTCTCATCAAGTCTACTCAGGCCTATCCCAGTGGGACTCCAAAAACAATATGGTCTGGTGAGACAGGCAGGTTTGGCTTTTCTACCTATCCATGTGAGAAAAACCCAGCTGCAGTAAAAAGTAAAGTAATTAATGAAATTACCAAAAGAAACGCTGAGAATGCTGCGATTCAAATTGCATCCAATGTCTTGCAAGAGCATCAAAAGGAAAAAGGGAAAATAAAATATTTGTTTTTCTGCCCAAATCTCTCTAGGCCTACACATTCTTTTATTATCTCCCCTACAGAGCAAAACTCTTGAAACAATGAATAACTATACTTTGCCTTCTGTTGCTATACAATGAAAAATAAATCAGAAAGAGTGCATTGCTTCCATGCCCAGCCACTAGTTGCCTCCAGCAATATGCACTTTTTGGTCTTTTTGCTTTTATGCTTGTTTTTCTTCCCTCTGCAGATTTATTCTTCAATAAAGATACAACTAGAGCACTGAAGGTGGGAAGATATCCCAATTTTATTTTACAATAAGTGGTTGACTTTATCGTATGGGTAAAATGAGGCTTATACTTCCTAACAAATATATTGTTATGAGGTGTGGGTACCAGTGTTTTGGGTGCCAGGTTTCCCTAAATTGCTGGCTCTGATAGAATTTAAGTAATGCTTGGAGTGTTAAAACTGACTGCCAGACACTGGATTTAGCCAAACCAGCTTCCTGTGTTCAGGAGATCACCTGAGAGATGAGCCATTAACGGAGAACAAAGACAAGGAAATGGGCTATCAGCAAAACAAAGACTGTGTGCCAAATGGCATACAGAGCCCTTCCCTGAGCTCAGAGTTAGTTTGGGAACACAATGGAGACTGCAGTTTAGGATTGAAGTGGGCTGGAATGTGACCTAGAAGAGAAAAGTTGCAGTCTGTAAAACACTGCAAGCTGCAGCACAGGGTCAGAGAGCCGTAGCAGATTTATGTTTGGATCCAGGGCTGCAGCTATGGGAGAAGCAAGAACTTCTTGGAGTGTTACATGGAAATGTGGTTGGTTATATCCCTGCAAGCATACTGTCCACTTAATTATGCCACAGCAGCTGAGACTGATCCCATAAAACCAGGCAAGTCACCGTACCAACATTACCACCATTTTACCTGTTCATATTGATTTTGTTCATACTGGTATTCAGTCTAGATTGCACCTTCACTGCAATACTGAGTTTATTCTAGGTTTATAGAATTGTGTCCGATTTTAATTTAACAGTATGTTTTGTAACAAATTGGGTTTTTTCAACGGCTATGTATTTTGATACGTTCTTGTGAGCCGCTTTTGGCATAGTTCTCTGTGGAAAAGCACCATCATCTAACTAAATCAAGCAGCAAAGTATATGACTGAACACTCAGAAAAGTAAGCAGAGTGAGCACTTCAAGAAGAGGTGGCGGTCAAAGAGCACTAGTAGCCAGATATATAAAAAAGGCTCCACCTAGAGCTACCTCTTGCTGATACAACATCTTTGCAATCCAGAACTCCTCAAAAACACAACTTCTGAACCTGGTGTGAAGCTCACTGGAGAAGTTTCCTTTCTTGAAAATTAACACTTCTAAACCCTCATTTTATTCAGGAGAAAGCATCTCTTATTTTACGGGAAAGGGTCAAGGTGAAATGCTTGTGATGTATAACTGCGGCTTGCTTGCACTCCCCTCTCTACTGAGCCCTCTAGACAGGAAAACCGATGCATATGAATTGAATACAAGTAACACTAATGCATTAATGACTGACATGTGGCAACAACACCAAGACACACAGATGCAGTTTGACATTAATGGAGAGATTTGCCTGTGGTCATACACACGGAGGGGAAAAAATAGACCCACCTGCCTCTTGCCTTTAACCTGGGTATGAAATCAAATGTCAGACAAGATTAATTAGATGCCTGGAGTTTTATTCTTTTCTGTTGATAGAAAAAGCACATTTCCATAATGCGAGGAAGCATTTATGTGCGTTGCAAATCAGGTTGACATTGAAGGAAGGTTTACTTTATTGTGAATGCTGGCTGTGTGGTGCTTGTCAGTGCAATTACTTTCTACTCAAGTGGCTTGCTTTTTAACATTTTATTATCTTAAGAACAAAACCCCTGGAAGCAATAATTGTTTATTATGTAAATTCTTTAGATATTTTTATTATGCTTGTCTATGAAATGATTAAACTTTGCTGCACCCCAGAAATGAATAGAATTTATTAATATGCAGCCAATTAGGGGGTAAAAAAAAGGACAGCAACAAAATCACTGTACTGGTAATTAGTCACTAAGTAGTCAATTTTATACACTTGTCAGCTGCACCAAAAGTTCTCCTTTCACTTACTCAGTACCATACATCTCTAGAATTATTGTAATTATTTTACAAAACAATCACCACCCTATGACTGCAATATGGAAAGAAAGGCAATATGGGCAAGATAGCAAATTTTTATTAAAATACCAGAGATACCATGCTTGCTCTATTTAAGGTATTCATGTTTTATTAACTGCAAGTGAAAGCCCTAAACAGAGCTTTTGGTTTTGTGTTTCTTTTCTTGCAATTTACCAGATCCAAACAGGACAGAGCTTTTATAGCTACCCATAAGTATTCACATCACTAAGTGCTTTCTCTTAGAAGCTAGGAGTGTTTGAATGAGAACCATGCACTGAAGCAATTTTTAAGTTTGACAGAAGCTTCATCTTCTTGGAATAAACTGCAGAGCTATGCTCCCCATCCTTAGAACGCCCCATTGTAGCCATGAAAGTTGACCAAAATGCTGTTACCTGAAAAAGCTTATTGGTTTTACAGTGTTTTAGATGTACACATTTTCTGGAACATTTTCTTCCGTTCCACAGTGTAATAATCTGCAATAGTTTCACTTCCAATACGGGTAGGAAGTGAGAAATATTTACAGCACTAGCTCAGCTAGAATGCAGGTGTTTATTATGCTACCTTTATCGTTTTTTCCCCTTAGATAATTGGGAAGGGAGTACTTAGTGAACAAAAGTAACAGAGCATAGGGTAACTGCAAGGAGAACTCAAATGTTCTATCTTTGGGCTCAGTGATTGTACTAGTTTTATATTTTGTTATGGAAAGATGTGCAAGAATAACAACCTAAGCACCTGCTCTCCAGAACAGTAATGTTTAAATTGCACTCATTGCTTTTGTGCGGAAAACACATCTTTACAGGCCATTGGGGAAAATCAATCTTGACTTCAACCCTGACTTTCTCTTCTTCCACCTTATTATAAAAAAGATCAAAATATTCAACATGGAACAGAAAAATACTTCCTTATGAAAGTGAAGTAGGAAAGAGAAAACAAAGCCAATTCTAAGCAGAGTCATTTTCATCATTGGTCCCTCTGCCCACACTTTACCTTACTTGCTAACTGTGGATGACATAAAGTAACTTTATAGTTTAAAAGTTATTTTGGGAAGATCTGCATATAGAACTAAACTGGCAGTCTTTAAGGAGTCTTCCAATAAGAAATAGAACACTTTTCCTCCTCTCCCTTCTGCAATCAGGAACTCAATTGTACAGACAACTGATACACCAGTGCTAACTGGCCAATTTCTATCAACGACATGAGGTATAAGATTGCTACTATTTTTACTGTCCCTGTTCCGTAACGGTTAGAGTCTGATGCACACAATGTTAGGCAATTAAGTAAAGCTTTTCCAAATACTTACAACCATGCCAGGTATAGCTCAGCTCACCTGCTGAATTTATATACAGAAACAGGAATTATTATTTTTTTTAAAAAAGTGGAAAGATACTGCACTACCAGAATGTAAGAAGAGGTATGTAGCCTCGGCACCAGGGCATGTGTGTACAAACATGTGTATACGTGCACAGGCACATAATGCACTCTTGCAAATGACCACTTACAAAATGAAATGGCATTTCGTATACTCCACAAAGAGGTTAGTTTGTTCCCTCCAAATGAGAAAGTTGTCCAGTGTGACAATGTTAGAATAGCAGTTTTTAACCAATCACAGAATCAAAACAATGCCAAAAAATTATCTGAATGCAGACAGTGGAAAAGCACACAAGCACCACTAAACTATCACCATCTTCATTAATATATCTTTAATAAAAATTTAATAAATCAAGTTTGTCTTCGCATAATGATCAACATGTTTGTTCAAGAAAACAGGGAAAAGTCACTTTTCCAGGACACGTTGTAGAATATGATCTAATTCCTAGTACAGTGGTACCTTGGTTCTCGAATGTAATCCGTTCCGGAAGTCCATTCGCCTTCTGAAATGTTAGAAAACCAAGGCGTTCGAGAAACAAGGTTCCACTGTACATTGCTCTTCAATGTCCAAACACTATTTTAAAAAATGCATTGAACTGATCCATTGAGAGAGTACCATCAATGCGCTTTGAAACAATTTCCTCTGGGGGCCTTCCAACATACATTTGCAGTGCTTTGAAAGCAAAACTGAGAAGATAAGATTACCTACTTTTGATGGACCACTGTATGGTATATTAATGCAGAACTTTTAACTTGTTGGCTTATATAAATTCCGTGAAATGTTTGTGTTCTTAACGCAGGAATCTTTTGCCCAATGTGGGGTTCAAGCCTACAAACTTGAAATTAAGAGTCTCATGCTCTACAAATTGAACTATGAGTACTGTAACTGGAGGTTCTTTCTTTTTACTGGCTCTGCTTCTGCTTCTACGTACAGGTCGAAATGCAAAAGGGTAGCAGGCATATTTTCCCCTGGATTGGAGGAAAGTAATGGTAAATGCTTGACAAAGAAACAGGCTCTTCTCTGCTAAGTCTCCAAGGCTGTGTACACATTACTAGCTTAAAACACAGCTAGGTTGCTCTTTTTCTCAATTCATATCAAGGGGGGGGGGGAGAGACAAACATCAATACACAGTATTTCATAAGAAACAACACGATAGATACAGGATCCTAATTCAAACACTCAAACTAAGAGCAATGTCTGTGTGCTGCTTCCCAAACCAGCAATGAGGACACACCAGATGCAGAGTAAATTGGAGTGTATACATAGCGCTTTCCCCCTCATGACCACTCCTAAAGGCTTCATATAAATAGCATTGGGGCAAGATGGTACCTTATAGGAATCTAAAGCATAACTTCCAAGGGGCTGAAAGACCATCACCTAATGCTACCCACTCAGTTTTGCAAATACAAATACAGTTTTGCAATTTACAAAGTGAGTCCAGGAAAGTTTTTAATGTGTGACATTTTGATGTACCGGTATTTTTAATCTTTGTTGGAAGCCGCCCAGAGAGGCCGAGAGTGGTTGGGGAAACCCAGCCAGATGTGCGGGGTATAAATAATCAATTATTATTATTAAGATACCATGGTTGATGGTATCAAAATCTGCTCTGAGTTCAGGCAGGAAGAATTGGATTAACAGAATAGAATTGGATTAACAGAGAAGATGCAGGAGAAGAAGAAAAAGTTAACATAAGGACCAGCAATGGGGAGGAGGGAAGTCCATGGGAATTTATGGAATTCTCTTTTTGTTTTGGTTGCTTGCTGATTGTTTGTAAATTTGAAATTTAAATAATTTTTAAAAAAATACTAATAACATTCTGTAGGGAAAATATTTCCAGTTTGTATCGGTCTCTACAGCCACAGCAGGAACTGTAACTCCCCAACTCTCCCATTGTCTCCCGAAACAGATGGATGCCAACAATAATTAAACTACAGTGGTACCTCGGGTTAAGTACTTAATTCATTCTGGAGGCCCCTTCTTAACCTGAAACAGTTCTTAACCTGAAGCGCCACTTTAGCTAATGGGGCCTCCTGCTGCCGCCGCGCTGCCAGAGCACGATTTCTGTTCTCATCCTGAAACAAAGTTCTTAACCCGAGGTAATATTTCTGGGTTAGCGGAGTCTGTAACCTGAAGCGTATGTAACCCGAGGTACCACTGTATCACTACGTTGGATTGTAGGGGTGCAATCCCACTCCTCTACCCAGGGCCTGATGTAGATTTGATGAGGCCTTAAGCTACTGAAGGTAATGGGGCCCTTTATATGTCCAGCTGTCCTTTGTCAACAGCAAATTGTCGCTGTTTTTTGTGTTGAATATATGCTATATGGTAATTTATGGACTTAACAGGTATCTAAAGCCATTTGCACATAACAAAATATGTATTTTATCAAAGTAATTGTTGAACTGAAATACAATTAAGAAGAAGTATATTAATAGTGAAATAATTATTAAGCTCTAACTTAAAATTTTGGAAATGTACAGTGTTTCTTTTCCTTTAAATTTTTTTGGGGGCCCCAAGACAGTGGGACCTTAAGCTATAGCTTGTTTAGCTTATACGTAAATCCAGCACTGCCTCTACCATAGGAGTTGGAATGATGGCTCAGAAAGTTTCTGAACTAGCTCCATGTCCTGTGAAGGGATTCACCATGAACTCATCTTCTTAGCCACATACGCCTACATCAAACTGGAGATCACTGATGGACCAGTGCTGATAAAGCAAGCTGTAAGTATTTAAGCCATTTCAAAATTCGGTTCATCAGAAAAACATCTGCAAAAAGCAACCATTCTCTCTGTTGCGGGGTAAGGCTGTTAGGTGAATAGATCTGTGACTAGTGCTCAAGTTAAGAAAATAATTCAGTTTGCTGCTTAGGGCTGTGGCAGCTCTGCAGGAAAGACAACAGTTAAAACTCGATTTTTACTTTGAAGGTGGCAGCCGCAAATTGCTATGAATACACAAAGATCAGGAACTGCTGAGTAAAAAGGTGCCACTGTAACTCTTCATTATGGAGAAGTACTTTTAAGATGTTAGATTCACTTAAATACCCTTTCCCCCTATTCCGTATAGTTTAAAATTACCTCTCCCCACAAAGGATTTACAGCAAGTTAGCAAGATGTACAGAATGTATTCACTCTGGTAAGAGCAGAACACTGTGCTTCTAAAGTTAAAAACTAGCCCCTTGCTGAAGTGTCCTTTTAGCAGTCTCCCTTTTAGCTGCTGCATTAGAGCACAAAACACTCCCCCATCATCGTTTCTCCAGTCCCCATGCAGTTTTCCAAAGCCCTGCAGTTTAATTCACCACAAAGACTTAAGGTTTAGACTCTTAGTACAATTAGTAACGTAGCTCACAAATTAACCAACCCATTAGCACTCCAAAGAAACAATTCCAGAGAAACTCTAGCTAACATGGGGATTAAGAATAACTTCTTATGAAGTGAAAGATTGAAAGCTATTACATATTGCTGCATGTAATGTATATGAGTATCATTTATTATACAGAAGAGCCTGATGCACCGTTCTGGCGTTACTTGATTTTCCATAAAATGATGACAAAACCTAACGCTTACAGTATAGGAACTGCTTTTTATTAGATGGCCATGAGAGTTGCCAATGTCCAACATACATATTGTGCTAACATAGTTTTCAAATAAAATTGTAATATGCCTTATATTACTTTTGAATCTTGTCTGCACTGACATGCCTCAGCTACATCACATTTAGAATACTGCAGCACACTCTAAGTTTGGCTGCCTTTGAAAAGTGCTATTATAGAATACAGTGGTACCTCGGGTTAAGTACTTAAATCGTTCTGGAGGTCCGTTCTTAACCTGAAACTGTTCTTAACCTGAAGCACCACTTTAGCTAAAGGGGCCTCCTGCTGCTGCTGCCGCCGTGCCGCCGGAGCACGATTTCTGTTCTCATCCTGAAGCAAAGTTCTTAACCCGAGGTAATATTTCTGGGTTAGCAGAGTCTGTAACCTGAAGTGTATGTAACCTGAAGCGTATTTAACCCGAGGTACCACTGTAGTAAGGAGGCGGCAATCTGAGCTGTAGCTATTTCTCTGTCTCTTTGCTCAGGTTCAGAGGGGACGGCAGCTAGTGACAGCAAGGAGCAGCATGGGGGAACAGAGCAGCAGGGTGGAAGGACTGGGAATGGGGGCCCTGCTGGGTTATAGGCCCTAGCAGATGTCTAGCCATGTTGGCCCCAATATCAACCCCAAGGCCCCTCCAAAAACATTATTTTTAGAAATTTCTATTTTACTCCCTGGTTTTGTACTGCGTTCAACTTTCATTCGTTCATTCACTTTCAAATTGTTGAACCTAAAAACAGGAGGGTGAACACAGGCAGCTGCAGTTTAACCCTGTGGTGATGCACCACATGATACACCCCCTTTCCTACTTGAGTTATCCACTTCTTATGTTACAGACCAATGTGGGCTGTGATTCAGGTACTGTATGAATCAGGCCTCAGAGTTGACACTGATCCTATAGTTACCACCAGCTATCATGCAAAGGTTTTCAAGCCATTATCTACTCATGCTGTGGTAGTTTCTCCTTGCCTTCAAACTCTCCTGGGAAGATGTCACGACTAGATCAAAAGTCTTACTAGAATCCAACTCGTCAACTGCATTTCTCTGCCTAAAAACAAATTAAAGAAACCCTGTCTGGCATAATTGTCATGACAGCTGACTGCTTAAAAAAAACAACACTCAATTTTCCTCAGTGTGGCTTAGTCATTGTTATAATATTGGTTCTATACTTACTTTCCATGTACAGAAAGCAAGCAAATCTTCTCTAAAAAAAAAAGAGGCTTGCTGCTTTCTTGAAGCAAGCTATGATCAAATATAATTTCTTCAGACTCAGAAACTACAAGTACATAACCCTTTCTCCTTTCATAACCATCTGGTTTTCAATGTTATTTTTGTAGTGCTTAGGCAACACAAATACTGTATTCTGAACGTTCTACAGCTTCAACTCCATTGCCACACAGCAATACTAAAATGTAAAATACTGCCATGAGAATTGAATGGCATTTTTGTAGACTTCTAGTTCCATTTAAAGCTGAAAGCAGTGTTCTAGGCGCATTTTGCGACAGGGAATTTCATTAGCGCAAGCAGTTTCTGAGCTCTGGGCTCAGTACTGCGCCTAAGATTTCAGATTGAAACTGCAGAGTGGAAGGAAAGAAGGAACTTTTTCTGGCTCCCCACTTCCAGCTACCCTCTGAAGACTGGAGAAGAGACCCTCTTAAGAATATTAGAGGGGTGGGCAGGGGAAGGACTAGACCCTGTGAAAAATGAACATAATATTTTAGTTGCAGTTCATTCATTTTCGGCTTTGTATTCTTGTTATTTAAAAAGTGTACCTAGACATTCCGTTGTTGCGCCCATAACCTAGGTTTAAGGTGCCATTTAGCTCCTAGCTTTCATATCTCAGTTTCTAACACTGGCTGAAAGGGTTTCTAATGCTTAAAACTCTGCTCTTAAATTATTTCTATCTGCATCTTGGGCTCATCTTAATATAAACACACTGCAGTTTATCACTGAGCAAAGCAAAACGTAATCTAGGTAAATTTATTTCCCTTACAGATATAATATCAAGATAATATTATGGGTAGCAATCTTTCAGCTGAAAAATATATATTGTGGTCTTGCATAACAGCTATTCCTATCCTCCCATACCTGCTGTTGCTGTCAAATTCACACTGTGACCACATCCATTTTAGGCCAATCAAAAATAATCTGAAAAGTGCTTAGGAGATACCTGTTCATATTTATAGGATTGTAGCCAGAATGGGGCCAGTGAGTGCACTGCCCACATGGAGTTCCATGCCTTTTTTTTTTTTTTTTTTAAAGTCCTTTGAATTGTGATACCAAAACATTTTTCATTTTAGGAGGGAAAGCTTGCTTTAAGCAACGAAACATGTTTAGCTAAACAAAGAAACCTATGCTGCTTCAAAGTGCTTGTGCTGCAAATTCTACCTATTTGATGCACCTAAGATTTTCCGGGCTCAGGTTAGCACTTTAAACATTACTACTGCATGGACCTTGTTTAAGTGATCCTGGAATATATTGCTTTTTAGGACATTCTGCAGAGCATGGAACTTAAATGGAGTAAGGATGTCACCACTTCAAGATTATTCTGCTTTAACCCCTGGTTAAACACTGGGGTCAAATGTATCCGAAATTAATAAAACTTCTACAACACCATGTTTTCCATAACTCTGCAGGTTAAATATTCCACAACTATGATAAAGTTAGAATTTTCATATGGCGCTTCATGGCATATCAGTTACCATATTCTTCTGTGTATAACACGCCCCCGTGTATAAGATGCCCCCTATTTTTTGGGACTCAAATATAAGAAAATGGGTGGATATTACCCAGAGTTCTTGAGCTTTTTTTGGAGGGGATTGCCCACAGTTCTTGAGCTTTGTTTGAGGGGCGGGGGATTGCCAAATATCACTCACCTGCCTGAACAACATTTTCTATCGCACATGACGCAAAAGCCACCAAACGTCTGACCGTGTGCCACCAGCAGCCACCTATCACCCGCCCAATTGCCGATGCAACAGCCAATCAAAAAAAGCCCTTGCCGCACCCAACAATCACCTGCTCCCAGCAACCTACAGCTCCCAGCAGCAACCAATTCCCTGACCCCACAATGCACTATCCATGTATAAGACAAGCACAATTTTCCAACACTACTTTAACATAGAAAATCTTCGTCTTATGCACAAAAAGTATGGTATATCCTTACGACTTTTGGGATCAATTTCTGCCCTATTTGATCACAAAAAAAATCAAAATCTATGCACATCAGGAGACAGGGATCAAAGTGACCCTGCAAAAAGCTGCTTTAAAACAAACAAACGTACCTTTGATGTCCATTAATGCTTTTTTTTTTTTAATGCTTAGACCAGAACCTGTTATTTCAATTTCTTGTGTATTTCTTAACCATCTTTCACCATAAGGTCCCAGGGTGCGTTATACAAAATCATATATCATTATTTTTTTAAAAAAAATCTTTATTTTATTACAGTGGTACCTCTGGTTACGAACTTAATTCGTTCCGTAGGTCCGTTCTTAAGCTGAAACTGTTCTTATCCTGAGACGTGCTTTCGCTAATGGGGCCTCCAGCATGCGATTTCCGTTTGCATCCCAGGGCAAAGTTTGCAACCAGGAGCAGCTATTTCCAGGTTAGCGGAGTTCGTAACCCGAAGTGTTCGTAACCAGAGGTACCACTGTACATTTATAGACCATCTTTATCTTCGATGGAGCTCAAGGTGGTTTATGTGGTTCTCCTCTTCCACAATTAATCCACACAGCAACCCTGTGAGGTAGGTTAGGACAAGAGATGGTGATTGCCCAAGGTCACCCAGTAAGCTTTATGACTGTGTGGGGACCCAAACCTTGGTCTCCCAGGTCAGACTCCAACACTCTAACTATTACGCCACACAATTATAAAACAAGTAAAACCTTTCCAAATGGACAGAACATATTCTTGAGAAAATGACTCTCCCCCACTAGTTTCATAATAGACAAATTCTCTCACTTTTCTTAAAATCACTGCAAACAGGTTCAATGATCAATATCGCACAGGCTTCCAAAATCCCTTCGCAAATATCATTTTTTTAATCCAGTTAGAATCTTCTTCATAACCCAACAAAGCTTCTTTTTCCTATCATTGCTATTTGCAGAGATCATGTTGAACAATACACAACTAATTCAGTTTTTGGAGTCATTTTGACCCCAGCTGTATCAGCAAGTATTTGCAAGCAATAAAGGATGTAACAGGGGGAGAAAGAACCAAGAGCATTTGTCACCATTTGAAGTTAGCTCCAAAAATAGCCAGCTGATTGCCACCATATTGGAGCAGGTTTTGAAAAGGGGGACTGATGGTTTTTTGTTTAAATTTCACCTCAATTTAGCAGCTGTCAGTGATCTGATTTGCACGTAACACTAAGGCTACAAACGCACAAAGCAAGAGCAGCTGGAAAACAAGTCAAGCTTTGTAGAAACAGGCCATGGTTTGTTTGCTCATCTACGCAGTGACTCATGATTTGTTGAGCAAACCATTGTTAAAACAAATCATGACACAGTGTTATGTGCAAACACAACCAATCAATTCTTGCCCACCTGTAAACCAGCATTCTCTCTTTTTTTAAAAAAAT
This sequence comes from Podarcis erhardii, assembly GCF_964252035.2. Lineage (NCBI taxonomy): Eukaryota > Metazoa > Chordata > Lepidosauria > Squamata > Lacertidae > Podarcis > Podarcis erhardii. The sequence goes on along the minus strand of NC_138499.1, from coordinate 49,435,775 downwards.
ATTTATTCAAGGTTTTTCAAATACAATATAAATGAACAAACAAAAGTGTTACACGTCATCACATATTTTCTTAATTCCTTTAAACTTCCCCGCATCTCCCGCTCCTGCGTTCCAAGTTATAAGCATTAAACCAGCAATTTATCCCCTTGTCTCCATTCTTTCTATCAAATGTTTTTTTTAAATATTTATTAAAATTTTTCAATACAAATGTAAAAATAATAAACAATATAACATGTATCGTAACATAGTTTCATAACTTCTTTGGACTCCCTCGCATCTCCCGCTCCCACTTACATCGTTGTAAATTTTTACCAGCAATTTATCATCTTGTTTACGTTCTTATGCCCCGTTCATTTAAATATAATCTAATAGTTCTCCAGAAAGTTTACATTTCTTTCTATCACATTCTTTCTATCAAATTTTCCATTATTATCTCTCAAATTTTAGAAACAATTTGTTTCAATCCTTAAAAGGAAAATTTAGTTTTAGCCTAATCATTATCTAAAAGTTTGTTTTTTCTTAAATTTAACTTATCTTCATACAACACTTCATCTATTTAAGTGGTGCAAAGTTAATTGTAATCAAGCATCCTATTTAGCATTCATACAATTTATAATATTTTTGCAAATAAATCTTAAATTTTTTCCCAGTCTTCTTCTATCGTCTCTTCTCCCAGGTCTCGGATTCTGCCGGTCATCTCCGCTAGTTCCATGTAGTCTATCAGTTGCATCTGCCATTCTTCCAGTGGTAAACCAGCATTCTCAGTAAGATTTCTAACAGTCTGTTTCTTAAAAGTTCAGATTGTAGTGTCAGTTTTGGAAACAAGGTAGAGGTTAGCTGTTATTAATACATGCTCTTTCCCTCTATATATGCACAGAGAATACTCTAAAAGCAGCTCATCCTATTAAATCTACCTCAGCACTGCTTCTACGTTGTCTAGGATATGACAAGTATGATGGGAGGCAGACTAAGGCTACAAGGGCCACTAGAAAAGCCTTTTAAGAGTTGTTAATAAATTATTATCATCACAATGCTTTTATTTTTCTTTTGACAGTATCTACTAAAATGGCAGATGCCATCAGATGCAGAGCAGGTTTCTCTTGTCTCCTACCTGTTCCTTCTGCACAGTGGTGCAAAACTGAAGAAAACAGGAGCCTTGACCGTATAACAACTCATTAACAAGCCAGCAAATGGTAAAAATATGACAATACATGCAGACTGGCGATACAGTAGAGCAGCACTCATAAGTTAAACCATTAAGGAAATAAAAGCCTCCTGTGGAGCTATACAGAACCTGACAACAAGCAGGGAATGAGTATTTAACAGCTTTATTAGAAGTGCGCATGCATTGTCATAGTAAATTACATTTAATCCCAGTCACATTACAGCAGTGCACAACAGTTTGGGCTGAGCATTTTAAATAACACTCAATGTATATACAAGAATCTACAATGTGTTATAGATTTCTGCCAAATCAGACTTTCTGTAAACAGCTTAGAGGTTCTATTTACAATCAAGTGGTATATAAATTTAGTTTAAAATAAAAATAAAAAAACCAAGTGAGATTACCAGACTATAAGCGTGGAGTGGAGTGGCCAGACTTCTGTAAGGCCTGCTCCCTGCCTTGAAGGCCTTTTTCCACCTGGCCTGGAAAGGCAGAGCCCAGACTGACTCCAGCTACAAAAGAGTAGACTGCTGAACAGACTCTTTGTGGAGTTTTTTGTTGGGGCTGTTGTTGCTATTGTTATTTGTATCTTTATTTTAGAACTTGTGATTTATGTGCAAATTGTTTGGTTTGGTTGTGTATTTTTAAACGTTTATGCTTTATGACTATTTTGTTATGTTGTAGTTATGTATTTTTTTCATGTTGTAAGCAGCCTTGAGCATGGTTTGAACTATGGGAAGGGGGCATACAAATAAAATTATGTTTGTTATGTATGTACTAAGTTTGTTAAACCATAGTTTACAGTTGCAAGTGAACTCATTACCAACCTATGGCTGCTTTCACCAGCTCCAGTATTTTCTTCCAGTCGTTACCACAGTTAACTACAGTGTCTAGTGTTGGGATCACCATTTTTTTCCAGCTCATGGGCACATATGGAATTTTCAAAAAGAATTCTGACACTACCCAAAAAATGCTGCAAATGGGGGATTTCCTCCAAGGAGGAGGTGTAACACAAATCTTAGCAAAGAGCAATGGGAATAGTGGGATGGGGGAATTCTACAGCCTTTATGGGCACTGGAGAAAGTTTATATGGATGTCATTGGAGGGATAGGCTATTAGAAATACCAGATCTAGGATGTATATCCACTTTTAAATGATTTCATTAGCCAATGGTAACAGAGCAAGCTCCTCCCACCTCAGACATCCAGCTGTGAGACCCTTTGTTTCTGAGTAGTGGGAGAAGAAACCAGGCAGGTGTGAAGGGTGGGTATGGCATATTGGTGTTACAATTTGCTGATATGCTAGGCATGTAAAAACAGAACATGTCTGAATCTTAGCAGAGTGCACAGAAGGCTACAACTGCAAGCCTCAAAAAGTCATAGTACCACCTCAGCAGTGCTAAGGCCCACCTTAACTACTTTGTTCAACCAGGACCACATAAAGATGTTCAGAAAAAAACAACAACATAGAAACTGTGTCAAGTCAATTGTTATCTAGATAACTATTCTGGGTAGCTAGCTAAATACAGTTGTGAAAACTCTTACATCCATCCCCTGCTTTACTTAGCATCTAGTATGGAAGGGTATGTTGTCAGAGAACAAGTTGCATTTCCATCATGGCTAGCAGCTCATTTGGCCTATCCTCCATAATTGTATTTAATCCTTTTTAAGATTAAAGACACACCATGATCATCTATGAATATACTGCATTAAGAAGCATTTCTTGCTCCCTTTCTAATTTATTGAAAACAAATAAGACGTTGTTTCTATTCTGCCCACAACACATAGGTTACTAAGATCTTCTCAATTCCATCCCTATAAAATGGCAATTCCTACAAGCCCTTAAAATCCCACTCACCATCACTCTTTGGAATTCCTTGTTAACACCACTGGACAGGACTCAGTCTACAACATCATCGCTTAATTGGCAAAATGTTATTGTGGTTGTAATGACTTTGGCTAGTTTTTTGTTCAATCCCCTTTGGCTAGCTACTCTTTCCTTTCACCACATTCCAAATACTCCCTTAGTCCCAAATTGCTGCTACATTCTCCAACACATACAAAATCTACAAGTTTCTTTAAAAAAAAAAAAAAATTAAATTTTCCATTATACAAATTTTCCATATCAAACAATTTTCACAAATTTCAACTTTTTGGATTTCCCTCAGCTTCTCTGCCAATCATCCATATTTTCCCATTTTTACACATTTTCTAAATTTAATATTGCATTTTTAGATTACCCTTACTGTCCTGTTTCTGTTTAACAATACTCCTCTCACCTTCACAAAGCCTCTTTAAACCCCACTAGCGTTATTTGTTCATCACATATACTTTTCAGATATTCTGCAAATTTTCCCCAGTCCTCGATGAACTTGTGGTCCCATTGATATCTTATCTTCCCAGTTAGTTTATCCAGTTCTGCATAGTCTATGAGTTTCGTCCTCCATTCTTCAAGAGTCGGTAGTTCCTCCTGTTTCCATTTTTGGGCCATTAAGATTCTTGCTGCTGTTACTGCGTATTGGAAAAGTTTTTGATCACTTCTATTTATCCCTCTTCCTGTTATTCCTAACAGAAAGGCTTCTGATTTCTTTACAAATGTATATTTCAGCATCTTCTTCAACTCATTATATATCATTTCCCAGAAACCCTTCACTTTCTTACACTCCCACCACATATGGTAAAATGATCCTTCTTTTTCTTTACATTTCCAACACTTATTACATGTTTTAAACATTTTTGATAACTTAACCGGTGTAATATACCATCTATATACCATTTTCATCATATTCTCCTTTAACGCAGTACATGCTGTGAATTTTAAATTTTCATTCCATACTTTCTGCCAATCATCCATTTGTATATTATATCCAAAATCTCTAGCCCAATGTATCATAACCAACTTTACTTCCTCATCCATCGTATGCCATTCCAACAACATTTTATACATTTTTGACAATATTTTATAATCATTGTTTATTATCTCTATTTGAAATTTTGATTCATTTTCTGCATATCCACTTTCTTTAAAATCTTTTTTAAACATTTCATTTACCTGAAAATAGTGCAACCAATCAAACACATATTCTTTTACTTGTTCATATGGCTTCATTTTCCATTTTCCTCCTTCTTTAATTATTAATTCTTCATATGTAATCCAATTCTCTCTCATATTAATTTTCTTTACACTCATAACCTCTAATGGAGACAGCCAGTGTGGGACTTTGGGTTCTAATATATTTTTATACCTATCCCATATTTCAATTAAAGATCTCCGGAAGATCTGATTCTCAAAACCCTTATGACTTTTCTTCTTCTCCAACCATAAATACAAGTGCCATCCAAATCTGTTATCAAATCCTTCTAAATCTAACAATTTGTTATTTTTTAATTTTATCCATGCCTTCAACCAATAGAGACAAGATGCTTCATAATATAATTTCAAGTCTGGCAGGGCAAAGCCTCCTCTTTCCTTCGCATCTGTTAATAACTTAAATTGTATTCTTGGCTTTTTACCCTGCCAGATATATCTTGAAATTACTTTCTGCCACTCTTTAAAGATCATAGTCCCTTTGATTATAGGAATCATTTGAAATAAGAATAACATCTTTGGAAGTACACTCATCTTAATCGTTGAAATTCTACCCCAAAAAGAGAGTTTCATCCTTCCCCATACCTCCAGATCTTTTTTAATTCCATTCCACACCGGTGTATAATTATTTTGGAATAAGTCAATGTTTTTTGAAGTCAACCATATTCCCAAGTATTTTACCTTCTTTGCCACTTCAATTCCTGTTTCTTGTTGCATTATTTCTATTACATTATGGTCCACATTTTTTACAATTGCTTTAGTTTTTTTCTTATTTAATATAAACCTAGCCACCTTACCAAATTGATCAATCTCCTCCAGCACTTCATTTAAACTTTTTAGTGGATCTTCTATCGTTATTACCAGATCATCAGCAAAGGCTTTAACTTTATATTCATTCTGACCTACTGTCACCCCTTTTATTAGTTCATTTTGTCTAATTGAACTCAGAAGGACTTCCAGGACCATTATAAATAGTAGTGGAGAAAGAGGACATCCCTGTCTTGTACCTTTCAATATCTTCACTTCTTCCGTAATTACATTGTTCACAATCAGTTTTGCTCTCTGTTCTGTATAAATCGCTCTTATTCCATTATAAAAATCTTTTCCTACCTCCATATATTCTAAATTCTTTAACATAAATTCCCAGGATATATTATCAAAGGCCTTTTCCGCATCTACAAACATCAATATAGCTTGTTTCTCATTCCTAGCAGTCAGATATTCCAAAGTATTAATTATATTTCTCACATTATCTTTCATCTGTCTGCCAGGAAGGAAGCCTGCTTGATCTTCATGAATAAATTCTTGCAATACCTTTTTCAATCTTTTTGCTAATATTCCCGTAAAGATTTTATAATCAGTATTCAACAATGAAATCGGCCTATAATTCTTAACTAGTGTTAAATCAGAATCTTGCTTGGGAATAAATGTAATAAAGGCTTCTTTCCAAGTTTCTGGAATATCCTTTTCCTTCAAAATATTGTTCATAACTTCTTTCAATGGTACCGTCAGGGTATGCCTCAATTCTTTGTAATAACTGGATGTAAATCCATCTGGTCCTGGAGCTTTTCCTTTTTTAAAATCTTTTATAGCTTCTATTATTTCTTCAATCTCAATTGGGGCGTTCAGTCTGTCTTTCTTTTCTGTTGGGATCTTTTGCACCTTTTTATATTTTAGATATCTTTCTATTTTCTTCATATTGTTCTTTTCTCTATTCCTGTACAAATGACTGTAAAAGTCCAAGAATCCTTTCCTGATACCTTTTGGGTTTTCTATCTCCTCTCCATCGATAATATTTTTAATAATTGTGTTTTGTTCCTTTATTTTCTCGATTTGCCACGCAAGCCATTTGCCAGATTTGTTAGCAAACTCAAAGTTCCTTTGTCTTAACTTTTTAATATTCCATTCCACCTCCTTATTTATTATCATTGCAAATTGTGTTTGCAAAACTTTTATATTTTGTTTTATTTTTGAATTGTTGGGTTTCTTAATTAATTTTTGTTCATTGTCCATTATTTATCTTAAGATTTCTTTCTTTCCTTTCTCTCTCTGCTTGTTTTTGATTGCATTCTGTTGAATGAAAAATCCTCTCATTACCACCTTGCTTGCGTCCCAAACTGTACTCATCTTTGTACCTTTGTTACAATTGTCTGTAAAATAGTCCAACAACTTCTTTTGTGCTTCTTGTACAATTTTTCGGTCATCTAAAAGGTAGTCGTTAATTCTCCATCTGAATGATCTTTCTTCATAACCTTTAATCTCCAATTTTATTGGGCTGTGATCTGAAATTACTCTTGGTTGGATTTCAGTCTGAAGAGTCCTTGGTGTTAATTCATTTGAAACCCAATCTACAAGTTTCAGAAATCTACAAGTTTCAGAACACAGTGCAACAACCAAAAAATTCAATTCCTAGCAAATTTAAAAGTAAACACTATTGCAGCTAAGTTCTAAAAATGTATTTTAGGTGTACCAAAGAACTGTTTGTACCCAGAGGAATTCTTTTTCTTTTTTTTTCTTGGAAAATGAAACTTCTCATTGTGCTGAAGAAATGTGAGTCAAAGCACATCTAGTTCATGAGAGTACTAGACTTAATATTTCACCCACAGATGATCCCAAGACAATTGTAATCGAAATTTCAGTAGCTTTACCCTCATAGAGAGTGATTTTAAGCAAAGTACATTTTGCCAAAGTTATATTCAATATTATAGTTTCATGTTTGTTTGAACAAACATACTAAAACATGCACACAGTGTAATTTTACAGTACTTCTTCAGCAAATGTGTACAATTGTTTCTGTAAGTTCGTATCCCTGTTAAAGCCACTAGCAAAGTAAAGGACTAAAAATATAAGCATGAAGCAAATGTATTATTACACAGACTTGGATGGATCCTGATCTTTCAGGAGTTTACTTTCCTTCAAAAAGGTACGTAACTTACGTTAGATCAAACTTTCAAATCATTCCAAATGCCTTAAATACCGTCCTTCTTTGTGCCTCAAACTCAGAATGTGCCAAGTTCAGCATACAATCATGGCTTATGAACGTGGATTTAGAGATGCAGCTACACCTAGTGATCAGCAGTAGATCACAGCAAACAAAACTCGGTAGCTGAATGACTTCATGCCTTTAAAATAAAAACCAGAACACTAACAAAAGTCCAAGTGAGGGAGCTGAAAACAAAATGTATAGGTAACACAAACCACCAAGAATTAAAATGTGGTGGTGTTTATATGTTTATTTGCTTGTTTATCTAGTAAACTTTGCCAGAACAGGTTCTCCAAACTAACAATGAATAAAATTGAACACACTGGGAAAACTGAATTGCTAGAATAATTTATTTTGCACACTCATTTGTTCACCAAAACAAATAAAGTCATCATTAAGTGCTATTAACTTAAAATAAAATAGAGCCAGAATTCAGAGGACAACTTTATGCTTGCCCAAGAACTTGTGCATACCACATCTTATGTGGGACTGTAACTTTTTAAATATTTTGAACAGGAAACTCCATTGCCACTTTGGAACGCATACCTCAGCTACTACATAAAGTAGTTTGCCACGTAGCATTGCGCTGTTATTTGAGAAACTCAAGTTCAAAGTTACCATAGGTGTGTGGGAACTAGATGTATGGTACTTTGAATTCTAGGGCATGGGTGTTTTTTTAAAATGGCTGCAATGTATCCTAATTACCAAACAACTACAGAACAAACAACTACAGAACAGTATTTGTAGAAAATTCTTAGTATGAAACTAATGAATTGTCCTGCTGCATCGGTTAAATCCAAAGCACACTGGATTTGTGTCAAGACTGCCACTGAATGCAACAGCTTTTGAAAAGAATTGCAGAGATGGCTTTTCTAGAAGGTCAGCCTAGTTTGGCTAGTTTGTTAATTTACCTCACTTCACTCCCAATGGGAAAGTCAGCTGCACACACATCACAAATGACTGGAACATTTTCTCAGCTGAAGAACACAGAGAAATCAGACACTAAATGTTCCCTCCCTCAGCCATTGCTACATAACTCTGGTGGGGTGGAGGGGTTGGGATTTGGGGTTTTTTTGTTTTAAAGGAAAAGAAAAGCATTTTATGACTATACTGCAAATCCAGCCTCTACAATTGTCAATCCAACAGATTACATCTGCATTAAATACTTCTTTTCTTTTTTAAAAAATACATATACACTGTAATTTTTCTGGAAGAGTCTGATAACTAAACGTGAGACCAAAGATGCATTATACGAGTTTCTTCAGCGTAATTACATCCTTGTAATATGCTGTAGGGTATACTTTTCTCCTCTATATTATCATAATAACAGTGCCATTTTAATCAGTGACTGAACAGAAAACTTTAATTTTTTAATAAGTAACACAAGACAAGTCAGAGATGGTTTCAGCACGAAAATCATCATATAAGAAAAGAGACAGACAAGAAACAGTATAAAGAAAACACGAAGAGCGCTGCGTGTGCAGTTCCCAGCACTGGGTCCCCGGTATCTACTGCCTGGGGCAGTGCGAGCAGTTCCTGTAGCTGGATTAAACCCAGGGTGATCCAATGTCTGGTGTGATCAGTTCTGACATCCTCCATCGTCCATTAGGGATGGGAGTAGGTGGAATCTAAATGTAGGCTCATCTCACCTGTCTAATACGTGGCTGGCTCAGTCAAACTATCCCTTGGAAGGGCATGCATATACACATATGCCTTTATGTGCAGAGTGATGTTTGGGATTGGGATCTACCCACATAAATTCAAGGAATTTCACCAGATACACAAAACAAACAGAGGTAAGCAAACACACAGTGATGCTCAACCCCCTACAACCACTAACCTGGACTTTCATGTGTTGAAGTTTACACATTCAGCTGTGAGACATCAAACGTACATTATTAGCCAAATGCACAGAAATCAAGTGGCATATATGAATGAATAGCTCTTATGCAGGCAGTTATTCTCTGCGCAGAATGGGGATTGGAGACAAATTAGTTGGCCCAATTCTCTCAGCATACCAGTTCCACCCTCCCCCTGCAACGCCTGATGTCCATGCAGCATGTGGACATTGCATTTGTATAGAGATCTACATGCCTGAAGTCTAATGTGCAAAGTCACAATCCGCATGCCCCATGTTTGGGCTCTGCATGTGCTGTTTGTGTGGTCATGTATGCAGCTCTATCAAAATGTTCAACACCCCAGTGCGCTGTAGTGAGAATGACACACTAAAGTTCGGGTTTATATGGAAAATTCCAATTATATTCCCATGCCCAGAAAGTAACCATAAGACTTGCGAACCAGCCTTTATTTCTCTCGTCTGCAATTTTGCACCCACAACAAGGTCTTTGTCTCACACTATTGTGTTTAAAAACACAGGACTGCAACATAGACTTCAGAATGTTTGTAAACAACACTGCACTGAATTAACAAATTATGAACCAGTTAAGAATATATGTACTTTAATGAAAAACTGATTAATAGACACAGTTTTGCTTTGACTGCATCTATGTAAGGACGCTCCCAATATATTTAATATTGGCACTAGAACTAACTTTTAAATTCTAATATAGCATTTAAAATATGTAATTTTATAAAGGAGCAATTTCTTTGCAGTCTTGGTCACTTTCTTGTCCCCCGTCCCCCCTCCCACTCTCAAATGAATACATATTATAAGAAAATGAAGTTGTACAGGTGGGCTGTAAAAGTTAATAGTTTTCCCAATACTTTTTATATCACATCATTTCCTTTACATAATGCTATATGTTACAAGAAGCCCATAAACGCATTACTGACAGCAGATATAAGCATTCAAAGTTCAGGTGCTGTGCCAGCAAACACAACAAAGCTTCATGAAAATCCAAAGTTAAAATATTAGGTTGAAATCCTAACTGTTGTGAATACTTGGTTTTAGGCTTGCAGTATTAGCTGGTATACAAGTTTTCTGCTACCACTTTATACAAGAAATAGCTGTATAGGTTAACAATAGGCCTCTCTGGGACAATATTATGTTATAAACAAAAAGCACCAACTTTCTGCAGGCTTTTTGAATATGTAACTGCTTCAAAAAAATAAGGCGGTTATAAAAATGCATATTTTTCAAATTCCATTACACCTCTATTGATCTTCCATTGCAATTGATATGAACTCCTACACATACACACAGACTTTTCATTTTATACAAAACATAAAATTTAAGATTATGCTGTTACTGACATCTCTTGTATCCTATTTCTATTTGAACAAAAGCATTTTCAAAAATCGTTTGTTTTGCCTGGCACTGACAAAATAAATAAATCTAAAATCAATGCTGGTAAAAAAGTAGCATTCTGTATATTTAAACGTTGTCTACAACCATATTTCAATTGAAAGCATTAAATGAGTTGAAATTAAATATACAGGCAAAACCTATTAACTATGTGGAGATTCCAGGCACACTTACAGTGCATTCCTATGCAGGTTTATTCAGAAGTAAGCTGAACTGTGTTCAATAGAGCTTGCTGCCAATCAAGTGTGTATGGGACAAGTGTTGAAGTCTACTGCAGTAAAGGGATTTACTTTTACAGTATATGCTTAGGATGAGGACATAAGCCTCAGAATAATCATTAGTTTTTACAAAATGACATGATCTTAGACAAGAATGACAACATTTTTGATACAATCCAAGAAACAATTGCTTTTTCAACTATAAACTATCATTACTGTTTATTATCTTTGGGGAATTTGTACACCTAAGGTGTATATTTACAATTTCAAACTTGTAAGAATGTCACAGGAAAACTAAACGCTTTTTGTTAACAGTTAACTTCTCCTTCCAATAATGTCTTGAAAACTTTTGCAACAACAGCAAACCCAACAGCAATATAAATTTTAACGGTAACTTTTGCTCTTGCTGATTTCCTAATGATTACTTCCTAAGAAAGACTCTCTAGTGGGGACTGGCTGAACGTAACACTGAAAAACTTTTGATACATGCAGATTCAGTATATAGCAAGGATAGGGATACCTGTGGCCCACCAGGTGTTATAGGGAATCTCATTAGCCCTAGTCAGCATGGCCAATGGTTAGGATGGTAGCCCAGGAGTGTATAGAAGGCCATAGGTTCTCCATCTCTGGTGTACTGCATTAAAAAATAATAAGAAAAGCTCATCTGTTCTCTTGACATCTTTCAATAATTTCTGCAGTTGCCCATACTCTATGCTCCAAATAATAGTGCTGTCTGTAGTACCTACCGTTACACATGTAGACATTTACCCACATAGGCACAACAGGCTTTTTGGCATACAACTTTCCAATACTTATACATGAAAACTGGTCTGAAGCTTATTGACTGGAACAGGAAACTGGTTTTTCTTTTTTGAAACCCAGTGGTAACTTTGGTAGGCTAACAGAAGCATCAAGTATTACAGAAGTGGTGTTGAGATAGTATTGTTTCTAAGCAAGGCAAGCACACACTTCTGCACCCACATAAAATGCTCATTTCTTCCAATATTTTGACAAGTTGTGCTGCAAATTATGCAGCTAAGCTGAGGTATGGCTTTATCCCAATAAAGTGAGAGCTAACTGCGAGTAAAGTTTCATGATTCACAGCTCAGCTACAAATAGCCTCATTGAAACCAGAGAAGGGACGGGGGAGAGTTTTTCTTCAGAATTATATTTCATACCAGGGGAAACCTCTGGAACGCCTCTCTCGCAATGAACCTTCTGACTTATCTAGAAATGTAGAAGGGAACTTTTGAGAAAACACAGGCTGCTTTTATACACACAGCGTCCCTGGAACATTCCTTTAAACCAGAATGTGTTTACAGAAGCCATGAAGAGCGGATTTCTTAAAATCCAAAACTTAAGTTACACAAGGGTGCTGTACACAAGCACTACTTAATGCACGAAACACCAAGTACCCTGCAGCCAAGGCAACAACCAGAGTCCTACTTCTCCTCCTGATCAAAGCACGTAGAAGAACATGGAACCCAGATGTCTTCAATTTCTCTCATAGGTTTCTAGAGTTCATATGAAAAACAAACAAAATGAGCCCAAGTTACTCATCCCATCCAACTCTGTGGAACTAACTGTTTCGTAATCCAGCTGCAGACCAAAATTAGAGGGTTGTATGCCTCACATGCACCATTAAAGCATGTTACGCACACTGGAGGAGAGCCCAAGCAGTGAGGATGCTGAGGCAGTAAATGCCTGCCAGGTAGAATTAAAAAGTTAGGCTTTGATTATCACTTCGCTGCTACAAAGTGGGGAGAAATGAAGGAATCACAGCACAGGGCACTGCTTTGTCCAAAGCTTGACACAACTTGACCAGCACTGGAAAACACTTCCTCACAACAACTACTCTCCAAAGCTCGGGACCCCTGCGTCCCCCTGCCACACCTGGACGCCAGACCAAAGGGGCTGTCAGTCACACAGCACTCAAGGCACAAAGGTCGCCTCCGCCCCCCAGGAGTCCAGCGAGGACTGGAGAGAGGGGTCCGCGCAAGGCATTCTGGGCAGCTTTCTCTTGGCCAACTTCTCTCGCCACCCAGCACGAGAGACCGTGGGCTCCACCAGCTCGCTCAGAAAGCGCCAGCACCCCGCCCGCCCGCCCGCCCGCCTCGCCGAGACGGAGCGTCCCTGGCTGGGAAGGAAGAGAAGCCCGGACATTCGCAATTGCTGGCTGGGAGCAGCCAACTTGCAGAAAGTTGTTGGGGGGTTGGATTTTAAGCAACGGCCCTTCACATATATAGATTTTTTAAAAAATGTAATGGTGGTTTGTTTTTTTTTTAGAATTCCGAATTCCCGCCTCCCTTTCGAGGGAGGGAGCTCGTCGAGCTGTGCCAGACTCCGCAGCCGCCTCGCTCCGCGTCTTGCACTTTTGCACCCGGCAGCCAAACTAACGGGATCCCTCCCTCGGCGCCTGGAACTTCCCCTTCTCCCTTCCAAGCGTCTCTCTCTCTCTCTCTCTCTCCTCAATTCCACTCAGCAGCTCCAAGGGTCACACTCGCCAAGGGGGGGGGGGGGAATACCTCCCCATTCCCCCAGGCAGCCCGTCCCGCTTCACCTTTCTCCACACGAAGCTCCTTAAGGAGCCCAGCAGTCGCCCCGAGTTCATTATTCTGATTCTGAAAGGGACTCGGCGGGGTTTGCGTTACCTGTGAACGTCTCGGCTGCCGCTGCCAGCAAAAGTCCAGCCCAAGTCAGGAGGCAAGTTTCAACTTTCCCCATATTTCCTTCGCCTCGAGAAAGACCCCCCTCCGGCCCTCCCCGGTCCTGGGGGGTTGGGGAGGCTGGCGCGGGCGCCCTCCGTGGCCCTTGCCTCGCGGGGTCCGCCGGCCTGAGAGGGGGCTCCGAAAAGCAGCAGCAGCAGCAGCAGCGTCGTCGCGTCCCCGTCCGCAGCGCCCTCCCGGCCCCCGGGAAACTCCCGCCAGCCCGCGCGCTCCCTGTTGCGCCGCTCCAGCCCCGCAGCCGCCCAGCCGCGAGCGCCGCGCCGTCTTCGCGAGGAACTCTCTCCTCGCTCCAGTCCGCGCACTGACTCGCGCTCCCCCCGCCAGGCAGGCAGGCAGGCAGGCAGGCGCTGAGCAGGCAGCCGAGAGCCAGCCAGCAGCCAAGTCACGCCCAGCCGCCGACGAGGCCGCCTTTCTCCCGCTAGAGGGCGAGTGGCGCCAAAAGCGGCACCCCCGCCAGGCTGGCTGGCTGGCTGGCTGGCTGCTCGCTCGCTCCGAGGACCTCGCCGCCGCCGCCGCCGCCGCCGCGGGAGGGAGAAGCTAATGGGACAGGCGCGCTAAGTGGCTGCTGCTGCTGCTGCTGCGGACACGAAAGTCTTCTTTCTGAAATGCCCGCACGAAGGTAGGCTCCTTGAGAAGAGCGGAATAGCGCCGGACGGAAACGGAGGAACCAAAACTGCGAGGGAAATGCAAATAAACAAAGCAGCAGCCCTACGTGCCGCGCACGAAGTTTGTTGCTGGAACCCGGGCAGTGCGCTCTTCTCCGCACAGAAATTCTGAGCTTGCACTAGTTTATCCCGCCATTCAATTTGTTATTTATTTCGCTGCCCCAGTGCTAAGCAGTAAGTCGTTAAGAGGCTTCCCCTCAGGTGAGTGTTGCAGCTGCGCGCAACGTTAATTATTTGGAGCCAATCCGGGCCGCTCTGGCTTCCCTTTCAGGGCGCGACTTAGCGCGGCAACTTCGGCCGGGCGCGCGGCTGGCCCCGGGACGTGTGCAGAGCGTGCTTTTCCCTGGCTCGGATGACCACAGCCAACCTCCGCACGCGTCGGAGATCGCTGGGAAAGAATTCCAGGCGAAGGCTATTTGCAGGCCTTTTTTTGTTTATTGTTACGCCTTTCAGACGCTTAAAGTCTGAAAAGGAATAAGGCAAATCATCTGCAGCTGCATTCGCATAGCAGTTTATCCCACCTTCACGACTGTTGATTTCCACATTACTGCACACTTGAGCTTTCACACAATTTAAAAGCCGTTTCTGGAATTGTGGTGGAATACAGTGCAAGGTTCCAGTATTCCACACATTCCAGATTCCACACATTCCAGTATTGCCTGCAAGCGGATTTACCAAAATGGCAGAGAAAAGTAGAGGACAAGGCAGCAAGTGCAGTTGGACATTTGTGGACCACTAGTTAATTTCTTTGGAAGAACTAAAGTCTAAAAGTTATTAGCAGTGTGGGCTTGTATTTTGTCTGTTCAAGTTCAGAGGCATTCTTGAGAGTAACACCTTGCTCTTAAGCTTGGCTTTCTGATTACAATTATGTGGGGAGACAAGTTACAGTGAGGGAGGTGAACTCTGCACATGTTTTCAAGCATGCTCTTCCAGATCTCTCTCCATGAAGCCCTAGTTTAAAAATGGAAAGAAATGTCATCCCTGTATAGTATGAAGCATTTCCCCCAGTTTTAAAAAATATGTTTCCTACACCCCTTTCCCCTCTGCTCCTTCCATTTTCATACATCTTTTGGCATCCCTTCCTGAGGAAATGATGCAGTCATCCTGCTGTGCCTGCTCTACCTCTGCAGAAAAATAATTGGAGGTGGGAAAGAAGAGGGAGGTGTTCTTTCTGATCCCTGCAAATTGCTACCTTTTGCCTTCCCACCAGATATTTCTTTTTCTGCTTAAGAACATGTTCCTGTAACTATTTTAGGGTTATTCACCCTCCACCCTGTCACAGAGGCTTTCAGCAAACACGCAGAAGGAACCACCTGGGAAGATTGTCCTCTCCTTACTTAAGGAGAAGGTTGCAAATAGGCTTCTAAAAGTGGCCTTTTCTTTCACAATTCCAGTGACAGAGACCATATAACATTTGAACTAACCCTGCCCTGTGGACAACAGCATACAAACTTCAGCTTAGTCAACACCAGGTCTAGACTTTTTAACTACTTCAGTCGTTTTTATCAGTATGAATAACCCATTGCTTATCTGTTCTGATCAAACTACACATTACATTAAGCACAAGGCTGCTTAACTTTGTTATTTTATTTTGAATGGGGGGAAAACAACAGACAAGCATCAATCCAATAACAAACGGCCCACAAGGATTAGCAGAGGGATGCTAATGGCTGCACACGCACCCAGAGAAGCCTTCCTTTTCCAGAAAAAAAGACGTTGTATGTACAGGTACAGCTTTCCAGAAAGAAAGACGGGGGAGCAATCAGAGACATTTCACCCATTTTATCCTCCCAACAACTCAGGTAGGTAGGTTAGGCAGAGGGATAGTGATTGGCTCAAGGTCACCCAGTGAGCTTCATAGCTGACTGAAGATCCGAACCTCAGGTCTTAGGCTACGTACCCATTAGCAAAAAGGTTGTTGCACTCTGCTGCGTTTCAAGTTGCATTTGCACATTTCTATACACTGCTGTACACTGTTTAGGGCTGCCGTAAGTCTGACATAGCTGGGATTTGTCTGGGCGGAATTTTTGAAAAGCGGCTAAAATGTTTGTTGTTTTTTTTAAAAAAACCAAAATCTCCAAAACAATTTTGAAATTTTCACATTTTGAAATATGACACCCCTAATACGGGCAGAGATGTCTGCATCCAATGTGCATTGCCTGTTTGCTTTCCCCACACCTGTAATGCCCTTTAACTCATTAAGTTCATTAAGCTTTCATCTGCACATGCACTATCATCCACACATGTGCAATAGCTGTCTCAAATGTAAATTTTCCTTTCTGGCTGAAACTAGTTGAGGGAAAAACACATTGAACAGCAGTATTTTCCAAGGAAGTACAGATTAGCTCTGCATCATGGTTAACATCATGTGTACACAGATTCAAAATCCTGTGGTGGGAACACATTGGAGCCAGAGTCCAACACTAACCACTATCCCTTCAGAATAAAAGCATCATCACTTTATTTGAGTAGCTTCACCCTTATTCTGAACCCATAGGTTTGAAGACATGGGACTATTGGGCCTGAACTTTTAAAACACTTACATAATGTTAGTGCGACAAATTTATGTTGCCTGTTCTTTTTCCATCTGTTTTCAGAGGGGACCCCAAACCAATTAGAAACAGCTCAGTTTGCAAATAGGAAAATGACTTTATCACTACAGTTAGCTATGTATACAGATATATATTGGGGGAGATGATTCCCCCCACAAAGTTTGGAGGCGGACAGTGTTTGTGGTTTCTGGTGCCCATTCCTCGCTCCTCATTTCATCTCTCTCTGTCTCATTTTTTGTCATTCTTTTAGGTGCCCCCCAGAGGAAAGCATGAGTGCATTTCCTCTTCCCCACATCTGCTTTGTTTGCTGAGGAGTCTGCTCAGGATTTGTGTTCCTGGCAGGAAGCTGTTTTAGCTAGAGGAGAAAAGGGTGTGTTTGCGAAACTCAAATCTCACACGGGACACAAAAGCCTCTCATTAACTTTCTCATTTAGTGCAACACGCCAGAGCCTCAGCTGCGGCGTCCACGAGAGAAGTTAGAGAACTTGCTCTCTTGGCGAAACCCCCCATCGGAAAATGAATGGTGCAGTTCGATCATAAATAAAAATGAACAAGCTTAAAGGCAATAGACAGGTTCCGTGTGTGGTAATAAATCCAGCCTTTCGTGCTGTGCAGTTCACTCACACTGGAAAATCATTCCCTCCACCTCCCCCACCCACCCTCTATGACAGCTGAGCTCCCCCATAGTGCTTTGGCCCTCTGCAACTCTGAGGCACTAAAAAAAGGCAGCAAAAGAGGAAATGGGAAAATAACAGGCAGAAAATACAACAGCACAGGAGAATCAAGCTGTTAGCAACAAGAGGAATTGTTTCTAGGACATTAATTTACTTTGTGTTCCAAAATGGCGTGCTCAGGACAGGGCTTTGGGGCAAAGCCCACTCAGCAGAATTAGCAGTATGAGAGCTGGCTTACAACATTGGGAAATAAGTGAAACCATATGCATTTCCATGTAAAGAGGGAGACCCTTGTAAGACCATCAAGTGTCAAATTTCAAATTACCGTATTTTTTGCTCTAGAAGACTCACTTTTTCCCTCCTAAAAAGTAAGAGGAAATGTGTGTGTGTCTTATGGAGTGAATGCAGGCTGCACAGCTATCCCAGAAGCCAGAACAGCAAGAGGGATTGCTGCTTTCACTGTGCAGCAATCCCTCTTGCTGTTCTGGCTTCTGAGATTCAGAATATTTTTTTTCTTGTTTTCCTCCTCCCAAAACTAAGTGCGTCTTGTGGTCTGGTGCGTCTTATAGAGCGAAAAATACGGTACTTCAGACTACCCCAATGGGGAACCTGGGACCTTCCAGATGTTTAACCCATCCCTGAGCATGGACTATGATGGCTAGGGCTGATGGGAATCCAGCAACTGATTCCTGAGCCCTTCGCTATACATATACTCCAATCTTCAAGCCTAGTGGGTTCTATCCAGACTTAGTCATGCTTGAGTAGGTGGTTGAAATCAATGGAACCCAAGTTAGTCATCATGACTGAACCTGGAGCCAATCCAATGTTAAATATAAACCAGTGTAAACTATCCTACATATTTCTATGCAGTAACCACTGAAATGTATTTGGGTTGCCAAATTTTTCACTCACAGTCAAACCTCTAAAATACAGGGAAGTGAATGGAGCTAGGACAAAAGAGGAAACATCAAGTATTGAGACAGTATACCTGAATTATTTCTGAGAAAGAATTTGAGATCTATTCTACCTATGAGGAATCAATCACATGAACCTTACACCATTGCCATAGATTGCATTTGTGCGCACCATTGCAAACATTAAGGCTATAACCATTTACCTAGGAGTAAACCACTGAATTTGATGGCAGACCAATTCCATGTCACAGAGATGCATATGATCACAGTGCCTGGAGACAGACAATCAGGCCATGCATCCACAGCAGTGAGCAGAGGAGGAATGATCGCTGGGAAGGAGCACAAAGAGAGGAAATGCCGTGGTGCATCAGAAGGTTTATAAAGTAAGGCCCAAAAGCCAAGCAGTTCAAAAGATTACTATGCCAAACACAATATCCAATCAAAAGAGCATATATGCAAGCAAGATTGCTTCCAGTCAACATGTTTATTGAACGTGCACCCTTATTTGTTTGCAAAAATTTTCAGGGAGGTTATACAAAGTATTGTTTGTTGAACATTCATTCCAATTCTTTTGCAGGCAGGTTATATGATATCACATCAATAAATTGTTATCACACGCTTTCCTGTGCATTTCCCCATCACTTCCCTCACACCCAACAGTCCATGAAGGGAGGAGCAGGTTTGATGTGCAAGAGTGCTAAATCCAGTTTAATTTCACAATCTGTGTTTGTCAATATGCAAAGAAACCTCACCCGCAAAGTAGCCACGGTCTGAAAGAGGCTAGGTACACAACTGTTATGTTGTGATGGTGTAAAAGGAGTACTGTGGGGACTTTTACTAATGCACATCTCCTAAAGCAACCTACGCCATGGTGTCTCTGTGCTTGGAATGGAAAGATCTTTACACAATCATCTGCGGCATTAGAAATATCAAAGAGAGGACTGCCTTCAGGCTTTCCTATTGGTATTCTGGTATAATTTTGTTATGTCTCTGATTCACTGCAGGGAGAAAGACTTTAGCAGTAGAGAGGAAGTTTTTCCCCTGTCCTGTCACTATATATTCAGACTTAAGGAAACTGGTCCTGGGTCAAAACCCCTCCTTAAGGTAATAGAAGTACTGCATCTCTTTGTGGCTCATCTCCTGAACCAGCTGCGTGGAATGGGAATCAGGACACTGTTTTACGGAGGTTCTGGTCCTACCTACAGGATTGAGTCAAGAGCATAGTAGTGGAAGGTGCTGCAGGGCACTATTCTATCACCTACTATGCTATTTAATATCTCCTTGAAGCCACTGGATATGGACATTAGGAGTTTGGAGACAAGGTGCCATCAGTATGCTGCATTCCTCCATAACATCTGAGTTAGGACAGGTCGTGTGGATCCTGGACTGGTGTCTGGATGCAGTGGTGTAATAAATGCATAAGGGAGGGTGAAAGTTGAGTTCCCATGTCAAAGAAATTAATCAGTTGCCTAGCCTGGATTGGGTTGCACTCCCCTTAAAGGAAGGAGGTATGTGGCTTGAAGATGCTTCTGGATGCAGCTCTGTCACTGGAGGTATCCAGGTATCCACAGTGTTTTCTAGAAGCACCATTTACCAGCTGCAGCTGGTGCAACAACTATGGCTGTTGCTGGACCAGGAGAGCTTGATTACCATAGTCCAGGCATTGGTGACTTCAATAATGGACAATTTCAGTGTCCTTTTTTGCTTGATCTGAACATTGTTCAGAATGCAGCAGCACAGTTGATGACACAAGTGAGACTCTATCATCAGATAGCACCTGCTCTAAATTTGCTCTGTTTGTCCACTTGCTGCCAGTCCAAGTTTGGATCTCCAGCTTACCATGTTGTTTTTTCAGGGAAACGGGGAGAGCAGCCTCCCAGTGGTCCTTGGCCACTGGCAAATGCCAGAGGGTGCTGTCCTTCAGCTTGGCTGTCCAAGTGCAATGCTGTATGTAGTCATATTGTGTGTTCTTATATTGTAGTGTACTTGTGCTCAAATCTCCAAAAGTTGCTGTTTTTAAGGAAATAATGGTACTTTTCTCTACAGCTATAGTTACTGTAACTCTTGTGTGAGAACAAACCTTATAAAACTCCATTGGTATCCCACATTTGATGTCTCTCTTCCTGTAAAGATAGTAATCTAGGCTGAGAGTTGAGATGGGATTTATATTATGGTGAAAATAAAAATCATAAGCTTTTTCAAGTACTGGAAGACTAACCCGTGTGTTATTTCATAGCCTTTTATTTTAGATTAACGTTGCTCTGTGAATCTAGATCATAGTCTCACTGGAACTAATATAAGGTAGAAACTCATTTCCTGAAGATTTTGGGCCATCTCCTGGCTTCTTACAGGGAAAAGAGTAGAGCTGTGGCACAATCATTAAAGAATGAACAACTGTGCCAGATTTGGGAGAAGGGACACAGTTCAGTAACAGAGCCAGATGCTTTACATGCTATCTTCTGCAGCATTTGTGTACTTAAAGCAGTATTTGGCTTAATAAATACAGCCACTTTAGGTCAAACTTTTGAATACCAGTAAAGACAGAAGTCTCTTGATCCTGATTAAACTCATGTTTATTATTGAGATGAGTGAGGATGGGCTTGATTACCAAAATAATTCCAATAATTATTTTGAGCAAGTGAAACAGAAATCACTGTTGGAACCTTTCCTCTTTATTTATTTATTCTGCAGGCTGTTCTGAATTTTTCTAGAAATGGGAGGAAACCTAGTTGTCCACACAATCAGGTTATATACTGGCAAGATTGCATCTCAACTTCTATATAGTGCAGAATTGTAAGGTTTGGGTGTGGCAGTTTAGAGATGATAACTCAAAATCAGGGTCCTAGGTAGGGATGGACAAATTGGCCAACTTTAGCTTATCTCAGTTTCTCATTTTTTTCAAATCCTACATAAGTTCCGTTATCCACATTTCTGTGTTTTGGAAAGTACAAACTCAGTATGTTCACCTTTAAATGCAAACCCATTTCTTTCTCCCCTTCACACCTTCCTCTGGGTTATCTTAAAAGCACACATGCTACAGTTGTGGCCAGTCTCTTTGGTATCTCCTGCTCCCTGCTTTGGTTCATCAAGACTGTTCCAACCCCAGCCCAAGTTGTCCATGTTATTCCCCATTGCTTTGCATTTCCCTCTTTGCCTCAACTCTTGAAAAGAATGTGTTGGGAAGGAAACTGGGCAAAGCAAAAAACAGACGATGGTGTCAGGGGTGAATCCAAAGTCAAAATTATGTTTCCCAGTGCAAAGTTTCCAAAGCACCAGTTGGGTCCTGAAATGTCAAGTATGAGAGGGATAGGACCAGTTAAGCAGTCATGATTGTTCAATATTGCCTCCAAAAAAAGACTGCCTCATGATCTGGCAAGCAAGGTAAAGAATCTAAAATGTGCCCTATTACTGAAAATATATTAACCAACCAAAGTGCATGAAATCATGTTTACAGTGTTCACTTTAAGGCTTTTATATGGCTGTACCAGGCAGCACCATCCTGGTGCCTTCCAGATGTTTTGAGCTACAGTTCCAAAGTTGTAGTCCAACACTTCTGCAGGGCACCAGCCTGACAAAGGCTGGGTTATGCTAACAGAAGCTGGTGATGCCTTCTTATATTTGAGACCTGTTTTCTCCCAAAGCACACATCCCCTTTCTGCTTTTCATTCATTCCAAACCTCTGAAAAATAAGGTGCATGTTTATTTTTATTTCTCTTGACCCTCACAATTCCTGAGATGTTGCATTTGTACTGTCAGCACAACAGTTGGCATTCCAAGTGACAATACTGGGCTTTTCAGGAATTCGAAGCAATCCTCTGGGTTTTTTGAAAGTAGTGTTGGAATAGCAGAGAGAAGACATTTTTTGTCTTCTTATTCAGTACCATCCAGTCAAAAGAAAATGGAGCAATCGCTAACCCAAACCTCCACAAGAGTTAGCAGACTAGTTCCACTGTAGTCTCTGACCTTTATGTCCTATTGATTATCCATTCCACACTAGTCATAACATTAGAAGTGGACAACTGTTTGCAATTATTAGGCTAAAGCAATCTTATTTTGTACAAGTTATTTTGTTTCCCATATTGTTTTATAATAGCAGATTTCTTTTCATATGTGATAAATAAAATGGTCATAGTGAGTGGGAGTTTTCTGGAATGGAATGAGCCATCATCTCATATTTGTCAGATTGCTTATCTTCTTTTACGTATTTACTGCTTTTTATAGCTACGAGGTGGAGGTGGTATGGATTCATCCACAGTACTTTTGATTGAAGGTCTGCCTAGTCTACACTTTATAAAGATAAGGGGGAGGCATGAAAGTTTCCTACTTTGGGCTGTCATTTTCCTCTTGATTGCTTTTTGTACCAACAGCAAATGTCCATTGAAGGGACACAATATTGCCCAACAGCAAGTCACTCCACTGAAAATAATGGGAGCTTATTTAAAAGGAGCTTATAGCCTTGATCAGGCAAAAAGCATATTTACACATGAGAGGATAAGGAATGAAGTGTATTCTCAGTTGAAAACTACTGTATTTGGATGCAGTAAAATACTTTGCAAGATACATAAAATCTGACATTGGTTTGTCAAAGCTGTTTTGACAACACAGGCGATGAGTTGACACTCATAGTTGTATTGCGTTTCTGCCACATTGATGGAGCAAATCCCATGCACAGGAGGGAGACATCGGTAGGTTTGGGGAACCTCAACTTTTGCAGAGGTACAAAGGAAACCTGTGGGGTTTCCCAACAAATAGACAAATGAGGATAGAATGCTCTGAAGTCATGAAATGCTGACCATTGAGAGGGTGGAAAGAGACAACCAGGTGGAGAGGAATCCTGGCTGGCTGGCTGGAACCTGAACAGGTATATTTGCAACATTTTATTGCAAATCACAGTTGTTGCAGCAAAATTCTTATATGCCTGCGGCCCCATTCTGGAATTAGCAGAACTATAAATGTTCTGTTGGTGTAAATGTACCCTAAAGAACAAAGGAAGTTATTCATATATGCTACTGCAGCTGCGCAAATGATACAGTATATGCCCAGAGATGGAAAGAATAAACAGTTCCAACCAAGGAAGATTGGCAACAAAAATTGTTGGAGTATGCAGAAATGGCAAAACTTACCAGAAGATTAAGAAATCAAGAAGAGAGATGTTTTAATACAGAATGGGGAAATTTTATTGACTATTTGAAGAATTATTGTAAACATTTTAAATCATTAGCAGGATTGACATAAAAATGTGTAGTGGGAGTAACCTAAACAGAATATAAAGGTTAAATAGTAAATAGATACAAAATGGATATGCAGAGGTAAAAGATATAACATAAGTAACTGCAGAAAGTGGGGAAGGGAATCGATGATTTGATGCTTTAAATTGGCTGTGTGAATTTATTTTTGTGATCCTTTTTGTAAAATGCGAAAGATAAAAATATATAAAAAAGAGTGACCTTTGAGAGAGGTCTCCGTTTTTTCTTTTCTTTTAGATTAGTTTCTTTTATGTTATTGTATCATCAAAAAGCCTTTAATAATATCTTATAAAAAAAGAAGTTGCACTCCTAAACACAATTCCCTGAGAGTAAGCCACAATGAAGCCTATGTAATGCTGCTCTAAAGCCACTGTTAATGTATTGCCATCTTTTTTTAATGAAAGGTGAAGCTCGATATACAGAAAGCCTCAAGTAATGTCCAAATCAACTTCTAAAAATCCCATGTAAACAAATGTATGCAGCATTTATTATTGCTTATATCCCACCCTTCCTCTCAAGGGAGCCCAGGGCAACTAGCAATAAGATACAGCATTGAAAACACAGTTAAAAGTACAATACAAGGCACAGCAAGCAAGTTCCTATCAAATATTACTCTTGTTCATGAATATTCCTTTAACTCTTTTCCTAGTAGATATTGCAGGGTTTTAAAATTTCAGCTTCCTTGAAAACTCAGTTCATAATAGGACAACTGTGGTTTAACATGAATCTCTGAGAAAAACAAGAATTGAAAACACCTCTCCGTTCTGTCTCCTGTGCCCTCTTTGAACAGTGTGCACTCAGGAATTCTCCATCTTCCTATTTGTTTTTTAGAAATATTTTCCTCCCTGATTGCAGTTAATTATGTCAGGGCCGAGATAAAGGGATCTAGTTTATCAAAGACAAGTGAACAGGTGAAAGACAGAAGGAAAACAAAGTAGGTGTACAGACTGAAGCCAAAACAAAGGAGAGAATAGCAAGTGATAGAAACAGTGGTGGACAGAAGCAATTGTGGCTAGATGAATGAACTGAGGATAGAGAAGCACAGAATAAACATGAAAGGGAAAAAGAGCAACAGATGTGGGCAACAGGGAGAAGTACAATTTGGCAGCTACTGTGATTGAGAGTATCTTCCAAATATTCCCTTGCAGCATCGTACACACTTTTGTCCTATCCAATTTTGAAATTCATACTCAAAAACCTCTTGCTAGAGATGGCTGAACAGTAGGATCTGAGTCTGATTTATTGTTTTTGAGATTCGCAGGTGGCATTTGCTTTTGTGAATTCTTTATGTTCCTTGGCAAGACAGTATCACAGCAGCATTATCAGGAATAGAGATGTGATCAGGGCCACTGGTCGTGTGGCATATATGCAGATTATAATTTTAATGTTTGCAGCCATCACTGAATATGTTTTTGCCTCCCAACTGTTTTAAGATGCCAGTACTAGAATGATGTGCTACCTGTTTATTGCTATAAATATATATTTATACTGTGAAAAGACAGAGCAAAAGCAAATAAAAATAAATCCTTAGCCAGCAAGTTTAAAATGCACCAAAAGCATTTAGAAATAAGAGTATGCCTTAAAAATCAGCACAGGGTGTCAGATTTAGCACTTCTCTCACACAAGACACGACACACTGGCAGTTTGACTAATTGGGGTTTATTTATCAACAACAGGCTTTCAGCAATCTGAGCTTCCCACAACTCATTGCTCACTCCCAGAGTCAGTTAACTCAACTGGCTTCCGGCCCCTTCCAAGGCCAGATATACTCCAAGCCCGCCCCCACTTCCTGCTGGTCCTCCTTTGTTCTAATCACTTGCTCCACCTCCTACTTCTTGGAGACTCAGGTGCAGCTAATTCCTCCTCTGGAGTTGAATCCAATCCTCTACTTTAATCTGCATCCTCCTCCTTCATCTCTGTGCTGCTGCAAAAACTTACAGGCAGCCATCCAGAGCAAGAAGGGCTTATCTCACTTTCGTTGTGAGAACAACTCAGTGCAGTTTTGAAAGGTTCAGTCAACCATCTTGTTTCAAAATGGAATCCAGTTGTATCCAAACAGGTGAAATTGATCTCAGGAACCTTCACCAAAAAGTTGGTTATAATATTTTATTATTTGTCTTATTCTTTTTGATGAAATGAAGAAACATCTAAGGTGGCCAGGGAGGAAACCTTCAAGGCAATAAAGTTTGTGTGACCAATATATGATATTAAATCTTTCACAGCCATAAGCCATCACCAATGAAATTAATTTACAGTATCCCACCATTAGTAGTTTAACAAGCTAATCACATCCTCTTACAAAACTGACAAGTGTGAGGGTTTTGATGAGAAGCCATTTTCTTTTCAGTCCCCCAGAATGTATGTGACTTTATAAGTATCTTGGCCATTCTCAGAAACAGTGTGTTCTGCTAAAACTATTCCCTATTCTACAAGTTGTCAGGGCATCACAGTACAACCTGGACTCTCCTCACAGTATTCAATCTGGAGGTCTCAAACCTGAAATTTGCTTGTATTTGGCCAAGATTTTATGACATCATGGTTGATGAATTAATTGTTTCAGGCTATTGTGGTTTCATCCACTCTTATCCATGCTAGGGAACTACACTAATGGCCAGAACACATAAGCTCTCCTTATAAATGTAATAGTCACTCAAGAACATTTTGTCTACTGAAACAGAGCATTGTGCATGCGGTCATGTACTCCAGATACTTTCTGCATATTCTACCTCTAAACTTTCTCTGATCTAACTTCTAAATATGTCAGCAGTACAAACAGCATTGCACTTTCTGCCTAACTCCAAATCACGTTTCTTCTACAGATGGACTCTCTACCTATAACCTGACTCTGGAAGTGAAAAAATTATTCAATTTAGCTTGGTGTGTGTTGTGTCTGATCTTGCCCTGAACTGCCATTAAGCTAGCCCTGTTGTTAATATGACTACCTGTATTCTGGTCCCCAAACAATATAATTTGTAAGACAGACTCCTTGTATCCACCAATGTTTTACCAAGTGCTTATGACCCATATATTCTGGCCACAAGTTGATGGATATGTACACATAGCCCTGTGAGCTGTACAAGGTCTTGTTCTAGAACAATGTGAACAGAACATATGGGGATTCCATGCATTTTAAATGACATACGTTACATAAAGTGAAAAGTAAATGTGTAGCTAACCACGTGCTCACCTGTTGGCATTGCATTTGCAGACCTCTGCTAGTTTTGCTGGCTCAGAATATTGTGCACTCTGCATCTCTGAGCAGCCTTGAAAGTTAGTTTATTCATAGTTGGTCTCTAGCTAACGATAAAGGCCAAGTGTAAGCTAGCTCAGAGCTTCTTGCACATAGTCTTCTCTTTCCTGAGCTAATTAGAAGACTCATAATATAAAATATATTTTATTCAACATGTCTCTGAATAGCAGTAGTTGGGAAATATGAGTGAGAGAGTGCTTGCACTCATGTTTTGCTTGTGGTTTTCCCATAGGCATCTGGTTGGTCATCGTGGGAAAAAGGATGCTAGACTTGATAGGCCCTTGGCTTCATCCAGAAGTGCTCTTCTTATGTTAAACCACCTAGTGGTATCACATAGGCATAGTCAATATGACATTGTCTTACTGAAGTCTGCCTGATACTAGGTACTTGCAAGCTGTGCTGAGTATCTGACTGAGACTGAAACTGGTTCGCTAATGGGTGGATTAAGTTCTATTATTTGGGAGCCAGAGAAACAGAAGTTGGGGAGTTTCTTGTGTCCGAGAAGTAGGAATCTGATTCTGTCACCTGCTTTCCAATTTCTATACAGAATTAGGTATTGCTAGTGGTACATTCTTTGAAGCAAAGAAAATAATACTGTATCCCAAGTTCAGTTACCTAACACATTTCTTTTAAAGTTCAGACAAAACATTGGTTAAAATGTTTTCCCTGTCTATCTCAAAGGTGAGTACTAGATATAAAAATAAAACAGTCTAAGATATTCCATTACAATTGCAGATATTAAAACACAGTTATTAGACAATTTAAATGGTTTACCATTTGTCTCCAGAATCCAGCACAAACAGAAAGATTTTACAAAGCTTCCTAAATATATTATATATGAAGGATACAATTATATGTTAAAATATATGTCTTGATGAAATACATTGTTCTGCTCTTACTCCTGTGTTCATTTAACTCTATGTTTTGTTTCAGTGTGATTTGATTGTATTAAGAGGCTGCTAAGAGAATTCAACAATTCTGTCCCATGTTGTTGAAGTGAACGCTTGGGGATCTGAAATGCTTGGAGATCTGAAATGGAGAAGACTATGAATAGATGATACATAAAGATCAATGACTGGAAAGAAATAGCATCAAAGGTAAAATGGAATGGGGGTGGAAGTAAAATGCTACAGAAACAACAAGGATGAGAGAGAAAGGGAAAGGATCAAGAGGAAGGGATGAAAAGGAGCTTGGCAAGCAGAAAGAGATGATGAAAGCAGGTAAAAAGCCTCAGGTGAGGTATGCACATTTTTCCCTAAACGGTCAACAAGTCTGAAGCTCTGTAGCCTGAGTTGCATATTGCAGTTCCTTTTGTAGAATGGAGATCACATAATTTATCTTTTTTTGAAACAACTGTGGTACGTTGAAAGTTATACAAGAATCAAAGAAAAAATGCATGAAACACAGAAGGTGCTATGAGACCGAAGGAAAGGGAAACTTTAACAGAGTGGTACAGTAGGTCTTAATTTCATTTTAAAACTGTTCAAATTGGGGTTGTTAAGGGATTTGTACCTGCCATCTCAGCAGACATGTGATCAGTTTCCTGATCTACTGCTGAACAGTTGCAATATCCAGAGGTTTGATCTCATTGTTCCCATTTCTAATCCATTCTTAATGCAAATCATATATTCAGACAAGAAAATTGGGGGAAAGACTTATGCTCTGGCTTGGATTAAATTATGTGCTGACAGTGCTATTTTTCTAGAAAAAGAGGTGCTGGAACTCACCATGAACACCTCCCTAGTTCTCTTAGAATGGCAATGGCGCCCACCCGAGAGAACTGAGGTCCAGCAAGTTCTGGCTGGAAAAAAGCCCTTTGTGCTGAGAATATGTCTGAGGGCTATGATGTCCACCTCATATTGAGGGAGAGCATTGTGTGCTTCTGAGCTTTGTATTACAAAGTAAGGAATAAAGAACTAACAACATGTATGTAAAACCAGCTCTGAGGGCTGCCACTGGAGCTGGCCATCTCAGTACTGGTTGCATTTAAAAAAGGGCAAAGCCATTTTAATCCTGGTAGTGGGGATCTCTAGCCGAGAACAGTTTCACCCCATCTCCCTTACTCTCACTCACCCACACAATCACTAACCTAGGAATTGCTATAGTGGCAGCAAGGAGACTGTAGCAGTGGCTGCTGATGCCTTAGCAGCAGTTGTTCTCTTTCCTCCACTTACATGATGATTGAGACCAGGACTTTTTTTCAGCAAGAACTTGTTAGGGCTGAGTTCCGGCACCTCTCAGGTGGGCGCCATTGCCATTATAAGAGAACAAAGGGGTGTTCGTGGTGAGTTCCAGCACCTTTTTCTAGAAAAATAGCACTGATTGAGACTCACAATATGCCTTGGAAAAAAAGTTGTAATTTAATGAACAGTGACACGCCTACTCTCCATTCTGAGCATATACATATGGTGATCATTATATCAATATTCCTTAATTCTTTGCAGATTTGAATTCCTTCAGTGTACAATTCTGGCTCATTAATTTACTAGGCCCTACCCCCCCCAAAAAAAAACCATTCACAAAGCTACCCCTATTTCCCTCTTCCATCTGGTGTACAACAAAAGAGAAAATCAATTAAACATGTCTAAGAATGGGAATATAAATCTCTTAAATAGCAATTGTATTTCCCGTAATACAGATATATTTATCATTAAATAGATGGGTCATATAGTCACGGACAAATAAGCTTTTATTCTGCTTCTGCATTGATTTTTTAAAAAACCCTACCTCTAACCCACTGGCTTCCATTTATGTAAGAAAACAGCATTTGCCATCAAAGCCTTTCCTTGATATGAAACCAGAGAGAAATAACCCATTAAGCTGAGTGACTCTCAGTCAAATACCACTCTGTCGTGTGCAGTTTGTGCACAAAACATGGTTTCGTATAGTCGTGATTTGATAATAGGTTTGTACATTGTGTGATATTTTATAACCATTATCCTCTCTAATAGGTCAGACACACTTTGCTGAAAATGTCTTGGTAGTGAGTGGAATTTAAAAAGCTAAAACCGATTCCAGATCTTGTTCGTTTTGGAGAGACCCCTGGGAAGAGGCCCTCCTGCTGTAAAACTCCCAGATGCAGAGGGATAAGGCACAGTGTCAAAAGCAGCATGCCATCAAGCAGCTATAGGTTAATAGAGAGCTCATGCTATCTTCAATCCATGGTTCCTTTGGTTAAAAGGATCTCAGCTAGCAAGGCAGTGGGAAGCTTCTTTGCAAGTCAAAACCAAGACAGATATATTGATCTGTTTAATTGGGGGGGGGGGCGGAAATATTTTTTTAAAAATCATAAACTAATGTGGAAATGTGGCTAAAGATTTGACAGAAACTTAAACCAACAGATTCATGCATCCCCTATTGCATGATAATTTGTGACCAAGTTGTCTCTGCCCTGGAAGAGCCACAGTTGGTTCATCCTCCTCAGCTGGCAAAAAGATCCTTCATGTCCTTGGGCATCAAGATATGGAGTCAGATCTAACGCCTCCTCCAACTGTAAAGTTGTCCAGGGAAAACCCTCTCCAGAATGCTGTCTCCCACATCAGACAAACCACCAGCACCTCCATTTTAGGTAGATTATGCTTCAGTTTATTAGACCTCCTGCAGCCCTGGTTTAGAGGGAGCAATGGTCTGATTCAAAGTTGGGGTATAATTATATGTTAGGTGCAAATACATGTTGAGCATTACCATTACTTTTAAAATGAAAAATCTGCTTTGAGATGAGAGATGTGGCACGTAACTCTTTCCCTACTCAGTCTTTCTTCATTCAAAATTGTACCATTCCAACCAACTTTTTCCACCCAGGGTTCTAAACCCCCCCACACACATATTTTCAGGTATTTAGACAGATTTGCCCAAACTGACACAGAAAAGTCATTTATTTTTTGGTAAAAATTATCTTAAACCTCTTCTGCATCAATAACTGTCTGTCATGCCATCACTCAACACTGAGTGGGTTCCATAGTGTCAGTCATCCAATTACTAAATTAATTGTCTGTATGAATAAATTGATGCTTTCCATTCTGATAACATAAACTTGTTCATCTATATTCAAATGTAAGAATAATGTGATTTCCCTGTATGTATCTCAGTTACCAAATCAGGAAAAAGCCGAATGCGCTTCTGCCTAACTGGCCCAGATAGAACCTTTGCTGAAGTGGCAATAGCAGCATTTGGCTTTGGCTTTGGAACCATTTGCACTTAGCTACATCTGCTCTGGAATACCACGAGAGCTTGTCAGTCCTATTTAAAGCCTGCTTTTTAGCAAACAGTGGTCTATAATGAGCTGTGTGCCCAGGGCATCCCAATTTATTTCCGTGGAGTTTTGCCAGTGCAACAGAGAGCAAGAACTTGTTCCAGATTTATTAAATATAAGCTGAATAAAAATAAATGAGCCATCAATATACACAAAGTATGCTCTGGTGCTCTTAGATCGCTTCAGGGAAACTTCAACTGTGCATTCTGGCCCCAGGTGACCTTTCGCTGTTGGGGTGGTACAGGCAGAGACTTGCCTTGCATCAACTAAAGGAGTATATTACTTTGGGCACGTGGGGAAAGAACCACAGAACACACCGATTTGACGGTCCAATATTGCACAAGTGCTAGACAAAGGGACTGTTCCAGTTGTCCTGAGATGCAAGGGACCAGAGGTGGCTCCACCTTCTCCACCCTGTTCCCATCTTTCCTTCCAGATCCTTGTGTAGGTGTGGTTGTTTAGGTAACACAAGGGCTTCCCTAGAGTGTTGTGGCAATGGCAGCAAGAGCTGTGCAGGACCAGTCCAGGAGATTTTGCTGCTTGTGGCAAACAATATCCTCAGTGCTGTACCCTCTGCTGCGGGCACACCCCACCCTCACCTTTGCCATGGAGACGGAGGTGGGGGCATGGCTAGGGTGCACTCATCACAACAGAGATAGTGGCAGGTGGTGGCAAGAAGGGCACTCCTCAGGCCCTTTTCACGGGTGGGTCCACATCATGGGTGGTAGCCAGGGGCGCTGACCTGGGCCCCAGATTATGGGTGCCCAGCAGCGCTTACAACATAGCATGACCTTATGACATCATGTGCATGCAATGGCAGTGCCTAGGAGCCCCAGAAATCATGTCCAAAGGCCTCTGATGCGACTTTTGGGGCCTCCCAGAGCACTGGAAGTCGCACTAGAGGCCTCATGGTGTGGGTGCTGAGCACCCACCCAAAAAACTGTAGGTACCCTGGAACCCAGGGGCCCTTATAGTTGGTGCCAATGGTGGCAGCTCGCAGACCAAGGAAGTCAAGATGGCCATAAGACCTGTATGTAGAAGTAGAATTCTTGGTCAGGCTGTGAGTAACATAGATGCAGCAAAGCTGAATTGGTAGGATAGAACTTGAGAAAAGGATAGAACTTGGAAAAGGGAGTTTTGGTTTTTATGGAAGGAAAGGGTTTTAGGAGGGATTCAGATCACAAGTAGCTTGATTGGCCTGAGAGATCGGAAAGGAGATACCAGATACTGACAAAAAAGAAGAAAACAGAAGCAAGGCATTTAAAATCAAGCTTGATTATATATGGAGAGTGCAACAAGATCTTCCCATCCAAATTGGTAGCAACTATTGTTTACTGATACTAAATTGAGCAAGATGGTACTTCCTTTGTGCCAAGAATTATATAGAGATTTCTCTGCCAAAAGGTCCTCAAGTAACAGCTCTTGCATTTTCACAAACAAGGAACAAACCCTGATTACTAGATGAAAAGAGACTAATGAAAACGGAATATAGGGAGAGGAAGGCATAAACTTAACTTCTGCTATGCAAGCAACAAATAGTAGTGAGAGTAATTAAGAACTGAGTCCACTGGCTACATGTGATAAATTATAGAGCAGTGGCGATTTGCTTTAAATGCGTTCCCTTAAGGGCTGTGTGAATCTATTAGTCAAGAGAGCTCATGCTAAATTGAGGTGAAATTCACCCAAGAATGTGAGATACAAAACTGGAATGGTTTGTGGAATGCTTATTTGGGGTTTTTCAATTGCTTTTCTATTTTTAGATTAATTTTCTTGGAGTAATTGCTCCATCTATTTCCGTTGTTTATGTTAGCTATCTGGTGATAGTCTAAAACCCCTCAATTTTACTTTGCCATCATTTGGCCTTTAGAAATAAATTGTTACCATCTAAACAAAGTTGTTCTGGTGCCCTCTGCATCTCCACTCTGCTGGCATTGTATGAAATGAGATTGAAAATCAGATGGGCTATTTGACCGATGGTTCCTTCCACCTGTAATTGAAACTTGACATCCTCTGAAACTGAGTCAGCAATGATGCACAAGATAGTCCAATTAAAGTCGTGTCCAGTTGCCAGAATTGTCTGTTTATTGAGCAGTTAGAAAGCACTCATAACTCACTAGAACCATTTCTCTGTCTTTTATCTTTGAATGACAGCTTGCTAAATAAGAGCATCACAGGCTGCTTTTATCATTTGCGCTGCAAATGAAGTTTCCAGCTCTGCAGCATCTTTTCACAGCTCTTTGCTTGCAGTTCAAAAGCAATGGCAATGATTGTTTTCTAGCTGGAATTAAGGTATTACCTCTTATTTCTAACTCAAATAAATGCCTTCATCATGAAAATATCTGATACTCAACAAAATAATAAAGGAATCCTAAGCAAAGTTTCTATAGCATGAATTAATTTTAAAGTTAAAACCCTTTGCACAGTGTTAATTAAAAAATCATATCTATATCTTGGACTAGATCCAATGTTCATCATAGGGCCTACTCTGAGTATATGACTTTATATTATATATTTTATTTTACATAATATATTATAAAATATATACAGTGGTACCTCGGGTTACATACCCTTCAGGTTACATATGCTTCAGGTTAAAGACTCCGCTAACCCAGAAATATTACCTCAGGTTAAGAACTTTTGCTTCAGGATGAGAACAGAAATTGTGCTCCGGCGGCACGGCAGCAGCAGGAGGCCCCATTAGCTAAAGTGGTGCTTCAGTTTAAGAACAATTTCAGGTTAAGAACGGAACTCTGGAATGAATTAATTACTTAACCTGAGGTACCACTGTATTATTTTATATAATATATAATATATAATCTAAAGCAGGGGTGTTTATATTGTTTTCTTACCATGCTTTTGCTTTGTTAGTGTTTCTTAAACATTACGCCCATGTTCTTCCAGGATTTATTAAATCCCAGGAATCCAGTTTCCCGATGCCTAGAGATTTAATGTCGTTGGCTGGCAATTTTAAATATTTTTCCAGTCTGCAGTTTATGTACTCAGACTCTAGGTTGTTAAATATTAACGTCTTGTTGTTGTTTTAATTTCACTGTGTTATTCTCTAATTAATATTTATTAATTTACTTATTATTTTTCACACTGCAATAGGAGGCAAGTGTAAGAGCATTCAGGGATCCTCCGAAATCTAAAGCGGTGGCTCTGCTAGCTGAAATATACAAAGAGGGGGTTACAGCTAGAACAAATGAAGCATTGCAATCATTTGAGGGTGCAACCCTAAGGGACATTGTCCCAGGGACCATAGGATACAATTGGCTTCCTCTCTCCATTGGTGGAAAGGGAGGTCTACCCTCATATGCTGCCTCAGAATGACACCAGAAATTTCCACTGCCATAGATACTGCAATGGCAATAAGACCCCAAAGGAGCTCTTCCAATGTTGTGTAATGGTTGGGTTGGTTGATGCTTCGGATCTACTTGGACCCAAGGGCCTCTTGTTTTCTGGACATGCCCCAGGAATGGGAGGAGAGTATTACCATTACGCTGAAACTAGAGCTCTCGTTTTCCATCCTATTGGAACCAATGTGTGTGTGTGTGAGCAATTGGCAAAGAAAACAATCAATGTAGGAAAATGTCCCTCACTTTTTGACTGTTTATCCATATGGACAACCCAATTTGGATGACTTTGTTACCTATATAATCAGCATCATCTACCATCACCAATGAATAGGGAGACAATCCTAAGGAGTGCCCCAAAGCTCTGATTCACACTGTTAGGATCAAGCAGATAATTTGGTAATACAGCCTCCCTCCCTCCGTTTCTCCCTCCCTCAAATTCAGTCTGTAGAGTCACAAGATCAGTGGTGGCTGGTGCATTAGAGTGAAAGGGACACTGCCCAACCTCAGTCTACCCTGAGCCAGACCCCAGCTACTTCCTTTCTTTCTTACAGCCTTTCTAGTGGGTGACCCTGTCTGTCAGTTTCCTCCTCCCAGGGGTGCTGACTTGAATAAAATATTGGCGGGGGGGGGCAGGTAAGCCCTGCCCTGCATAATCAATCACATGACAAGGCATGCACACACCATTTGTATGGCAATGCCCATCAACCTGAGGGTGCCCGGCCCCCTCAAATATTTTATCGGGGGCCCCAATGAGTTGGCTCCTGTGCCTCTTCCTCAGTCTTAGTGGTGCTCCTTGTGGAACTCAGCAGGGAAGAGGATTGGGGCAAAAAATGAATTGGTAGGCTTTGTTTGTCACTGACTCTGGCTCTTACTTGCCCTTGCTCTATACCTTCCACCCTACCAGTCCCTAAGGACCCCAGTCACTACTGGACCAGATACAAAAAGGGACAATTTGGGCAGATGTAGCTTGTCACACAGAGGTTCAAAAGGGTGAATACACCAGTAGACCCTGCTTCTTGTCCTCCATTGGATCTGGTTGCCCCAGGTTTGGTAACTCTCTTTCAAAGATGCCATTCTACCAATCACTAGCATCCAGTATTAGGGTCAGAGCTAGTCAGAGAAGCTCAGCAGAAATTGCTCATCCCATGATTTAGACCATGAGGCTGAATCATCTTTGACTTACTTCTCCTCCTGAGTAGCCCCTTCATCCTCAGGAAACCCCATGCCATAATGCCCCCCAAACACTTCTATGCCAATTTTGGACCTCCTAGTGTTGTTATTCACATTTAGTGCTCATAGAGTTTACTGAGTGCTTTAGGGCACAATCCACCTGGAATGGTACTGGTACAAGCTTTGAAGCAATAAGCAGGACTAAGGCTGTTTGCAAATAAATTTCATACGTTTTAACCAGGAGAAGCTCCATGTATGTATTTTCCCCATAGGTAGTATATTCTATCATAAATATTGGAATTAGTTAGTTATAAAGGGTTATAATGTGGTCAGGTTTTTGAATTGTGTTAGTGGGTTTCCTGAAATGCTACAAATTCAGCTAATTTTAAAGTGGCATTCGTAATACATAAAACATAATTACTTAAAACCTATAAATAATTTCTTGCACATTCTTTTTAACTTTGGTTTGTTTTTATCCACACTTCATTGAGTTTTAAATAAACAAACAGGAGTGCTAAATAAACAGGCATTTATTTTTAAGCTTTATGATTTTTTGTCATAATTTAATGAAGTGCTTATAAGGTGGCTGTGCCTGCTGACCTTTGGGTGGATGTTTGCTAGGATCAGTAGTTAGTACGCTGATTATATTTTCATGAGACTGCTTTAGAGTTTTGGTTGTTTGATTTCTCTTCATGGAACTAAGAGTTACATTGCCATTGGAAGTGGTAATTTGACAGCTGAAAACAAAGGACCCAACAGCCATGGAGTGCACTTCTTAATTGTCTAGTGAAATTATATATATATGTATACACATACATATACATATATGAATGAAATAAGAGTGCAGTCCTAAACCTCTGTGAGGCATTTGCCCATTCTTTGGGGATACATTTGTATTGGGGAGAGAAAGGGTTAATAGGTTGTCCAATAAGAAAGCCCGGAGGCAGAGCCTACCTGATTTTGAGGCTCAGCCCAGAGGTTTTGACAGTTAGTTCGGTTGGTTCTTTTTGGGCGATGGGGGAAGATAGAGGAGTCAGAGTGAGTTAGAGACAGGGACAAGACTGAGAGGGAATAGACTGACAGCATTTCAAATATATTTTAAAACTTGTTTGTGTTTGAAATAAACTTTAATCTTTATTGTTAACTCTACCTGACTGAGACTCAATACTTCTGGGTTTCCCCCCCACAAAATTGGTGGCAGCGGAAGAATAAAGTAGTGGTGTACAGGTCAATAGTCCGTGAAACAACCCGGGGCTCTGTATGAACGCCACACTCTGTCCCCAATGGTTTGGGCTACCAAGACAAGGGTTGGGTGTAGGATGGCACACAGTGTTTTCTCTGTGGGTCTCTGTCAATGGAAAGAAGAACTGCTTGAGGGAAACGGCTGCAGCAAGCCCTGAAATGGAATTTCAGGAACATTAAATCCCAAAGATTCCCCCAAGAGGCTCCTCAGCCAAGTGATCTTAGAGCTGGCATGGCAAAATCAGAGCAACATCGCCTCACCTTGTACCCCGACTGGCACAAACAGACATGGTTTTGGATGTGGCAGAGGATCCACTGCTCTTAACCTCCCGAACCCTTTTTAGGATTGCTCCATAAGTCTCACTTGAGTTTAGTGTGACATATGCCCAAGTATCAGTGTGCATAGACTTGTACCCCAAGCCTCAGGGCCTAAGATCTGACTTGATATGACTGCAGCAGACCTATGGGTTAGAATGTAGGGGATGAGGATGGTTTGGAGCAGTAGGTTGGAAATTAGCTCTGAACTCGCAGTTTCCACTTTTCTCCCCCTAGCAAATTTTCAAAACTTTAGAATGATACTGTGTCAGGAGAAAAACAACTGTGTGTGTGTGTGTGAGAGAGAGAGAGAGAAGGAGAGAGACAGAGACAGAGACAGAGACAGAGACAGAGACAGAGACAGATGGATGGACGGACAGACAGACATTAAGGCAAGTAAAGAATACAGAATGGAACCTTCTTCTTACCTGCAACATCTTCACTTAAAAACATCTCCTACTTCATACCTGTTCATTGTGAACTGTGTGTAAGCCCTGAACACACTGACTAGCAAGTGTTACTGATTTTAGTGAGGCCAGCTTTTCCAGAAGGGTATGCAGTCTTCCTGTCTCCTTTTGTAGATCAGTCATCGCATTTACATTTTCACTTTGATATACGAAAGATGGTCCATGTGCTGAACTGGCTTCTGCATATGAATCATCTTCACAGCTTTTAAAACACCATGGATAGGGATGGACAAATCCGTCAGCTTTTGTTTCTCTCTGTTGCTCATTATTCCAGCCTTCAGCTGTTCACATTTCATGTTCCAGTTCACGTGTTGTTTTGAAAAGTGTGAATTAGTTGGGTTTGCCTTTCAGTGAGAATTGAACTGAATTTCTCCTCCAACCCTAGTTACAATATATTTTAATATACAGGGAAAACGGAGTCAGGGACCGATTATAAAAAACAACAACTTGTTTTTATTTTAATATGTTCAATTTTTTATGTGCCATCTATTTGCTTAAAAAAAAAGTATCCATCTATTTTGTATGTGTCAGTTAAGAATCATATTACATGGTTAAACACCACAGTTAACCATAAAGTATGAATAGATTAAACCCCTCTCCATCGAGGTGTGGTCTTTGAAGATGTGGCATATAATATGTATCAGGGATGGGGATCCGTGGGACTCCTGGTGTTCTCCAACTCCCCTCAGCCCCAACCAGCATGGCCAATGGTCAGGGATGATGAAAGAGACCTTTGTCATCTTGAGTCACCCATTATCTACATGGTCAAACACAATGTGATGAGGGCAAGACAGAGGAGAGAACAAAATGATGTTATTATACAGAAATGGGGCTTGTTCGTTCATTACTGAACTGATAAGGCTCAGGATGCAGCTTGGCCATATGTTTTTCTAGGAACAATTTGATCAGTGGTCACTTCAATTCTCTTCGCTTGATGACTCAGTTTCTCCGTCATTCTATTTACCTTAGAGAGTTAAAAGGATAGGGTCAACTAAGTTCTACTCAAAGTAGTCCCATTAAAATCAATGGGCCTGACATGTCCAATAAATTCTTTATTATTGTTGTTATTATTGTTATTATAATTTTTTTATTGGTTTTACAAGATTTTATACATTTTAACTTTAACCATTTCAAACATTAAAATAAAAGGTTCTATTGAACCTTCGGGCCTTCTTCCCTCCCTCCATGGTTTCCATATTCAAGATAACGTTTTCTGCATCTTTTTCCTTTATCCATCTGTTAAATATCTATAGTTACCATACTTAATCCCACATTACAAGTGTCATAACATCCCTGCCAATTATTTTAACTGTTTACAGTGGTCTTTTAAGTAAATTAATAATTTATTCCAGTCTTTTAAAAATACTTGATCTTCCTGGAAGACATGTCCAATAAATTCAATAGGTGCAGTCTGATGCTGGATGCAATCCATAATTTAAATGTATATTATCTTAGTCATACTTTTAATACTATTTTGACTTTCCTTTTTACATTTTGTTATGATAGGTTATGGTTATTATGAGTAATGCATTTATGACTAATGATTAATTATGATTAATACTTTACTCATAGTATCAAGAAACTGACCTTCCTTTCTTATGTGTGTACGGAAATCCCTTGTAGCAAAATAAAAGCGAAGAAAGAATAACATTACATGGGTGAAACAAAACGTAATCTTTTCCCTAATGTTTCTGGACCGACTCATGAGCAATATGTGAAGAAACAATAGCTAAGAATACATTGTAAAAATGTACTGACCCCAAAAAAGACTTCTGATATTTCTTTCTTTGAGAATTTCCTTAGCAGTCTTAGGTCCAAGCAACATCTAATTGCCATAACAGCAGAAGCCTATTTTATTTTATTACTTGATTCATATTTTTAAAGGTGGTTACATAGATTTGCTTAAAGCTTCTGGAAAATCTAGGTGTGCAAATTCTTTTGGCTGCTGTCTTTTTAAACCAAGTATTAAAGTAAGGCGATATGTTTTGTCTGACACTGATAAATCCTGAGTGACTCAGCCATTACCTTTGGTAGCATGTATATCAAAGCTAGTTTTGGCATGGCTGAAATCAAGCAGGTGGGATCAGATTGGTCCCCTTAGTAAGAGACTGTGGGCAGCAAGTAAAAGTGAGAAACAATTATTTTAAATAGGCATATTATATAATTATATAAACCTTTATTTAAAATAGTTTCTAATTTACCTTTTTAGTGCAAGTTTTTGGAGATGGTGGTCACCTCTCAAGTCACGTCAGTCTTGATTATTTGGGTCTTTAAACCATGGTAGATGGGTGAGGCCTCCTACCTACCAATCACCGAATATCACAATGTTATCAGATGGGGGAAAACTTTTATGGGCACTCTTCCAATTGAGAAACCTTATTTGCTTCTTTAGCTTCAGTGCAAGCCAGCAACTAAAATGAGCAAAGCTGGTCAACCTGGCTGGTGTCACAATATACGGAAGCTACTCTACTGAGTCAGACCATTAGTCCATCTAGCTAAATGTTGTCTACACTTTCACAGCTCTTCCTAGAGGCTTCAGGGATTGAACTTGGGACCATTTGCATGCAAAGCAGATGCTCTAACACTGAGCTTTCCTTCCAGGAAGGTCGACCTCATGTCAGCTGCAGCTCCTGGTTTTACAACCAGGATTGGTTGTAAAAGATCATTAAAAATAATAATAATAATAATAAATCTTTTTGCTTTTTCTTGTACTTGTCCACAGGCAGCATTCCATATCTCTCCCATGTGTGTTTTGCTTGTTTTAGGCAGAAAGAATTTGCACTGCAATGCACATAATCTGCTGTTATTACTTACATATTGTCTATCCTATGCTCGACCCTTTGCTTATTATGCTTTCAATCTTCCCTGTCTTTGTAATGCTGCACCAGTGCAAACTCCCCTCATGTGAATGGCACTCATGCTAGCACAAGTGTCTGATGATCAAACAGCAATTTATCTCCCTAAGGAGACCTATAATTACAACTAGGTCACTGTAAGGCCATACACAAGGCTACAGAACCAAGCTATTGCCTGAGAAATATACCTCTCCGCTTTCTACTTCTACATAATTGGATTTCTAGTTGCCCTAAGGGCTTTTGCTTTCCTTTTGCCCCTTCTTTAGCAGCCACTTATTCTTCACCTTTCCCTCCTTTTCCTATAATTGTGTTCCGACTGTATTTCCCTCCTCATCAACGCTTTTATTTTCCTGCCTCTCGTGCATCTTCTAGTTCAATGTTTTATCCAGCTCACAACTGGAAGAGAAGGGTTGAGTTTTATAGAGATAACTTCAACTATCAGACATAACCCACCTGAAAAAGGAGTACTTCAAAACATTTATTCTTCACATAAAATATTATTTGGCCAACTACAGTATAGCAAACGGGAAAATCTCTCTTTTTTATCTTTAAGAACAATAGAATCATGGAGTTGAATATAATTGTGACCGTCTCTTTACTGAAGAGATTTTGGCTAAGAGGATGAATTTACTAGTGGAAAAGGAGAGCTGGGGGTTGCTGTCAACCTCACTTCCTGCTATAGGCCTCTGCTGCATTGGACATGCTGTTCTGGATTTCCACCAGTCCTTTCTAGAACAGATTTCAGGGAGTGCATTCCCCCCGCCAGCAGAGAGAAGCAAGATTTGCAGAAATGTTCTCTCTTCCTCTCCCGTTACAGAGAGGCACCTGTTGGATTCCATTCACAGAAAGATGGAACTGGAGCCATCCCATAGAGTCGGACAAGTACAAGAATTAGCTATTCCATCTCCTTACATAGACAAGATTCTGTAGACCTGAACTATTATTCTTCTCAGGTCTTTTTCCAGTTTTCTAAAAACAAAACAAGACTTCCTATAAAGGAGATTTATAGCTTCTTTAGGCAACTAGCATTATTGCCCCAAAATAATTCTTAAAGATAGTTTTAAAAATGCAAATCCTAAATCTGTTTGTTTCCAGTATGAGCACTGTACTTTTTGCTGTTGCCTCTGGGATGTTTCCTACATTGTGTCTGATGACACAAAAACACTCTAGCAAAACAGCCCAGTGTCTTAAACTGCCATGTGTGAAGGAAGGCAGGCTCCTTAGTAGTACTATTCCCTACTGCTGTTCCCTGGAGACAATAATCTTAATCAACTATCCCTACTGGACACTGAAAACACAGAAATAACTTGTGAAGGCATGTCCACACCATCCATATGTAATGTGAGAAGTAGCCCTCAGCAGTTCTGGTAAAATCTCAGCTTTTTAGAGATATGAATGCTTGTATTATTTGCCCTATCTGCTATCATGTTGCACATACCCAGTTCTCTCAGGCTATTCTTTGATGTAACGAATTCCAGACCCGTTATCAGCTTTGTTGTTTTCTTCTCAGTGCAGCTAAAATAAATCACGCGTAGCTCAATGAGAAAGGCAAATATTGTTCAACATTTAGCTGCATACAGTTTAGCTGAGCCCTGGAAAGGATCTCCATACTTCTCTTGGCAGTTATGCCTTCAGTGTGGACACTCTGAAAATGTGCCTGCTATACAGTTTGGAAAGTGGCTGTTTGTTGTTCTAAATGGTTTGAGTTTTTTGTTTGTTTGTTTGTTTGTTTAAATGAGAAAGTAAGAGACAGCCTAATACAATGAATAGAGAAGGAAAATCACATTGCTGTGTTCACATTACTCTCCCACTCCCTTGCTCTATATAAACGTGTGTGTGTGTGTGTGTGTGTGTGTGTGTGTGTATATATATATATATATATATATATATATATATATATGCTCCTGTAAGGGGATAATAGTGCCCCCAACTGGATATTTATCATTAGAACTGGAAAGAAATTTAAAGGATCCTAGAACACTAAATTTTAAATTATCCTAAAACTTCACAATGGGCAGTGACAATATATAAATGCCCTGAGCATGAATGGAATTCCATGTTTTCTTCCAGAAGGAGAAGCATAAAGTCTTGTCTGGGACATTACAAGACCTTTCCAACAAAGTTCTGAGATAGTTCTGTCACCCTCCTCTCTCACCATGATGGGAAATTTGTTGATTCATTTCCGTTTCCTTCCCAATCTCTCCTCAGATTTCTGACATGTGGTTGGCTGCTCATACAATGCTATCCTGGGGCTGAACTGTGCCATATCCCTCCTCTTCCTTCCGTGAAGTTTCTGTGAACATTTTCCAAGCTCAACTCCGTAAGCCTAGCTATCCCTTCCCCACTCCCCCTATTAAAGTCACAGCAAGGCCAAAGTTCTTTAGTCTTTCTTATGCTGAAAGCTTGAGGAGACTCTGTTGCACATCATGAGAATGTACTGACAAGTGATATAGCATTTTATTCTTTAATGCAATAAACCCCTTTGATCATCTCTAGGGAGAGGTCTCAATTTCTAGACTGTGCCTGAGATTCACTATGAATAAATTGAACATCAAATAAAACCCTTTCACCTGTATGCAGAAAATTGACACATCAGGGAGAAAAGCCCAATGTGCTAGGTTTCTACGTGCCAAGAGTTTTTATGAAGGCCACCCATAAGAAACAGCAAGCAGCCTTCTCCTTTCAAGGACCACTGATCTTGTGATGAAACAGATCTTAGCCAGTGCTCTCAAGTTTCTTTTAAACTAACTTCAGTCTCTGATGGACCAGTGCAGTATGCAAGCAAAGCTCAGATTATTACTCAGGACAACTGATAAGTAAAACAGACGCTTGTGGGCACTAAGGAAATTGTTTAGGGTTGAAAACATTATTTTAAGGAGGAGAAGCTGAGAAAATTTGCTGTTGCTTTTCTGGTTGTCTTTGTTTTCCACTTTTAAGTTTAGCAATATAAATCTACACAATACGTTTATATATCTACACAATACGTTTATATATATCTACACAATACATTTATTGTATATATCTACACAATACGTTTAAAAGCATAGGTATTTTCCTGTGAAAGCAACAGAAGCTCAGGTGGCCTTTGTGGCTTTGAGTACCTTTTATCAGCTTAGTCTGACACACCAATTGCAACCCTACCTGGTCAGAGACGCCGAGGCAGCAGCTAGCCATGCTCTGGGAATAATACGTCGTGCATGGTACTGCCTTTGAAAATGGTCAGGAAACGTCTGTTGATTCAGGAAGGGTTGTTAAATTGTTCACTGGGGGCTGACTACAAGTGATTAGCAGCCGCATTGTATGTTTTTAAAATAAAATACCTGGTGTGTGATAGTACCCAGGGCAAGTAGGTTTGAGCCTTCTTTCCCCAGCTGCAATCTCCAGTGCTAACTCCCCACCCGCCTTACAGGGTAATTAGCATTAGCAAAAAGGCTGCCATTGGCATTTACTTTTTAAAAACACAACATGTGGTCATTAATTAAATGAAGTAGCTGAGTCCCAGTACTGAACAATTTGAAAATATTATGCCACTGCTTCGTTCTCTGTACTAGCTTCCACTCCATTTCTGTGCCCAATTCAAAATGCTGGTTTCAACCTTAACAGTCCAGGACCATAGTACCTGAAAGATAGCCTTCTCCTCTATGTGCCTATTTAGACTTGGACAATTCTGAGGCTGGGTCCCCCCATCAAATGAAGTGTGGCAGGTGGCTGGGCCTTTTCAGTGGTGGCACCCTGGTTGTGGAATGCTGCCGGTGCCTACATTGTGGTCTTTTTCGATGCCAGGGAAAGGTGCTTTTATTTTCTTAGGTCTTTTAAAAACACCTTAAAACTTTTAATCTATAACAACAACAACAACGCCCATCTAGCTGGGTATTTACTGTTTAAATCTTCTGTTTTATTGGTTGGTTGCTCAGAGATCTACTCAGAGTAGACATATAGAAATTAATGGACCTAAGTTAGTCATATTCATTAATCCAATGGGTCTGTTCCCAGTGGCACTAGCAATGGGTGAAACTTTTAGCATTTTATTAATACTGTAAGTTGCCCAGAGACCATTGTTATTGAGTAGAGCTTAAATATGGCAATAAAATAAATAAAATAAAATAAAACAGCCACACATATTTTGATTTCCCAGTCCCTGTCGCACCTGTTTTCTTCTGATTTTTATGATGTAGATCATCCCCGAGTGGAATACAGTTTCCCAACCCATAGTGTTTTGTTCGAGTGGGGCTTTGAGCTTTTGATGTTCAGAAGCAAGTACTGTATCTGTGCCATTTGCAAGAGGCAGTCCTCTTCTGGCCCTGCAGATCTTTGTAGTCGGATGCAGCAGCCTTCTGCAGGTGTGTGAGAACTCTGAACAGCCCCTTATGCCCACGTAGGGAGCGCTAACATGTTTACAAGTGAATG
The DNA here is from genome assembly GCF_964252035.2 of Podarcis erhardii. NCBI lineage: Eukaryota > Metazoa > Chordata > Lepidosauria > Squamata > Lacertidae > Podarcis > Podarcis erhardii. Next base: position 49,390,966 of record NC_138499.1, on the reverse strand, counting down.
CTGCATCGAGTGTCTTTTATTGAAGTATGAGCAGCTGCCATTATGCTCTGTTCCCAGAACAAAACCAAAACATAAAAGGGCTGAAAGAAGCTGCTGCAGAAGATGCAAAATAAAGCTGCCTTTTATCTTTCAGCAGATTATATGTATATTTAATGAAAGGAAATCAAGCAGGTAATAAAAGGCTGGAAAATTCAAGAATTGTGCATTTTGCAAAAACACCCCCCACAAAAGCTGAGGATACCCTTATGTCTTTCCTGTTCTCCCAGTTTGTTCAGTTTTCAGCGAGTCTTGTAATTGGACAGGTAGCCTTGAAAGAAAATACTTCCTTTCTCTAAAAATAAAAATAATAAAAATAAGTTGTAAGATGATGTTCTGTCGGCTTGCTTGAGAAGAAACAGCTCTTTTCCCATTGTTAAAAACTTTCCTAGCTTAGGTTAGGGACAGAGGTAAATGCTATCCCGCTGGCTAAAGGCCAGATTGGTACATTTTACAAAAAGCATTTGGAATGAGTACAGCTGGATACTAAAGGGAGCCATTTTCAGATGGTGGACAAAAGAACGGCTGGAGCCAAAGGGAGGAAGAGCGGCTCAGGAGGCATCACGGTGACACAGACAGCAATGCTGGTTGAAAGGTGGGAAAGAAAAATTAAAAAGCTGCCTTGAAGTTACAGTTTCAGTCCTGGGGTTTGTTCATTTCAGTCTTGGGGTTGGTGGGTTTTTTCTTTGTTTTTTGGACCACAGACAAATGTTGGAGGGGGAGTGAAATTCCTGGAATGGAACTGCATAATTTCGATAAAATAAATTGCTCTTTTATACCTCTACCCAGACTGCAATTGGTGGCCCTGGCAATCTTGCCACCCAGGACAATGCTGTATTTTAAAAGAAGTGGCACACACCCCCCCCCCGCCCAGCTCTCAGGATGCTCTTGAGGAATTGCCTGAAACATTTTTAGAAGAGGTGAGAGCTTGTACCACAAAGAGGAGAAGGATGACCACCAGATCAACATACTGAATTAGTGCACTTGCCAAAGATCTGTTTCCAGTGTCAGAGGTCAGCCCTGTGAAAATGCAGCAGAATACCAAAACATTGCACTAATGGCAAAGTGCAGGCATTCTTTCCCTCGCCCCTGGTGATGACTGTGGCTTGTTTGGCTTGTCTAGGATCTCCTTGTGATTTAGAACCATGGAGGTTCAGAGTTGTAAGTGAAATGGGAAGCCAGCCAAGCTGAAGAGGCTCCCTGCTGCAGATGTTCAGTCCCCAACACGAGGGGTGACAAAGTGCATGTTGATGTTCTCTTTAGGGCTCATGTGAATGTCTTAAGCTGTGTAAGTGTGGAACAAGAAGCACAGCAGTCCTCATTCCCAATTTGCCATGCTGGTGATAGGTAGGATACAGCAGAAGTTTAAGTGCACTCAGCTCTGCTAGGCTGTGCCACTGGGAGCTGCCATTGCATAAGCATGTCCACAAAAAGCATGGGCTGTAGCTGGCAGAACATCCCAGAAAGGAGGTGTTTTGGGGTGGACCCAGGCCACTGGAACTTAAGCTCCCAGCAAAGAGTGATATTTGAGCCTCTCTGGTCAATCAATAGCTTTATTCCTCCCCTTCTGTCCTGGAAGACCCAGATGGCAGAGCTTTGGACGCAGCAGCAGTTCTACTGATCCATACAGCCTTCCTGATCCTGGCCAGGAGTTAGGATGGCAGCCTTAGTTGCTGTATTACAAATTGTAATGCCATGAACCTCTTGGGTATAGCAGACCTGTAGGCAAGGTCAGGCCAGTGGGTGCAGCACCCTATGTAGAACCAATGCTCTGGCCCACCTAATAGTTTTTCAGGAAGCAGGCTTTTGAATATGTGGAAATATCCCTTTAAAGAGCTGCTTTTTAGAATAAGGCAATTCCCATTCAATGGCAGCTATTTTTTCCGAAAGTAGTAGTGCTTGACCCATCTGACTCACCCTGTTCTCAGCCTACACAAGATTCACTCAGGTGGATTTTTCAAGGTTGCTTTCAGCTTTATGACTCAGTGATATGGCCGAAAATAAAGCAAAATAACCCTTTAGTTCCCATGACTGTGAACACTTCAGGGCAAAGCAATTCTTATTGTAGTTATCTATCTATAACAACTAACAGACAATGACATACACATAGTCGTTTTGAGGTTGGTCAGAGAGAGTATAGAAATGTATCTTGGTTTTGAACAAATCCATTCATTTGTTTGAAGCCACGCCTGGAAATATGGTCACCCCACATGGTAAGGACAACTGGCTATGGTTTTGCTTTACAGTTTTATGTTTCCAGATTCCCAACTACCCCCTACCCCAACTCACTATTTATCCAAACTCAGGTTTCTGAAGGAAAAGGCTAACCATGTTTTATCCAACTCATTGAAATATGGTGCCCCATAGCTTTAGCAACTGGAACTATTTTTCTCTGAAACCGAAAATGATAATGACCAAGTTCAGAATGCTTCCATAACCACAGCTGTCAGGATTCGGAAGATCTCTTTTTACAAGTTGAACATGGATTAAAACTTGCTAGTTGGATCATCAAAGTCTCAGAGGTTTGTTGCTCTCATAGTGGGAAAAGCCTTGAGGTCAGAAATTGAATGGGGAAAGTTTCACCTTTGCTGTACACATCTTTAAGAGCATCAGGGAAAAAACATCATATCTGAACAAGAACAAGACACCAAAGTTGTATACGGACACAAAACTGAGTACATCGTTAACAGCCTTTTCTCACTCTGTAAAAGTGAATGGCCTTGAATATATTGTCTAGTGTTAGCTGAATGAGGAGTACCTCTAAAGAGCCTTATTATAATTGTTTTTTTCAGAACTAAAATGTTTTATTCTGAAAATGCATGAATGCCTTGAAAAACGGTTAGAAGTATCATCTGGGAAAAGATAATAAAATAGATTTCAACAGGTTGAGTGGCCCCATATATCCAGTCTGATGAAATATAGAAAATCATAATTGGAGGTTGTATAAGTGAGATTGCTATCATCTTCATGTGGTTGAATTCCTCTGAGGCTACTTGAATTTAGTTGATTGGGGTATCAGATAAGCATTTCGATGACAGGAGTCCTCCAGCAATGTCCTGATGGCTCTTATTTCGATATTTGCATGCAATTACTTAGCGATTAAAACACCCACAGAATACAGCAGGAAGTTCTACTGCCTGTGCTAGTCTCTTACCAGTCCACATCAGTGGGAGAGATCAATGTTGGCTCTCCAGTGTGCATGACTTGCTTCCCACACTGATAAAAAACATTCTCAGCTGTGCATTTTAGTGCTGCCCTGGGAGTGCAAAAAGCTATATTTATTATTCTAAGAAAATAGAAGACTATTTTATACGGAGTCAGACCATTGGTACATCAAGCTCAGATTTGACTACAATAACTGGCAGGAAGTTTTTCTGGTCTTTTCAGACAAGACTGTTTTCCTAGCTCTATCTGGAGATGCTAGGTATTGTACCTAGAGCCTTCTGCCCACAAAGGATGTGGTCCATCACTGGGCCTTGGTCCTTTTCTAAAGCTGCACTTTTAAATTATCTGGTCGTACTGTAGGCCTGGGTTCAACTACCGTGTCCCACTAGCAGAAGCCCTTAAATGGACTTCTACTACTGCAATGGGGCTTTCCCCCTTCTTCCCCCAGAGAGGAGAAAGGGGGTTGCTCTGCTTGGCAAGCTGAAATACTTGTACAGTCGTACCTTGGAAGCCAAAAAGAATCCATTCCGGAAGTCCGTTCGACTTCCAAGGTGCAGGAACTTCCTGCAGCCAACTGGAAGCTGCAGAAGTCCCGCAGACTGTTTAGCTTCCAAAAGAACATTTGCAAAACTGGAACACTCACTTTCGGGTTTGTGGTGTTTGGGAGCCAAAACGTTTTACTGCTAAGGCGTTTGTCCACCACGGTACAACTGTACAGGTGGAGCAATTACCACAGAGCTACATTGAATTTCTTCCACAGACACTGGGAGAGAGGTAAAAATGAAATACTCCTATGGCATTAAGTTGTTCTAGACAAATCCCCTTCAAAGGAGACAGTGGAAAAGGCACCAGAAGGCCCATCAAATCAGTGCCAGCTAATATAGCAACACAATCAGGAAGAAATTATGAACATAGAATTCTGGTGACTTTCATTACCTGAGAAGTTCTTAGGCAGGTGAATTGATACCTAAATCTAATCTCATAAACCCAAAGGAATGTTTGGCATCAATGTTTAATCCTGATTTTATTCTGATAGTGATTTAATAGTTTCAGTTTTATGTCCATGTAGGGCTTTTAAAAAATGGTTTTATTTATGTTTCTGTATGCCACCAACACAACATATTGTTAACCATGCTACAAAAACACTGCAAAAACATGTAAGTAAAATTCTACATTCTTCTATGTCTTACTTATACCAAAGCCAGTCTTCATTAAAAAATGTCCACAAGCAAAGATTCACAGAATTTGATCTTCCTACATAGTCACCTTTTGGCTGTCCTGCTTCACCCAGTGTAGAATTGTACCACCATGTTGAATGTTCACTTAAAAACAGGCCTGTAGTGGTGACATGGAGGCAGCTGCAGTTGTGCTGGCTGAGACTGATGGGAGTTGCGCTCCGTAACATCTGGAAGGCACCAGGTTGGCAAAGGCTGTTCTAGGCCACACGACAAACCAACTTCGATATAGTAAGAAGGCTGTATACTGAAATGGGTGCTGCTTTGTCAAATGTAATTGCACATCACAATGTAATTGGTACATAATTTCTTCAAACATCCATATAATTCCTCTCCACTTTTTTAAAAAAAATCTTACCAAGAGTGCTACAGTTATTGCCACAATTTTAAAAACTATTTTCCTTGTATGCCATGGGCTAATAAAGCCTCTTTGCTGAATCACAGACAGAAACCATGAAACTATTGTAGAGCAACTGCTCAACTCAGAGGGGGCTGAACAAGAGAATTTCCTGGTGGGTTGTGCTGTCATGGATGCCAGTTTTATTTTGGCTCATTCTAACAAGCATCTGCCTAAAGCCCTAGATAGTTTTGACATCACATAATGAGAAGAAACATCCTAATGAAGAGCAAAACCTAGAGTAGCCAACAGATTTGTCTTCTGTTGAGATACCGCCGTAGGTTTTGATTTGGTTTAAATGTATCTTAAAATGTTCCCTGCTCAAAAGCATTGGGAAATGTAGCAGGTTAATAATATTATGAAGAGTGTGTAACACGCCTGTCATCCTGTGATGGTATCAGAATGGTTGCAATTGTATGATTCCCTTGTGAAACCAGAAAGCTACTGTGTAAGCTCCAAAGATCCTAAAATTGTCAAATGTGCTGCATTGTGCAGATTTGTCATTGTTAGAATGCATCTGCTTTTTCTAATGGCCCTCTAATAACGCCAGCTTCCTTCCAACTTGTTCCGTTGGATAATTCATCTGCTTTCCATTACCCTGACACTGAGAGTATCCAGCCATGATTGAGCTACTTCATTTTGGCTGCTCCCATGGAGTTGGAAACCCCTCTGGTGGAGGGCTCAGTTCATGGTCTGGATCTACCTGATCAGCCTAATTCAATAGCTTTTTTTAAACACTATCCCAGCCATCTAGGAAACACTCATAGAAAAGCAGCTCACACATGACTAAGGTAACATTTATAGGGCCTTTGAGAAGAAACGTAAAATGGTGAAATTTGCTGATCGTGGTTTGATTTTCATTCTTTTCTCAGAGGTAACAACACAATTCTTCTCCCGAGTCTGAAGGACGATTCATAACAGGCTTTCGTGGAGTTTTGCTTAGGCTGTTATGCCAAGCACATCGAGCTACAAATGGAACAGTTGTTTACAGCTGAATATATATTCCAACCTTTCATAGAATGGCTTAACATTTTCTCGCTGGTATCTGCCATTGTTAGATTAGAACATCACACATAGGAAGTCTTTTTGTATAGCTTTATTCACTGGGCATCTGGAAAGGAAATGAAGTAAGGCAGCCCCTGTTGCTTTGTTTCTTTTTGTTTCCACCGCTATGTGATTGTTACACTTTTGTTATTTTTAGGGATATTGGCTAAAGGCAAGCACTTATCATTCTGGCAACCATAGTAGTGGTGTCCCCCCCCCCCTTGCTTTTTTAGATAACAGATGTTTTCAATTGAAATGGGCATGTTATTGATGCGCAACACAGCCTGATAGCACCCTGCATCATCCTTTATAGGACATCTAGTTAATTAGAAGGTTACCTTTACAAGGAGAAAACATAATTGAGGCCTCTCCAGAGGCATTTTATCTTTAAGTGGTAGTTACACCAAGAAAATAACACCTTTTTGCATGGCTGCTTATATTTGGGGTGTCTGCCTAAACTAAGCAAATATTTATTTGCAGAAACAATCCCCTGGTGAAATAAACCACTAGGCACTTCTGTTGAATGCACACTTGCAAATGCTCCTAGGGGAACAATCTTTTTGGGTAACAATAGTAAGTAAATATTGACAGTGAACTTGCTATTAAGCCTTTCTAGTGGAAGATAACCTGTACTGTAGTGCTAAGGGATCTCTGGAGGTGTTTATAGGTCTAAGGTATGCTAATATATTTGTGAAGCATTTCAATTGAGAACACCTCTTGTATTCCCCCCCCCCCTTTTCCTTTGTCCTTACACACACACACACACACACACACACACACACACACACGGTCTATTGGAATAGTTATCAAATAATCCTATTAGATAGAAGGGTGAATTAACCCTCAAACTAGGCATGTTCCTGCCAGAGAAAAAATAATAAAAACAAACTGAAATTACTGTATAACTGTTGTGCATGACAAGATTATTGCATGTGATAATTGAAAAAAGATTGATGGGTTTGGTGGGGCTCCTGGAGCCTGAGGACTCTTGTGCCCCATATACCCTAATGTCTCCTTTGATGGCAGTAAATCTGTCTGTAATGCTAAAGACAGACTACAGGAGGGGTAGGCAACCTAAGGCCCGGGGCCCGGATGCGGCTCAATCGCCTTCTCAATCTGGCTCACGGACGGTCCGGGAATCTGCACATTTTTACACGAGTAGAATGTGTGCTTTTATTTAAAATGCATCTCTGGGTTATTTGTGGGGCATAGGAATTCATCCCCCCCCCAAAAAAAATATAGTCCAGCCCACAACACGGTCTGAGCAGTGCCGGATTTATATATAGGCTAAGTAGGCTGAAGCCTAGGGCCTCTAAATCTAGGGGGCCTTGCTAGCCTGCCTGCTCCTCAGTGGGCAGTCTTCCCTCTCCCAAAATTGCAAACCCAAGACATCATGCAAGGGCAGGGCAACTCAGGCCTCTAAATCTAGGGGGCCTCGCCATCCTGCCCGCTCCCCAGTGCCGCAGTCTCCCCTCTCCCAAAAATTGTAAACCCAAGAATTCATGCAAGGGCAGGGCTTCTCAGGCCCAGCAACTATGAGACTCAGGGCTAGCCAGTGGGGCCCAATTTGAAGCAGTGGGGCAAAACTTGGATTTTTTTTTATTTTTTTTTTTAGGGCTCCAGTTCACAGCCAAAGCCTGCAAAATCTTATAGATATAAATAAAATCCATCTAGATTGCCCTTGTGCGGGGGGACCCTTAGGAGCAGCCTGCAGAACCCAATTTGGCCCAATTGCCTTAAGGTCAGCCCTGATGAGACTGACAAGCCCTGCACCTTCTAGGTCCCTGGTGCCCCTATTCAGAGTACAGACTCAAAGACTTGTTATGGAAATAAAGGGGGGGCACATTGGAAATCAGTTTTGTCACCTCTCCTCCCCCCCACAAACCCCGAGACAGAGTTCAGCCACCTTTTATTCCCAGTCCCATAAGCACTACACTACAGCATGGCCATAAACCTGTACGTTCAACCGCTGAAATATACACCCAATCTGTAGTAATGGAGATTTATGTTAGTGCTTTATGAATGAACACAGTGTTTTATGAATGGACTCTGTGTTTTGTGAATTTCCTAAGAGCCATCAATAGGGAGCTCTAGAATCTGATAGCTAACCAATTGGGTACTACCAAACAGCAACCCCTATTGCTGAAAGCAGGTAACCAGCAAGGAATGCTTCAGCTCAGCCTTTGCCCTGCTGACTGAACACCCCCTGCTGTGCAGATAATGGAGAAAGCTCATAAATTGTATCCTTCTGGCATCCTGGCCAACTCTATTACACTGGTGTAAACCTGGTGCACCAGAAGCCCAGAACAGCAGCAAATAAAATCTGCTCATACATCAGCGACTGATAAGACTTGTCAACCTGTTCTTCCAAAGTCTTCCTAAATTATAAAGCTTCAAAATACAGGCCAAAAGAGTGCAGGTCTAGGAAGAGTGAGGCATACAATGGGCACCACCAGTGAAAAGGCCTTGCTCCTTGTAGCTCCTGCCCTGTCATTTGATATGATGCCCACTTGCCCTCGTTCTTGACATGGAATGCTCCCTACTGGAGTCTCCAGGTCCAGTACAAAGACCATAAGAAGGGAGAGCAGGGACCTTGAAGTTCCCAACAGCTGTTAATCAAGCAAGCAAGCAAGCAAGCAAGCAAGCAAGCACATAAGTCACCTTTGTCACAGTCAGGATGCCTATGTCCTGGCCAGGGCTGCACCCAATCTTGTTTTTGTACAATCTTGTTTGTCCTCTGTAACAAAATTATATTATCAACATATACAAGCAGAAAAGTTGTCTTCCTTCATTTGCAAGGAATCGTACAAAACAAAGTGGCACTAATAAGTAAAAGTTCCAGGGTGGCAACAGAAAGCAGTTCATCAGAACTATCCAGCAATATCAAGTTATAGTAGAACTGGTGCTATTAACAGTAATCCTTCTAGCTGGTTAATTGGTTCAGCAACTTCCATGCAGACATGTGATGCTAATTACCTGCAAGAGTTAAATGAAAACTAATCAGAGGCAGCTACAGTTGCAAATGCCAACAAAATATCTGTGAAAGAAAGAGGAGCACATTTGCTCAAGTGTGTTGCAGGTAGAAATACTGTTTGTAATAAGTGAGAGCAGTAGTTTACTTGTTCAAATTAACAAATAAGAAAGTTTTGAGAATTTAAATTCTAGATTAAAATTGATGACTTGATTGAGAAGGGGATTGTAACAAAAACACAGGAATCTAATTTGAATAGTAGAGTGCCTGGTATCTAATGGGCAGACCAAAGCACTTGTCAGGAGGGCTATGAGATTCAGGTGAGGGTCAGATGCCTTGTCAATCCCAGCAGGTATGTAACAGGAAGACCCGGCCTGCCCAGGCCTACAAAGGTTTACAAAGTTCAGTTATTGCAAAAGTTTTTCAGTGTTAATTTTATTCATTTTTAAAAATCACCATGGTATTTAACATAATAATAGAGGAGAAATTGTGAATTGCAGAATTTTAAATACCCGTCATCATCCTTGGCTTCACACAATTTTGTTTATAACACTCTACCATTTTCTTCTAGTTGTGAGGGTGGGGGATGGGCCTCACAAGTGGAGTAGCCCAGAGCCACTCTTCATCTAAATCCGGCCCTGGGTCTGAGGGACGGTGGCCCGGCCCATGGCTGAAAAAGGTTGCTGACCCCTGGACTACAGTTCCTGAATGGCAAACAGGAACAAAAGGAAACTCAGCCCCTTCAAGTTCTGTTTGAAAAAAAGAGGCTAGCTGAGAACACTAACCAAGTAAGAGGCCTTTTCTTTTTTGCTTATTTATAGCTAACCCTTTTAAGCCTTCACACCCTTTTAAGTGCAGATATTTTGAAGGTCCTTTCAGTTAAATGTGTGATTAGGATCCTGGTCATTAGAGATTACAGTGACTCTGGTTGCTTACACACCATACATTCGAACTGCATGGCTTCTGCCAAAGAATCTTGGAAACTGTAGTTTACCCTCATGGAACTACAATTCCCTGCACCCTCAACAAACTACAGTCTCCAGGGTTTTTGGGTGGTGGTGGTAAGAGAGGCTATTATAGCATGGCACGTATGCAGCCTCTGTCGGCATCTTTTCTTTTTAGAAGTCATTTTCAATTTGAAGCCTGATTAATTGAATGTTTACATCTTTGTTTAACCTGAACTATGTGCCCCCCCCCCCGTTTCTAAAATAATATTTTTCTTTCCTATCTTTAAAATCCCAATATAATTATGTGATAGATCCACACATGGTGGCTTTAGAGTATGGGACAGTCAGTGCATAAAAGTATCTCAAACAGATGAAAGGGAAGTATATATGTGGAATTAACAATATAGGGGTGGGGTTTTGGTTTTTCCCCCCTATAGATTTGTTGCTTTTAAAACCAGAAAAATTAGTTTTAAAGAGAAGTATGCTTTTTTAAAAGCAGAAAGTGCTTAGATTTCAGGCAGTGAAGAAACAGTTAAATGTTATTTGTTGTTCATCTGCATTAGATGATAGACAAATAGGTTAGAATGAGAAGAGCACTGAAGTCTCCTTGCATTGCACCAAACCCTACCATTATCTTTAGCTCATGCATGGCTTCTCTGTGCAGCTGTAGAGATCTGACTCTTCCAAGCTGCACCACCCGTGTAGTAATGAGGTTGTTTTAAAGAGAATAAATGGCCTGCATGCTGCTCTGTGGCACCATGATTCCATTACATCTGAAGAATGTGTGTACCCCGAAACAGTATTTACTTAAAAAAAACCCACTTTAACGTCATATTAAAAATCCTGCAGGGTAAATGAATTCACTCTAAAAACCGAGTGATAGAATTTCATGTGATTCAAAGGCCCTACATCAGGGTGGGCACACCTGTACCTTCAGGGCTACAACTCCCATCACCCTTGATCATTGGTCATCGTGGTTGGGGCTGACGGAGGTCCACAGATCCCCCAACCCTGCTCTATATGGATGCTTAAGGGAAGGAGCATGCACAAATATTGATGTGGTCCACTTAGGCTGTTAAATGTTGACGATGTGTCCCAGTGTGTTCACTATGTGGCAAATGTATTCACAGAACTGTTTGGTTGCTGGAGGACTAATGTGGGAGAATAATAATATGCCTTCCACTATTGTTTGAGAAATAGAAATGTGTTTCCTCTAAAACCTCTGGGCCTTGCTGCATATCATAAGAATGCAAACACAGATTCCCGTTCTTCCTTTCCCAGTTGAATCCTTCCCCTAGAAAAGCATTGCAAAACACCAGAAGCATATAATTCTTCCTGCCTTGATCCTCAGTTTTGACTGATTTCAGAAGGTGTCTTTCAAGACTTGAAAATCATGTTTTAAATTCAATGCATCTCTTCTATATGATATATCACTTGGAGTAATGGCAGCTCAGGCCCTGTATAGTTACCTCAGTCATCTCCAATGATAAGCCACAATTTCCAGCCAGAACCATTCTATTTTGCTGTGTAAGGCTTATGATAACAGCACTGATATTTACAATGGAAGCATTAGGTGGTTATTTGGTAGACAGAGCATGACTGAAATCTAGGGCCCTGCTCTTACATTCAATTTCATCTGGGAGAAACAGAAGTTCCCACCTAATATTTTGATGTGCACAGGAATCATAGAATTGTAGTGTTGGAAGGGAGGGGGCTATTTTGTCTTGTTCTTGTTCTTATTATGCATTTTGTGTTTTTGACTTTTATATTTATGCTGTAAACTGCCCTTAGATCTGCAGATGAAGTGCAATATACAATTTTAATTAACCAGTCATAATAATAATAATAATAATAATAATAATAATGTGCTGTTTAACCGGTATATCAGAGTAAGACATATGAAGATTCTTGTGAGCAATGTGAGTATTTTCTCTTTTTATTTCTTGTTCTCAAATGGTGGTTCCTTTTTCCATATATTATATTTACATTTACATTTCCTCATATGCAGTGAAATTTGAGAACTGATTTGCTAACTGTCCTATTACATGGTTTTTCTTCCCCCTTTTTATTAGCTTGGGGGTATCTACTGGTTGTATTTTATAGAGCAGGTTTCATTTATGTGCTTTGTGCCTTTGGTGACAGGCATTCTGCTTCTATTGCCCAGAGTTCATCCATCTCTACTTTTTCTTCCGTTCTCTTTCAGTTATGATTTTTGTAAAGCACAAACAGGATAATTGTTTTACATTTTCTTATGAATTCTTTATGCACCTGATATTCTTGGGGACTTTCTGTCCCATATCTTATTCAACTTTCAGAGATACTCTAGGGACCTGATTGCCAAGTATTTTAATCTACTTATATTAAGTTGTTTTTCAAAAATAATGGTTTTAACTTTATTCCATTTGTCATGTATCTTGTTAAAATTGCCTTGTTATTCTTCTGCGTTTCTGAAATACGGATGTTACAGGGACATAGGTTGATGCCTTATACTGAATCTGACCATCTAGTTCTATGCTGCCATTTGCCCCCCCCCCCCCCCATGGCTGGTGATGTGCGAATGTATTCCTTAGGCTGAAAAAGCTTCCCTGCCTCTGGCAAACCCTTCGTTTGATCCAGCAGGGTTCTTCTTACTTGGAGGAAGGTTTGTCCTGGAAGGCCACTATATTGCAGTATTTCTTCTTGCGGAAAGGGCAGAGATCCAAGCCATGCACTCTAACCGAGCTGCTTGGTGCTGACCCCTTTCTTCCCTCCAAGGCGATAGGCAGATGTCTAGTTAAGCATATTTATTGAACTTTTGTGTTTGGTTGAGAACAGTTGGCCAGCCTCACCGAGCTTGTAATAGTTTTATCACAGGTACAGTGTTGTTTATTGACAGGCATAGTTTATAAATGAGGACACAAAGTCAACTTATTCTTGGTTCCAGCAGGAACAATAAATTGTATGCCTTCAGGTTTTGGATGCGTTTCAAGGCCATTTCTTTGTGGCTGCTTACTGTGCAAAGCAGGACCGGTGGTTCCTTTCTGAATAAGTTGGTTTTTAAAAGAAAAAGAAAAAGAAAGCAACACAGCATAGTTCTGAGCATCTTAGAGTGAAATGAGAATACTACTGTTCTGTTGAAGGGGAATATTAAATAATGTTATTAATATAATCCAAGATTTCAGCTCTGATTAAGATTCCTATTCTATATGATTTATTCACGTGTGAGCTAATGAGCACACTAAAGTGCCATCAGTAGCAACTTCCTTCCCAGGGCAAAGAGCAGGTTGCAGGCAGGGACTGGGAAAGAGTTAAACCTCCCTGTCTGTATGTCATGGACAATATCCAACTAGCTCCAAATATGTCCACTTCCACATTGGAACTCCTCCCTCTCCTCTTGCTGTGCTCACTTCACACCCTCCCCACATCTGCTCCAGAGGTTTAGGGGACCATTCCATTGCACAAGCCAAAATCCTTGTAGGGTACTTATTCAAAATAACTGGGTCCAAGCATTGGTCTAGAAGCTGTAATTTGTACTGGACCAATGGCAGCCCAACATATAACACATTCCAGTAATATCAACCAGAGTAATAAGTGATCCATAGTCAATGATTTTGTTGAAGCCAGTGGCGTAGCGTGGGGGGTGCAGGGGGGGCCGGCCGCACCGGGCGCAACATCTGGGGTTAGGGCAAATCCACGGGTTAGGGGGCGCAAATCCACGGGTTAGGGGGCGCAAATCCATGGGTTAGGGGGCGCAAATTACTTGCCTTGCCCCGGGTGCTGACAACCCACGCTACGCCACTGGTTGAAGCCTCACTGTCCCCTTTGCACACATAACTAGTTTCATGGGTTAACAATAAAAGAGCAGAAGGAGTGACTTCATTTATGTGGTTCCTCACCTATCATATAAAAGTAATGCTAATTCACTGCTTTCAGGGGATTTAGCCAATCTAAATTTCCTTGATAGGACTGGAAAATCTGATCTTGAGGCAGAATAGGAACATTTGTGATTTAAACTATTATTGGTTCTAAACTGTAAGGCAATGGAGACATGGGGGAAATGTAATGAGCTCATTACTGTTTATATCTTATATTTTCTGCAAGTAGATTGCAGTTCCCACGCTGGTTTCACTGATATGCATGAAATTTTGTTTATCTTCTTTTTGTTAACATTTATTTTACTTCCAGCTCCTGAAGTATTTCAGTGGAAACCTTCTGTCTGTCCCTCTAAAAAGCTGTACACATTAAGGCAGTTTTTGTAGATAAGCACAAGAATCTATTGTTTTAATAGTAATAAGGAAAAAAATATACCTTAATCAAAACAACCAAGAAAAATGTATGCATGTATCCTCTGCCTCTGTTTCGGAATGTGTGTGTCTGCAGGGTGTCAATTAGTTAATCCAATGTTATATTCACTGGATAACTTTTTCAGCTGTGATTGTTTTTTCTTCCTCTACTTTGTCATAGAGACCAAAAGAGTATGTGGGTATGTGGAGAGGGAATATCAGACTGCTACTGAAGAACTTAGTCTCCTATCTTGAACTCAGATCCCAAATCAGACCAGAATACTATTTCCATACAAATCTGCTTGGACATCTCTTTCAACAACTGACATCCTCCTGATTAGTCCCCTGTTGTCCAAACTGCAGAGAGTGTGGGAAAGAGATGGAGTCTTTTCATTTGTAGTGCCTTGGCTGTGGACCCTCTAACCTCCCCAAAGAGACCCACGTGTTTACCTTGCTGCTAATGTTTGGGAGTGGCTAAAGCCTACCTTTTAAAGAAAGTTTTAGGACTACAGTGGTGCCTCGCAAGATGAAAAGAATCCGTTCCGCGAGTCTCTTCGTCTAGCGGTTTTTTCGTCTTGCGAAGCAAGCCCATTAGCGGCTTAGTGGATTAGTGCTATTAGCGGCTTAGTGGCTTTTAGCGGCATAGCGGATAAGCGGATAAGCGGCTTAGCGGCTTAGAAAAAGGGGGGGGGGAGGGAAAAAAAGTCAGAAAAACTCGCAAGACATTTTCGTCTTGCGAAGCAAGCCCATAGGGAAATTCGTCTTGCGAAGCACCTCCAAAACGGAAAACCCTTTCGTCTAGCGGGTTATTCGTCTTGCGAGACATTCGTCTTGCGGGGCACCACTGTAAATTAGGTAGGTCTGCTGATAAAAACTTTTGGCTGTTGTGATTTTGGTCCTTCTATTGGTTGTTTTTAAAACTATTTTGTTTTTATTAATTGCAGGCCCAGCTACAGCATACAACATCCTCTGCTAGCACACTGGAGGCTGCCTCTGGTCCTGGATAAATACTGCTCTGACCAGCACCAGGCACCACCATTTAAATTTCCCATCATCATCATCATCATCATCATCATCATCATCATGATTGTGGGAGAGGGATTATTGGGTTGTTTTTGTTTTTTCTTATTTATTTTGTGAATGAATGAATTCATTTTGAAATATCACTGCAAATATATTTCAGTCTACATTGTATTCTATTCCTAATTAGCCCTCTACATCAGGATTACTGTAAAAATGTTTTAACTCTGTGGACATACCTTGAAGCTCAAAGTGGTCTTTTTTTCTC
The DNA here is from genome assembly GCF_964252035.2 of Podarcis erhardii. Classification (NCBI taxonomy): domain Eukaryota; kingdom Metazoa; phylum Chordata; class Lepidosauria; order Squamata; family Lacertidae; genus Podarcis; species Podarcis erhardii. The sequence continues at coordinate 49,375,621 of NC_138499.1, read as the reverse complement.
CTAATTTTCAGATTTGGAGTATGCTATTAGTTAGTCCCACCATGTTCACACTTTTGTCTCAGCAATGTCAATGCTGGCTTCGCACACAGAATGGGAAGATGGCAAGATCCCCAAGGATGTGCTCTACAGGGAGCTGGCTTTAGGCACTAGGCCTGTTGGCAGACCAACTCTGCATTACCAATATGTCTGCAAATATGGCACGAAGACTGGCCCCATTAACCCCGTTGTATGATCACAGTGCCTGAATATAGTATCCACAGCAGTAACCAGAGAATGAAGGATCACTGGGAGGAACGCAGAGAGAAGAAACACCATGGTATACCTGTAGCAGCTAAACCGGACGCCTTCGTGTGCCCCACCTGCAACAAAACATGTCTCTCCCATTTTGGTCTCAACAGCCACAGCAGGCACTGTAACTCTCCACCGGTTTAACTTTACCCCCAGAGGCGCACTCTTCCATTGCTTCCACAGACAGACAGATACCAACATATTTAGTAGATTATACTAGATGACCAATTGTGTACTCTCCAACTACATGGCCCTATAGTGATTATGTTGTTGAAACAGTATACAAATTTGAATGTTATCATACAGCTGTGTTAGGTCTCCACTCAGAAGGTACCCTTGGGCATGCATTTAAGCTATGCTGCACTTATAAGTTGTCCTTTTGCCAGGTTTGAGATCTGTCGCCTGGGCAATGGATAAGAAGCACTGTTTAAATGTGCATTGATTTTTCTAATTGAGAAAGATAGAGGAGTGTATCTTTGAGGAGTGTGGTCTAATGATCACTTACATTAGACCACATAGACCATTAGAGTGTGGTCTAATGATCACAACACCCCGTGAAGTCTCAGTTCTGTTGTTTCATCCCTGATTACTTCATGAGCCATCTGGTACGGTTCCTGTTGCAACGAGAGAGTCTCTTGCCTCTTTGGCCTTTTCTTTAATGCTGAGATGTGTCTTACAAGTGCGCATCCACCTGATGTGGCCAGACAGGGCAGATGCAGGCACAGGTGCAAACACGGCCAAGCATGAGTCCAGATGGCTCTTGTTCATTAAGTCAAGCAAAGTAATAGCTGCACAGACGAAGGCCTCCAAGAAACTAATAAGCTGCCTTCCAAGGGAAGCATCAAGTTCAGAGCCGAAGCTTGCGATGATTCTAAAGAGGTAATCAGCTTTGAATGGAGGGTGAAAGCTGAGCTGATCAAGTCTGCTGGATATTTGGGCAAAGCGACAAATGGAGAAGCCAAAGAGATAGTTAAAATCAAATCGTCCATCCCAAGGCTTGATTGCATCAGGTGTCCACAACAGGACGCTGAGTTAAAAAGCCAGGACTTCCCTCTTTTATACTAAGTGAAGTTTTTCTCTTTCTTTTTTGGAACCCTAGCTACAAAACAAGGGCGGGGGGCATACTCCATGTCGTTGACACACAAACACAATTTAGTTAATGAAATAAGATGCGACAGAAAAAAAAACAGTTAATATTCTTTGTATACACTTGGATAATAATTTGCAAATTACAAAAACAAATGTTCGTAAGATACCAGGATAAATGATACCAGGAAGTATAAAAGATATTTATGAAATCTGATATTGTATTTTTTTTAAAAAAGAAATGTGTAATTGAAAAAAAATAATAATAAAGCAAAGGATAGTCATAGAAAGAACTTCACAAATAAAAAATTATGTTTCCAAGAAGACCACCAGTGCTGCCCATGGGGCATTTTGCCCCCCCTCCGCGAAATGTCACATGTTTCTCAAGCAGGCAGTCTGCCACCACCACTCAGCACATTCCTTTGGCTGCCCAGTTCATCAAGTGGTGACATTTTTGTCCTCATAGTAGCAGTGGGAAGAGGGCCACTTTTCTGGGAGTCATCTGAATAGCATTTCCACGTATGAGGGAAGAGGCTTGTGAGATCTCCATAAACCTCCAACCTTACCACAATTTATCCAGGATTTTGTTTTAGAGAAATGACACAGCAGCCGGCATCTCAAATGTTGCCCAGTGTGCTGCGTTAGGAAAACAAACTTTTCTCAAGGACAGGAATCCTCTTTCACTCTCCGTTTATTTTGCTGACCAAGAGGGGCTGAGAGGGGGAAGAGAAAAAAAGCAAAGCAAGCACTGTTCCTCTTGGAAACAGGAAGCCCTTCTGTTAAAGCAGAGCTTTTGGTGTGTTTTGTTGCCTATTTCGGTGCCCTTTGCTTAATAGCCACTCCTAGTTTGCAGAATGGCAAACGAACAAATGCCTCTGATGAAATTTGGACCATGCATTCCTTTGGAGGGCGAGAGTTTGTTTGGAGCTCTGCTTTTCAAACACCCTGCTGCTTTAGCAGCCTCACCAGGCTGCAGCTATGTCAAAGGAGTAGATTTGATTCCCAGAAACAGAGTCTTTTCATGAGTATATTAATTTGTATGCAAGAGTCATAACAAAATGCCCACGTTTTCCAAGGAGGAAACATCTTTTTCAGATGAGGCAAGTGCTGAATGGGCGGCACTCGCTGGGAAATTTGTGACTGGGTCATGTGGCAAGCTTTGCCTCTTGGATCCATGATACAGTATATGGTACATTTTTGTTTCTCCAGCATTGTATCCCCTTTGGAGCTTACCATGATCTGTGGTGCATGGATATCAGTTCACAGCTTCTCCATCCTGCATTTCAAGCAGCTTGCACTGGCAGCAGCACAAAGTACATACTTATTAGTGATATAAATCAAGATTCTCGGCTCCTGAATAATAATTAATCTGAGGTCTATCACCAGGCATAAACAAAACAAGGTCCTGCTCGGGGGGTGGGTGGGTGTGGCAACAACCTCCCTAGTGATTGCTTCTTCAGATGCTCTTTCTTCAATCGCGTTTGATTTGGAGCAGCTTAGTGGAGGAATGGAAGCCAAGCCATTGAAGGCCAGCAAAAGATGTGCCTTGTGGTGCAATTGAATGTTGGAAAGCTGGAATGTTAGAAATGGTGAAAACCATTCTGCAGCACCGGCTAGCCAACACGTTTGTTGTGTGGCTCACGTGGTTTCAACAATTCCACAGGATCCTGATGGAATGGTTAATATGGGAGAAAACCAAGAAAGAATACCACTGACTTGAGACACCTGTGCATCAAACTCTGCCTCTGGGCAGGACTGTGTGATGATTAGTGGAGTTATATCAGCTCAAATGCATCCCTTGTTGTAGCTCACATTTTATGCTTACATATCAAGATAGCTGTGAGGAAGTCTCACTTTGATGCACTGGAGGTTATGGAGTGAACTGAGGGCTTCAGTGGTCTGAGTTAAGTCTATAGACGGAGAATGGGACTGGCAGTTTGTTGACAGGTGGTGAACAAGTTACCTTTATTTATAACACGATGCAGTGCAGTAAGATGTGACACTGTGATTGACTTGCAACAACTGCAAGGTCAGAAGTCTGATATGCTCAGGAAATGGCAGGCCAGCGACATATTTCCTTACATTGTGATGAATCAGGAATACGTAAAAGGTTAAGCAGGGCAAACACAGTAGCTTGGTTTATTTGAGGTTGGCACAAAGCTATAATCAGCTATTTAGCAATTCCCTTGGAGAGGAATAAAAACCATAAGGCTAGTCACCTTTTAAAAACAACCACCTTTCCTTTAAATCTTTCATGAACATAAAAATAAGTTGCTGCTGGACAGCTGCATGAAATGAGAGAGTCAAAGCTTGTAACCCTAAGCAAAAAGTAGTATTTGGAAGATGAGGATTAGGTCTGTGCCTGAGGGTTAGGACCGATCCATGAAGGGCTGTATGACTTTGAGATGCAAATATGTGTGTGCATTGACTGACTGAATAAATCTCCTGTCCAAAGAAAACCTTGAAACCAAAAAAGTATTTGCTGGACAATGTAAATGCGCCATCAAATCTAATGCACGCCCTAACTTTCGTGACCTAATTTGGCCAAAAAAGGTTTGCATTCCATTTGAGTAAATACGGTAAATAGTCTATTCCAGGTATCCTTAACCTTTTAAGATGCAGGACCCACTTTTAACCCCGACATGCATTTGGGGACCCATATCTGTCTGTTACCATATACTTGCATAGTGGTAGTGTGGTGTAGTGGTTAAGAGCGGTAGTCTCGTAATCTGGGGAACCGGGTTCGAGTCTCCGCTCCTCCACATGCAACTGCTGGGTGACCTTGGGCCAGTCACACTTCTTTGAAGTCTGTCAGCCTCACTCACCTCACAGAGTGTTTGTTGTGGGGGAGGAAGGGAAAGGAGAATGTTAGCCGCTTTGAGACTCCTTAAAGGGAGAGAAAGGCGGGATATCAAATCCAAACTCTTCTTCTTCTTCTTCATGTTGCGACCCACCTTGGATCAGGCTATAACCCACTAGTGGGTCCCAACCCACCAGTTGAAGACCAGTGCTCTATTGGAACTAAACTGGTAACTTTTTATGCTGTATTATTTTGGGTTTTTTATGTTTTATCTTATTTTTTATTAATATGCATTGTTTTATTTAATGGGTTCTGATGTGTGTGTTTTTTAAAGCTTTGGAATGATTTATTTGATGAAAAGTGGGGTTTAAATGTGAAATAAATACATTACAAATTTACTTTGCATTTACGATGTAGGCTTTAAAAATGCAAATGCCATCTATATTTGTGTGTGTGTGTGTGAGAGAGAGAGAGAGAGAGAGAGAGAGAGAGAATTATTGTACTCACACAGGTGTGCAGTGGGAAGAAAATTCCTTACTTCTCTTTTGCTAGAATCCTGAAGAAAACTCATTTGAAGCTGATATTTTCTTTGTGGAGAAATTCACCGCTTTCATCTATAGGAGACTAACCCAAGTTTACTCTTCTTACCTCTCTTTCTTCAGAGATATGTTTGAGTCTCTTATTAGTTATTATTATATTTATTTTATTCTGCCTTTCTAGGAAATGTTTACATTGGCAAAAAAATGCACAAGAGTTTAAACAAGAAGTAAAACATGTTCAGATCAAAAATTAAGCACTACATACTATGTGAAAAACTGACATGCTATTTCTGTTAAGCATTTTTTACTTTGCTTCTTAGTAGGAGATAGAAAAATCTCAGATTTTGGGAATGATTATAGTGATACCTGTGATTTAGAAATTATTGTGCATTTCCCAAATGCTGTGCAGTTGAGGCTGAATCTCTGTAAACAGGAGCACACTCTGCCTCTATTTCTCCTACTAAATTTAGGAGGAGTAGAACTGGAAATGAAACTTCCAAAATGGAAGTCAGATAACTACAAAAGGACTTCCAATTAGAAGGGAAGGCGGTGATTACCTGATCTGTCAATGGAGAAAAAGAAAGGAAACATTTTAGGTCAACCAGAAGTACTTCAAGATAAGTTAATAGCATGTTTGTCAAATTGCAGGAACGCAGGAACACAGGACCTGCATGCATGCATGAATGCGCGTGTGTGTCTGTAGATATCTGTATCTATATCTATAATATCTCCGTGTCTCTCTCTCTCTCCCCCCCCTCTTTCTCTCCCCCCCTTTCTCTCATCTCCTACAAATACATTTAAAACAACAACCAGCATCAACAACCAAAATGTGCATTTGAAAAGAGGTGTTCATTTTACACAGCTGGTTAGTTGCATGAAATGTATCAGCTCATTTGCAAAATTGGATTCCATAAGCAGAAACAAATTGGGGGTGGGGGAGGATAATAGCAGCAGATGATGACAAATGGAAATTTAATTTAAGGAAACCAGAGCAAGGCTTTGGGCAGAGTGTGAATGCAGTGCCATTGACAGGACTTGTGGGGATCTCGGGAATTGTTACCAAGCAACAGGAATATTATTATGGGGGGACAATGAAGCCTAGTTAAACACATTTTTCTTTGGTGCTGTGAAGGGCATACAAGGAACACTCTCAGATCCATTGAGGTTTGCAAGGCAGGTTTACAAGAACAGACCCAAGAAGGAAACCAAACTTTTAAACACATACTGCTGCTCCATCTGTTGTGGCTTAGAACCCTTGCTGAGCACTACACTGCACTTTTCAGAGTTCAAGTAAGACCAAAACAAAACTATAGCATAGATCCTTGCCCAAATCTACACTTCAATGATAGAGATGACAACATAGGGAGGCTGCAACCATCCAAGTCATTTTAAATCCAAATGGCTGGGGCTGATGGGAGTTGTAGTCCAAAAGTTCTGCAGGACACCATGTTGACAATGGCTGCCTTGACAGATGTGTTATTGCTTGGGATCAGCAATAATCCTTGGGATAAGAGGAGACTGAGAGGAGATATGATAACCATCTCAACGGCTGGTCACACGGAAGATGGAGCTAACTTGTTTTCTCCCACTCTGGAGAGTAGGGCCTGAACCAATGGTTTTAAGTTACAAGAAAGGAGATTCTGACTAAACATCAGGAGGAACTTTCTAACAGTGAGAACTGTTTGACAGTGGAATGGTTTCCCTCAGAAGATGGTGGACTCTCCTTCCTTGGAGTAGTTTTTAGCAGAGGTTGGATGGCCATCTGTCATGGATGCTGTATCTGGGGTTTCATCCAACTCTACGGTTCTTTGAGACTACGATTCTAGGTGGTGAACAAAATCAAACAAAATAAAATACAAGTTCTCAAAACAAGAAAACTATTTATACAGATACTGTATACAAATCGTATAACATAAATGACTGGGATCTACTTCAGAGAAAGGCTTCTTAAACGAATACGTATTCAGTAGGCACCTCAACATCATGCCATTAGCGCCAGTCTAATTTTGGCTGCTAATTGATTCCAGAGAGCTAGAGCTACGACACTTAAAGCTTGGTTTCTAATATAAGCTATGTGCACCTAAGTACAATGTCAGAAATTGTGCTTGCCTACAATTTACACTCCATGCACCCACACTCCTCCTTGGTCATTCAAGCCAAGATGGTTACCAGCAAAGATTTCCCATGTCGTCCTGGCTCTGAATTGCCTTATGAAGCATTCGGGCCTCACTGTATTGCTAGATGAATCCCCCATGACAGTCAAACCTTGAACCTCTCAAAAACATATTGGTATTTTTTGTAATCGAATATCAACAGAGTTAGCTCCTGGCAAAACTTTAATGCAGTTGAATATAATTATTTTTCACTTAGCTATGAAATTAGTTTAATTGCTTCTAAGTAAACAACTATGTTTCTCTTTGGTGGGCAATATTTCTTCCAATAATGTTAAATCTAGACTAATACGCTGCTTTCTCCTTTGACATTTTATTATAGGGATGTCAGCATGCATCCATAAAGTGTAACCATGGAAGTAATAAAGAATAATTTGCAACTAGAGTTGTTGTTGTTTTTTTAAAGTGTGCATGGCAAAGGCATTACAGTATATGATAAACAAGTGACAAGGTTGCTTGGCAAAAGTAGCTAATCAGTTGCTATGCCACCGTTTATATTTAGGCTGTTGCATCCAGAACAGTGCAGAACATTAAGTTGGAAGTTAGGAGTATCTTTGTTACAGTTGTGAACCCCCTTTGATACCAGTTTTCCTCGGTGATCTCCCAAAGGCCTGATGCTGAGAAATTGTTGTTAGCAAACTCTTAATTCTCTTACAGAACTGTTGTTCCCTGGAAGCCACCATAATCAAGTACCGGTAATTTTGAAACTACGGTAGTTTGCATTTGTCATGTAGATATACTGTACCTTACAGTACTGATCTCTTACAAGGATCAACATTGCTTTGCTGAATGGTTATTTTATGCGCAAATAACACTGTAGGGGTTTAAGAAGTTTCCCTGTTATTAAATCAAACAAATATAAATTGGAAACCCTCCTGAAAATTCCATGCGATTCTTCAGCGTCTTTGCAAGGACACTGTAGATGTCCTGACTATATCCACTATTTAATGCTGTTGCTCAGTCAACTTTATTGATCCAGCCAAAATTATACACTTTTAAGTTCTACTGATTTCAGTTCAATTTCAACTTTTAAGCACATACTGAACTCTCATGTTGAAATCAGGGACACTTAAAAGTTATTGGCTTTGGCTGAATTGGGCTTGCGATAACTGTAAAACATTTTCTAATGTAAAAGCACAGTAAGTCTCATACATCTCTTTCCCCCGGCCCTTCATGTGGCTGTAGTATCCATGCATTCTTACACCTTGGCCACATCCAATACAAACATAGAAGCCAGTTCTGAGAGGCCAAGGTCCCTTTAGCCTCCCCCTAAAATATTTGAGGGGGACGCTGCCCAAGTTTATGGGCATTGCCATTCAACTGGTGTTTATGGGCATTGCCATTCAACAGGATTTCCATAATGTGTAGAATTTCAGTCACTTTCTGAACTAAGCTGATCAAATAAAACCTTAGACCATCCATCTTAATTACAGGAAAATGAGCAGTTCTCTCAGAGTATAGGTCTCCACATGTAAATAGAAAGCAAAAGTGAGCATAAAACTATGTCATTATAATAAAGAAGGATACTGGGGTTGGTTCATTAATAAGTCTCAATTGGGGGACCTAACAGTTCCTGATTAAGGCTCTTACTTGGGAAATATTTTCAGGAAAGGAGAAAATTCAAATGGATACCCCTCCCCCAATACTTGTACTAAGCAGAAATGCAAGTCAAATGTTAAGTAAACTTCAGTATAATTTGTAATTAACCCTGAACTTAATTGCTGCCTTTATATGAGGAGTGAGTTGCAACATTTCAGCTGTGCCAGAACCTGCTATTGAAAATGGCAGGCATTAATGGCATTCTCTCTTCTGGATGTGATCCTGCTCCTTTGGCACTTATGCCCCTCTTTTAGGCTAGGGGTAATGAACCTAGTGGGTGGTGGGAAGGGGGAATTGTAGCCCTGCAAACCTTTTCCCACACCACATTCCTCCCCAAACACCCCCTCCCTCCAGGTCATGGCCCTCTGCAGCCCTTCTTTGCATCCACCTTGAATGTTTCTGCCTGCCTTAAATATCTACCAGGCCCTTGATCCCTTTTGCTTGCCTGGATGGAAGGTAGAGAGGTGTGTGTATAGAAATGACCCTAATGTGCAAAACACACACACACACACACACACAAAAAAACATTTGTTATTCCATCCAGCACTGCGGTCATGTGACCCCTGCAAGGCTGCCCCAAATGGAATGCCGTCCTCAGGCTAAAAAGGGCCCCCCAACTTTTGGACCAGTGGGCACATTTTAAATTTTGAGAGTGTGGCACAAGATAGCTGATAATGGAGTGTGTGCAGCCACCCCAGACAACTTTATGCTTACCATGGGATCACACATATTGATTACACACACACACACACACACACACACACACACACACACACAACTACTGTTGGTGCCTACTAGCAACTCACTCTCATTTCACAGAAATAGATGAGAAGGTTCCTATAGATTTTGGCCCATAACATTCTTTCTAGGAAGGCTGGAGACTTTTAAAAATAAAAATAAAAGTTCAGTGTCTGTGGCACCTTGTTAAGTAGGATTGTTTAGTTGTACATTGAAATGGAAAGTGGCTCTGTATGTGTATTGCTAAAGGGAACACTGGAAAATTCCACTGAAGCTAAGTGAGTACCTAATAGGTTGATAATTAACTGTGAATGCATCTCTGCTCTGCTCTCTGATGTGGTGTTTAACTTAGATCACATGGAAGGGTTATTCAGTTGCAAATCTCCATTTTGAGAGAGTTGCCTTTGCTCTTAAGCCGCTGAAGACAAATGGTGTGCCGATAAAGTCTCTCCTGGAGAGAACACAACCTCAGGCTGTAATAGAGACTGTGTGAAGGGAGAATTTTGATTTCAGTTCTGTTTGAAGTATTTTCATATTTTAAAGATGCTGAACCTGTGGTTGGACAAATGCATGATTTTATGCAACTATTTGGATGTATCATTATCATTGTAAGTCTGTTTTGGAACAAGTTCTGTTAGCAAAGCTTTGAAACTATTTTTGGACTGGGGCACTAGTGAAAGCCTTCATGGCATCATAGTGTCCAGAGGCACCAAGTTGGCAACCCTTGCTTTATTATTTCAGAGTGTCCTGGAAAGTGTGGGTTGCCATGGTGACAATGTTCCCTATTCCCTGATGCAACTTTCTACCTGAAATACTCTCTGGGTTTGGCAGAGCAGTTTGTGGGAGATGCCTCTTTGCATCATTAATTATCATTAATTATTTCTTGGAAAGCTCTGCTGATTTTGCTAAAGGTCTTGAAATGAACTTATACATACTGATTGTTAATGCTAGCATTGGCTATAAGAGTTCAAACTGTATAGCCAGTATACTCAGTGCTACCCGAAGTAAAATGCTAGATCTACTAATAGACCTGTTCAGCCCTTCTCCAAATGGTAAAACATAAAATGTACCCTCTTTTCCTATTCTGGAGTGGATATTAGAAGGTCATTTGGAGCTTTTCTGTTCTGTGGGCGGGGGATTTATGGGGGCGTACTGTAATTGCATTATATGCCATATGTCACAGGCTTTTTAAAAAGTTCGTTCAAGTTTAAAGAAGGTGTCCCCTCCCCCCCATAACCTTCTGTTAAATCTTATTGACGGACAGGCTTAGTACTCAAGTTCAGATGCATGCTGGCATAGAAATAAATCAGGGGTCCTGATTTTTGAACACAAAGTTCTTCTTCATCATTTATTTATTTGCCAATTTTCCAATAATGTTCAGAGCTATAAAATGTAGCCAAGTCATCCTAGAGTTTGTTGTGGTTGATTATAGTGCAAAATGCATTGCACACATTTATTTGTTTTTGTAATTGAGGTACAGAACTGAGCCTAAGTTAATCACTTTATTTTTTTTTTAAGGGAGAGCTTTAAGCACATGCTTAAAGCTTTTTTTTAAGGGAGAGCCAGTGTGGTGTAGTGGTTAAGAGCGGTAGTCTCGTAATCTGGGGAACCGGGTTCGCGTCTCCGCTCCTCCACATGCAGCTGCTGGGTGACCTTGGGCCAGTCACACTTCTCTGAAGTCTCTCAGCCCCACTCACCCCACAGAGTGTTTGTTGTGGGGGAGGAAGGGAAAGGAGATTGTTAGTCGCTTTGAGACTCCTTAAAGGGAGTGAAAGGCGGGATATCAAATCCAAACTCTTCTTCTTCTTCTTAACTCTCTCACTGAGCTTAATGGGTCTTCAAGGTGCCTTACCTTGGCCAGAATGCTTCACTTAGTGTGCAAAGTCTGTCTGTAGTCTCTCGTTATGTTCTGGATCTTGTATTGTTCCATGGCTGAGCCCCAAACTGCATGTGATGCTGGAAGTCTGGTCTCACCTCTCGTTCCCTGTGATACTCTGTTCTAATTGCCTATCTCACCACCCTGGTTTGCTTTTCGGCTTTGGAAAACAGACAATGGAAGATCCAGTCACAGATTTCCTGGGTTATGTGTTCAAAACATGTTTCATTTTCTGAGTACTGTACATTTGAAATGAAACAGGTCAGAAGGTTTAGGCTATCAGTGAATTATGTGCCTGCTTTTATTCTTTTTGATGTTGTTCCTTCAACCACAAAACACTTCGAACTAGCTTCCTGAAGCAGGGATGTTTTATGATTGCATGCCATTCATTTTCTCTATAAAGACTATTTTATTTTTGGAATTTTCAACATCTCATTCATTTTCTCTAAAAATACAATGTATATTTTTATTTTGGGGATTTTTTTCAGCAGTTTTTAGATTTGGTTTAAACTTATAGTAATATTATTGCTACTACACCTCTGATTTAAATATGCAAATTCTGAAGTTGGCTACCACTGGGAGGGAGACATGTGCTTTTAATCCGTGATGTGGATGTTGCCTATGGATGCCTCCTATGAGAACCCATCAGAAATTTCAAGATAGGGATACTAGATTTTCTAGACCCACATCAACCTGGATTCAGTTCAGGCTTTGTAACAGATATTTCTCTTGTGGCTGTTGAGGACAATACGTATCTGGAAGCTGAAAGGAGGAATATGATGATACGGTTGGAGAGCTTTTGATGCCATGTGGGTGGTGACACAAACAATTTGAGAAAGGTGTCCATAGAGAACAGATTAAGAAGCTCAAAATATGTAGATTCAGAGCAGAATCATACATGTAAATGTAGAGTGTCAACAAATATTAATCCTTGTTTGTATGCTTTGGGTACATGTGAAAAACAAATACAAAAAGGAACTTTCCAAGTGTTTCTATATCTGTAAATGAAACAGTACTTGAGAAGCAATATGATACTGGCTTTTAATCTGTCAAAGGGTTGTAAATTTCCAATAACCCGCCCCCCCCCCATCAGTCACTTAAAATTCTGGTCATCGTGACAAACATCATGCCAGGATAAAAGAACAGAACTGGATGCCATGGAGCAAACACATAAAAAAGCAATTTTTTTTTGCTGTGAGTATTTATTTGAAGTGGAATTTGATTTGCATTTCTTTTGTTTTTCCATCCAAGAATATTTTAACCAGCAATTTCTGGGTGAAAGTGCTAGCCAAATTTTCATTTTTAAATTATATTACAATGATAATAGAATGCAATTTTCAGATTAATAACTATGAATACTAAAACTGAAAACTCAAGAAGTAGTAGAATATATTTTAAATTGATCAGGAGATATAATAAAACACATCATAATATGCATAAACATAGGAACTATATGCATAGGCTAAAGCAGCCTTTCCAGTCTGCTCCAGATGTTTTGAACTACAGCTCCCATCTGGTCTAGTCAACATGATAGGAGTTCTAACTTAAAACATCTGGAGGGTATCAGGTTCAGGAAGGCTGGGCTAAAAGAGGCAGAACTGCTGTGTCTGAGACTCTGCATTTGTGCAATGATTGCCCTGGAGAGGGACAACAGGATTAAGTTTGGAAAAACTTTACTAAAACTCAGACCACTCCTAGACACATGGATGCCTAAAATAGGAACCAAACTGTGCCCCCACCTTGGTCCCATACTGCTCTCAAGGAATATGTGGTATTAGGACCCCACTCTACCCAGACACCAGGGAGATCTCCTCTGAGGAAGAGGCATGGAAGCATGTGGAGAACACCAGTGCAACTGAGGACCTGAAAGAATTTGCAATAGTCTTAAGGCGGCCTGAAGTACCTCATGTCGTGAGTGTCTCACCTGGGACCCCTGCCTTAGTCTCCAGTGTCCCCTCTTTGCCACGGGCCTAAAGAGTGAAGGCAGCACTGGACCCAGCAGGAAATCAAGTGAGCATTCATTTGGCTGCCAGAAAGCCAAGGGTTTTTTCTGGGAGGTAGGACCTATCTGGGAGGAGGTGAAGGCTCCTGATATAAACAATAACCAAGCAGATCATTGGGAAGGGCTGTAGCACAATGATGGAGCACCTGCCTTTAATGCAGAAGGTCCCAGGTTCAATCCCTGGCATCTCCAGGTAAGGCTGGAAGAGACCCTGGAGATGTGCTGCCAACCAGTGTAGACAATATATAGCTATATAGACCAGTGGGTCTGACTTGGTATTAGGCAGCTCAAGAAGAGGGACAAGAACAGAAAACCAAGCGATTCAAGAATTGATAGGATTAAGTACTGTATCTCATGTCCACTCTATGCCAGTGCTTGCTTAATACCTCCCTACTGAGCTCCTTAGTGTCAATCTTAGCTGCTCAGTTCCACTAGGTGCTGCTTGCAGACAGGTGGTTAGGAAATGCAGCTGGAAGTGGATTTACCTTCCTTGTCCTTCTAATGCCCCAAATGGTTCTATCAGTGGTCAAGGATAACAGAAGCAGGAATATCTGGTCACTAGCTACTCTGCATATTCTGCCTGGTTGCTACTGATGTTCTTTCCATGGATGGTCTTGTTCTGCTCATCTAGATCACTGGTACAAACTCAAGCAGATAAATGACAAAGGAAGAAAGGAAAGAACTGAGAGTTCACTTGGAGTGTGCTGCTGATCCTTTCATTTGAAGTTGGTCACCTGACATTGTGGTACATCAGGTATTGATAGGTTCGTGGCTCTACCCAGCTGTCAATGTGGCTTGTGGGTGGTGTGGGAGCTCAGGATCTGGCCCACCTGCCAGAGTGTAGTCTTACAGTCCATCTGAAACATATAATCTACCCCAAACAAGGATCTGTTGACTTCAATAGGGCTTTCCTTTTAGAAAGCATGTTTACGAACACAGACTTAAGTACACTCTTGATTTGCATCAATTCTGCATTGGAAGGCCATGGCTGAAATTAGCTTTTCCATATTGCCTTGTTTTCAGTCCAAAATTTGTAAATCAAGAGCTTTCTTACAATAATATTACAAAACTCCTGAAGATACATCTTCATCTTCTTACTGCTTAGGTAAGAGATAACAGCAGCTGTATAGCTCTGGTTATTTAAGGACTTGCTGCTTTGCAGACGTTTATGTTTTGAGGCTGTTGGATTCTTCTTTGTGTTTTCTACATCCACTAATTCCGTATGCTGGCATTTTGCCCAGGGTATACACACAAAACCAAACCAAAGCCATGACTTCTCGTCAAAGTACAAAGCCCGTAGCAATTGATCCTGGCTCAGCGAAGTGTTGGAGCAGGCTAGAGCAACATGGTCTTTCCTTTTGCATACTCTCCCTCGAAAATGGTGTCAGCTCAAACACAAGAGCAAACAGATCAAAGCCTTTCATGGTCCCTCGCTTATTCTTGCAAGCGCTGTGATAAAACCCCACAGGCCACTGGTCAAAGAGGCACAATATAGGGAAATAATTTGCTCGAGGGCATGGCAATTCCTATTTTGCTCATTCGCCAAAATCGAGTTCATTTCTCAGGGTGATGCTTTTTGATGATATTTCTGCTCCAGTAGTCACCACACTTCCACCATTGAAAAGGGTCTCTATGAAAACACAGTATGTAAACAGATATTACACCCTACATTGAACAGAGGGCACAGCTGTCTCCCTATTTTGCAAAAAATTATCTGCTCTGTAGATCTTTATGGCAGGATCTAAAACAACTTAATTTAGATGTCACTTTTCACTTCATCCCCCTTTCTGATTTGGGATAAAATGAATTAGAAGAAATGTCTTTAAATGCTTCCTATTTTAGGGGACTGATATTGCTTCTCCATCTTCTGGTATGGGCCTGGACACACAATCCTCCATGCCTTGCTAGTTTAGATTCCAAGCAGCTTGTGGTTCACATTTCTCAGTTCCCTGATACATGGGATAATTTTGCAAACTGCCTCAGTGCATTCATATGACTAAGCAACAGGTACTTTATGGATCCAGCCTAGGATCAACCTGAATTTTCTAGTATGTGATTGAATCCCAAACAAAAATAGCAACTGTCTGGAAGCACCTTTAGTCCTTTAGAATGCCCTCAAACTATATTATTTTTGCTGCAACAGACTAACATTGGTGTATTGTTGTTTATCTAAGCTGGGTAGTCTTTCAAAATGGACAAATGAAGGAAAAAATGCAGGCCAATGATCCAGTGGCATTTGTTTTTAAAGTATTGCATTTCAGGTTCTTAGAAAATGTTATTTCTTGGCAGCAGGAGCACTTCCTTACTGGAAGATGTCTGAATTTTCCATAACAACTGGGTACCAGCTACAAATTTATCGTGCTTACATGCACAAAAGTTCATCTGGAAAGCCCCCGAATTCCTTTTCTTATCAAGTAGACTCTGATTTCTTTATATTCAGGAAAGAGTACAACACGCCTATTTCAAAACACTGGCTGATGCTACTGTGTAGAGGGTGGGTTTAACTTTGTGTCAGTGCTTTAATCTATTTTATTCTTTTGCATGTGGTCATTGGTGGAGCTTAATGTCTTATTGTTTTTGGTGGTTTTCAAAACTTATAAGATTCTGGGCAGGATTCACCTAATGAACCCTGTCAGCGGAAGCCCTGCACAATGGGGCTTTCCCCTTTCTCCCCCTTTCTCCTTCATTTCCACCTTTGTCTCTGCATGGGCTGAAACCCCCCCCCCCCGAAGATCAGATGGGGGAGGGGAGGGATTGTCCTCTCTGGCAAGTTGATATGCTTGTGTAGATGGAATTCCATCTAATATCTGTAAAAACAACACTCCAGACTGAGAAAGTATGTAAGAATTATGTGGCTAAATACTGAACAGCACATAAAAACACACACCAAAGCAAGTTTACGCATTACTGTAGACTAGGGAAGAATATATTCATGCATGTATGACGTAGCCTGCAACTGTTAGGTTTATTGTTTAATACAATACACTATCTTGGAAAAACATCTTTCCTGCTTTTGCCTTTTCTTTCTGGGGAAATGTGTGCAGACAGGATGACCATCCTTTTCCTTTTCCCTTTCCTTCCCTCTGGGATGTGTGCCAGCTTTTGTCTAAATAAGAATTTCCTGTCTGCTAAGTTCAAGCTACTATTGCACCTGGTAAGTTATTAAGCAAATCCTCCTTTGCGGTGGGGGAAGGTCTTAGATCCAATGGAGATGTAGCAAGTGAGCTGCATGTCTGCTTTTTATGCTTCTGAAAACATCTAGAGGGGAAGCTAACACCCATTTCATAGTAAGATGCTTGACTCATGCATCTCACAGTGAGGAATGTGTCCCTCCTTCTAACAGTTTTACTAGAAATGTGCAAATGAGTAGGTATAATTCACATACCTGTGTTTAAAACCTGTGGTTGACAATAAATACATAAAAACCAGTCTTTGACCACAACTTGATTAATTACAGTCAATAAATAACCAAATGGGTTCAGCACCAAATTTGTGTGTATTGGAGAGCATCTCTCTGTTTATTGATATGCCACCTTTATTCCATCATGGAACTCAAGACAATGTACATATGGGTTCCAGGCAGTCACCCACCCAGATGCTGATCAGATCCAGACCTGCTTAACTTCAGCAAGGTGGTGGCCTCATGTGCCTTCAGACCATACGCAACTGAGCAGGTCTGCCTATCCTGCTGCAAATGTCCCTTGGGGGCCATACTGTTCAGCTAAGAACAGGTCCCAACCCCAGCAACTGTTCCCTTGTCCTTGTGTCAGGGCTGTGTGTGCAGCTGGGTGGAAGGTCCCTCTGAGAACTGTTATAATACAACAGCAGGAGGTTTCTGTGCAGAGCTTTAGCAGCTACTGCAAGTGAATTTGGGATTATGATGCTATTTGTAAAAGTTCCTAAAGTGCAGTGGCTCTGTAAATAAATGAAAACATGCCAGTCTCTGCCCATATGACTGCAATCCTAATATTTCCAATTATTCTTAAAGAAACGGCAAGAATCTATTCTTCCTATTCTTCTTTTGTAACCATGAAAACGGTCCAATTTTGGTCTGTATGCCCCCAAGCTGCTTCAAGGCAAGCTATTTTCACTGTTTCTACAACTATGTTCTCCCCCCCACCCCCCGCCCAGATCTATTTTCTGATTTCAGATCTGGACCTACAATCACAACCCAAAATATAGAAGGCGTATAACAGTTGTGTTTGGTGATTGTGGAAGCAAATGTAAATACTGAACAAACAGCAAGACAAAAATACAGAAGTGTTATAGTGGTGAATATTTTGAAGTTAAATAGCCACCAATTTCTGATTGATTTGAAAATGCTGCGGAGCATGTTCTTTCCTGCAGTTTCATTACTAGGAAAAATAAATGGCATTTTTCTCCTTTAACCCATTCGGTCTACATTCCATAACCTAGTAAGCCCCATCAAAACACAGTGAGCCTTCCATCTGAGTAAACATATTTAAGGTTGCATTATTAATTCTCTGTAGGTGTTTAAATTAAGACAACACATTCTAAAGATGACTTATTAAAGTTGACCTGCCATAGGTTTCAATACAACAAATTGTATGAATCTTCTGAAAATATTAACCTATGTTGTGTCTTTTGGTACCTAGTTAACCTTTTAGGTGAAATATTCATAATCAACAATGAAAACAATGAAGCAGTTTCTGCTGCTATTTTTAAAGGACGCTTGCCTTTTTAAGTCTAGAAGTTGAAGTCAAGATTTAATCTAATACTTTCAGATGGATTTCCCTCATACAAATGGCAAAGGAAATCCATTACTACAGTATTGTTTGGGATAATGAAGCATTCATGGAGCCAAACAGAGGGATTTTGCAAGAAAGAATGCATGCTAATGAAAGCAGGAACCCTTCCTTAAGGTATCCCTATTGTCTCTGAGTTTCTAGGAAGCAAGAAATATCCTACTACAAAAGGAGAGAGGAGAAACACGACTCCCAAGTGGAACACTTAGATATGAAATTAATATGCACAGATGAAAGGTTTGGACAACGGAAAAGACATCATTTGGAAAGTCAGACTGAATGTGGAAAGGCATACTGCTTCTTTGTTTCAAAGGGAATATTGTGTGGTGTGGTCATCCTATGCACATGTATTATGCACACTTAGTGCCACTGAATGCAATGTGACCTATGTTCCGAGTAAATGTTCATGGGAGGAATTGATTGTGATGGGAACAGGAGTGGGAAAAACAGAGATGGGTCTGGTCTAGAAGAAGACCACTATGGAAATGGAGAAGTGTACACATTCTTCAGACTCAAGTCCATTAATGTGTGCTGGATTAGGCCAAAGCCTCATCTAATCCAACTTCTTCTTCTCACAGTGGCCGACCAGATGCTTACTGGAAACCCCCAGGTATAAGACTTGAGTGCAACAGCATTCCCCTAACTTGTGGTGCTCAGCAATTGGTATTCAGAGGATTACAGTGGTACCTGGCTTAAGAACTTGATTCGTTCCAGAGGTCCATTCTTAACCTGAGGCGTGCTTTCACTAATGGGGCCTCCTGCTGCCACCGCTGCACGATTTCCGTTCTCATCCTGGGCAAAGTTTGCAACCTGAGGCACTACTTCTGGGTTAGCAGAGTTTGTAACCCGAAGTGTTTGTAACCCGAGCTACCACTGACAGTGGAGGTTGAGCATAACCAACATGGGTAATAGCCATCAATAGCCAGTTATTATTTCAGCGTATTAGAGCGTTATTAGGACTTCTTTTAGCAGACATCTCTGGTCCTCAGCAGTACCTCTGGCTGCTTTTTCAACACTGGGCTATCTCACAGTAACAGTCAATTGAAGACAAAGTGAGAACTTGAGGAACAGATTCCGTCAGTACTCTTTGCTGCCTTGTATCAAATGCTGCCATTGGTAGCTGCCTGTGAGCCAACTTGACTTTCTGCTGGTAATCTGTGTGGTACATTTTGGTTTCTCTCAGTTTCTAATTTTTCCACTCTTAAGGTCGGCTATCTACATTTCCATATCAGTTTGCATTTTTTAAAAATCAAAGTTTAAGATTTTTTTAAAATTAATCAGCATTTTAGTATGAATTTCCACTAATGTACACATTTTTCTATGTCACTTTGCCTCACAGAATATATTATTGTATACTATTTGCATTAATATATATTTTTTCTACACATTTTGTGGCTGGAGAACTGCATTGTAAAATTAGGAGAAGAGTAAATGTCAAAGGATGGCTGTGTTTTGGTTCGTGTATTGTTTCAGAAAATGTAAAGCAGGTTGATTCGCCTTTAACTGTGAACTGACTCAATTTCTCCCCCACGCCTAGTGGTACCAGTGATGGTTTCCAGAAGTATATTGAGCATTTCTTCCGTCACATGTTATAACAGAGGTAAAAGAAAATGAGCAATGAAACTTGGCTGTGGGTGCCACCAATTTGCCAATGCAGATGGAACTGAAATGATTCAGTATTAGTCACTGTAGTCTAGATTCATGCATCTGGCATTTATATACAAAGCATACATTTAGACTGCAAAGCATTTTTCACCAAACTGGCACAGCATGTGCACTTATAGCCTCCTTGGTAAACATGGGGAGGGACGGAGGAGAGAAAAATAACTGTCTGGGTTCAACTGTTTCGTGCTTGTCAAGGAGGAAACATTCCAGATGTCTTGAAATCTGCTCAGAGCGGCTCAGTGTTTAAGGAGAGCACTAAAAAGGCCAATTTGTGACATGTCAAAGTACCTCATATCACCAGAGGCAATGCTTTCATAGGAAATTTCTCTTTCAGTAAGCTTTAAGCATGTTCCATTGTGAAGGGCGGATGCAAGCGGTGCCAGTAGGGAACTGCGGGTGCCTGCATGAACAGTTTGGGAGGGATGTACATTCCCTCTTCTTTTTGCAAATAACAGCTTTCCTCGCAATAATCACCACAAACCACTTGGAACAGTTATTCTGACTTCCTGATAAGTGTGTGCTTGACTCCTGTGTGAGCAGCTATGGTTACA
This sequence comes from Podarcis erhardii, assembly GCF_964252035.2. Classification (NCBI taxonomy): domain Eukaryota; kingdom Metazoa; phylum Chordata; class Lepidosauria; order Squamata; family Lacertidae; genus Podarcis; species Podarcis erhardii. The sequence continues at coordinate 49,355,540 of NC_138499.1, read as the reverse complement.
GAATCCAGTGAAACATAATGCAATGCCTCAGCGTGAATATTCATGTGCTTTCAGGGGGACACTGCTAAGAGCATTACAATTGCTAATTGTAAATGGGGTAGCCAAACCCCCAGCTTCCTTCTATTGTTCCTACCTACTGCAGATGTCCTAACATAGCTAATCAACAGATTCACTTGAGAATTGTCAGGATGACTGGATTAAGAAGGGGGCTAGTAGAGGCTTATCACGTGCGCTCCCTATTGTTCTCATATGTACACATATGGGGATGGGGGAGCGAGCCCTCAAATATATCATATTTTCACTTCTCTGAATTAATATACTTTATATATCCCTTTATATAGCCTATGAAAAAAGACACAACACTGCACTTTTCCCTATGATGCTGACAGCAGACTGTCCACTGTTAGCATACTATACTGCTGCTTATTCCACGTTCTCTAGTTTACATATGGAATTGCTGCAGACATGTCTTTAGAGCAAGGTGTGTTGAGAAGAAAGGGAAATGTACAAAGACTGGGATCCATCTTTGGCAAGTTGGCAGAAGGCTGGCTGGGAGAAATGCCTGTGACTCCAGGGTTGTGAGGGACAAGCTCCTCTAGAAATGACCATGCTGTAAGAACTCCATCCATGCAGACTGAAGATGCAGGTGAATAAACCATATTTCTTAAAGCTACGACAGTCTCCGCCATGTCTCAGTTCTTCAGAGGAACACAGACTTGGGTGAGTGTCTGGCACTCCCTGGAATCTTGCTACGACTTGGCAGAGAGTGAGGGTGGCATCCAACTTTTGTAACAATATCCTATGCCCTACTCCTTTTTGGGAAGAGTATGGATGCATGTGTATATATAAATTAGTAGCTAGCTACCCATATTTTTGGACCCTCCATGAAACGCTCCTGTGCTTCTCAGTCTGCCACAACTGTACTGAGACTCTCACAGAACACTGAGCCAAACAGCGGATTAGCACGAATGCATGAAATGAAGGTCCCTGCTGAGAAGTTACAACTACTGCATTCTTCCTATAGTCGTCCTTCTGCTGCTGTGAGTTAAGTTATGGTTTGGCTTAGCATATTGCCTGAATTAGGGCTCATGGTTTGTCCTGCTTCAGACAAATCAGAAGCTGTAACCAGATTTCACGACTGGGTTTGGATGACACACCATGGTTTAGCTTACAGCAGTAGGACTTGGGGGAGGAGAAAAGTAAAGTAACTGTGATCTCCTCTCCTAGAGCTTGTAGAGATGGGCCTTCATGCTAAGTCATAGTCTGATTTAGTGCTATGTGTGAACCATCTTTCTGAATAGATAGATGCTAGCCTCTTACAAAAAGCTTAGAATTAGCTGGGACCAGTGGCGTAGCGTGGGTTGCCAGCACCCGGGGCAAGGCAAGTAATTTGCGCCCCCTAACCCATGGATTTGCGCCCCCTAACCCGTGGATTTGCGCCCCCTAACCCTAACCCCCAGATGTTGCGCACGGTGCGGCCGGCCCCCCCTGCACCCCCCACGCTACGCCACTGGCTGGGACCAACCTGCCAGAACACAAAGGCTAGGTGTTGCATGTATTTTTGCCCTGAAACAGACTCCTTTAAAAAAACCTATTCTGCTCATGCTTTTTATTATGACACATAATAGCTTATGGTCTGTGGGGAGTATAGCGAAGGAAAGGGACATTCTACCCATCTGAAATGTTTTGTCCCTCATTTTATAGAACTGGCTGTGTGTGTGTGTGATGCATTTTGTATTGCATCACATTGTACAGCACTGATGGCTCAGTGATTACTGATTTACATAGACAATGCACAACCTCAGATTCTAGCCCCTGGAATCACCAGAAAAGAAAAGAGATAGTAATTACAAGAGCTGGTGCAGATAAAGCATGAGATCACAATGGGATATTCGAGGACAGAATGGATTAGTTGCTTTCTGTGACTGGATTTTCCTATGCTGCATCCTCTTTTACAAGTAAAGTCATGTCACATGCTTTTCAAGGTATATGTGTTAGTTGTTTTTATGATTACAGATAGGTAGCCGTGTTAGTCTGCCATAGTCAAAACAAAATAAAAAAATTCCTTCCAGTAGCACCTTAAAGACCAACTAAGTTAGTTCTTGGTATGAGCTTTCGTGTGCATGCACACTTCTTCAGGTTTTTATGAGTGCATTTAAAAAAATGCAAATATAGGTATACCTTTTAGGAAAACAGGATTGGCTACAATTTCCTACTGGGTGGCAAAGGCAGATTTGCCAGGTAATGTGTGGCATGGCCTTAAGAGAGTTTGTGAATCATACCTTAACCAATCTGGTGCCCCTCCAGACATTTTAGACTTCAGCAATGCTGGCTGGGGCTGATGGAAGCTGAATGCTAAAACATCAGAAGGGAATCAGGTTGGTAGAGACTGCCGTAAACTGTCTCTGTCATTTCTATATCTACACACACACACACACACACACACACACACACAAACAAACACCCCTATCTGCTCTCACCCGGTCTCATTTTACACTATGCATAAAAGATACAGTTTAATGAGCTATTAAATTTCTTTATCTGCTTGAGGACAGCTCCCTTCGTAAACACTTCAATGCTGTATTCTTGCCGAGACCCTTGGGGTGGGGCCAGATAAATAAGTGAATCAGCTCCGCTCTGATTTTGTTGAAGTTTCCCAGTAAGCCATTGCAAGTGAAGTGAGGTCACCTTCCTGAAGTGCTGGGTCTTTGCTGTGCAAAGCCTGACCCAAGGGACCGGATGAAGCCAGCTTTTTCAAAAGTGACAGCTAGAGTGACAAAAGGGGATGTACGAAAATGGAAGAGCATTCTGAAAGGTGGCAGCGGGAAAGGATGCAGTGATAAAAGGAATGGAACAAGGGAAATTTAAGATGAGAGGACAAAGATGAACTGACAGAGTGGGGAATGGAGGGAAAAGAATTCTACTCAACCTCAAAAGGAGCGCATGCAAGGAGTGTGTTGAAAAATGTGAGGATATAAAGGCCACAATTAGCTCTGAGGCTTTTAATGTGCCACTGAGGTACTTCTCAGCCTTATAGGGTTTTTCTGTGGAATTCACTGCTATGTTATTGGAACAATTTGGAAAACGTTATTGTCTCTTTCCCCAATAAGCAGTGAAATAGGACTCAGTCTAGTAACTGTTTCCCCTGTTGAATAGCTGGGAAATGTTCAGGGGAAGGGCTGCTTTGTGCTCACTCTCATTTTCTGTTTCTGATGAGGACTGAAGGAGATAATATTTAAGCAAATCTCTTCAGGCTAGGCAGTTGCCTTAACTTTGATTGTAAAGCTAAAAATTAATTAAGCAAGTAACAGGAATGTCACACAAGTGGTAAGTTTCAAAATCACCACACAGCCTTGCTGATTCAGCTCATCGTGATGACTGGAGGTGACACAGAAGTTTGGCCATTCGCTGCTAGTTCACACATGGTACTAGAACCATGGCGTTAGTACAGATGAGAGAGAGTGATGCAAATCCCTCTACAGTATGGCGCCTCCTTTAGAGGTGGAAGGGGGCAGAACGTCCTAAATTTCTAGTGTAGGCCTAAGAGTCTGAACTGGCCATGTCAATATTTTCCAAGTGGTAAAACCTGGTCTGGAGCAAATGGCCATAACAGGTACAATCTTCAATCACTAAAATGGGGATGTTTTGTCTTCAATATTGGTGTGATGCAGATTACTTCCAGGATGTTTAGCTAGACATTTACATGATGGGTCTTCTGTATGCTATATAGCCTTTTAGCTTGAAATGTCTAATGCAAAGGCTCGCTTAACTGATCCCAACGGTTTGCCATTTCCATGCATTTTGTATGCGCTTACATCAGCTGAGCACATTGGCCAAAGTGACTCGAATACAGTGTGTTTTGTTCCTTAATCTGGGAATGTATAACTCTTATATGGTCAGAAGAAAGGCACTTTATCTTTCTCATGCTGTTGGTATGGAAACCCTCTTCCTTGCTGCTCGTTCATTCCAGGAACCAAACTATTGGGTGACATCCATGATCTGTGCTGATTTCTCTCCTCCCTTCATCAGGGTTTACAGGATATGAGCATCAAGTAAATACAAAACTAAATTCATTAAGTGTAGGGTCTACTCATGAGAATCTTGCTGTGGTGTTTCACATCTGCTATATATTTTGAAAAGGAGTTTGTCTGCTATGCTTATGAACACCTCTTAAGATATCAAAACCAAATTTTACATGAGGTTTCCTAAGGCCAAGGAGCAAGTTTTGGTCTATGTTTGGATACAATTGGATGCCACTTCAATTCAAGAACCTTTCCGTTTAATCAATGAATTTATCAAAGCTGCACTGATTTTTATCTAATTTTGCTTGAGGTCAAGGGACAGGTTTTCATCAATGTTTGGAAACTAATCTGAATCATGATTGTGGACTGGATCTTTCAAAGTTGAACTACTGATTTCAAAATGGTGCAGGTTTTTTTGGTTCTTAGAATTCCTGAGCAATGCCAGGCACGAGGCTGTTAGTATGTAATAAAAGTGAAAGCTTTGCTACTTCACAAGACAGACAAATCTCAAGCAATGTTCTTTTTTTAATCTAAAAATTGGCACATCAGCAGTAATAAAATGAGAACACCAGCAATATATTAAGGTGGTAATGCACCACTCATTTGCTCTAAAGTCAATAGATGCACCCTGTAGTACATAAGTTGTGTTTTGAATTGCAAATAAACATCTAGAGTAGTAATTTGTTCTCCTGAAGATCTTTGTGATGTTGGGTGACGTTTCATCTAATCAAATTCTCAGTTAACACTGTGTGTGTGCAGTGAATACATTGTAAAGTAAGTAAAATGAATGAGAGGACACTGGGAACCTGCTAGACTGCTGCAGATTTTCCTGACTGGTGCACTCATAACAAAATAGAAACTAGTGCTGTATGGGCACATTTTTCAAGTAGAGAAATTATTTGCATGTAACAAAAACATCGTGTCTGAAACAACCTTTTTGGGGTACTATCTTTATAAACAGTGAAATCTATGTGATTAATCTGGAGTAAAGTTTTTTACATTATATATAAACGTTCGTGACAAATCTCTGCCCCAGTTAAGTATCTTTAGTTAGTCCTGATTTCAGGGAAAGAGAATTTAACAGATGCTTATTTCAGTAGGACTGCAGGGTAAGACTGCAATCTGATACCTATTTATCTGAGAGTAACTCCTATTGAACTCAGTCCCTGACTAGACACACACTATACTCAATCACCCGAGGGTAAGCTCCACCAAACTCAGTGGGGCTTAGGTAAACATGTAGAGGATTGCATTCTAAACTGATATGGATCATACTTTTCAGAGGGGGGTGGGCAGCACACTTTCCCTGTAGTTTGTGACGGATTTCATTTTCTAAGGCACTTCCAAAAGCACTCTTGTGCATATTGCTCTCTTGCAGCATTAGAAAAGACATTTTAAGATTTACTGGGTGATGCTAATGTCATAGAGAAAGGTATCCAACTGGCACGAACCATACAAGACAAAGTAATTTGAAAATAGCACAGCATAACTGATGCTCTCTTTGAATGGATTCATAGAGAGGAAAAGCGGGAATTAATTGTGCAAAATAATATTATTGCACATCAAACTGCCATCTCTAAATGTTATAGTACATTACAATATACTGCAGCAAATTAATAGTCCTTTAAAAAGAGTAATAACAAGCATGGATGGAAGAAAGTAACAATTATTCCAGCTGCTGGCAGTCAAATATAATGGTATCAGGGAAACAAATAGATGTTGCCCTGGTTTGCAGATAGCATTAGGTTTTGTTGTTTGCTAGCCAAAGGCATACTACACTAAACCAAACCATGGCTTACTGTGTCCTTGTAAACCTGCTGGCTACCAAGAAAGAAATCCCCAGGGCTAAGTGTGGTTTGTTTGAATATCCAAACCCAGCTCAGCAGACTAACCATGGCTTGCTTTATGGCTACTAACTGCAATGTGAAGTCATACTTTCTTGTTGGTTGTAGCTTGATTAACCATTAACACTGTGAAGGGTGAGCCACAGTGCCCAGAATACTTTGAGGAAAAGAAGGTCCTTCAAATGTGCTTTAAAGGCCTAGTGTATATGTAAGAAAAACACTGGGACCTGATTTGATTAGTAGAATGTCTGGCATCTGGTGGGCGGGGCTTGTGTGTTGTGCTCTGGAATCGGCCCCTCCCTTTGGGTGTTCAGTTAAGTTCAGTTACAGAGACCAACTGCCATTCTTGCCTCTTTCTCGTCTCATGATGTTGTTTTAGTTTCTCTCAGACAGTATACTATCATGTTACCATTTTCTTTATTATTAAAGCTTTGTTTGACATATACCTGAACCACTTACTTTGCTGAAAGAAAAGAAGCTCTGCTGAAGAATGATGGAATATCCTAAACTGGATGAGTGAGGGTATATTCCCAGTCTGACAGAAGGATTGATTTTTTTAAAATCAAACCCATCCTCCACAACAGTATACACAGCCTATATCCCACATTTGTCTGTAATATAATTCTCAACATTGTAATGTTCCTGGCAACATTTCACCCACAATCCTCAAAATCCTAGACAGGTTTTTGAAAAACTGTGTGTGTGTGAATTTGATATTTCCACTCAGTCTACAGCTCCTCCTTATTCATTTCCACAACTAAATACTGCACACGGCAGACCAGACTTCTCATTACCTTAACTTGTACCATCCATACCACAAATACAATGGCCATCATTATTGGCAATGCTGTGATTATTATCAACTGCCATTAAGTATTTCTTCAGGCAAATTACCAGCTGCAAATTATGTAAGGCTATTAGTCCAATGGATGGATGAACAGTATCACAGTGGTAGTGTACAATGGTAGTATAAGATTTGTTGAACCTTTTTTTTGGTCTGATAATTGCTGTGAGGAAAAAAAGTGGTGCGTTTGTGTTACTAACCTTTAGGGTATACCGTACTAAAGGCAAATATTAATCTATGGCCTCAGGGATTTCTTTTTTGGAGAGTGTCCATGTATTTGACCCTATGGAAAGGGGAAGCAGGTGATGTAGTAGTGTGGCGTATATTTGCTCTGCCTACTGATTTGAAATAAAGTATTCCTTTAAAACTAACTCAAGGGTACCACACACAATTTCCAGGGGTGGAGAATGGAGAGATCCCATTTTCTTCTGTGTCTCAGGCCCCAAGTGAAGGTCTTGGACCATCACTGCAACACATCCTCCATAGTAAGCCCTACCTTAGAACACAAGCTAGGCCAAGCAAGGAGAGGGGGAAAGTTAAAGGGACCATTCTGCTATGTTACCAACATCTTTACAGGGCTGTATGTGGAAGCATCATGATGATTTTATGGAACCACCCAAATTCAGAGATAGCATGGCTCTGAATTCCAATTGCTGTGGGGTCATAGCAGGAGAGGGCTATTTATTGCCTTCCATATCTGAGGGCTTCCCAGAAGTTTCTGGCAGGCTACTGCAGGAAACAGCACGCTGGACGTCTGGCCTGACCCAGGCATAGCTTTTGGGTTTGTTTATTTTTTATAATCCCTCCTTCTAGTTATAGATTTCTATCTGCATTACTATATGGGTAAAGGATTGATCCATATGGCTCAAAGAAACTGGAATGGGACCAGAGCAGGCTGTGGATTTTCACTGGAGGAGTGCCAGGATAAAAAAGTATACTTCCAAGCTTCCGGTTCTCTGTTTGAACGTTGTCTTTTCGCTTTGCTTGTTCTTTTGAGGCTTTTCTGAAGGAACATAGAATAAAAGGTCCATTCCTTAGTAAGTACAGTGCTCAGGGACCGGAGAGAGAGAAAACTGCACACACAGTAAAATGCTGGGCCGAGCCCTGGGTTAGTCCCCATCAGCCCTGCTTCTTACTTTTCCTCCACACTTGAGCCTGCTTGGCAGCACACCATAATGTGAGGAGTCACAGTTCCAACTATTACATGGAGAGAAATCATGAGGTGAGAAGCAGTATCCGGGGGGCAGGGGGGAATCCCTGTATTGTATGGTGAATGTTTTCTGCCCTAGAAGACATGAATTGAGAAGTCAGTACATGCAGCTGCTCCTGCACTGGTATCCCTAAGGCAAAAATGATACTTGTAGTCCTGTTCACAAATTGAGCAGAATGTTAAATTGTGGGTTGACATAGCAGACGACACAGCGATTTCTCCAAGTAGCTCTTTATTTCGTAAGCTGGAATAGAACTGACTGCAAACAGCTCAGCCGGCCTGCTTTTATAGGCAGCCGGCTGTCAACATTGTAACAACAGCCCAGAGTTCCCGCCTAAAATAACTGACGCAGACCTGAGGGAAAACTATCGACAGACCTGAGTGAAAACTATATACAGTATCCCCCTGCTGGCCCAGGGTGAAACTTCACTACATAACACAGAACACATCCCCCAACCTCCAGACATGGTAATTAATCTGTTTCAGAAGTAGTAATGTTCACTGTGTCACAGTGGTCTTCAGTATCCTTTGCATTATCTCCTGGAGGTAAGGCCCACAGGCTTTAGTGGAGACGACTCTCAAGTATGGTGCTGGAGGAGACTCTTGAGAGTCCCATGGACTGCAAGAAGATCAAACCTATCCATTTTTAAGGAAATCAGCCCCGAGAGCTCACTGGAAGGACAGATCTTGAAGCTGAGGCTCCAATACTTTGGCCACCTCATGAGAAGAGAAGACTCCCTGGAAAAGACCCTGATGTTGGGAAAGATGGAGGGCACAAGGAGAAGGGGACGACAGAGGACGAGATGGTTGGACAGTGTTCTCGAAGCTACGAACATGAGTTTGACCAAACTGCGGGAGGCAGTGGAAGACAGGAGTGCCTGGCGTGCTCTGGTCCATGGGGTCACAAAGAGTCGGACACGACTAAACAACAACAACTCTCAAGTAAGTGTGCATGGAATCGAGGTCAGAATGTCTCTTTTCTTCTCCACTGCCACAAGAACAACTTAGCTAACTTCCTTACAGTTCAGGAATGTCAATAATGTGCAACTTCAGCTCAGCTGCCTAAGAAATAATGAGACAGTCTAGCTGCAGCTTGCTTAGGGCTAGCCAAGATGCTGTTGCTGCTAACAAAAGGGCACATGACAGAGTAAACAACGGCATTATGATGCAATGCACATTCAGGGATGCTGTAATTGCGGGCATAATTGTAAAAGCAGATTCATGTTGTCCAGCTAAATGGAAAATCTGTAATTCAGGCCATGAAGCTAGTAGGGCAGATTGCTTTGCAGTTCTCTGTGTCATAAATCTAAGGTCACTTTTGTACCCTGAATGCATTACATTGCAAGTTACCCCTTTTATATGGCTTCACTGCTGACAGTAAAGATAAGCTTATATGTCAGGTTGTTGCTGATAGGATTCACTAGCTAACATCACCCGAGTGCTGCTAATCAATTAAAGTTTTAAACTTCAGTCACTTCAACATAAATACACTTTAATGCCAATTAATGCAGGCCATCCATCATTATGATGGTGTTATTGTAATGCCAAGTTTTGCTTCTCCAGCAATTATATACAGCAGAGAGGGCTGAGATTGTAGCTGAAATGAAACTTTTACTGCATTTTGATAATTTTACAAGCACTGTGATATCCTGTGGATGTAATAATGTTTCCGGATAGATCTTAAATTAAGGTCTTGTTTCCCATTACAGGAAAACGCCGCCACAAATTTTGATTGTTTATGTACACTATATATCAGAGGATATTGTGAGTACTTGAAGTAAGAAACCAATTTGCTTTAAAAATGACACTAGGTTTTCCTGACCCCCTCTGTGAATTAGAGTGGGGGGGGGGAGACTTCCAACCAAAGGGATGAAACACATTTTCAGTTTGACAATAATGGAGTCAATAATCCTGACAAGTAGAAGAAATGGCCCAGTTAAAAGCAGTTATGATTTCTCTTTATTCCAGACTCTGTCATTTCCCCCGTTTTAGCTTTGGGAGGATACAAATGGCTGGAGCTCTTGTCTCCAGAGTTTGCCAATCTCATCTTTCACTTACATTTCACCAGCCTCCATTTACAGGACACTTTCATCCTCCTCTAACTGCTGTGTACAATGCATCCTAGGCTGCAGGACACAAAGCTCTGTTCATTTTAACTGATTCCTTTGACATTAAAAAAAAAGTTTATTTTTATTTGGACAGTGGTATTCCATTTGTCCCCTAAAGGCTGACAACTGTTTAGTAGTTGTAATAAAGTTTTCCCCCCAAGGAGAGCAGTGTGGTCTAATAAACAAGATAGCAGTCAGGACACTTTGTTCCCGGGTACTAACACTGGGTCCTGACCTACTCTATGCAGCCTTGGTCAAATCAATTCACTGCTGTGTATCATGGCTTTCATTGCATCTTCTCCCACACTTTGTCTGGTGTGCTGAGCTGCACTTCTAAGCACACTTTGGAGGGAGTGAGGCTATGTACACATTGCCAGATCAAAACTCAGCTAAGTTGTTCCTTTTATGAATTCAAACTGAAGCTGGTTTTGGGAGAAACTTGCAATTTCATAAGGAATGGCAGGATAGATGTAGGATAGATACAGTTTGTGGCTAATGATCATTTGCACTCAGGATGGTGTTATGGAAAAATTCTGGGTGAAGGTTTACTCTGCTGCCCAGCTCGTCGGGGTGCCACTCCCTGCAGGTCTCTCCTGGTCAGCAAAAGCAAACAGCGGTCAGTAGACCTGATCTTTATTTGTTGCAATAAGGTTCAAACACACAAAGCGTAGGAACCCCGAGCATGGAGTTGCATGGACTTTTAAGACCTTCCCCCCTTCCCATAATACATTTCCAGATACATTATTGATACATCACTAACGTGTCACTAAGAAGGAGGGAATCTTGCACAGTAACATCAGTCCATCATTCATCCCTGTTATCAGATTCAGTTCCCTGACACCTTCTAAGTACCCACCACCAAGAGAACAATAAAACTATTTACACCTATCCTTGCCCTCTGGGCTTATCTGTCTGGTCCATTCTTATCTTTTTCCCTCTCCCTGGGGAGGAGTGAGGTGTTCCTGACTCTATGCATTAGGGATTATGGAGGCAGGGGAAGCCCTGGATCCCCCTCTTCCAGAGGAGACATTAGCCATTGGAACCAAGGAAATGGGTCAAACCATTGAATTTTGGCGATGATTTGATTCTATATTGGATAGTCAGGGGAAACAGTGCAATACATGGTATCCACTTATTGCTACGGTTTTCTTTTCTGAGCTTCTTTGCTGTTGTGTGTGTATGGTGCCTGTGTCAATGGTCATTGTCCTGGCCTTAGTTAGAGGCTGTGGTGGGGTCTTGGGATTTTGGGGGAATTATTTAACTGCCCCCTGTTCCTGGTTTTAACAATGGTATTGGGGCAGCCACACAACTTCCTGCTTTCGTTATTTTTTGTGCTTGCAAAGGTTTAGGTGTAGTCACACTGCTTCATTCCAATCAGTTTAAATTCCATAATTCCCTGCTGAAATCCTGTAAACTGTTATACAGGCAATCATCATTTTGTGCAGGGGGTTCTGTCCCAGACCCCCCCACACATCGGCAGATCACGCTTAAGCCCGCTCCACCTCTGCTCTGCCCTGCCCAGACCCATTCCACCCCTTTTCATGACATGGCTATTGGGGGCCACTTCTGCGTTCAGCACCTTGTGCATGATCGCATGTCATTCAGCTGCACATAAATTGGTTGTTGTATGTGCTACAGACATTATGACTTATTTTTGTCCCAGGTTTGCTGCCTATAGCCCCTCTGGGCACCAATAATATGATAGCATTGGGGAAGAACCACAGAAAAAATCATAACGCAGAATAAAGCTGCCACTAATTGTGCCAAGGACATCTTGCAGAATATACCCAGAATAAAATGGTAGTCTGGAGGGGATCACAGTATCTTCTAGCGGCTGCTATGCCCAAGTTCAGGCCCTTCACTCTGCATCACAGCTGAGGTTGATTCAGCTTTGGGCAAGATCCTCTTACTAAGAACTGAGCAGCTCCTCAATTCTAATCATTTCAAAGCATATGACAGTAGCACTGGCAGTAACATCTACTAGGATAGCAGTGTGGGGAGTACAAACAATCAACTGGAGGCAAATGAAGCTTGAATTTCTTTACAATCTCTGTGGGCTGTGGCTAGGAGCTGCCAGATGCTCCTATCCTTACCTGCATACACCTGCAATATTATGTCCATAGATGGAAAAGGAGCAATGGAAATACACACTTCCGCTTTTGTAGGAAGAACCCAAAGTCTCAAGCTGCAGATCCCAAATAGATTAAGCGGCTTAGTTTAAATTGATGTGTCTACTCAATTTTCTTCCCTTGTATATTAATATATTGCTAATAAATGTGGTGACTTAAAGTTTCGTAAGTATATCTGTTTGAATAATTCATCACGACCATTATTACTATTATCATTTTGGAAAGGAAGCTAAGAGGTCAATTTCATATCTGTGTGGTTTTAAAAGTATTAAAAATACATAAGAAGCCTTTATTTGTCTTGTCAGATGGAGGGATGAACTACATGACTTTTCCTCGTACTCATATATCCTGAGATTATGCTTGCAAACTCTGCCGAGAGAGGTGCTTCTGTGCTAAATAAAACTCGTCATGTCCTGTCTCTGAAACCCAGAAAAAGGCTGCTGACTGGAGCCTGTAGATGAGTCTTCAGCAAGAGAGACTCCTCACAAGAAGATTACAGAATGCCCTGAAGACCAGGCCACAAGTAAAGGAGGGAAGAAAATGTCATAGAAACAGAAATGATAAATTGTTTCACCCAAATGGAACTGTGTGCAGAAAAGGAAAATGGATGACAGCAACAACCAGTGCTACAAACACGCATAAGCAAGACAACAAAACAGCTTTCTGTGCAAGTCAAGGTCCAGAGCTCCACTCTATAATCACTACAGAGCCCCATCAGTCAAAAGCACTTCTCTAGCCATCTTGACATCTGGTCACTGAAAGCAGTCTGGGTGGCAGGTAGCGAGCAAGAACGAAAGCGGGAAGGAATGGAGATATGCCAAAAGAGGGGTGCCTGGGTGATTAGGAATGAAGAAGAATGTAGCTGCTGACTGGAAAAGAAAAGGGCATGAAGGTGAGAAAAGAATGAATGCTATAAATACTAGACAGCTGTTTATAAAAAAAAAGGTGAAGCCATAAGAAAGTGTGTGTGTGTGTGTGTGTGGTAGAATCCTATATAGGAAGAAGGTGAACAAACATAAGAAGTACCAAAGTAGAAAAGTGGCATGGAATCTTAATTTAAGGGAAGGGAAGGGGAATTTTAAGAGTTAAAATGGACAGTTATTAATCTGATAAAAATGGTCATAATGGACTACAGGCTAAGCAAGAAACAAATAAGGGAGCAATCTGTAAAACTCTCATTCTGACTCTCTTGTCCCCTCACACTAACTATTGATGGTAAAAATACCTAATCACCTCTGTGTGGAAAAGGGAATGGAAAGTCTCATTTATGAGCAAATCCTCAGGCATTGAGACAATCCAAGCAGAGACCAAGATCCATGCCATTTCCTTCTGGAGCCTGAACCAATTCCCTGCTTCCCAGAACTAGCACTAGGTGATTAACCCAGATACATGACAACTATATACTGTAATTCCTAGAGAACGACAATGTCTACACCGGGGGGCCAAAACAGCTTCAAAAGAAAAGATGCAAAGAATGTTACCACCAGCAGCATAAACCATGGCTGGCTTGGTGTGCTTGGCAAAACTGGGCAATTGGACAAATTGTTAAGCTACTGACAGTGAGATCTACTGACAAATGATGCCCATGGCTGGAGATAATATGCAACCAATGTTCAGGCAGTAGTTTGTTTCCCCATCAAGCACTCTTAAATATTAACTGAATATGTTGACTAGTTTGACAGCATAATCTTTTTAGCAATCCCTACACCACAAAACCATGGTTATGAGCGAGTTATTAATAGCAAATGATGTTCAGCTAAAAGGCTTTATTTGCAAAGGTGAGTGGAATGCTGACTCTCTTCATTGTGAAATGCCCTAGCTGAATCTAATGCCAATGCTTAATGTGAGAAGCTGATCATGTTCTAAGTCTTTAGTGAATTAGTGCCATTTCTACCCTTTAGGATTGTATAATATCTGTGGTGATACTTCAATTTCCCTATATTGAGCTTCCTCAAACAAACGGTGCCTAACTCTGGACAGTGTTCATTATCTGAGGTTCAGTGCCATTTTGAGGGTTCATTCTTTATACTTGAGCTGCTTCAGGGTTACTGATAATGTCCCTCAACAATCATTTGGGACAGGATTCAACTAACTCACTCCATCAGCCGAAGCCCTATGTAAGGACTTCTGCTTGTGTCCCCTTTTCTCTCCCCCACCCCCCGTGCCCCCTGCATCCACAAAATTGATTTGGGGTGTGTGTCAAGAGAATAATAATAATAATAATAATAATAATAATAATTTATTATTTATACCCCGCCCATCTGGCTGGGTTTCCCCAGCCACTCTGGGCGGCTTCCAACAGAATATTACAATACAATAATCTATTAAACATATATAGAACCCCTAGAATAGCACAGGGCAAGAGGGCAGGAGGAATTATTCTGGCAAGCTGCAACAGAATACTGAATTTCACCTTTGGTATTTTTCGGTTTGTTTTTTCTTCCATTGGGACCAGGACTTTTAAAACGTTTTAAGATTGTGCTTCTAATCATTTCCTACAATGAGGCTACTGGAATGCTCATGTTACAATTTGCTTTGGGTTCCTGCATTTATTTTATAGAAAAATGTGGACGGTTCTAGCTATAAAGACCATGACTTTAAGCTTATCAGGCACATATTTATCTGCCTGGATGAGGATTCTTGAAGAAATATTTGGAATGCTTATCTTAAAGCTCTGCCAATCCAAGACCTAAACAGCTGAAAGGCAGCATATGCTCTAGCAGTGGTGAATATGCCACCTTCAAATTCAGCTTTCAGGAAAATGTGTCAGTTCAGTGGAGACAGAGTGTAGGTAGGATGAAAAGGGCCAGTGCTGTGTGTTAATAGTATTTTTAAAGGCACAGATTTATTTGCATATAATTGGTCTTTCACGATCGTTTTCAGGAAGATGTGACACTCCAGTGGAGACAGCATGCACGTAGGATGCAAAAGGCCAGTGGTGAGTGATAATAACTTCTCTTTTTTTTAATATAAAGAGCTCAGCTGGATCAAAATCTCAAAAATAACACACTCTGGAGCTGTAGTAGGGAACTCTGTGCAGTTCTGTGAACTAGCCTTGTAGCAAAAGAAGACACCCTCATTATGTTCTATGTTCTATAAAGCTGGCACCATCTGAAAAAGGACGATAATCCTCCAGCAGGAATTGCAGGTGGCTGTGCTAGTTTACACAGACAGGGGACCCAATATATCTTCTGAAATAAGGTTTCCCCAAGTTTATTTTGTGAAGGGCAGGCAGTCTAATTCAGGAAAGGCTTATATGCACTACAAACTTATATCCATTTTATTGCATCCAGTCATCCTGGCTTCCCTATAATAGTTATGGGGAACTGCAGTGTGGCGAAAACTCTGTCATAGATACTCAGCTGCAATCCTTACAGTTCTCTGAGAAAAGGCAATTACTGGTAATTCCATTCCAGCAATGACTTAGATACAACCAGTGCTATTTTTCTAGAAAAAGAGGTGCCAGAACTCACCCTTGTTCTCTTATACTGGCAATGGTGTCCACCTGAGAGGTGCTGGAACTGAGTTCTGGTGAGTTCCAGCTGGGAAAAAGCCCTAGATCCAACCCTCTCTGGCCTTGCATATACAGCAGCTTCCTGTGTTCCACAATGTCTACCTTTGTTCCTCTTGTGACCCTCTGTGGACTCAGCTATACAGTGGTACCTCGGTTTAAGTACTTAATTCGTTCTGGAGGTCCGTACTTAACCTGAAACTGTCCTTAACCTGAAGCACCACTTTAGCTAATGGGGCCTCCTGCTGCCACTGCGCTGCCGGAGCACGATTTCTGTTCTCATCCTGAAGCAAAGTTCTTAACCTGAAGCACTATTTCTGGGTTAGCGGAGTCTGTAACCTGAAGCGTATGTAACCTGAAGCGTATGTAACCTGAGGTACCACTGTACAGCTAAAAATATAACATTTTAAGTGTGTTTTAAAATCATTATACAAATGGGACACTAGATGGTGATGATGAGCTTATGGCAAATTCAATATATTTTTCAAAATGTTTTTAAGGAGCACTTTCACATGTGTCTAGTTTCCACCACAATAATCTTCTCATCATTCTGATGACTATAGGGACCAGCCTGAAAAAACGGAACAACACTCCACTGATGTCTAGATTAAGGCATACCATAAGAAGTCTCTATGGAATCCAGCTCTCACTAGCACCAGTTTGGAACCTAAGGTTCCTTGCACTGGCATTTCTAGTCATTGTGAATCAAATCCTTAATACATATGGTTGCATATTTGTTAAGTTTTTGCAAGGGTGCCAGTTCCTGTGACAGGAATGGGAAAACCAGTGATCCTGCAGATTTTGTTGAACTTCAGCTCCCATCATTCCTGGCCATTAGCTGGAGCTAGTGGAAGTTGGAGTCCAGCAACATCTGGAGGTCGGCAGGTTCTCCGCTGTTGCCAAGCGGTTATCTGCTTTGAGTTCTTGTTTGGGAAGAAAAGTGGGGCACCTCCAAACATTGTATTAAAGCATTCAAAGAGCTGCTCTTGCCACCCCCTCAGCTCTCGCTCAACAAAAAATCTGATGTGAGCATAGCAGTATTCACATAGAGTTCTATGAAGTGTGGGCTGTGCAATGGATTCAAATAGACAGGAGAATTCCATGAATGCAAAAGAGCGCACAAGTGGAAACACACTCTTTTTCTGCTTTGTATTAAATGCTGCACTATACATAGCTGTGTTTGTTTTGTAACAATTGGGGAGAATTCATTGTTTATTGTTCCAGCAGGGGTAGAATTTCAAGTTTCCTTGGGTGGGGAGGAAGCAGGGGAAGATTTGCAGTGCAGTTCAAGGCCTGCTCTTGGAGATTTCCAAGAGCAAATATTAAAGAGCAGTACATTTAAAGAGCGTTTGACATGTTTACACCGTATACTGCCTTAGAACTACACATGTAGGCTGAAGTCCTATGTACACTTATCTGAGACTCAGTTCCACTGAAAACAGCAGGACATAGGATTTGGCTTACAGGTGTGTGTGTGTGAGAGAAAAAAAATCTCATGGTCTAAAACATGGATGGGGAATCTTTTTCGCTCCATGAGCCAGATCCTTGTAGCCATGACATCATTATCAGACAATCTTGGAGATTTAAAAGTGAAGCACAGGGAGACATGCAAATGCTTTCGAACTGCAAAAGTACTGTTTGAAGCAACTGCTCCCTTGTCTTTAAATGTGAAGGGAGGAAACTGTGTCAAAGAGTGCTTTTGCAAAAGGCTTTGAGGCAGCCCCTGTTCACCCATTTTAGTTGTTTAAAGCAGTTCACGCTTCTTTTTTAAGCAGGTGGGCATGGTGAGGGAAATGGCCTCATGGACCACTTGGACAACTGATTGGACAAACTTGGACCTTAGACCATCAGTTCTCCACCCCTGGTCCAAAACATGGGGCTTTCTCTAAATGGTACCCCTGTGATGAATCATTTAGCTCACTCTTCCTCCATCACTACTCTCGAAGTCCAGGTCTCCAGAACCTCCATACCTTTTTCTCCTGTTAGTTTTTGCCAATATGCACTAAACTCTTTTAAAAATGAACTTTGAAAGCAGTATAAATTATGCAAAATAAGCAAGTAATTGCCATTTTGCATAATTTATTCTGATTGTAGAATTTGGACTTCGTTCAGGGACAGGTTTTTTTCTTTCTTTCTGTAGAGGTGTATGCCTGGCACTACTAATGTGCTTCCCAGCGCTCATTGCTTGCTGAATAAATAATATTGTCAGACAAGTGAAATACCTTCCCTACGAAGAATTTCTAATGTGTCTATCACTATAGTGCACAGACACCAGCGGAACTATCAGCAGTGCAGACATTACAGTTGCAGCTGTTGTTTTGTTCTATCATCTCACCTTTTAATAGCTTGCCTAAGGAAGGAGCGGATGGTGCCACAGTTTGACTTTCATGCAAGCAAGCTATTTTGTTCAGCTGCTTATATGCACATAATAAGGCTGAAATATTCCTGTGTTTTTCTCTCTCACACACTTTTCTTTTTTAAAAAAAATGCAGCAGCATCGGAAACATCACACACTGTCCATCATCCTGTTAAAGTAATCACTGCAATGCTTGTGTTGATAAGACACCGTGATTTTGTTGTTGTGTAGAAGCTTCATTGCAACCAGAAAGACTGAAACTACAAAGGAGAGCAAGACCAAAAGACTCATATGATGTTTTCTTTAAAAATTTCAATAACATTATTATTAAGGAAAGACAGGCAGGAATTGCCTTGTAGATCAGACCAAGGTCCAGCTAGTCAATCATTCTCTTTTCAGCAGTTGTTGTAGCAAACTTTCAGACAGGCCATTAAGATAATAGAATTTTAGAGTTGGAAGGGCAGCCCTCTGCATTGCATAAAGATTTTGATTTTCCTCTGCTTTTTGTTACCTGCATCTGATAAACTCTGGCAATACTGCCATGGAAAAGCAAGATCCAATAATTTGAGATCAAAATACTGGCAAGGGACCAATTTGGAAATTATAATAAAATACATTTACACTTTCTAAGAAGTGGTGTGGGTGGGTCATTTTAGATCCTGGTGTTACTGGGAGGGCTCTTCAGATGTCTTGCTTCACTTCGTTCAAAATGTGGCAAACCAGGTCTGTTGCACTTGGGCAGCCCTTGCTTATTCTGTCCCAGAGTCCTGCTCTAACCACCGGAATGCATCCATCTTGTCCCCAGCAATTCCTTTTCATGTTGACTGTGTGTGTGTCTGTGTGTTTTGTGTGTGACCAATGCCCAAATATATTTCGAAGACCTCTTGGGGGCATATTAAACAGGGGAGCCAAAGGTAGTTCCTTATAAGTGCAGCTACAGCAGGATTTCCTGCTTGGCTCAATGTGGTTCCTGAGAGACCCGATTGCCCTTTGCATTTGTAAAGAGAAAACATTGTAGCTGAGGTAGGAAGGGAAGGGAGGGGGAAAGAGCTGCTTCTGTGCCATTCTCCAGCGCAGGTTGCCAGCTTCATGACACAGAAGAATGATTCTCTTCATAATTTTTCCAAGGACTATGCTTACTTGGGGAGCAGGCAGCCCGAGAAGCGGTATTTCTGGAAAAGGGATTAGCACAATCAGTGGGGCATCTTGAAATGCACCAGGGGGGCTTAAACAGCAAACGCTCTGAAACAGAAGGTTTTTCTTCCTTCCTAGCAGAATTGTGTTGAGCATCACAACACTATTTTTTCTCCCAGAGAACCAGACTCCATCTGTTTCTGGAACAGCTTAATGTTCATAAAGTAACAAATTATGTTTCACAGCGTAGCTCTTTCACAAGTTAATGGGGCTAAGGAAAGATTTTATAAGATTCTCATGACTCCAGTGCAGACCCAGAGCACACAAAAGGAAGCAGACTGGAGATGCTATAAAGATGTAATTGTTTGGTTACAAGCTAACCTTCCCCAACCAGAAAACAACACAAAGAAATATACTCTACTCACAAAGTGCTAAAGTAATAGAACCTCAAACATCGACAGAGTCCCTACATTCCTGCTCATGATTATTGCATTTGGATGCTGCAAAGGTCAAGGCAGTTCCATGTTGATGGGGGACTCATTTCTTCCAGGGTTGTCAGCTCATTCCTGCATCCTTATACTGTGTGCTGCTTTGGGACATATAAGGAAGTAGATAATCTCTTCAGGCTCTGTTCTGGCAACCTTGCATATTCCCCAAGAGGCACATTGGAAATCAAACAATAATAATCATGGAATAATGGAACATTCTTGGCTAGGCTCCATTCACGTAAGTCTGTGCCAGCTTTTGTTAACCTCGTACCATTCATGTGTTCTGGACTATAGCTCCCATCAGCTCTACCCAACTTAGTTGTTTTAGCTGGGGCTGACGGAAGTTTTTGTTCAGTCTATCTGGAGGGCACCAGGCTGTTGAAGGCTGAGCTACACAGAGGGAATTTGTTACAGGGAGCTGAAAGGGATTCAGGGCATTTTCCTGAGTTCTGAAGTTAGGGGACTAAAGGAGACTAAGCATATTCTGCATCTTGTTATGATTCCCACAGTTTAAGTTCCATAGGCTATGTACACATTAATGGCTCAAAACGCAGAGAGGTTTTCAATGCATTTCAAGCTGTATTTACATATTACTGAATACACTGGGAAGATCCCTTCACCTGACGCACATTACCTGTTTGGCTTCCCCGTGCTGTAATCCTTGCCCCAAACTCTTATTCATGAAGCTGTCATCTGCACATGTGCAACAGCTGTCTCAAATGTACACACCTCAACTTCACTGCAAAGTGAATGTGGCTTATGTTTTCAGATTGGATGGAAGCTGATTTGAGGGAAAACACGTGAAACAGCAGTGTTTCTCAAGGAACTACAGGATAGATATGGATTGTGGCTAATGTCCTGTGTAAACAGCTTCAAACACCAGCTGCAGGAGCATTCTGGAACTGAGTTAACAGCCTTAGTCTGAGCAAAATTTCACTGAGGGGAAATCATTAGACTGCTCCATTGTATTTTGCTGGCTTTTTGTTCTGCTGCAGGTGATAATTCTAGTATACAAAGAGTTGGCATAGAACAGAGAGCTTCAAGAGGAACAAATTCAACAACAAATAACACCAGACTGAACCTTAAACAGGGCTGTAGCTCATGCCAGGTAGTTAGCTCTGCTTCCCTGCCCCAGGAGAAGCTGCTCTGGTCAAAGGGGCTATGCTTATTTCAGTAGCTCTAGACCAGGGATGGCCAAACTTGGCCCTCCAGCAGTTTTGGGACTACAATTCCCATCATCCCTAGCTAACAGGACCAGTGGTCAAGGAGGGTGGGAATTGTAGTCCCAAAATAGCTGGAAGGCCAAGTTTGGCCATGCCTGCCACACAACTTCCTCAGGTCAGAGAGATGCTGGGAGAATGGCCTCCATGTGTGCTGAAGCTTCCAGGGGAGTGGAGAACATTGTGTGCAGCATTGTGCTATAGCAAAGCAGGGCAGATTAGGATGGGGTCAAAAGGAGCAAAAGATGTAATCAGAAGTGGCTTACCAGGTGTGGCAGAATCACTATGCTAGCTAGCTGCTGTTTATTGGGAGGGAGAGGGGTGAGGCAAGAGGAGGGTTGGTGCAAGCACTCTGATAAGAGCTCCATATTGGTTAGTTTAGTGTTTCCATGTGCTCTACCCCCAGCAAGCTCCTTCTTACCTTGCAGCCTGTTAATTCATCTTTGGATATTTTGCCTACTCTACAGAATTCACAGTAACCTTCTTTTTCTGCCAAAGGTTCTAGGAATTCTGCACTATGCCAGAACTTCATCCCAGTAGGGCTCCATCTCACCACTTGCCCTGAAAGGATTCTGCCTTTCTGAGCATCTCAATCAAATTTTCACAAAGGTTGAGGCTTTATTGCGAATGTTCAGTTTGAGACCTCCATCACCATTCCATCTCCCTTCGCCCAGAATCCCTGGTGGGAAATTTCCTGGTGGAAATGGGATGTTTTTTGGTAGCCCCAGTTGACAGTGGGAAAAAGCATCTGCAAGGCCTAAAAGATCCTTTGCTGCCTCTTCCCACACCTCAGGACCTTGGGGAAGGGGAATCAGTAGCTATTCATCTTGATCCTGTTCATGAGCATTCAAGCAGAAGCTATGTGAATGCTCATGAGGCACTAATACCAAGAACCTGACGGTAGATTTTGCAGTCTAATATCCTATCATCAGAAGTGGCTTTACCAAGAAGTGAAGTGATGTGAAGCCTTGGGAGGCAGATCATAGTGATACCATTTTGCAACCTCCAGCTCAGTTTGCTCTTTAAAAGGGGAGGGGGGGGGAGAGAGAGAGAGAGAGAGAGAGAGAGAGAGAGAGAGAAAGAAAGAAAGAAAGAAAGAAAGAAAGAAAGAAAGAAAGAAAGAAAGAAAGAATTTCTGAGGTTTGTTTCAGAGGTGAAAATATCTAAGGATAACACTGGCCACATCTAGGGCATGCCTGATGGATGCTAGTTTTCTTGAAACCATGTAAGAAAGGACGAAACACCCAAGGCAGTTTGTTCCACTGATGGGTTGCTTTTCTGATTAGCAGCATTTTCTGACTGTCTAATGGCTTTTGCTGATTTTTCTGTCTTAAGTTGTTAAGATGAGGACAGTTGCTGAACTCACATCACCGCCACCCAAATGGAGGCATCTGTAATGGCATGCAAATAGCATCCCATCTGTAGAAAAATTCTGATTTTCCTATATGCTTTTGATATGGAGTTTGACTATTCTGAAAAAGCAGTACTTTTCCAAAGATCAGGAATGTAAATGCCCATCCTTCTACAACAGATTGAGCAGGCAGTGCAAGGCTTGCTGTGTTATTTGTAAGTAGGAACCAAGGAGAAAAAGGAAACTGCGCATTTAAGGAGACATAATAAATCTGGCCGCTTGACTTGGCTTACCCTGATCTGATTTTCCTTTCAATTTACCACAGCTCCACATTTAAGCTAAAGAGAATGGTGACACCTGCTCTCAGCAGCTGCAACAACAGATTCTTCTCTGGACATTTTTCTTTTACTGTCCTGTGCTTATTTTCTGTGTGGCCTGTAAACACGTGTCAAACTTTCATTATTTCTACTATGAGAGAGATATTCTCTCAAACTGATGCACATTCTTCTTAAAATCACCAGGGGGTGGGTGGGGGTGAGGCATAGTCATATTTTGCTCTTGCAACAAAAACATCAATAATCTTGTGGCACCTTAAAGACTAACAGATGTATTGTTAAACAGCATCAAAATCTCCACAGCAGTGTGAGATTTCAGGGGTTCCAGCTGTGCTTATCCAGGGTTTGTGTTTCCTTTGGAAATGAGGCACAGTGGATTGGTTCCAATATTTTCAAATTAATGAATATTTGGGTAAGGATAGACAAAAAAGGATTTTCTAAAGAAATATCAAAACTGGAAGAGAAATTAATAATTGCAAAAGGGAAATTTATATCCAACATGTATGACCTCCTTCTCAATTGGGAAGTGCAAGAAGAGGAGGTCAAAGCAGTTATGATTTGCTGGGCACAGGACATCAGGCATAACATACCTATGAGTGATTGGGAATGATTATGGAAAAAAGATATTAGATTCAGTCCATGTTATAATTTAAGAGAAAATGTACTAAAATGCAATATAGGTGGTATTTACCCTGGTCAAATTGGCAAAAATATATAAGAAGAACCCAAAAACCTGTTGGTGGTGTAAAGAAGGAATAGGCACGTTTATCCACATGTGGTGGGAGTGCAAGAAAATTAGAGAATTCTGGGAGGTTATTTATAATGACATTTAAAAAAATGTTTACATTTTCATTCAACAAAAAACCTGAGTTTTTTTACTTGGTATTATGCCACGAGAAATCACAAAAACTGCCCAACCTATATTTATGTATGCGACCACTGCAGCAAAGTTGCTAATACAGCGGTACCTCGAGTTAAGTACTTAATTCGTTCCAGAGGTCCATACTTAACCTGAAACTGTTCTTAACCTGAAGCACCAATTTGGCTAATGGGACCTCCTGCTGCTGCCGCGCCACTGGAGCACGATTTCTGTTCTCATCCTGAAGCAAAGTTCTTAACCTGAAGCACTATTTCTGGGTTAGCGGAGTCTGTAACCTGAAGCGTATGTAACCCGAGGTACCACTGTAGCCAAAAATTGGAAAAGTAACAATATTCCCACGAAAACTGACTGGTTAAAAAAAATGATTGAATACTCACAGCTTGCGAAATTATCTGGGAGATTAAGAGGAAACACCACACAAAGAGTTAACAAGGATTGGTCAATATTTAATGATTATCTCAAAACCTATATAGAAAACACAAATCTTCTGACAGAAGTATAAATAAACATAATAAATAGAGAAGTTAGACAAGAGCAAGAGAAAAGTTAGACGAGAGAAAGGAAGTAATTATCATAAAGGAGAAACTTAATAAGCAATATGAAATGCACATAGATTAAAGATTGACAAAATTACACAATGAGACTGGTTAGAAGTCAATAACCACAGTATGTCAGTGTCTTTGTTGGTAGGTAGATGGAAGTGGTGATGAAGGTGATGTATGTTTTGTATGTAATATATGTAATGTAATGTCAAGTGTGTATAGTTTTTGTAATGTATTGATATTTATGTGGAGCCTGTGGAGCCTTCATGATATAGGGTTTATTTACACACATATATGACCTGAGCGTACTGTGGAGGAGTTCAAAGCATTACACTCCAAGAGGATCTCTTGCTTCTCCCATAGGTGTGGCAGCATTGAATGAAAAACAAAAATCAGCAATTCTCTTGACTCCTTTTTGCTGTCTCCAAGCAGTCAGCCCGCCTTGTAATGTGACCCTGCCTCCTGCCTGTCACTGCTAACAGACTTAAAGGATTTTCCTCAAGTCAACATCCTGCAAAACCCCACCCTTCTGGCCTTTTGGCTTACTAACTAGAAACCAAGGCTCAGGGAAGGGCTTCACCCATTTGGCTGCCTGGCATGGAATCTCCTGAGGGCCCATCTGCCTATCCTTTGTTAAATTAATGACTTGGCTATTCTCAGGCTTTGTTCCCCTAATAACCTACACTCCACGAGCTTTACTAGGCTGGCTTGACTTGTATTTTTAACATAAGCTGAATCCAAGGATTGGGTGTTTGGCACAGTTTAACTTCTCAAACCTTGATTAATTCTAACTTTATTGGACCCAGGAATTTAGGGTGTCTTGCACCCCACAAACTCAAAGCTGTATTATTGCAAAAACGCTCATGGACTACGGTCCACTGAATCAGATGCCTGAAGTCTTATCCTGAGCTACAGGTACAACTATGCATGTTTTGGCAGGGAATGTAAGCATTACCTGTGGCCACTTCGCACTATACTTTGTAGATATTGTCATGCTCATCCATTTCTGGTTTGGGCTGTATGGCTATGAATACACTCATGACTTCTTCCTTTGTTGTTATGGATACTGGACATGGATCAGAACATATTGACTGGATTTTTGGATAAATGAAATTGAAGGTTTATGCTTCTCCTTGTTGACTAAAGAGGCCAGAGAGAAAATGGCATATTGGGTGCTGGAGATCGCAAGTATATGCTCAGAACTCATCCTTAGTTAAATGATTGATTGGGAGCTTTAAGAATACAAAAGTGGTTTTCACTAAACTGATGAAGGGCAAGTAAACTGTGATATCCATGAATTCTGGAATAGAAACTAAACCTACAAAAAGCATTTCTGTGTGAAGAGGGTCAGCAATTCTGGCTGAGCAGTTTACTTTGGGGTGGTGTTATCAAAGTGATTGTTTATAGCAGCCTGACTATATTGCTGCACTTTGAAAAAGAAGAGCCCTTTTCCATTTTGCTGACCACATTTTTTTTTTTATAAAATAGATTCCCCCCTTGAATGTAGCCCATACTGACTAGTCTTCCAGTTGTCTGCTGGTATATCAGAAGTCTGGCTCTGGGTATTGAGCCCTTTAGAACCTGCATAGCTTTTCCTCTGACTGTTCAGCAAAGAAATGTGTATAGTGTTGCTAATGATAGACTCTTCAATTCTTTCCCTGAAAAATTGGACAAAACCCTCCAGAGATATCATGAAGAGCCTCTGTGAAGAGTGGAGGATAGAGATGCTGCAAGCAGCGAATGTAAAATGTTTGGAAGAAAGAAAGCTATTGAAAACAAAATGCCAACTAAAAGGCATCAGCCAAGGATACTGTCTGCCTTTCAAATCCTTATCCTTTGTGAGAGAAAAGACAAAAGTTAAAGGCAATGGGGGGAAATTATGCAAAATCACAGAGCTTTTTTTCCTTATAAAAAGCAAGTCCATTTCTGCGTATGATTATACACATAAAAGCTGGAAATAATAACATGGAAGAATATTAAAAATAGAGAGAATGTGGAATCTTTCCCTAGCCAGAAATTCAGAGGCTTGAGGTATAATACGAAAGCAAATTGAGTTGAAAATGGTTTAATGTAAAAATGGAGCAAATTATGCTGCTTACAGTGCAACATACACTGGGAAGACCTGCTGGTAAATTAAGAGGGGCAGGGGGAAGAGACAAAACTGGAAAATATCATGAAAAGAATCAGTTTACATTTGACCCTGCAGTTTTTTTCCTGCTATATTGTGGGATTTGTAGATGCCGGCCAGATTTGTTGTGAAGGAGCAAGAAAGCCATATACTTATTTCACAACCTGTGTTTTTAAGAAACTTATTAAGCTACACTAAAGTTCTCCCTTCAGTATTAATAAAAGGAAATGTTTACACCCAAATGTTCTCCAAATGTAGATATTGTTATAAATTAAGTCCTACAAAGACCAGTAGTGGGTAAAATTATCATGAGTTATCTTGTTCATAATTTCACTTTTCACATCTTATTCTCAAGTTACCTCTTGTAGGATTGTGTCCAACATTGGATAAGCAGAAGGCAGTTTGTGTGCCAGATATCTTCCTCCCCTCCCTTCCTGCTTGCAGCTCCTTCTGCCTCCTCCTCTCAAAGCCTTTCTAGAGAGCTGGAGAGAACATTTTGAGGCTGCAGTGAGGGGATATTAGGTGGAAGGATCTTGTACTAGTGGAGCACACATTGGAAACAACCTAAAGTAAGGATTTTTTCAAGGTATGGTTTTATTGATAGCACTGGTGCCCTTCAGATTGGGTGAGCGAAGCATCATTTTTTATGTGCTGTTTATCAATATTACGTTCAGATGCGAGAAAGGGAAATAGCATATTGATTCCATTTTCAAAAAAACCTGAGATTCTGCTGTGTTCTTAAATTGATGGGAGTTTATTATAATATTTGAAAGTTGGATTGTAGCCTGATCTCAGAAATATACTGTATGGATTCAACTTGAATCAAGAATTTTATTGGGGTTTTGAAGATTGACAATAGTTGCTAAATTGTTGATAGCCTATTTGATCTCTGAAAAAGGGGTCCCACTGTTGATATGGGGTAGCTATATATCTCCTTTTGTTTCATTTTGCATTTGTCTCTCTCCATGGAATATTGGGAGGTTAGAGATAGTTGAAGTAGGGCTGTGTACACATGTCGTTTTATTCTGGAATCAATGGGAATGGGTTATTTGTTTTTTCTACATAATCCACACACAGTCTAGATCAGTGGCATATTTTCTGCCCTTGAAGAGAGTTTCATTCTGAAAATAACAGCTCATTGCAGATTGATTCTGCATTTCCCCACAGTGTGTGCACGATAAAACAGATTCAGAGGTAGGAAGTCACAGTGATAAGAGAGAGAGAGTATCCACACCTGCCCAGTTACACTGTGGGTAGGTGAAAACCAGGGTTTCCCAAACTTAGGTTTCAAGCTGTTTTTGGACTACAGTTCCCATCATCCCTGACCACTGGTCCTGCTAGCTAAGGAAGATGGGAGTTGTAGTCCAATAACAGCTGGGAACCCAAGTTTGGGAAACCCTGGTGTAAACTATGATTGCAATCACCACTTGCTTCATTCATCTGGGACATGTGCAGGGAGGAAATGGCATGCATAACCTAGTCAAGGGGAGGTTTTTCAAACGCCTATCAAGCAATCATACTCACCCTTGTGGGCAGCAGGATCTAGAATCAATCTAGATTGAAAGCAGAATGTTGAAGATGAGCATGAATGATTCCGGATTGAGAGAAACTACATTTTTGTGCTACAAATGGGTTAATGTGTATACAGGGGATCCAATCATATAGAACCCATTTGTCACAGTGATGCTTCTAAAAGTCACATCTTTGTAGTGAGATACATCATTTAGGTGCAGTGCAGTGGTCCTATACCAAAATATCCCTCTCTGCACCCAGCAGCCATCAGGAATTGTCAGTTTCTTTACCGATAAGGAAGCCTTTTTCGGCTATGCAATCACCCAAATCTATGCTTCAGCACACATCCTCATAATTGATCAATTTCACTTGCGGTCAAAATCAGAGAGGGAAAGCTCACAAGGCTTATCTTTTTCATTTACTTGATTCTGACTGCAAATATATTTGGCAGAAACACACAAAAACACCCTCAAGCCACAGCACCAGGGCATCACATCCAGCAATATTGTACTGTGGCGTTTCAAGGGAAGGATTCCGTAACGGAAACAAAACTGTTTACACACTATAAACGATAATGTGGGTTTATGGAGATTGCCTCTAGATAAAATCATCTAGATGGTGGTGATCACAGAATCATAGACTTGTAGAGTTGGAAGGGACCCCAAGGGTCATCCGATGAAGATTAAATAATTTTGTTAGTTCATAATTATCCAATGTGCAGATTTATTGATTTTATTTAGAATCAGCATTTCTATTAGCACACTCAAGGCAGCTAACAATAAGAGGGAACTGCCACAAACCGTGCTCCTGTTCAGGGTTCCAACCAGCAAGTGAAGGTCTGTTTCAGCTGGCCTGCCTTTCATAAGGAAAGCCTTTGATCTGAATCTGTATGGAACTTTATGCTTATGCGATCTGGATTTCCTGTTCCTAATCAGCAGAACTATGGTAAAGGCTTCATGCTGACGTGTGCCAGGGCTTACACCAGCCATGCCTTTTTTCAGGAAAAGCCATTCCATCCCCCTCCCCCGCCAAACTTGCCTCCATCCCCTACTCCTCAGCATTCTGCGGCCATTGAGCATGCTCAGTTCTCATTGAGTTGTTTGGATTTCCCCCTGGGGTTACCCCCCCTACTTCTTCAGGTCTCTGGGTTCCCACATTCCTGCTGTCTCTGCCCTTCTGTGTGTGAATTGAGCTGTTTGGGCAACATTAAGATATGTGCTTGTATAATGAGTTCACTATTCATATATAGGATTTGCCTATATTGATGAGTATTTTACTCTGAACTGCAAAATCTCGCTTAATAAGGCAACAGAGAATAAATATGCACTGGTAACTCTTTCGTCCATTCCACCCCCTCCCCCCAAAGCCTTTATAAAACTTATTCAATGCATGTGACAGAGAACTAAATTTAGCAATACTTTGTGTACAGATACTTAAAAGAAAGGCATAATTACTGTAATACACAATTAGCATAGCTTGTGTAGGTTAAACCATATGCCTTGCATTGTAGAAAATGTGCTTTCAGATTCTAATTAGAACTAAAAATTAACACTGTGCTTTCACCTTAACTCAGATGTATTGTCTTATATATTATAATGTTAATGCAGCTGTTTCTTTGTAATTAAAAAAAACATCTAGATAGGTTGATTTTTTTGTTAACAAAACAAAAAAGGGGGAGAAGAAACCGCCACTGATATCTATTGGTAGTTTCTACAATGAGCCTGTGTCCTTGTTCTATACAATGCAAGTCCAGCCTCTTTGAATAGAATGAGCCCTTCGTTTCTAAGCAGTGATGCACTAGTCACATTGCTTATTGAAAAATATAAGTGGTTCTTCTAGGATTCAAGAGGCAAGGGCACACTTTCATAAATATTTACAATTCATGGTTGGTTGAATGCACCGAGTCTCATTATGGGGTCGTTATATAGCTTAAGAGGGAATCTTATACTTCCTTATCTGGGTGCAAGCCCTGCTGAGTTTAGCATGGGTGTAGCCAGGAATTATATTAGCTGGGGCAAGCTTCAAGTTGGGGAGGGGAGGAGAACCTCAGTTAGTTAAGTATTTTTATTGATTTACTTGATTTAGGGGTGGCAGCTGCCACCCTGCCCCCTCCCCTTGGCTACGCCCATGGAGCTTAGTGAGGTTTACTTTTGAGTAGGCACATACAACATTCCACTGTAAGTCAGCACACACACACACCCTCCTGAATTCTAATGAACCAGTTGAAAATGTAACTGTGCCCTTTGAGCGACAGCATAATTTGCACATGCTCTGATTAAACATATTTGTAAAGACTACTTACTGGCTGCTGGAGGGAGGTGGCGGTTGTGCTCCAGCGTGGCCGTGAAGGAGCAGGCAGAGGATACCATTTCCTCCTCCACCAGCTGCACTAGGCTGTTAAGGTAAGGTTGCCAGACATCCCCCTTTCCCAGGGACAGTCCCCGGATTTACAAATCAGTCCCCTGACAAAATCCATCTATTTAGTAGGAAGTTGAAAAGTGTCCCCGGATTCATTGAAAAAAATCTGGTAACCTTATGTTAGGGTTTGCCCACGATTGTAGCCAATTGCAAGTAAGCTGGGGGGAGTAGCTCTGGTCTGTTTCCTGGCTATATAAGCCAACTGTGCTCCATTATGACATCAGTGGAGGATAGATTTGGTCAGGAGAAGGAGTCATGGAAGAGCGGCCAAAGCAGCCAAAGGCCGAAAATGGCATCCTCCTCCTCAGTGCCTGAAGAATGTGGTGGAGGTGGTGACAGAGACATGTGTGGGTCTCTGAAGCAGCTAAAGATTAGCAGATGGGTAGGCAAACTAAGGCCCGGGAGCTGGATCCAGCCCAATCGCCTTCTAAATCTGGCCCACAGTCAGTCTCGGAATCAACGTGTTTTTACATGAGTAGAATGTATCCTTTTATTTAAAATGCCTCTCTGGGTTATTTGTGGGGCATAGGAATTCGTTCATTCCCCCCCCCCATATAGTCCAGCCCCCCACAAGGTCTGAGGGACAGTGGACCAGCCCCCTGCTGAAAAAGTTTTCTGACCCCTGGATTAGCAGCTGGCACTTTTCAAGTGGTCAAAAAACTTGGTAGTGGCAGAAGTGAAAGTCAAAGGCTGTGAGTCTGGGAGCTCCCTCCCCTCTTTTGCCATGGCACTGAACCAAAGGAACTTTTAAGTGATATATAGACACTTATTAGTGCTGTGAGCCTCTCAGGGGAGACGATGCAGGCAAAAGGGGGCCATGGCGGCTACAGTGGGGGCCAGGAAGTGCCTGAAACCATTGAGGGATACGCTCCTCCCTCCCTCCCTACAGGGGAGCACTATGCTGTGTGGGAGGTGCCTGGGGGCATTGGGCATGAGTGAGGGTGAGGAGGGAAAATGAACAGGGCAATGCAGCGCACAATGTAGCAACTTGGAGGCCAGGTGATTCGGCACCCTGGCATCGTATTTAGACCTGATAGGATACACTTGTTTCAAACTAGTTGAAAATGTAACTGCGCCCGTTGAGTGACAGGATAATTTGCATATCTTCTGACTAAGCACATTTGTAACAGGAAGCATCAATTGGCTTCTCAAACGCCAGTCACAGCTTTTCCAAGACCATTGGATGTTAATAATTTTTATTTCTTTTCTATAAGCAGATACAGGAAGGAGGATTTCACATAAGCACAGAAGTCATGTAAAGTGAACACTTTAGATTTTCAATAAGCACCTATTAAAATGAAACAGAACTGCTTCTCTGTTGTCTCTGTCAAGGTGCAATCCTATGAACACTTACTTATTTTATATATTGAATTCATTTCTTGCCCTGGGAGACCTGGGTAGCAAACAACAAGTGATAAAACAAAACCAGCTATTTGCGAGTGTGTGTCATAGAACTCAGTGGGACTCCATCTGCGTAAACATGCTTATGATTGTGCTGTTACAAAGTACTAAACAAGTTGTCCCATATGCTTAGCTAATTGCTCAAATTGTTATGTATTGAAATGGCTTATTTGCAATTTGTTGTTTCCCACAAACTTTATAAAATCTCCTGGCTTTACTTGGCCTTTAGCAAAGAAGCAAGCGCAAATTATAGATTCTATATGTTTGCAGCATATCATTATTATGTACTTACACTCTCACGCTACCTGTATCTAGGCTACAATGCGCTATATTTATTCACAAAGTGTGGGCTTTCTGTGTACTCAAGAATTCATGCCGGGCAAATAAACAGCACAAAATAGTCTTGATAAAGCATCAAATATGAGTGGATTGTAGTAAACATGTAATAATGACATACTGTGAATTTGTGAGGCTGATTAGTATGTGCTATGTGGGAAAAAGTAGTAAGGAAATATTTAACATATAAAGGCTGTGTTGGGAAAGGAGGATGCTCAGTTGCTTCTAGCTGTGCACAACTATAGATGTTTAATTGGAAATAACTCCTATTATGCTCAATGAGGCTTACTCCCCTGTCAATTTGTTTAGGATTATAGTCTTTGATTGATGAGTGGGGAGTTAGGCAGAATTGTGGTCTTAAAGACATCAACTCTTTTCAGCGTCGCCAACCATAGATGCTGGTGGGAAACCAGCAAACATGACTTGAGCACAACAATACTTTCCCATTCTTTGGTTTCCAGCAAATGAGGAAAGCTTGTCAAAGTCTATACTTGAACATCAACCATTGGGGTTTGGTTCTCATTGGGCAATGTTAGTCTACTTTTGGCATTTAGCTGCAGGTGTGCATGGTGTAATTTGGCTGCATGATTAGGCAATAAGCATGTATGGCAATGTGGTTAGGAAAGGACTTCAGTTTGTTTTTATACAGGAAATCCTTTGAGCCC
Organism: Podarcis erhardii; assembly: GCF_964252035.2. Lineage (NCBI taxonomy): Eukaryota > Metazoa > Chordata > Lepidosauria > Squamata > Lacertidae > Podarcis > Podarcis erhardii. Next base: position 49,323,106 of record NC_138499.1, on the reverse strand, counting down.
TTTTTGTGCTTTGGGCTTTCAAAACTAATGACCCTTCCATTTGTTTAAATTAATATGGAAGAAGCAAGTTGTTACTGTGGGTCTCTTAGGCTGATAAAAAGCACCCCACAAACTGAAGAGTTTGTATTTTCCTTTAAAATAATTTGTGCTCACATGCATTCTGCACATGCAGTGATTTAGTTGGATGCAACCTATAGAATGAGCATGAACCAATCCTTCTGGAAAGCATTAAATTAGCTAAGATAATCATAAGTAGCTTGAGCTGGGCTTATAAGTAAATTCCTGACTAAACAATAGTCATGGAAAAAAATATTTATTTGTCTTCCAAGCCTGCATTATGTGCCAATTTTTCCTCCCCATCAATGGCTTTTTGAACATGGAGAGAACAAGCCATTGTAATTTTGTTTCTTTAAAAATCCTCACTGAAAGGGAGCGCTAACATTTCTATCTAGTCAGATTGTGAAACCAAACTTCTGGCAAAATGTGTGGCAGATTTAACACGGAACGCAGGTGTTTGTATTTATATTGCAGAACGGACAACAGGTTCTGATATTTTTAAACAATATTTTGATCACACATATTTTCTCAGTGGATGAATCAGATAACGGAGGTGAAACTTAAACTGCCTTAAAAACAAAAAAAAAAGAAAGAAAGATGAATGTTTTGCTTTGTTTTATTGTATCCACTCCTCTTATTGCCCTCCACTGTGGCCTGTCAGGAGCATTTGAGTTCTAATCATTCAAGAGATCAACATGCAGACAAAAACCCCAGGGAAATAATAAATAAATAAATAAGCAAGCAAGCAAGCATCAGGAATCAAAGGAAACGCGACATGCCTGGTAAGTCTGCTACAGTTTAGGTAAGGTGGGTGGAGAGGGGCAATGTTGAAGGCTGTGAGCTGCTTCACACTGGACCTGGCAAGTTTTTAATATGTTCCTACCACATCTTTGGGATGCGGGTGGCGCTGTGGGTTAAACCAAAGAGCCTAGGACTTGCCAATCAGAAGGTCGGCGGTTTGAATCCCCATGACGGGGTGAGCTCCCGTTGCTCAGTCCCTGCTCCTACTAACCTAGCAGTTTGAAAGCACGTCAAAGTGCAAGTAGATAAATAGGTACCACTCTGGCGGGAAGGTAAACAGCGTTTCCGTGCGCTGCTCTGGTTGGCCAGAAGCAACTTAGTCATGCTGGCCACATGACCCGGAAGCTGTACACCAGCTCCCTTGGCCAATAAAGCGAGATGAGCACCGCAACCCCAGAGTCAGTCACGACTGGACCTAATGGTCAGGGGTCCCTTTACCTTTACCACAGCTTTACACCCTCTTTCTTGCATTATTTATTGAACACATTATTTTGGGTCCTATCACCTGGTGCATCTGTTATGGCCCTTCAGATATTCGAAGATTGCTAGCATATTGCCTCTTAATCCTCGATACAGCTATAAGCCACCCCAGTCTCTGTCTGTCTGTCTTGGGAGACAATGGAGGAGTACGCCTTGGGGGGGGGTGAAGTCAAACTCTTGGAAGGTTGCAGCACCTGCCTTACCTGTAGAGACTAATATGGGAAAGACATGTTTTGTTGCAATTGAGGCAGATGAAGGCGTCTGGTTGTGCTGCCGCAGATACATCATGGCATTTCTTCTCTCTGCGCTCCTCCCAGCCATTGTTCTTCCTTTGGTGACTGCTATGGATGCGTGACCTGTCTGTCTCCAGGCATTTCAGTTGTCTGCAAGGGATTCCCAGGTTGGCGTTGCCAGCCTTCATGTCATGTCTGCAGACATCTTTGTAACACACAGTTGCTCTGCCACCGGACCTGCTCCCTGAAGCCAGGTCCCTGTAGAGCAACACATCCCTTGGGGATCCTGCCATCTCCCATTCTGTGGACATGGCCAAGCCAACATATGTCACTGAGAGATGTGAATATGCTGGCAATGTGGGCTTTGAAACTCTGTCCTGCCATGTGATGCCCAAAATCTTCCTGAGGCAGCACTTGTGGAGGGTAGTGAGGCGTCACTCCTGACGGTTGTAAGTTGCCCAAGAGTCACTTCCATAAAGCAGCGTGTTCAACATGCAAGCTTAATAAACTTGGTAGACTACTCTGCTGAGCAGTGCATGAGATTCTAAGGGTCGTGGCCCCCATCCAGGACCTCTGTCTCTTCAGGGAGAAATAAGGCAGTGCAGCATCTGCAGTGTCTTTGAAATATAGCTTATTAACAGATATGTACAACCAGTGCCGGATTTACGTATAAGCTAAACAAGCTATAGCTTAGGGCCCCACTCTCTTGGGGCCCCCCAAAAAACTTAAAGGAAAAAAACAACTGGGTGTACATTTCCAAAATATAAGATAAAAAAACAAAATTAAACCTACATACAGCAACAGTGTTTTGTTATGTGCAAATGGCTTTAGATACCTATTAGGTCCATAAATTACCATATAGCATATATCCAACACAAAAAACAGTGACAATTTCTTGTTGACAAAAAACAGCTGGACATATAAAGGGCCCCATTGCCTTCAGCAGCTTAGGGCCTAATCAAATCAAAATCTGGCCCCTCCCTTCCCTGGCACCTGCCATTGAATTCAAAGCCATCCTATATGCCATTTCTCCATTCCTGCTTCTCACCTTCACAGTGACCCATGGAATTCTGCCCCACTCTTTCCCAGCAAACCTTTAGATTTGCTGGTCCCCGCTTGGGGAATAAAGACACGTGGACACAGAATGTAAGGTTAATGGGTAAGGTGAAGGCCACAACTTTATTGATTACAGTGTGTGAGAAGGTATTGGCTTAGGCATTGGACCACAGAACATTAGACTCCACCCACTCGTAGAGGGGTGAGTCTGAGGAGGGGTTAACCACCAGTAGGGGGAGCCTGTTGATGCTAATCCAACTATAGGCTCTCTTCCTGATGTCACCGAGGGTCGTGCCATGGCCCCCCGCCACACGGGCATTGGACAGGATCCACGACTGCCGGATTCATTTAGTGGAATACCCAAAATTGTCGGGGAAGGCGATGGCCACACCTTGCCCCCCGAAACACCAACAACACATTCCAATGCCTAACTGCCAAATACCACGAAAGTTGTGACTGTTGCTACGAGGTAGGTGAAAAAAACCAAGAGGCCGGGACAATTTAGCCAATTGGAAAAAACTCCTACCAGGCCCCCTGGTTAAACAGGGCAACCAACCAGAGGTCCATAGCAAAGTCTCAGGAACAGCTAATCTAAAAGGAGTGGAGGGTGTGTGCGCAATGGTGGGGATGGCTGCTGCAGCGGCGTTTGAGCAGCAAGCCACGCCCCCGCTGAGCTTCCCTATTGGGTGCCCAACCGGAAGCCGTCTTCCGCAACTGCTCAGACACCCCGGCTTGAGAAGCCCCCATCAGCTGATCAGCGGGGAGATAAGAAACAAACGGCCACGTGGGTTGAAGCAAGCAAAGAAAGGAGGAGGGAAGGGGGCTGAAAGGAGCTGGAAAAAAGCTCACGAACGGAGGGGGGGTGGCTGGCTGGCTTCCAAAAGCCCATGGAGCTGAGAAGCAGGAACCGGCGATTGCTCAGGCACCAGGAGAGGGGAAAAATAGGTGGATTAAAGACTGAATGAGCTCAGATTAAACTGGCCAGTAGCAAGAGAACGCAATACCCCCCCTCCAAGCCTCGTGGCAAAGTACTTCCCTGTCTTCCGTGATCGTAGAGACAAGGACCTCTTGACTTGAAGAAAATGTGTGTGCAATGGTGGGGATGGCTGCCGCGGCTGCGTTTGAGCAGCAAGCCACGCCCCCGCCGAGCTTCCCTATTGGGTGCCCAACCGGGGAGGGGCGTGGCACCAGCCCTGGAGTTGAAGCAGGGGGCGGAGCGCCCCCTGCATGACACAGGTATCATCTCCCGCTCACAACCCCTTCCCTCCTGGGAGTAGGAAAGGCTTTCCAAAAGGAGCAAATTTTCCTTTGACATCATGCCCTGTTCCTGTCACCTTGGCAACCTGCCAATTTTCCTCTCTGTCCACTTCGGGGCGGTGGGGGGGGGGAGAACAGCTATTTTGCATTGCCAAACAACCTTAATGACACAGCACTTGGTTCCCCATTGTTCCTTAATGGCTCTGTGTGGCATTTGCCCTCCTAGGTGACATCATGCTGGGTCATAAGGAAAGGGTTAAATGAGTGTGAAGTGATTGGCCAGTGGGAACCCAAGGGGAGGAGTTAGAGTTAGTGTTGTTAAGTAATCAGTCGGGTGTTAGAGAAGGGAGAGTGAACATATGTCTGTGGGTTGGGATAGTTTGATGTGAGAGAGTGAGAGAATCTGTTAAGAGGAGTCAGATAGACAGTTGGGATAATCAGTTAGAAGTTATTAGGAAGGTATAGGCCGGTAAAGAAACTAAGATTAAGAAACTGACAAGAAAAATAATCTGAAACCATAAACTTGTTAAGGCTTATCAAATAAACTTGTTTATTTGGATTAATGTTAACAACTGTCTGGACTCCATGTGTACCCAAGAGAAACGGGTTAGTGGCAGCGGGGAAGCAATCGCAGTGGTGGCACAGGGATCAATAGACCATCAAACGTCCAGGGAGGCTGTGTGATTGCCACACTCTGCTTTTTGCTAGCAGTTTAAAACAAGATTTGACTATTCCAAGTGTGGTCTGTCCAAGGCGGAATAGAGTGGTACAATTACTTCCCTTGATCTGGACACTATACTTCTGTGGATGTAGCCTAGAATAGCATGCCCTTTTTTTGCTGCTGCATCACACTGTTAACTCATGTTAAACTTGTGGTGCACCAAGATCTCTAGATCCTTTTCACATGTACTACTAGTAAGCCAGGTGTCCCCCATCCTATATTTGTGCATCTGGTTCTTTCTTCCTAAGTGCAGAACCTTAAATTTGTCCCTATTGAAATTCATTTTGTTAGCTTCTGCCCAGTTCTCCAATCTGTTAAGGTCATTTTGAATTTTGATTCTGTCTTCTGCAGCATTAGCTACCCCTCAGTTTTGTGTCATTTGCAAATTACAAAATCTTCATAGCATTTTAATCAATAGTGTTGATTGCTGGTAACTGAGAATAAAAACCATAGCTTATTAAAGGAAAAGAAATTGTGTTTACTTGATATGCAGGGACAGGAGTGATGATTTACTGCACAGAATCATTCTACCTCCTCTGAATAAGTGTTGACTGGTTCTGGGCATTTTGATTTTGACAAACACACTTCATCTGACAGCAAAGGCACACAATTTCTGAGGTCCAAAATCATCCCCCAAAATTTCACTGGGGTACCAAAAGCACTCCCCAAAACAGTTGGTGTGATTTTTGTTGTATCTGAGATTGGATGACAGCTCAAACCATCCACGTTGAATGCAGTGCAATTTACCTTTGAGTAAATATGTATTGGATGGCACTGTGAGATGGGCTGAGTACCAGACTAGGACACTGAACTGAAACCTCATTGTCTCCCAACTCAATGCAAATTCTCCAGAACTAACATTTTTTATTTTTGCAGGCATTCAGGTCGCTGGTGATGGAGAATGGGCAACCTAATCCAGCCAAATGCTAAGGGTTTATCAAAACAACAACTTGCGAGTTGTGGAAATTGCCACATTTCCTGCCAAAAGAGATAGCCAAGCTGTCTTTAAAAAATAATCTGGAACACATCCCTGTAATCAAATGCTGCCAATCTCTTTTTAAGAGTTTGGAAGCAATTCAGCTGTTGGCTACTATCCAGTGACCATTCTTGAAAAAATGAGAGTCGAACTGGTCAGATCATGTTGTGTCACATTTAATTGCTTAATATAAGCTGATGGCCATTTTATTAACATGTATCTACAGTTTCCTTTTTTAAAAACCAAAATCTATTTTTATTCATATTTATTGGCTCAGAGAGAAGCTTTGTTCCTAAAGCTAATCAGAATCCAGTGCTTTAAAAAAGGAGAAAAGATGAACAAATTGTCACTCAATTGCCCTGAGCATCCATCAATCACACACTTTAATAGAAATAGTGTCATTGTAATGAAATGTTGTCAACGAATATGTGCCTCTTGCTTTGAAAAAACATGCCTTTGACTTGATAGTTTTTGATAAATGCCTGTGATTTGTCATTTTTTTAATCTTGCAAATGGAGCTCATTGTCTTATGATGAAGCTCTATCCAAATGACGTTATCTCTTAATTATTTTTGCAATATATTTTTGCAGGATTTTTTTTTGCGGGGGGAGAGTAAGACTTTATTGTCTAATTTTCATGATTGATGTGCTAATTTTGTGGGTATTAGATTAGCAGACAATATATATTTTCCATTAGCATATGTTTTCCAGCTGCCTTGATGCAGGGAACATGGTAAAAGAATGCTTGATTTTAATGTTCAGATTTATTGCTCACTCTAGCAGTAGCATCGTATCCCCTATGGGGTGTTTTATGCTGTATCATTCCTTCTCCTGCCTATTCCCACTGTGTCTCCAGGCTGGAAAGGACCATTCAGGAGAAAGCTCTAGTGTATCCCTACAGCAAGAGGGAAAGCACTGTGGGGCAGCAAAAGGGTCAATATGGTCAAGCAAGAGCAGAGGATGTAGGCAGGTTGGGGTTGGCTGGGGAGGGGAAAAGTGAAGGGGGGACAAATAACTGAGCAGGTTCTTACTTGGAAGGCTGCCCTCTTCTTTCCTCTACAGCTGATGCAGCATCAGTGACAGACCTACATTTTGAGGGCCCTGAAGCTTGAACTGTCATGGGGGTCCTTTGCAACCAGCAACGAGGTCTGGGTAACCACGGTTATCATTTTCATTGGGGTTGTTCCACAACACACCTTTACAATGCCTGTGACTCTCAAACGTTGGGATTGCTGAACTCTACTGAACGAAAAGACAGTGATACCTTGGTTCCCGAAAGGCTTGGCTCCCGAACAAATCGGCTCCCAAACACTGCAAACCCAGAAGTAAGTGTTCAGGTTTGTGAACACTTTTCAGAAGCCAAACGTCCGACACTGTTTCCGTGGCTTCCGACTGAGTGCAGGAAGCTCCTGCAGCCAATTGGAAGATATGCCTTGGTTTTCAAACAGTTTTGGGAGTTGAACGGATTAAGTTCGAGAACCAAGGTTCCACTGTAAATCAATTTGAGTCGAGTGACTCAAAATTGGGTCAACTCAGTGCTTTTTCCCCTTAAAATATTTAGGGGTACTCTCATTTTGACTCAAGAAAACCATCAGAAAAAATAAATACAGTGAATGGACAAAAGTACAAAGATTCACAAAATGCTTAGGGGTATGCGTACCCCTGCGTACCCCCAGAAAAAAGCACTGAGTCTACTAGACCCATTTTTTAAAAAGCAATGTGCACTAAAGTCACTTCTGGGGACCCTCTGGGGTTGGGGGTTATGAAGTTTTAGTTTCATTAGTTTCATAGTACATCCACCTCTGTGCCGCATTGCCCATTGACTGATTGATTGTATCGTATTCAAGAAGCTGTGCATCATACTCCCCCTTTTCATTTCATCCCTACAACAACCCTGTGAGATAGGAGAGGCTGAGAGACAGTGGTTGGCCCAATGAGCTTGATGGCTAAGTGGGGATTTGAACCCTGGTCTCACAGGTCCTAGTCCCTCTCTCCACTAAACCCTTGGATGCACGTGGGGTCAGGAAGGAAAGTTTGCCCCATCTCTAACACTGCCAGAACAATGCAGGGCCCTCTTAAGCAGAGAAAACATAAATGGATAGACTCCTCCACCTGCTCCTCCACTCTGCTTCCAGGGAGCCAAGCTGCCTGTGTTCACTGCATCCACAAACGGGAAACTCTTAGTGAATATGATACAGTCACATTTCCTTAGCCCATTCATTTTCATTTTTCCCTGGAGGTGGGCAAGGATTATTCACATGTTATGAGCAAGAAATATTGTGACTTCCGCAAGCCCATCCACCAAGGCTGGGCCAAGCTGCTTGTAAGGTTTTTATTCAAATGAATCACCTCGGTGGAATAATTGTATCTAATTTATGCATATCTAGAATCCAGTACAAATGTCAGCTTAATTTAACTGATAATTATCAGCCCGTCATTATTCTTCTAGAATGTTTCACAAAACATGTGCATATTTCTGAGCCCAACATGATCATTTTGTTGGAAACAAGAAAAGGAAGAAATGCATATATTCAGCTCCACCCTAACCACACATTGTTTTCTTAACTAGGAAACTGGAGCCATGAGTGGCCAGAAATCAGTTGTTGTTGTTGTTGTTACTGTTTTTATGTATATATTAAAAAGCTCCCTTCCTCTGCAATAGCTTAGGTGTCTGGAAGCTAACACTCAAAACCAGAGCTGAGCTGAAATTTCTCAGAAGGCTGTTTTCTTCCCTCCAGAAAAAGGCCACTTTGTGAAGATTCTTTACAAGGTTTTGTGGTGGCTGGCCATTCCCAATGCCCAATAAGGATGCAAGATCCAGTCATTGTGGAGGAATCAAAACAGTGACCAGGTATTTTGTTCTGCTGGGGGCTTGTGGAACTTACCAGAGCTTCTTCTGGGCAGGGTGAGGAGAGATGAAAGCGAGGCAGATCAGACCCTTGGGTAGCTCTGGTGGCTGAGCAGTGGAATATGTTGTCTCAGCATAGGACCAAGGTCATCTGAAAGCTTCAGAAGACTGGAAGGATCTGCCCTTCCAATGTCTACACCCCGCTCAGGGAGCTGCCTGACATCCTTGAAGGACCCATAGCTGATTCTACAGTCACATATTTCTGTGTGGCTGTGGAGCAAGAGAAGCAGACATATCCATCTTCATGCTATGGCAGTGTCAAAGGGGATTCTCAGGCCTGTCTTTTCAAGTGCAGTGACCATAGGTGCTGGCTCCAGGGAACTCTTTGGGCCCCCTCAAACTTTTTTTGAGGGGGCTTCCCCCCATTGTTGAGGACGAACGCAGAGCCGGGTGCAAAGACACGTCAGGACTTCATGTGCATGACACCAGGGGATCATGTTGGGCCCCTTCAATGTTCTTCAGAAGATGGCACCTCTGGCAGTGACCTCCAAATGTGAGTCCTCCTTGGGGTGACACTGAGACCCAGATGAAGGGGTTCCAGTAGATACTGCATACTAGGACTTCCAAAAAGCTTTTAATGAAGTCCATCTCCAAAGACTCCTGAGTAAACTTAGGAGTTATGGGATAATACAACAAGTTTTCTTATGGATTAGTAACTGGAGTAGTAATTGAGACTTTTAATCTCAGGGTTGTGGGTTCAAGCCCCACGTGGGGCAAAAGATTTCTGCATTGCAGGGGGCTGGACTAGATGACTCTGGGGGTCCCTTCCAACTCTACGAATCTGTGAAAGCTCAACATATCTCAGAAGAGCAGCTCTGTATTTCCTGCTGCAAAACCAACTCAATAAATATCAAGACACCATGGGCAAAGATACAAATAGAAAAATATCGACGGAATATGTTTACGAAAACACATAAATGTCAAATAGAATCTGGTGACGGCAGTAAACATTCCCAGCTTCCCCAGACTGTTAGGAAAATCCAGAGAAAATGTTCCTCAGATGTTACAAGCTCATTAAACTGGGCATGCGTGTGAACCAAAGGGACTACCTTATTATGCAAATACACTTGGCTTTTCCTTCAGACCAACATAAAGCAAGTACTTTGAGTTGATACTCTGATGTCTGTCACCACCCACCAGTTCTGCAGTGTTCCTTATACAGATGCACAAACATAAACAGCAGACACAATCCCAGATTAGAGCAGAACAGCAAAAAAAAGCTAACAAACATGATTGGAGAATTTTGCCATGGGGAGAAAAAAATGACAGCTGATTCACAGAAGCTCCTCAGAAGTGGAGACAAGAAACCTGGTGCTTGTCTCCTGAACAACACCGCCATCTGCTGCCCATTTCAATTGGCTGGGGGTTTTTTTGGCCAGATCTTAGCAAAACGTTCACATCCAGAACCACAGTCTTAAGACTTTATGGAACACACACCACTACAAACAAAACTATAATTTATAGTGCCTCCATCATCACATTGAACTGGTTGCAATACCTTTTTTTTTTTGTAGTACATGAGCAGTCAGAAGATTCAGACCAACTCTTGCAAATCTGATTACTTTTAATCATAGAGTTGTAAGAGAGTCTGAGGATCATCGAGTCCAACCTAATATGCAGCTGTCCCATATGGGGATCAAACCTGCAGCCTTGGCATGACTACCAACATGCTTTAACCAACTGAGCTATCCGAGAAGAGAAGGCTAGTGGGACAATTGCACTTTTGTTATTGTGTTTTTAATTTTAAGCTATTTTAGTTAGCCATTTAAGCTGTAATCCTAGCCATGATTTCAGCTGGGCTTACTCACAGATAATTGGGGTCAGTTTTTAAAAAATAAGTATATAAATATTATAGATAGATATGTTATTGGCGAATGCCCAAGAACTATGTTTTATTTATTGCATTTTTATTTCACCCATCCTCCAAAGTGGCCAGAGGAGAATGAATGGTTCTCCTACACATTACTTTCACAACAACCCTGTGAGATAGGCTAAAGTTGAGAAACAGTACCTGCTCCAAGATCATTCAATGAGCTCCGTGTTTCATGGCTTTATTCCTTGGGAATAGGATTGAAAGATGGCATAAAGTTACTTAAATGAATAATGGGTGTGGATTTGATCCCAGTTTTCCCCAGTCCTAGTCTAACATGTTAACTACGACACTGTGCCGATTCTCCTGGCAGGGGAAATGATGTGGTTTCTTACTGTGGAAGATGCTCTGACTTAGGATTTTGCCATGCATCAAAAGATGTGGGGAAGTTGGACAGGATGCCCTCTAGGGGCAGGATTCACTTAACCTGTCAGTGGAAGCCCTGTGCAAGGACTTGTTGCGGGTGGTGCTGCAGTCTAAACCACTGAGCCTCCTGGGCTTGCTGATCAGAAGGTAGGCAGTTCGAATCCCCGTGACGGGGTGAGCTCCTATTGCTTTGCCCCAGCTCCTGCCAACCTAGCAGTTTGAAAGCATGCCAGTGCAAGTAGAAATAAATAGGTACTGCTGTGAAGGGAAGGTAAATAGTGTTTCTGTGCACTTTGGTTTCTGTCATGGTGTTCAGTTGTGCCAGAAGCAGTTTAGTCATGCTCGCCACATGACCTAGAAAGCAGTATGTGGACAAACGCCGGCTCCCTCGGCCTGAAAGCGAGATGAGCGCCGCAACCCCATAGTTGCCTTTGACTGGACTTAACCACCCAGGGGTACTTTACCTTATCTTATGCAATGGGGCTTTCCCCTCCCATGCCCCCTGAAATTGGGTCTGTGGGATGTTTGGAGATCTCCCAGAACAGGGGACAAGTTGAAACACTTGCACAGATGGAACAATTTCAAGAGTGTAATGTTGACTTTCACCCAGTGATTCCATGAAAACAGTAAACTAGAAGTGTTACTGAAAAGGTGAAAGAGAAATTCTTAATGCTCTGTTATCATACTGAGAGAACATTAAGAATTTCTCTTTCAACGTTTCAGTAACACTTCTAATGGCATGAAGCTGAGGATAAACAAGACTGTGTTTGTGTTACACTTGTGTATGTGTGAATCTGCCAGTTTTGGTTTCTCTCACTCTTCCAATATTGAATTCAATTCTCCACATCAGTTTGTTATTTATTTTTAATTTTTAAAAGATGAATAATAAAAACATTCATTTACATTATTGTGTGAATTTCTGCTAACGTACACATTTTTGCAAACCAATTGTCTCAAGTATAGTGCATTAGGTAGGTTATTTTTCAGCAATCTGTGCATTTATCTGCACACTTTGTCCTAGTATATGCATTTTACTTGGCTGGAGAATGGGTGGAATGGGTGGAATCACATATAGAAACTGTTCTGATTTTTTTTTTAAGCATTTTAAAAAATACATTGAATTTTCCATAAGGCTCACCATCACCACCTAGTTTCACATTATATATTGCACTTAAAACACACTTAAAACATTTGATTTGCAGCTGTATAACTAAATCACATTTTTCTCTCCCCACCCCGTTTTCTGGCACGCTTTGCACCCTGTAGAGAATCCATACCTTTCTCCTCCCTCTCTTCACTCTGTCCTACAGTGGCCTCATGAAGCCACTGGTGAATGTAAGTACCGTAGATCTGTTCCCACTCCCCTGCCTTTCCCATTGTGACTTGGCATAATTCATAAAGCATGTCATGTCACGTTTTGAAAGGCCTTTTTAACCACAATCCCCTATCCCCTATATAGTGAACACGCAGTGCCTTTGAAACTCTAATATGTGTATCTAATAGACAACAAAAATAAATACGGAATTCCTTTGACTTCTGTTCTCTTGCTCAGGTTGCAATTCCCTCTCTATTTTTTGGGCTCACTGGTACTTTGCAAGATTACTTTAGATTGAAGGAGCTGTAAGATCTGGATGCATCATTAATTATTTAACATGCATGGGAGATTATTATGTTTCAAGCCTTCCAAATCAGCAACAGGAAGCTTTGTTCATATATCTTGCATCTTGGGACCTTTGTGATATTTTTGTGGAGGGGAAAAAATCAAACAAACCTCTGCTGTCTTTTCAGAAGGCTGCATCCTACCGCCATGTAAGCTTTCTTCTGAACAAATGCTACTAAGGTTATTGGTTAAGAAGGAGAAGAAAGATAAGAAAGATGTTTGCAAGGATACAAGGAAAATCTTTTTTAAAAACTCCCCTCCCATTTGCCTTGCAATGTGTAAATTCGGTGGAGGAAACATATCTCAGCCTATGCTTTGTCCTTAATTTAAAATCCTTTTGAGAAAATTTCAGTGCTGGCTGTGGAATCTTGGTACCACTATCAGGACAAATATTTCTCATTCAAAGTCAGAAGGACAACCATATAATTTATTGCTCGTATGGGGAAATAGTGGGCCAAGTATCCACTGTGGGGAGACAGTGAGTGCATAATTTCAGCCCTTGAATTCACACACATTTTTGATGACAACCGTGGTGGTGTGTATCCAATGAAGGACAACAATGATTATATATAAATAGTTACAGCAACCGTGATAGCAGCACAATAAGCCCTAAACGGCCTCGGTCCAGTATACCTGAAGGAGCGTCTCTGCCTATTCCAAATGGCTGGAGGTGGCCCTGATGCCCTCCACCACTACTGAGGCCGTCATCCGGGTGCTGCGAGGCCTGTTTGCAACGCATGGGTGTCCTGATGTCCTTGTCTCCGACAACGGACCGCCGTTCACGTCACGCACGTTTGAGCGGTATTTTTTGGGACTGGGCATCCGCCATGCCCTAACGGCACCCTTTCATCCATCCAGCAATGGGCAAGCGGAGAGAATGGTGCGCTCGGCAAAAGAGGCACTGGCGCGCCTGGACCGAGGAGACTGGCACGAGCAGGTCGCCGAATACTTGTTCGTGCAACACATCACCCCTCATGCGGCCACAGGGTGGAGTCCTGCTGAACTGCTTATGGGCCACCGCCTCAGGTCACCACTCGATCGGCTGCACCCGGACTTTGCCGTGGCCGAACCCCCAGGCTGTGCCAACGCGGCACGGTCATTTGTCCCAGGAAACCAGGTCTTTGCCCGGAACTATGTGGGGGACATTCCTTGGGTGCCAGCCACAGTAGTGGGAGTCACTGGACCTCGCTCGTACCAGGTGGCACTCGAAGACGGACGCTTGTGGCGCCGGCACGTAGACCAGCTTAGGCGCAGGGTTGGGGACTTGGACACTACCGTGGTGCCCCCAACTGCGCTTGTGGCTCCAGAAGAGACACTTACAGATGGCGAGGCTCCACCTACACCTCCCTCGCAAACTGCCAGCGTGGAGCCGAACCAAGCCGCTGCAGAGGGTCTGCCAGACTTCCCACAGACTCAGACCACTCCACTTGCGGAGGCTCCACCCACAGCAGCGGATCCAGGGGATTTGGTTTCAACGCCACCTAGGGTCGCACCACAGCCTCAGCAAGAACTGTGTGGCCCTCTGGACTTGGCTACCAGTCCCCGGCGGTCTGGCAGAGTTTCCAAGCGCCCAACTTATTGAAAGGACTATGTTGTTGGACATGTATCACTGTTGGTCAAAGTATGGGAAATGTAACCGATATGCTTTTGTGCCTAATTGAACCATTACGCATAGTGCTGTATATAAGGAAACCATTACGATTGTAACTAATGCCTTATCTCGGTGGGGAGGGGTGTTATGTAGTGAAGTTTCACCCTGGGCCAGCAGGGGGATACTGTAGATAGTTTTCACTCAGGTCTGTAGATAGTTTTCACTCAGGTCCACGTCAGTTATTTTAGGTGGGAAACTCTGGGTTGTTGTTGCTACAATGTTGACAGCCGGCTGCCTATAAAAGCAGGCCGGCTGAGCTGTTTGCTAGTCAGTTCTATTCCAGCTTACAAAATAAAGAGCTGCTTTGGAGAAATCGCTGTGTCGTCTGCTATGTCAACCCACAACTTAACAACTCCCATCATCCAGCCCGGACACTGAGGTCCAGCGCTGAGGGCCTTCTGGCGGTTCCCTCACTGCGAGAAGCCAAGTTACAGTGAAACAGGCAGAGGGCCTTCTCGGTAGTGGCACCCGCCTTGTGGAACACCCTCCCACCACATGTCAAAGAGAAGAACAACTACCAGACTTTTAGAAGACATCTGAAGGCAGCCCTCTTTAGGGAAGCTTTTAATGTTTAACAGACCACTGTATTTTAATACCCTGTTGGAAGCCGCCCAGAGTGGCTGGGGAAACCCAGCCAGATGGGCAGGGTATAAATAATAAATTCTATTCTAAGTGAAAACTTACCTGCTGCAAGGAGGGCTCACTGCAGGACAGCATGTTGACTTCTGGTGAATCCTTGCACCTGAGACATCATGCACATGAAAAGCAACATTCAAGGCAAAAAGAACAAAAGGAAATGTACCGGTAGTTTCCATAGATACTGATGACCCTACTATGAGGTCAGGGTCCACCTCCCATTGATTTTTTTTCCATTCAGGGCATTGCTGTGGAAGCTCAAACGGTTCAGTGGAGATCTGACAATGTTGTTGGCTTCTCTCTGTAGTAGCTTCTAGGTTAGTTTGGATGGGAGAGGGGAAGAGTGCATCTGGAAGGTCAGGAGAACGGCAGAAACCTTTACAAGATGGGCTTAAACTTTGGAAGGCCTTGATAGGAAGAGATCTGAGATCTTCAAACTGTGCAAGTTTATTTCTGAAGCTTTGGAGTCATCACTGTGTGTTTGATTTTTCTAGAAGCAATACAACAGTACGGGACTGATACAAGGGGAAATGACTAACACACATCCTGTTGAAAATTGGTTAGTTGCAACTAGCTGAAGAGCCATCAGGTTCTCTGCACATGTGTGGCTGTCAAATGGAATGTCACGAACAAATTGTAGCCTTGTCAGTCTCACATGTCATTGAAACAACCCAACATGTAGGCAAGTGCTGATTTCCCTTTCTAAAGCTCTCATCAGTCTATGATTGAAGCTGGTTCAGGTGTATCAGCTGTTGGCATCTGTCATCAGGAATGTCTTGATATTATCGCCTAATGCTAGCAAGTTTCATAGTTGGCATTCACCAGTCCAAGCACATCTGGCCAGCCAAAGTAAGACAAATTGAAAGTGTGTTTGATGAGCAGCTACATCCCAGCAGGATCACTTTTATTAGCCACTTTCCCCTTTGTTTTGCTTCCTGACACCATCCTGAGCAGTGACATGGGGGTGCACATGTGACTTGAAGATTATGGGATCAGTGGTGGCGTGCAGAAAGACCAGAGGGGCTCCAAGTATTGAAGGAGGTGTTTAAAGCGGAGATAACAGCTTGCTTCTATCAAAGTTTGGGAATGTGAATCTAGCATTTTTCTTTTAGAGCCATCACACAGAAATGATGACAAAATGGCCTACTGTGATCCTGCGGTTATGAAAGTCCATTCAGGCTGCAGGCTTTGCTGAATGCTTTCCCCGCATGTAGCTTTTCATTCCTGCGAAGATATGAAAGTGCACAGTGGAAATGTGAAATGGACATCCAAGATATGCTGTATTTAATCAGCGAGAGACTTCATCAAAAGCACTGTGTGCACATAATGCCCAGAAGTTATGTGCTGAGCTAATGACATATGAGAAGAGAGATTATACACTTTCCAGGAATCCCTAAATATACTATTTGCTAAAATGGGTGGCGCTAGCAGTGAAGTGACAGATACCACCGGGGAAGTAAAAATAAAAGCCATGTAAGAACAACAAAGGCTTGCACAGCCTTCCTGCAGTTCTGATGGATAGTCCTGTTGTTTACCCCAATGAGAGTATTTTGGAATGATACCTGTGGAGGAAAAAAAGTGTGAGAAACTATAATAGTCTCATGACTTAGAGTTCAGTAGTGGCCAGGACACTGAATTGGAAGCTGGCTGAGGAACTGGACCAGGTTCCTATCTCAGCCTGAAATGGATGACCAGGGACAAATGAAACTGAGACTTATAGGGAAGGAACTGCCCCACCAAAACCAAGTTGAACCATTGTACCAGAATCTCTCTCCTTCCCAAAGCAGGAGCAGTTCTGTCTTGCCTGATTGAGTTTCCTGTTGACTCTTGCCAGAGGATCTTTCCACTGTAACATTGCCTGCTTGCACATCTTCATGCAGGTAATCTACTGAGTTGCATTTTCAGTTTAATGGGGTCTCTAAGTCCTTATGATTGGTTATATTTCCCTAGTGCGTCCAAATCAGGGGTGGGGAAACTCATGTCCAAGGGCAAATGTGGCCTTGCAGGTCTCTCTCTCTGTGGACCTTGGAATGCTCTCCATAGTTTTGCCCCTGCCCCTACACACCAGTGGCCCCTGAAAGATGGTCCATGAGGGAAAGTGTCCCTCAGGCTGAGAAAGGTTCCCTAGCCCTGATGTATGCAGAATGAAAACTCCATGTGCATGCTTGCCATGTGCAGTAATCGACACATGTATTTCTCATTAATTCTCCACATTGACCTCTAGCAAGCTACTGTCCTCCAGATGTTTTGGACTACAACTCCCATCAGCCCCAGCCAGAATACTCCCATTTTGGATTTATTGTAACATATGGAAAGGAGAGGCAAGTAACTCTTTGTCATGTGGTGAGCCATTTGGATGCTTCACTAGGACTAACACATGGAAATGCTTTCCATATCACATTACTGGAAGAATTACTGCATGTACTGTTTATTTGACTTCATACGGTAGGAGTTTTAAACTGCTTTTTAGAAGGTTGTTTTAAATTGGGTTTTAATTGTACAGTCATACCTTGGTTTTCGAACAGCTTAGTTCCCGAATGTTTTGACTCCCGTTCCAATGTGACTGTTCCAGTGTGCGAACTATTTTTGGAAGCCGAACGTCTGACGGGGCTTCCACGGATTCCGATTGGCTGAAGGAGCTTCCTGCAGCCAATCAGAAGCCATGATTTGGTTTTCAAATGTTTTGGAAGTTGAGTGGACTTCCGGAATGGATTCCATTCAGCTTCCAAGGTATGACTGTATTAGTATTGATATGTTCACTGCCCTGGACTCCTCTGGAGGAAGATGTGTGTATAAATCTAATAAATAAAATAAATATTAGCATATTTCTGCTGTAACATAGTTTATTAATTTTAATATAGTTTATTAATTTATTGAAGAACTGTTTTGGATACTTATTTTCCACAATTTTTGAATAAATGGTTTGCCTAGGATTGCTTCCTTGTATGTGAAAATTGTGATTTTGTCTGTGGTTTTCTCTTTCAGGCCATGGATCTTAGAGGATGTAGCAGTTCTAATCAATCTTGAAAGAATCATTACACTGAACATTTTGTCCATCTTTCTGCAGGGAACAATCACAGAAGCTATTACACTCTACAAAGATATCAGAATGAAGAAAACAAAGGGGTTTTTGTGTGACAGTACTAACCAGTATGGAGTACCAGCACCCCATTTTTTAAAAACCAAAAAGAGCAGAGTAAAACAGTTGTATTTGTGTTACAGAAAGCTATGGACAGAATAATCTAATAGTATGAGATCATTTACAAATTGAGATCGTACATCACAAGGAGTGTAAATCTTCTACAAAAGTTTCAGGGGAGTAGAGGGTGAATCATAATGCCTATCCCAGAATCCATTCTTTCCCCTTCAAATTCACTAAAAGTTTCCAAGTTCATTCCAAATTCCAATTTTGGGAGACAACTGCATTTACTTTCAGTCTCAAAGCTGGAGGAGTCACGGCATCCTTAAAGTGTAAAAGCCTGGAATCATCACTGTTAAACAGTGGGTGTACTAAACAGCCTCAATGGTTTCAAAAACAATTTAGATAGAGGTATTGAGGGCGTGATTTTGAATACTAGCCCTAGAGATGTGCATCCTGAGATAAGGATCAGTTTTTCTCCTGTTCTCTACTTCTCCATCTGTCAAATATAATAACACTTAAGTTCCTGAATATTTCACACACAAAATTCCTGTTTTTGAGATTTGGTTATTTTATTTTTGCTATTGTATGAACAAGAGACTCAACTAAAAAATTGTGCTGAGTTTTTATCCTATATCCTGCTTCTATTACAACGTGTGGGGATGACAGAATGTGGATGTTTAACTGAGAATGTTTTGTCAGTGGACAATTGATGTGGCATTAATTTGACTGGGGGGGAATCCACACACATCTTAAAAATGTGTGAAAATACTGTAAAAACCTTTCTGAATTTGCTATAGTTCACAGTCGCCACCTAGTGTCACAATTGTATATTGCACTTTACAACACATTCAAAACGTTTTATTTGGAGCTATATAGCTGAGTCCTTGACTGTTTTGGTGGTTTCCTGCTCCAGTACACCCTCCTCCTGCTTCCTCCTCCTCTTCTAAGGCACCAATGACTGCCTCAGTTAGATGTGGACTTATTTGAGATCAGGGGCAGCTCATGTTTGGACATCCAAATATTGTGGGAATATGGCTGTTATCATCACTGACTGGAGACTCGACTACATTAGTAAAGAAAAAGTGCTTTATATGAGTTATAACCCTGTGACACCAGATGGCGCTGTGGAGTCCCATCTTTCGCCAACAGGATTTCCCTTTATGAAGTTTACAACGTGTTTAACTGAATCACATTTTTTTATGTGTCTAGATCCGGTCTGGGACTGTTGGGAGTTGGAGTCAAACAACAAGATCTAGAGCGTCTAGAAAATAATCTCCTAGGAAGGTTTAATAGATGGATTTTGCTTTACATGCAGAGCTTTTGTTATAGGACTGGAAAGGAATGTTTCCCTGCACTGGATTAACTATCAACTATTTATTGTTTTCAGTCTGTCTGTGCGGCTTGCCTCCATTTGGATTATTTTATCAAACCATCAGTTGAACAGCACACTTCTAGGATGGGGACCCCTTGTTTCTACCTGTGGGATGTAGCAGATTTGTGATCTGTGGGATGTAGAGTTTGTGATCTGTGGGATGTAGTGGAAGAGTTTGTACTCTGTGTGTTAAGCAGGATCTGCCTTCTGAGAAAGAAAGCCTGCACTATATGATCTTTCTTTGTCTGGGGTTGAATTCTTTTCCATATTTAAAGAAATATGACTACAATCATTTAGCACAACAGGATTCAGTTGCCAGTCTTGGCCTACTAGCCCGCCTGCATGCTCACTATAACCTCCTTTGTGGATGCGTGATTGACAGATGCGAATACAAAAACTGCTTAGCTGGCCCAGAGTGCCAAGAAACATTTTGTGAACAAGTGAAATGCGAGGCAGAAAAGCACACAAAAAACCCTGCAGATGACTGCAGAGTTTTGTTATTTCACTGTATCTGTGGTATGTTTGAAAGCACTCTTATCCATTCTGTCAGCTACAATGAGGCAGGCATCCAGAAATTTCTATTTTCAACTCTGTTGTCTCTCGTCGGGCTTTATCAATACAACATTCTTTATCCTTGACCTAATGACCCGTTGCTATTACGTTCCGTGAATGTGGACACTTTTGGGTCTAGAAGAGAGAACAGGTTGCTGATGAAATGGCACATGGAAGAAATCTTGGTGCTAAATTTAGATAAAGCTTGACTTAAAAAAAAAAAAGGGGGGGGGAGACATTTTCAAGGATGTGTTTCCTTTCCCAAGCCAGTCTGGTGTACATTTTAAGACTTAAAATGTGCATCAGGTATTGGTGGCGGTGTTGGAGGGTGGGGGAAGTATATCAGATAAACTCCAGATTGCCTGCCAATATGTGTTTGTTTAAGCCAGATCTTTCAGATAGATCAAAAGAGGCCTAAATTAGTTGTGTGATAACTAGTCTAGTCTAGTTGCCTAATCTAATTTTGTGCTTCTGGAAAAGCAAGATACAAGCCCATTCAGAAAAATTGTCAATATCTGCAAGGCAATCAATTGTATTAGAATTGAGCGCTATAAACAGTTGAGTGTTAACCCAGATGTAGGGTTTACCATTCCTTTAATGGCAGTAAGAGATTATATTAGTATATTCAATTACATTTATGAGAAAAGGCATTACAAACAGCAGCACAGCCTTTTCAACAAACTCAAAGATTAATAGACACACACACACACACACACACACACACACACACACAGTACAGAGAGAAGGTCTTTAATGAATTGACTCCAATATTTTTGAAGCCTGTTGTAGATTCATTTGTTTTTGAACAGAATTAATGCTGTATTAAAATAAATTCCTAACGTTTTTATTTCCCAAATGGGAAAGGGTTATGGGTGCGTCACAAGATGGACAAAGATGGTATGCACTGATGAGTAGTTAGTGGTCTCAAGGACTTTAATCAAAAGTGAATTAATTTTCATTTGTGAAGGGATTATTTTTCTATATATGCTTTCACTTGATCGGGGATGATCTAACACTATTTATAGGTCTGTATATCAGCCTGCTCTCAGAATGGGAGTTTGTTTACTTGTGAACAATTTCAGGACTTTCTATAAACAGTATGTGTGGGGTCTCTGGAGACAGTTGGAGTATACAAAAATACAACACTAAGAAGACTATCTGTAATGTGAATGCCATCATCATGCAGCCCACTGAGGTCACATCATAAATAGATAGATAGATAGATAGATTCTTTATTGTCATTACACAAGTGCAACATTGCACAAGTGCAACGAAATTGGATGCCATCCCTTAAAAACAACAAAAGCAAAACAACAACAACAACCAAACAAACCACATTCCAGCCACACCCATAACATAAAGCATAACATAAGGGGATTCATAGAATCATAGAATCATAGAGTTGGAAGAGACCACAAGAGCCATCGAGTCCAACCCCCTGCCAAGCAGGAAACACCATCAGAGTACTCCTGACATATGGTCGTCAAGCCTCTGCTTAAAGACCTCCAAAGAAGGAGACTCCACCACACTCCTTGGCAGCAAATTCCACTGTCGAACAGCTCTCACTGTCAGGAAGTTCCTCCTAATGTTTAGGTGGAATCTTTTTTCTTGTAGTTTGGAACCATTGCTCCGTGTCCGCTTCTCTGGAGCAGCAGAAAACAACCTTTCTCCCTCCTCTATGTGACATCCTTTTATATATTTGAACATGGCTATCATATTACCCCTTAACCTCCTCTTCTCCAGGCTAAACATGCCCAGCTCCCTTAGCCGTTCCTCATAAGGCATCGTTTCCAGGCCTTTGACCATTTTGGTTGCCCTCCTCTGGACACGTTCCAGTTTGTCAGTGTCCTTCTTGAACTGTGGTGCCCAGAACTGGACACAGTACTCCAGGTGAGGTCTGACCAGAGCAGAATACAGTGGCACTATTACTTCCCTTGATCTAGATGCTATACTCCTATTGATGCAGCCCAGAATTGCATTGGCTTTTTTAGCTGCCGCGTCACACTGTTGGCTCATGTCAAGTTTGTGGTCAACCAAGACTCCTAGATCCTTTTCACATGTACTGCTCTCAAGCCAGGTGTCACCCATCTTGTATTTGTGCCTCTCATTTTTTTTTGCCCAAGTGCAATACTTTACATTTCTCCCTGTTAAAATTCATCTTGTTTGTTTTGGCCCAGTTCTCTAATCTGTCAAGGTCGTTTTGAAGTGTGATCCTGTCGTCTGGGGTGTTAGCCACCCCTCCCAGTTTGGTGTCATCTGCAAATTTGATCAGGATGCCCTTGAGTCCATCATCCAAGTCGTTGATAAAGATGTTGAATAAGACCGGGCCCAAGACAGAACCCTGTGGCACCCCACTAGTCACTCTTCTCCAGGATAAAGAGGAACCATTGATGAGCACCCTTTGCGTTCGGTCAGTCAGCCAGTTACAAATCCACTGAGTGGTAGCATAGCCAAGTCCGCATTTTACCAGCTTCTTTACAAGAATATCATGGGGCACCTTGTCAAATGCCTTGCTGAAATCAAGGTAGGCTACATCCACTGCGTTCCCTTCATCTACCAGGCTTGTAATTCTGTCAAAAAATGAGATCAGGTTAGTCTGACATGACTTATTTTTCAGAAATCCATGCTGACTATTGGTGATCACAGTATTCCTTTCTAGGTGCTCACAGACTGTTTGCTTAATGATCTGCTCCAGAATCTTCCCTGGTATTGATGTCAGACTGACTGGGCGGTAATTATTTGGGTCCTCTCTTTTCCCCTTTTTGAAAATAGGGGCAACATTTGCCCTCCTCCAGTCTGCCGGGACTTCGCCTGTTCTCCAGGAATTCTCAAAGATGACTGCCAGTGGTTTGAAAGCAGATTCATGGTGGCTCCCATGAACACTAAGTTAGTTGACCTTGAAGAAGAAGAGTTTGGATTTGATATCCCGCTTTATCACTACCCTAAGGAGTCTCAAAGCAGCTAACATTCTCCTTCTCTTCCTCCCCCACAACAAACACTCTGTGAGGTGAGTGGGGCTGAGAGACTTCAAAGAAGTGTGACTGGCCCAAGGTCACCCAGCAGCTGCATGTGGAGGAGCGGAGACGCGAACCCGGTTTAGCAGATTACAAGACTGCAGCTCTTAACCACTACACCACACTGGCTCACACCACACTTGACAACCTATTATCCAGGCTTTGGGGAACATTCTAACTCAGGAAAGGTCTTAATTCCTTGAGGTGTGAGAAGCTTTTGCTCACATGCAGATTAATGTCCTTGCACAAAATTGAATCAGAGCTTTCGCAGGGAAATAAATAGCCTGGCGAAGACACCCTGGTCCCCACTTTCAGGTTAGCATCAGCGAAAGAAAGCGACTTGGAAACACAGTGGGGGGAAATTACTTTGCAGCATTTGAAGCTGCTAATGTGAACTTAGGTAAAGGGACCTCTGACCATTAGGTCCAGTCGTGACCGACTCTGGGCTGCAGCGCTCATCTTGCTTTATTGGCCGAGGGAGCCGGCGTACAGCTTCCGGGTCATGTGGCCAGCATGACTAAGCCGCTTCTGGCGAACCAGAACAGTGCACAGAAACGCCATTTACCTTCCTGTCGGAGCAGTACCTATTTATCTACTTGCACTGGCGTGCTTTCAAACTGCTAGGTGGGCAGGAGCTGGGACCGAACAACGGGAGCTCACCCTGTCACAGGGATTCGAAAACGCCAACTTTCTGATCAGCAAGCCCTAGGCTCTGTGGTTTAACCCACAGCGCCACCCGTGTCCCTAATGTGAACTTAGTCTAAGTATTAATCACCACATTAAACTGAGTGGCAAATCTACCTGGACAAGTTCATAGAGCCTGTGATATAATAGTTCTTTCACTGAGCCTTTCCCTGTTTTGAATTTCCTTTGTTCATCCTTAATACATTTGAGACAAGAGTTTAAATCCATTGTCTGGGCATTGTCTTCCCTCCTGAGTTTGGAGTTTAAAAACTCAGCACCAGAGTCAAAACAGGAAAATCAGCCATATGGTTTTACTTATATGTGTATCTTGCATACTTGACCCATAAGATGCGTTAAAGCACATTTTTTCTATTTTGACTTTTCTTGCTAATCACTCTGCTCTTGGGGTTTTAAATACACTTGCTGCCTAGAGTCATTCCTTAGAACCAACTAATAAACATGTATTTGCATCCATAAGAGAGCTTGCAGGTAAATGTATCTCACTTTCATGCATTCTATTCCAACCAGCACTGAGAACATTTAATCTTGTGCCTGGGATAGGCTTAACATCTCATACCCTATCACAGCTATAAATGGAAATTTCACACTATTAGAAAGAAGAGGCTCTTAGATTTCCACTGTGACACCAGGGTTCATTCTATTACTGGAAGCACTTAATATTTAGAAAAATGTATATATTTATGATCTTTTCTGCTTTATTATTTAAGTGCTAATCATGCATATTTGCATTCATAGACTGTGTTTATAGCCTTAAGGAGAACAAATATAATTTTCTACAATTATTTTAGCACAATAATAAGCAACATTCCCAAGTTATGGGGAATACAGAATTATGATGCAGTAAAAGCCTTGTCCCCCCCCTTTTTTTTAAATGAAATGTGCCTACCTGAGTATCATGTAAATGCTTGCCAGTCATTCTTTCTTCCTTTTAATTCTTCTCTTATTAGAAGAGTAAATATTGATACAACACCTTGGGCTTACTGTTCCTGGGTAAAAGAGGATTCATCAAGAAAGGGGATTTCAGCATCGTAGACAGTAGTTAAAGCAAAAGATTTGGAAATACGATGTGGGTTTGCATGCCAAAAGGCTTCTGTTATAAAGGCTGCAATCCTGATTGCAGTTATGTTGCTTAAATCCCAATGAAATAAGGGAATTAAAAATTAATTGAGCAGAACTGCAGTTCATATGCATAAACCTAAGAGTATTGCGCACTATCCTACATTGTTTTGCATGTTCCTGTAGCAGTTATAATTTTTGAAACTGTGGATGAGGAAATATCTGTGTTTTTAACTAGAAATACAAGGCACATTTCATTTGCAAAACTACTGAAATTTTGATATGAATACCAGGAGATTTTTATGCCCTTCTTTCAAATTCCCCAACAACTATTTATACCAAAATCTCAGTAGTTTTCTATGTGAAATGTGCATAGTATGTCTAGTTTAAAAATTAGGTTGAGGAACTAAAAAATAAGAAACATTTTTTTCCATGCAGATTTTTTTATTATTATTTAATTTAGGCATTAAACCAGGTTGGAAAACCCTTGGCCCTCCAGCTATTGTTGGGTTCTGACTCCCATCAGCCAGCATGCCCAATGGTCAGGGATGATGGGGCTTGTAGTCCAGTAACATCAGGGGAGGAGGGCACCAGTTCCCCAGTTCTGCTTTAGTTCTTTTCTTAAACTAGGCAAAGAGAACCCATGGGTCTCCAGATGTTGTTGTGCTACTACACCTTTCATCATTCCTGACCATTGGTCATGCAGGTTGGTGCTGATGAGAATTGAATCCGACAACATGTGGAGGGCCAAATGTTCCCCATCGCTTCCTTACAGTGCAGCACAACCCTATGTATGGCCAGTTTTGTCCTGTTTCCTGGGAATGCTCTCAAGCTGGTATTGCCCCAGACCAATGCATACATGCAGTTTGGCTCTGCCGGGAGGTTGGGATGGCGGTGGACAAAATGAAGCAGGGCTCAGTGCTAATGTGAGGGGATAATTTGCCTCATTACGAATGTGCTGGAACGTGCAAATGTGCAGTTCCAGTTATTTGGTTTGCTGTTAACAGTGCAGTCCCATGCATAATTACACAGATGTAAGTCTCGCTGTGTTCAGTAGGGAGCACTCCCAGGTAATTCTGTATAGTATTGCAGCTATAATCATGGGATTCCCGCCACCCCCTT
Organism: Podarcis erhardii; assembly: GCF_964252035.2. Lineage (NCBI taxonomy): Eukaryota > Metazoa > Chordata > Lepidosauria > Squamata > Lacertidae > Podarcis > Podarcis erhardii. Next base: position 49,297,472 of record NC_138499.1, on the reverse strand, counting down.
TACAGGAAGATTGTTTATATTTTAGTGCTTCATCCAGTTAAACTGTTTTATTAGGACAAGGGAAATATTATTGTTATTCTGCACCATCATCACTTTCAAAATACTGGTGTTCTGCTTTATATTCTATTCCCTTCTTTATCCACACATCTCACTATTTTGATTTTTTCAGATAGATTAGCTACTGTATGGGGATCTTTTCCTTGTACAGTACCATCTGCTGTTTTTCATCTTGTGAAACAGAACCCTAAACATTCCTGCAGTGCCAATTTCTCTTAAGCTGCCATACAAATTACAATGGGGAGATATCACAGCCAAATCATATCATAACTAACTTCTATTGCCTAATCCTTATTAGCTGATAAACAGATATCTCCCCGGCCCAGTGATTAATGTGACAGCATCAAATGTACAAATGATGCAATCCTAAACTCCCTTACCTGGGAGCAAGCCCCTTCTGAACTCAGTGGCATTTGCTTCTGAGTAGACACGGATTGGATTACTCTGTAAAAAAAACAACCCCTTAACATATAACTGTCAACAATGGCATACAAGAGCCAACATTCAGACATTTGAGATGGATATTTTAAGTACAATTATCATCCTTAAAATTAGAACCCATTTGTATGTATAAATAGTGTACGCTCATGTGCGTTTTAAAAATGTTCTTGCTGTGACCCCACTTTTCAGCCAGGCTCTTGATCTTACATGAAAATACTGAAAAGCCATATTTACATAATAAAACCAGCGTTAAAAATAAGCAGCAGGACATACATTAGCATACAGATAAATGAAACTAGTAGATTTAAAAGGTCTGGACAGTGAAGAGAGAGAGAGAGAGAGAGAGAGAGAGAGAGAGAGAGAGAATTGGTTCCATTGTAGAATTGCTCTTACTCTCAATAAGTTTCTCTTCAGCCAAAATCTTCTATCCCAACATAAGCCCATTAAGTTGGCTAAGTCTCTTTCAGGCAGCAGAACTCAAGTCTTTGCCTTCTTCCAGGTGGCATTGCTCTTCATGCTTCCCCTTACGCTTCTCTTTTTCATGCTAAACATATCCACTTCTTTCAGTTGTGCCCCTTAGGGCTTGTTTGCCATAGGACTCACCACCTTCAATGTCATTTCTTGCACTGACATAAGTGCTACCAGAAAACTCTGTCAAAACAAGAGTTTTCTCAATCCATTTCTCAGTCCATCAGCCTTCAGGTCTCTCTGTGTGTTTCCCCTTTGCTATATATTAAATGTACTAGCTCACTGTATATTTATTTCAGGATACAGAGCCATAAAAACCCAAATACATCCCTATATATATGTTTTGTAAGAAGAGATGTAAAGGAGATATTAAGGGCACCCAACCAAAGATAAACTATTTTAAGCCCCACTGATTTCAATGAGACAGTGATGAAATATTTGACTTTGAAATCAATCGGATTTACAAAGTGCTGAATTTGGTGGCATTGTGCCCCAAATATATAGCAAAATACCCAGTGGATTTTTGTATTGTATATTGCATTAATCAGGCATTGACAATTCAATCCTATGTATGATGTGAGTATCACTGAGTACAATATTGCTTATTCCCCAGTAAGTGTGTAGAGGGGTTGCAACCTGAGTTGATTAATTACATGACACTTCTTTCTTTCTTTTTGTGCAGATACTATTCCTCAGTCTCATATGCCTTCTCCTTCTCCTTAATTGCATCCAGGGAGCCAGAAACTGCTGAAGAAGTACCGTATATTTAGGACTCCTGAATTTCCCTTCACAAATAGCTCCAAAGTGAGATGCAAATCAAGTTTACATCCTCTACAATCTGGGCAGCCTGCTCACTTTTGAGGTATTCCATTAGCACAACATTCTCAGGCAATATACCCCGTTCTGCATCATTACATCTTGTGCACCGAAACTGCAGAAGCTGCTGACGACATCGGTTTTAAAAGTGCATTTCACAGATACAAATTCCTGCTTCTGAAGTGAAGGTTTTCTTTTTAAAACAGCTGTCATGAAGTTAAACGTTACCCAAAGCTTGTATTCACATTCACAACTGTCCCAGATAGATAAGTTCTGGTCAATTGCCAGATTTTTCCTTTTCCGCTTTTCCTAGCAGTTAGGGACCTAGCCCATACAATAGGTGAGGGGATAGCCCTGCATTTTGGATTTATGAGAAAGGCAGGTAACCTATTGCTTCTTTAGAAAACATTCATGAAATACATTTCCACAAGGACACTAGGTAGAACCACCTCAGACAGGCATCATATGAGATGTGCCCAGGCCAAAATTTTAAGAAAGGAGGCAAGTAATGACTTCAAGCCTTAGAAGGTTTCTCCTCATAAAAAATAGCTATTTGGCTCACCATTTCTATACACCTGGGCAGAGAACTGGGCGGTTCTCATGCAGAAGCCCCATTGACAAGGGGTGTGGATCTGGCCATGCCCCCACTTCTCACATCATAAGCAACTATACATTCCATCAAGTACTTGTTGTGATGTACGTTACCTAATCCCTGCTTCAAGATTTTGAGGTACTAGTCGTTTCCATTCTGGACATTTTTCTCAATTGCTGCAAGATTTATTCACCACCTCTTTCTACAATATCTTTTTAGGTAGCAACTTGCTTGTCTAGGATCAAACACACTGGAAAATTAATTGGACTGAACCACAGCCAGAATGTAGTAACAGATAACGCGGTATAGGTCACGGAACAAAAACACATTGCTTTGTAACCAGATCAAGCTTTCTTCCTAAGGAATCAGTTCAGCTTCTTGTGGTTAGGATTTCTATAGCATCCCCCCCGCCCTTGGTACAAGACACTAAACAGGAGTTTAAAGTGCCACTGAACTTCACAAGACCATCACATCACACTACATCAATATGCTTTATATTATTGTTATTAAAATCTGACAGGTGGGAAAAGCCTGAAACTGCTGTTGGCTCTGTATTAATCTGATTACAGCTGAATAAAGAGAAATATGTCAATCCCTGGGGTTCCTCCTCACCCCCTGCCATCCTAAAAGATACCTCAGCACTGCAAGGATACATACTATTTGGAAAATACATCCATTGCACAGTCAACATAAAGTCAATGTACTTGCTCAGGTGGGGGGAAATATTGCAACCGTACTCCAACTCTTGATGAGTGCAGTAAAAGCTACTGATCAGAACTATTAAAGAACTCAGTTGAGACATGGCCACCAGGTCTATCCCAAGCAAAGTGTACATTTATGGGAGCTCGTTTTTATCTTTGAGATAGCTGTAGAGTGCATTCAGTCCTCCATCTATAATCTGTGGCAGTGGCTTGGACAAAGGGTTGTGCACAATGTGTAGCCCCTTATCCATTGGATTCCAAGCAATTTTTGGCAATCGGCGCAGCAAATAGAGTTCATCTGGAAGCATTTGAATGGAATTGTAATCAACATTTAGCAGTTCAAGAGCAGTGACTGAGCAGATAGACCTTGGCAAGCTGCGAATCTTGTTATAATCAGCAATCAAGATCTGCAGGTTGACTAGAAATTGGATACTGTCTCCAATGTTTTCAAGCTTGTTGCAGCCTACATGTAGAAAATCTAAATTCCGCAATGCAAAAACACTTAGGGGAATGTAAATGAACCGATTGTTGCTGAGGTTCAGCTTTCGCAGGTTTATCAGGTCTGTGATGCTCGAAGGGAGATGGGAGATGCAGTTGTGAGAGAGGCTCAACACTTCCAGCTTCTTGCAGTGTCCGAGTTCGGCCGGTACTTCCGTCAAGCAATTCATGTTGACAAATAAAACCTTCAGGTTCCTGAGCAGCCCAATCTCTTTCGGCAGAGACCTCATGCGATTCCCACACAGGTTCAGCACCACCAACCTGTCAAGTTTTGCCAAAGCAGGAGGAAGGACCACCAGCTGGTTGTGGGAGAGGTTCAGTTTCTGGACCTGTGGCAATCCCCACAAAAAGTCAGGCGTCCTTGTCATCCCTTTCATGATGAGGCTCAAGCTGACATACTGCAGTCCACGCTTCAAGAGTGCTCTTGGGTCTTTCCCAGAGAGGAGAGCGTCTTCCCACAGAGGTAACTTCTGACTCCTCTTCAACAGCATCGTGCTTTTCTTCTCTTGGTTCTTGGAGTTCCTTCCACCCATAAAACCTCCAGCTTTGCTGCTTCTGCTGAGGGAGATTTTGTTTTATGGGCTTCTGCAACTAACACCTGGCAAAAGGTTTCAGCTTTCAGGAGTTTCATAAAAGAAGATCAAGCCAAGAAGAAGTGCAAAGACTTTGAAGAGCACCTTTCCTGCTAAACAGCCTCTGCAGCTGCTGAAAGAAGTTTCACTTTTCCAGGATGGGGCTTAAAGATGTTTTCCTTGGTGCTATCTGCTGTCATGACACACTGGCGACTGACACTTCTGAGCAAACCTGTTCCATTCAAGCTGAATGCCACGAGGCAGCTGTCACTGTCATTTTGTCTGGGGCTTTATTGGAGAGATACGCATCCTCATTGCAAAGAGGTCACTGCAGTGCTGTATATAACTTTACCATGTCAGCTTTCTTGGATATCTGGAGCATGAGGTAGCAGCAGGACAATTAGGAAGAGTAACTATAAAAAACATGGAGAGAGGATGATCCCCTCCCCTCTCCCAGTACTGTTTATTCAGCTGAGGAACAACCTTCATAATAACTTTAATATCTACAGCTGCAATTTTTTAAAAAGAGGGAATTCCACACATAAATTTTATTTTCGGATTCAATTTTATTCAAATTCAAAAATAATCCAGGATGCCATTTTCGGAGGTGAATTCAAGGACATGTGTACTTCTGCTTCCCCATTAAAATGGAAAGAAAGAACTGTATACTGGCATGGTGCCCCAAATTTCATCTTTACTCCCAAGATTTTGTGGGTTCATGATATTGCAAATGGATTTTTTTCTGACTACAATCCTACACCCACTTACCTGGGAATCAGCTTCACTGCACTCAATGGACCTTGTTTATGAATAGACATGTATAAGATTGCACTGGTAACAATTTCTAAAAGTCAGCACAGTTAAAACCCGCAATTACTTCCTTTGGGTATAAAAGTGCTTAACTTTGAAAGGATCGTACAGATCTGAATGAAGACAATCAAGTTGACCGATTTGATTAAAATAAGCAGGAATGCACCTGCTTATTTCAGATAGTGTTTGACCACGGGCAACTACCATGGAGAGATAAATCACATTTTGCTATGCAGCTGGGACTCCTATTCCAAAAAAGAAACACAGCCTAATGCTCTGAGAAAAGAATATGTTATCAACAGATTTTCACTTAACAAAACAAAACCACCCTTTTACAGGCACATAGATATACAAGTGATAACTCTTTCTATATATTCGGAAGACAAAGCCATTCTGAAGAGTTTGCCTGGAGTCACACTACAGTTCAGTACCAGCTTCTGACTTCCAGTTCCCTTTCCATCCCTTTCCTTTGGACCATGATGCCCTGAGGGCAGAGAAAATGAAAGAGAAGTTGAAAATTAATTGAGCAAATACAATCTAATTCTAGCTGGTATTAAGTTTAAAACAACTGCATGATTCTTAAACTGAAAGCACCCTAGACTTGATGTTTGTTCCTCATAAAACAAAAAAACTTGAAAAAGGAGCAAATCAGTATGACCAGAAAGGATGTGGATTCAGCCAATTGCATCTCAAGTTCATTGAAATAATGAATGAAAAGAACAGGCATGGAAGTAATGTAACCAAAGCTGCTTCATAGGGTTAATCCTGGAGTCATGACTGCTCTACAAATTTCACAGGCAGAAGTTAAAGAAACTCTGGAATATCAATAAGTCATTAAAAAAAAACAAAAAACAGACTGCAGGCAGACTCTATTAAACCATGTCCCACTTAGTCCATTATGGCTTTGTCTTAAATAGAGAATACTGACAGTTCATCCTTTAATATTTAAACTATTGAGTAGCTCTGGCTAAAGATAACACATTGATGAGAGAATCCCAGTGGTCCACTGTAGCAAAATATGACAAGTTCTCAACAAGTCGTATTTTTCAAGGCATTCATCCTCCACCAGTCACTGTAGCTTGCTGGTTTGTCTGCATCCCTGGTTCTGGAAAAAAGAAAAATACTGATAGCGGACTTCCTAAAGGCACCACTTTAGGGTTTGTCTATCATGTCATATAATGTTCCACTCTCCTTGGTTATCTCCCTCTCTCTTTAATTAGTGCCCAGTTCTGTCAGGTAGGAAAAAGTGCACGGCCATATTCTGAAGAGACAAATTATAAAACAAAAGTCTCAGAAGTTGCCAATGGAAGAACTGGGCGATAAGCCATAGAGAGATAGGAGCCTAGTAATTAGAAAAGAAAGCAAAAATAAAAAGAACAAAAATTTGAAAAGGGCAGAAAATCTTTACTTCTCTTGTCCGTACTGTTTTTCATTGAGAATGATCCCAAGATGTAGATTAAAAGGAACAAGAAACTGTAGCAGAATGGAGCCCAGCAAGTGGGAAGAACTTGGTTTCAAATATTGCACCTTCCAGTTTGAACAGATTATCTGAAACCATATTTTAATGAGCAGTTCAGACAGCTTTTTGCATTCATTATGTCTGTTCTCTGCATTTCTTCCACTGTCTTATACAAAATAAGAAACCCCATCCAGCAGCACAATATTATACTTTTTGTACCATGAACTGAAGGAAATTTTGTTCAAGGATGGAGAGTCCACCCACTAAAGGGGCCCTTAATTCAGGAGGGGAGAACAAAGGAAGAAAGATGTGCTGTATCCAGATCACTCTGCTTGGGCTGAGCCAACCTGGGCTGATTTAGTCTGGATCCTGCCAAATTCTCCTGATTCAACTTGGGCAGATTTGGGTCACAGCCCTGATTTGTGTAAACTACAACTGTGGCTGTTCATGGACTGTGATAGCCTGACCTCAGTTGTCCATGCTCTGGACTGTTGCAAAACACTCTATATGGGGCTACCTTTTTAGACAACCCAGAAGCTACAGCTAGTGCAGAATGCAGCTGCTTGGTTAGTGAGTTGGAGCAGCCTAATGATAGGGTTGCCATACATTTGGAATTTCCCGGATATAGCCGGAATACTGCAGTGGAAAATCCAGGTGGAAATCCAGGTTTTGTGACTGTTTTAAAATGTTTTTAGATGTTTCTAATTATTTTTAAAATGATATATCTATATATCTATATAAAATTTAAATTGTATTGTTTTACTACTTTGTTGTTTGTAGCTTCTTTGGGAAGAAGGACAGGACAGAAATTTAATTAATTAAGTGAAACAAAAGTTAAAGCTTCGAAATACTGTTTTAATGCCACAGTCTTTAAGGAGTGTACAATAGGCTTAAAGCAGAAAATCAGTTCAAATTAACCATAACTTCATAAGAACACTTAAAAATGTTGAAATAAAAATGTCTTTGCCATGCACTGGAATTTCAGCAAGGAGGGAAGTTCAATGAGGGGGTCTGCCTGGTCTTAATATTTGGGAGCATTGTTTTGATGGCACAAGCCTATGATCTGCAGATGGCTGATATCCTCTCTCATCCTTTGGATCCAATGCTATGAGGTTTGTCAACAGCAGAAGGATTACATAGAAAGACAGACAAAGCCACCCAGAGTGGCTGAGGCATCGCAGTCAGAGGGGCAGGCTACAAATTATAAAATAATAATAATAAATAATAATAATAATAATAATAATAATAATAATAATAATAATTAAAGCTTACTCACTGAAGAGGAATGCCACAGAAGAAGAGGATGAACCAGGCAACTCTAGTGCAGAAGGTGAAAGGTGACTTTGGAGAGGTTGCGTAAACAGTTTTCTTCCGTGGCAATCAGGGAAGAGAGCAACAGTAAAAGGGCGCTGTGTTTGACACTTACCAGGCAGTGTCAATCAAAAGCTGTGAAAGATCATTTAGAGGTGAAGAGGCTGCACATAGCCTACAGAGTATCACCAATGCACAAATTGTAAGACCGTGGAAGAAATTTCTGTCTGAAAGCAACATCAATACCAGTCTGATCACATTACTAAATGATGAGTGGCAGAAAAAAAGATTATAGAGAGAAGCTGGGGGAGAAGGTGCTCTTCACAACAATCAATGGGAAATCTGTAAAATAAAAAAGACAGCAGCAAGGAGGTGCCTTCTCCCTGGCGTATGCATGAAGAAGGGGAATGCAGGACTATGTCTGCATGCATCCCTTGCTACTGAATAGAGCTCTGCTTTTGCTGAAACGTATGTATTGGTTATGTGCCTAGAATTTTGTGACATAATTGTGGCACAATTGTTCCTGAAATGAGGTGGTACAACTTGCAGCACTCTGACATTGGGAAAATCACCTCAAGGCTTGGTAGAGATGCATGTAGGGCTTTGATTAGGAAGCATGCACACACTGGATAGGATCATGCAAGTGCATTTGCCAGTAAAGGCCCAGCTCTGACAGCCTTCTGGCACTTCCCTCCCTGTGAGAAGTGAGGTTACAGGGAACCAGGCAGAGGGCCTTCTGGGTAGTGGTGCCCACCCTGTGGAATGCCCTCCCATCAGGTGTCAAGGAAACAAACAACTGACTTTTAAAAGACTTTAGAAGGGAAGTTTTTAATGTTTGATGTTTTATCGTGTTTTTAATATTCTGTTGTGAGCCACCCAGAGTGGCTGGGGAAACCCAGCCAGGTGGACAGGGTATAAATAAAAAGTTATTGTTATTGTTAAAAAATAGTCAAATGCCCTGCAAAATTTTGGAAAACATATTATGAGTTGGAGGAAGAGTGGAATCTGTAAGCTGATATAATGGAAAAAACTAGAGACAGATGCATGTTGTCTTTATACTCCCAAACTTCCTGGAGTGAATGTCAGTGATCTAAGGTACCACATGTACTTGAAAGGTAGAGAGTTGCCAACTGCCACCATGCAGGGATTGTTTGATGAAACATGCCCAATGTGCAAACTATCAGGCTGCGATATGGAACAGGTGTTTAGAGCAGGACTCAAAAACACCAAGGCCTGTTGGGAGGCGCAGGAAATTGAAAGTCAGAGGTGCAACTGAGCAGCTAGCTGTACCCTTGATGAAGGGCCTGTCAGGACCTGAGACCGTGCTCAGTCTACTACCCTGCAAGTGTGAGCTTTCAGAATGTGTGTGCATGAAAAATGGGCTCATGTACAAACTAACCAACTTTAGTAACCAGGACTTAAGTTCAGAGGACAATGAACATTGATTTGAGAAGGAAAAGGTGATAATTAGGATGACTAATTGGAAAATGAACAAGTCAAACCATATATGCCCCCATGACAAACTAAATAAACATTTCATTTAACATGTGAAATTGTGAAGTTTCTTGTGAAGTTGCTAAAGTTGACAGTGCCTTGTTCAGGAAGATAGCAGTGGGCTGGATTCAATTCTATGGCATGTCATGGGGAACATTCCCCTGCTGGCATACATGCATCATTTGAGGGTGACCCAGTGCTTAGTTTTTCATAATTGTGGACTGAGGTTCTTTTGTGTTAATGTACTTTGCATAAAACAACACATCCCTCCCCCTGCCCAGAGAATAATGGTGGACCATTGATGGAGGTGCACAATGTGGGGTACTATAATTCATATTTTGTGGTGTTGAGTCAAATAAATGATTTAGGCTATTCACAGAGCTCTTTGTTAAATAAGGTTTTGGGAACCAGGAAGCAGCTTCAGCATCATAAAGAACACATAACTGCAAGGCCACTTCCTGTCTTCTCACTACTGAGGTATAAATCTTGTAAAAAACCCCACACTCAACTTGATTCAGCATACATGGTACCAATTTCCACCCGTGTACTATAAGCATGAAAGTGGCCAATCTCTATATTGTGTATCCACACATATTTTGCAGGGGAAATATTTCATAGTAAGCTGGATATTTCTCACATTTTGTGGACAACATTTTACCGATGGATTCTAGCATTATGTACAGGTATGTCATTATTATGTTCCTGATGATTTCCACTACTTGAGAAATGGTTCGGTTCAGTTTTATTTCCATATTGGCCATAGGCCATATTATGTTCCTGATGATTTAATGTTGAGAGCATGGTAGATTTGTTGCTGTAATTTTTCCTCTGCCATATATTTTGCTACAAATTGTAATTGCTTATATAATCTCTCTGAGACATGCTGCTTTAACAGTGCAATCAAACAGTGCCATCTAGTGGATATCTACACTTCATTCAAAAGAAAAAGTCCGAAGCATTTCGTGAGGAAGATTATTTAAGCAAGCTTCCAAAAGAATTGAGAGACGATCGCTTAGAGCAGTGGTTTCCAACTGGTGGTCTGAGAACCCCAGTGGGTCTGTGGCACCATTCATGTAACAAAAACTACCTAAGAGATATCAACATTTTCAAAAGCTTGCCTTGGCTTTTGAAAAACAAGGGGTCTGCAGTACTTAACTAACTAGGAACCACAGGTGTAGAGGAAGGAAAAAGAAAAAGTTATTTTAACTATAACTGGAATACAGTGCAATAAAAAATATCTACCCTTTGCCAAATACTGTTATGTTTGTCTTTTTGTTAAATACCTGACAAACTAATAGATTAATTATTACTATATAGCCATTAAAAAGCCATTAAAAAGTTTGCTTCATCAAACTTGAAATCCCAGGGAGCAATGCAATCTCTATAGCACTAGAGCAGGCACCCCCCAACCTGCAGCCCTCCAGATGTTTTGGCCTACAACTCCCATGATCCCTAGCTAACAGGAACAGTGGTCAGGGATGATGGGAATTGTAGTCCAGAACATCTGGAGAGCCGAAGGTTGGGGGTGCCTGCACTAGAGAGAACCTTTAGAAATGATTGTTTCAATTGCTGTCCTCACTTCACTGTTCTGCTGTAAAACAAAAGCTTCAACAGGAGCACTTGCTCTCTCCACTGGGAAGTCCTCCTGAGCCATCAGGAATCCATTAAATTCCATCAGCCTCCAAGGGCAGACCATCTGAACAGGTCCCCACCTCTGAGGTGGGAAAAGCTAGACCAAACATCACCACAAATTGGTCTGACCATGACAATGGAGCAGTATCTACCCCTTCTACTTCCGGACCACTCCTCTTCCCATTTGGAGCCAAATTGAGTGGGTGTTGGACCAATGACCATTTGAGATAGTCCCATGTTTGCCATGAAATCTTATGGCCTGAGACATCCTCAGTGTGGATGTTGAAGTTGCCCAGGACCACTATCATTATCAGAGAAGTTGTTAGTCAGCAGAATGGGTGGTGCATCAACAGTTTCCCTAACCTGTGCCTTTGGCCCTGCAATCATTCTCCAAAGAGGAGGAGTTTCCTGGTGATTTGACATCACAAAGCCAAATAAGACTAAAGGCAAGAAGCATTGTCCTGCCTCTGGTGGCCCACCTGCCAACAGTACTTCTATCTTGTCTGGATTGCTTCCGCTATTCCATCCAGACTTTCATAGCTAACAGTGTTTCCACTGCCTCCCTAGGATCAGATGCAAATGAGAAACAGCTGGGCCTCATCAATGTACTGATGACTTCACATCCCAGTCTCCAAATGTCTTCAACCCAGGGATTTCATGCAGATGTTAATGAAGTATAGGGGATAGAATGGAATCCTGTAGAGCTCCACGAACCACAATCCAAATAGTCCTCCAGACCCACCTTCTGGATCCTACCCCTCAGGATAGGATCCAGTTCAGTACAGTGCCACCAGGATCTGTTCTGCCAGGTGTCCCAGAAGAATGCTGTGGTTGGTGGTACCAAGTGCCATTGAGAGGTCAAAGAGAATCAAGAGACTCACACCATGTGTGATAATATCATGAAGTCAAATGGGTGAGGATGGTTCCTGCCTTCACCTGGAATACGTAAGGATTTTCATTTCATTTCGTTACCTCCTGAGCAACTGCCAAAATGGGAGCTGCATAAACCCTGCACCCAAATGGCATTGGCCCTTTACTACACATTTTTTCCACTGTAAATAAATAGTGAATAAAGCAACAATTTCAAAGAATATACTTTATTTACAAGAGCCTGTTTGAAATATGATACAACTGTTGCAAGCCCGCAATTAAATGGAACAAGATACTGTGTGTGTGTGGGGGGGGTCTTTTATGCCTAGCTTTTAAATAACTTTCTAACACTGACACTTTTAGTAGAAGTAATAACTTTAAGAACAAAAATAAAGATACTGCACTTTATAGAACTGGTTTTAATGATTTTAAAGAAAAAAGCAACATTTTGGTTTAATCTGCAAGGGAAATTAAGCCACTTTTTTGCTAGTTATGCAAAGAGAGGCAATAATCAAATGATAATGCTGAATGGCTTGTTATACTTTAATACATATCAATCAGTAAAATCATACAAACCTAATAAAATATCAGTTTTTATATAACAAAAAACAGTAATGAATGTTTTTAAACCAAAATAACCTGTCAGTAATTTCCTGAAAAGAATAGTTTATCTTGCTATATTTTGGGCAATGAGTCAGCTATATTTTGGACAATGAGTTCCACTGGTAAGGAGAATGATTTAGAAAGTCCTGTTGTGTTCTCTTTGTGAATTAATCAGCTGAAAGGGTTCACAGAAGGCCCACCTTGGTTTTAACTGTCAGGAGCTGGGCCAACACTGGCTTTGGAGTGGTCCTGTATCACTTCAGGCCTGAGCTTCTTTACATGCAAGGTCAATCAACAGAGAACCATCATAGAGCTTTTGCATGTGTGTGCGGGGGGGGGGGGGAGAGAGAGAGACTTGGACATCACCTCCCAGTGTTTTCAGTAATTTTGATTCTCCCTGGACCCTTGGGTCTCAGATCCCTTTAAACAAGTGAAACGTGACACTATATGTCTTGGTTTATTTCATGCTAATGAAAGGAGACCTGTGGTCCTCCAGATATTATTGAACTACGGCTCCTATCATTCCTGACTGTTGTCCATGCTGGCTGGAGCTGAAGTTCAACAACAGCCAGAGGCCCACATGTTTCTTACTTCTGCCTTAAGCAGAGAATACTATGCTGTCGACTGGTCATCAGTGGTGACTGATAGCCACTGAAACTAGTAGCAAAGTAAAACATGGAAACATGGACTATTAGACCTTTGAAATATCCACTTCTAAATTGCTTCCAAAGTCCCCCACTTCCTTTAGCATAGAAAGAAACAGGGCTTTTTTCCCCGCTGGATCTTGCCGGAACTTAATTCCGGCACCTCAGGTGGGCACCACTGCCATTGTAAGAGAACAAGGGAGGTGTTCATTGTGAATTCCAGCACTTCTTTTTCTAGAAAAACAGCACTAGAAAGAGACCACACATCTGGCAACTTAAAAATGATTTATTTACAAATTCTTCAAAGGTCAGATTCATGTGCTTTTCCATACGGCAGAAAGAAAAGATTGGCACTATGACTTAGTTGCAAAATGGTAAAAGTTTCTAAATTTTTGGTATAGAAACACAAAGATGGCTTGCTAAAGCCACATGGTCTGAACTTGGAGCATGCAGCTTTGATCTCCTTACAGGTAGGATTCACACTGTGGAATGAGAGATAACAAAGAGCTTAGTATCCCTTCCTCCCAGAGGTGAGGGTGTGTGACATAGCTAAGCCTGGCAGGACAGTTTACTCTATGGTCTTAACCCCCTAATGCATTAATTAGAGATACACTTGTTGCTTATATGAGGCTGATCTATTCCAAATGAGGTTGGTGTGGTACTGCTGCATTTAAAATTAAGACTTAAATAGAAGCACACTCAAAGCCGCTAGGCAGGAGATGAAAGATAGAAGAATATTGTCATGGTAAATGAACAGCTAAAATGTTGAGTCAGTGATAGCAACTCAAGCACACCTGAAAAGTTTTTTTTTACTTGTCTCAGTGCAGAGACTGATGATAAAAGTCAGCAAGAGAATTTATCTCTTGAGACTCCTAATTAGGTTCTGATTCCACATGTTTCTCATTCTTAGTAACATGACTCTAATCAACAGCTCTTGTTTACACAGAAACACAATCTTTATAAATTACTAAATCCCCTTTACCCAGCCTTCAGTTTATACTGAATACATTTGCAAGTTGTCTTTTCCTACTCATCAAGATAGCAAGATACCAGGTCATCAAACACTAAGGCAAATTTAGTGATGGAATTATCTTAAAGCAAACTCTAGAATTATTTCAGATTAGATTCACAATGCCTTTCAACTCACAACCAGAAAGTATGTAGAAATCTATAATTTCATTGTTGCAGATGCTTTAACAGAATTGCAACCTAATATATTTTGGACAGGATTCTGAAGCACCCCCCAATATAATGGGGACACAGTCAGAAAACCAGCTTCTCTCTTAACCACAAGTTGGGCCAGTGCAAGGTATTTTGGCACCTAATGCAAAATAAGATTCCATTAAATGTCCAGAAGCCATTAAATGTTCTGGTATTTGAATGGTACATCAGTAGTGATAATGAATCATCATCTAGTATTGCATCTGAGAGCAATAAACTTTCATAGAGGGAAGGGGACAGTTTGCAATACCTCGTCACTGCTCCCTGTCTCTGCCTAATAATATAATATGGTACAAAATGGAGAAGCATTTATGTGGTTCACTGTCAGTTTCCATGAACATGTGAACCATGTTATAAATGCATATTCTGCAGCTTTGTCTTGGTTCATCTATTGTTTTAGACTGATCTTTTTCAACCACTGAGTTTCCATTCAGATCCAACTTTTTATAGTTATCTCATGCTAAAGATCTACATGGAACCATAGTTTTAAGTTCAATGAGTATTCAGGTAACTACCTACTTCCTGTCTACCCAACTAAAATTTTTCATAGAAATGCATTCTAAATCTTAAGAGGCAATTTAAGGGTGCCCATCATCAGGACATGCGACGACTTGCTCCTACATCAAACAGCACCCTAGGCAAGGAGCATCTATCACATTCACTCTATTGGTTTAATATTTTTAGAATATTTTCTTTATTATCACAGTTGTAGCCCATTTCACAACTATGATGCATGGCTTAACTTTGTTATAGAAGGCAACATGTATCTGGATCACCATCACTCATGATACTAGGTATTGCATAGGCAATGAGGTTTTTAAAAAGGTGTTGTCAGCTTTAAATGTGAAGATAAAATGTTGGTACTAGATATGTGAGATTTGAGTGGCAGGCTCCCTGATCCCAGGCCAGGCACCTCAGGCTTGGGCCCTGCCTGCCCCTAAATTTGGCCCCTGCTGCTTAATTTATAAAGAGGTGCTGGTGCCCATCAGCCTACATCAGAACTCCACCAGCTGATCTACAAAGCTCTGCCCCCTAATGTCAGGTGTGCAACTGCCAACTTTGGGGTGCACTCCTAAAAATGCACTTTTCATAAGTTGTGGATATCCTTCCAAACGTGAAAACAAGTTCTGGTTCTGAATTGCAGCTCAAATCAAGCTCCAAGGTGAGAGAGCAACTTTTCTGTTATGGCTTCGGATACACAGTGGAATTAAATGAACATTGTATATGAATACTTCTCTGTCTCCCTCCCCATGTATTCACTGGCTTTATCCTGATTTAAGACTATACAAAGCGTCATTCCAACACCAAATGCCACTTCTCCTTTGTAACACAGGATGTCCCGGGGTGGGCATTTCACATGGGTAGGATAGAGCATATTCTTCGTGTTCAAAACACCCTGTCTCACAACGGATTCCTTGAGTTGAATGCAAAGCTTGCAACGTAACTAAACGCAAGCGGCTCTACAGTCATTGTTCTTGTTTCCTCGGGAGATTTCTCTTTTTTTGGGGGGGGGGGGGTCGCGGCACGTCGGCTTAAAATAGCTCTGAGCGGCTCAAGAATGTGTCTCCCCTGCGCCTACCCCAGCTACTGCTGGAACGAACCACGAGGGGGGGGGGAGAGAGGGAGAGAGGGAAGGGACGACGCTGTGGCTGGGAAGGGGCTCGGGTAGTCCAACCACCGCCCTGGGAATCTTGGGCTGGAGCCTTTGGAGGGCAGCTTTGTTGACTCGCGGGTTCCCAGAGGAGGAGCCAGCCCCGAGCCCTCTGGGAGAACCCCGCCCTTTGGGGAATGGTATCTGCCCTACCCTCTCTCCGCTTTCGAGGGACGGAAGGCTCACTTGCCGCAGGGGGCGGCAGAGGCGGGCGGCAATAAAGGGGTGGGCTGAGGGAGGGGAGAAGGAGGAACGGGGCGGGGGGGGGGGGATTGGCGCGCTGGGCGAAGCAGCAGCAACAAAAAGGCTCCGGGGAAACTTTCCTCTCAGGCTGAGGCTTCCCGCGCTTCCACCTGTGGAGCTGCTGCCGCCGCCGGCGAGCAATCCCCGGGGGACGAAGATGGGCTGCTGCTGCTGCTGCTCCTCCTGGCAACTGGCGCTCCTGGCTTCGCTGCTCTTCGCCGTGGCCGACGGCCAGCTCCGAGGTGAGGAAGCCGCGCCGGTCGGGACTTGAGGGACTCCCGCCCCCCCCCCCGCGGAAGGTTTAGCGCGGCGCCTCAGAATGGCAGTGCCGGGTGGGGTGGGGTGGGGTGGGGGTGGCCGGCCGAGCACGTGCGAAGGGTGCCGTTGCAACACGTGCAAAAACGGACTCCGGCTTTCCTGCCCCGCCGCCTCGCTGGGGTTTCCCACTTGGAGGATGCGACGCCTTCAGGCATTCCTCGCCACTCCCCCCCCCCCAATCCCCGGCCACTCACTTCGACGTCCTCTGGGTGGTTTGCAAAGGCGAGCCGGGCAAGGTGCGACCAGCCTGTTTCGGGTGGCTGCCCAGGAGCGCTGCCCGAGGGACGTGGTTCTTGTAGGGGCAAAAATGCACGTGAAGGCTGGATTGGGTTTTCTCTCGTTAGGGAGAGAAACCCCTGGCGATGCCACCAGATTAAACATAAAGAAGAGCCATTATTGTCTGGCTACCACGTGTTTAGAATGTAGCTTCTTGTCTCGCTTGAAGAAAGCAGATGGTGCCACTATGGGAGACTTGGCTGGGCGCGTCTCTGGTTTCTTTTGCACTTTTTGTAGATGTGTGTTGGTGTGGGTCAAAGTCCTCTGCCCCAGCCGTGGCAGGGATCTTTCTTCCCCTGGCCTTTCCCAATGGCTCCCCGTTTGGCTTTCCTCGCCTCCTCTCTCTTCTTCTTCCAGGACTTTCTGTTTGCAATTTGCATCCCCCCTTCTTCCCCTCTTCTCTTTTCCTCCCCTGCCTTTTCTTTCATCTCCTCTGCTGGCGGTGTAGTGGATTCCAATGCTCGCCTTAGCTGTTGAGGATGAAGGGGCCGCCGATTTGCTTTGTGGCAGATGAAACTTTTTTAGGGGTAGGGAGAAGGCTTTGAAGTGAGGGGGAAATCAACTGGTTTGGGATTCCCCCTACACATATGGGTGGAACTCAAGAGATTTTCTTTGTTACGGTTTGTATGAAAAACTTTCTTGGCATTTTTTTAAAAAAGTTTTTAAATACTGTTTGATGCTGTTGGCCTGCTTCCAGATCAACATGTGATTATTTCGGGGGGGGGGGGGATGCTTTTCACAAATGCTCCCTCATTGTCTGCTAACAAGGACAAGCAGCCAAACTTGACAGACTTACCCCTCCCTCCTCAAACTGTTCTTTTCTTTCTGGATGGACAGAGTCAGGCATTCAGGACTGCTAGGAGGGGGGTTCACTTGCCATTGTATCTCCTGGAGGATGCTGGGCTTTTCCCTGCCCCCAAATGCCTTGTTTCTGGATTTTTGCTTCCAGCCACTTTGAGAAGTAGATAGATAGGATCTGGCACTCACCCACAGGCTGCAAAAGGGCTACTGCATCCCAGACTAACGATGCACGTGAACGATGGGGTCCCAGGGAAAGGACACATTTCATCAAACTGCTTTTGTGTGGCGCTGAAGCAAGTGTGTAGTCAGCCATTCAGAGTAGATGATGATGGCATGCCTTATTATTGGGGCTGGAGGGTGAGAGAAACAGAGCTTGGGAAAATTCATTAATATGTACATTCTGTGTCTATGATGGCTGGAAACCCTTAAAAAAAAGAAAGAAACACGACATTTTTGCAGTGTGTATCACATATGAAAGAAGTAATTCTCAGCAGATTGTAAGTTGCAGAGATTGCATTCATGCATACTGAGTTAAATTTCTGGCAGAATTTCTACACCAAAGTTAGGAAGGGATAAGAGGCAATCTGTAGCCAGGCTGGAAGCATATGTTGCTTTATCTATGTCTCCCATCATGACGGTGGCAAAATGTGCTCTTTCATCCATTGGCACACTACTAGTCATGCAGGGTTAGCCAATGTGTCACCATCCAGATGCTGTTGGACTCCAACTCCCAGCAGTCTCAGTCAGCAGGACCAATCACCAGGCACAAAGGGAGTTGTAGTCCGCATTAAGGCAACCACGTTGGCTACTCATAATATAGGGAAAGGTCACATTGGGTCATACTGATGTCATAATTGCTTTGCTAGTTATTGCATGAATACTTTAACTGACAGCACAATCCTATATATGCCTCGTTAAAACTTAATCCCTGTGAGGTAAATTGGTATAAGAATGTAGCCTTAATTAATTTATTGACACACATTATTAAGACCCTAGTGCTATGTCTTCTCTAAAGCATTGGGGCTGGCACATACATTAGCTCTGCATGAGGCATGTGTTCCAATGTGTGAGCTAATGCTGGACTAGTAACCTCATTGAGAACTAAGGATCAGCTTCCATGAATGGAAACATACATTTTCAGAATTCTACTCCAGCAATATTCCAGTTCCCTCTTCCATAGTTTCTCTGCTCATATGGATAAATCATTTGTGTGAGTTGTTAAAAGATGCAAGAGGGCCAGCTGAAGTTACCTATGAGCCAGTTCCTCTCAATTTTACCAATGACAGATTAGCCCATTCAAAAGAATTGCCCTGGGGCCTCAGTTCAATTAGTCTGGTAGAGCTGCAAGTGTGATGAAATAAAGAATAAGGCACAGCAGAAAGGACAGATGAAGACGAATATGTAGCACATGGTCAAGGCAGTGTTAAAATCACCATCGCAAGCATTGTTAAGCAGCTGGGTGCTCTGGACTAGTGCATAAGGAGTAGTGTGTGTATGTGTTTTGGTAAAACGCACATGTTTTGTGCACCAGTGGAATCTTGGGGGGCTTTATTTGCCTAAATGGATCCCGCATTATTTTGTAATTCTTTGCTAGTCACATACACCTTGGCTATGTGCATTAAGCTGTTAATAGTGAGTATGGGAGCATCCCCACTTTAAAGGCATGGTTGATATACAGTGGTACCTCTGGTTACAGGCGCTTCAGGTTACACTCCGCTAACCCAGAAATAGTACCTCAGGTTAAGAACTTTGCTTTAGGATGAGAACAGAAATCGGGTGGCGGCAGCGCGGTGCAGCAGGAGGCCCCATTAGCCAAAGTAGTACCTCAGGTTAAGAAGAGTTTCAGGTTAAGAACGGACCTCCAGAACAAATTAAGTTCTTAACCCAAGGTACTGCTGTATTTGTATCAAACCAGAAATGGCACCATGTGTGAAAGTGGAAATGCAGTTGTTTCTCTATTGCAGAGATGGGGAACTTGCGGGACTGCAACTCCCATGTCTGCCCATTGAACATGTTGACTGGGGCTGATGGCAGATGGAGTTGAACAACATCTGGAGAATCACAAGTTTTGTGTAGTGTAGGTGTTACATCACATGAAAAATAGTGTTGAATGTGTAGTGAAAGAAAGAAGCACTGGTTGTTTCTTCAAATTACATTAAGGGTGGGTTTAAAAGTGTATAGGCATAATAAATCCAACAAGTTGTTAGACATATTTGAACATGACAATTCTGGAAACTTTCTAGCTGTTAGGCCCATTGGCATTCTGGGTACTTATTTGCTGTGTTTGTTTTTAGAGATGACCGCATGTGGGAACTGAAAATTGTAATCATTAATAGTAATAAGTGAACATTTCTTGGTCAAAATTCTAATCTGAGATAAATTTGACCCAGATAAAATAGCATTTGGCACATAAGAATCTGCTGAAATCTTTATTTGACTTCTGTTGATAACATTAAAACAGTGATGGGTTTTTGTGCTGTACAGGAAATGAGTTAAGCAATATCCTACAAAGAAGGTATGATACATCACGTGGTTTGTGTCATCTGGGATTTGCATCTCTGGGCTATCTTCTTAATGAGGCAAGACATGAGGAAACAGACAACTTACTGACCCTGCTAAACAAACTAGAAAGCAAAGACTTTATGGACCTGTAAACAAGCAAGAAGAATTTTAAGCTCTTACAGCCTGATATCTGGTGCCTCTGTAATCATCTTTAAATCTTATATGAGACTTTGAGCCAAGAGAGAAGACTGTTCTTCATCCTCCTTTCTGTAGTGCCCAATGAAAGCTCGGTATCCTTGTGATGAGTTGTATAAAGTGACTGTATAAAGTGCCAGTCTTTATTTTCATTTTTCCTGTGCCACTCCTGAACTGGCATCAGATAGGTGAATAGGAAGGCAGTAGTTTATAAAGCATTTCATAACCAGCACAAAATATTTTCTCATAGATTCTTCTGAAACTGACAATATTGGGTGACATCCCTATTCAAGGTTAGGCAGAAAGCACAACCTTTTTGCATGAATGGTCTTAATTGCTGAGTGTCACAATTATATATTGTCTCTCTGGGGACATTATAATGGAGTTGGGCAAAGATAGACTCAGGTCCTGAGTATCAAGGTAAAAGCATGTTACCTCTTTCCCCAGATAATATGCGTATTCAACCTTATCTTGGACCACATATGTGCACTGAAGTATACACATAGCATTTTCCTAATCGCTTCACCTATACTGCATGTACAAGTAATGTGTATGCAGAGTTGCACCTCCACTGAAATTAAAGGGAATATATATATGAATCATGTGTGCACATGAGAGAGTTTTTGAGTCCACACCAGAGCCTCTGTTGTTATAATCAAGAGTCTTGATTATTCCCTTTAAATACACACTGCAACTTCTCAGTTTTCTTCTGGGGGGGAAAAAACCTTCCCCGTTTTTTATGATTTGGGCAGAAGACCACACTTTTCATTCATTCAGATAACAGATAAGCATGTCTGCCCATTACTGGAGTTTTGTGGCTATCAAATCATTGCAACTGGTTTACAGAATGCAGCATTCCTTTTTTTATCTGAAGATGCTAATCCAGAAGCAATCCCAAGAATGTGGGGAAAATTCAAATGCCTACATTGCTTTTGCTGAAGATAAACACAGCTGAAACTCAAAATAACATAAAATTAACAAAACCTAGTTTCTTGCATTACTAAGACAGCTACTCAAGTCATTTCCATTACCTAATGAAACCTGTTGCTGGTGACAGCCAAAATATATGTGCTTGATTACCATTGAAAATAATGTTGGGTGAAATAGTCTCTTCAGCATTTCCTGCTTTTCATTATGTGGGTGCATATTTCCTGACAGCAAACAAAGGAGCTTTAAGATGTAAGAATGCCATTGCCTTGCTAAAAACGCTGATTATGCAGTAACTCCACAACATTAGCTATGATGACCATATTCTGAAGCATAGTTTCCTTTGATTCTAGCCAGCAAGTATGTTTTTAATGTGCTCAAAAATGTTTGCAATATAGCAGAACAGTTTTGACTGTCTGCGGTCATTGTGTTTGCTGCAGTACTGGGTTGCGTATCTGCCCAGGCCTTTGACACAGAAATCTCCTTTTGCTATGGGTACGGGTGTAATCTTAATGTTTTAACATGTAACCTGAGGGGTATTTATAAGAAATCTTAGCTCAACCGTGAACCAAAATCCAAAATCTTTGACCCCCATCTGTAATATAGGGATATAACCACACACCATTCATTATTTAGGGAATTTGTATCCTTTTGCAGAGATGGAGCCCCGTGGGAGTGGGGCTGGCCGCCTGCAGCCAGCATCCCAGTGGGGTGGCACGGCGATGTCAACCACCCTCAGGGATAACACCTGGGGCGGGCTGCCCCCACCACACTCCCTTCCTCTGCCAGTGTCCTTTTGTCCATCATGGAAATAGAGGTGGGAGCATAGGGTTCCCAGGCAGCTTCTCCTCTAGGTACCGGCCAGACTCAAACCCTGTTTAGCTTCAGAAAGGTGGCTGTGTCAAATCCTCTTAGACCTCACCATGGTTCCATATTATGGGTACATGCTTAAAAAATGGTTATTTGGGAGCATTTGATTTCAACATATAATGGCTACTAGACTAATAATGTTTTTATTTTACTCTTATTTTACCCCCTAAACATCTTGAGTTCATTAAATTATTGGCTCCCTGCCTCACAATAGCTATTATCATTAAGAAAAACTGCTGGGAGTTGCTCTAAAAACATGGAATAGACTTGGGTGTAAATCAGATTAATAAAAATACTTAGGACTGACTTGGGTATTAATGCAGAGGCAGAATGCTAGATCCCCCACTGGTCAACTTTGACAGGTGGGTAGGGCCACATACACATATCAATCACCTGATGTCATAATGACACCAGATAATTGAAACCTGTCAAAGTTCAAAGGAGGCTGCTGTGACTGCAGATACAGTGGTGCCCCGCAAGACGAATGCCTTGCAAGACGAAAAACTCGCTAGACGAAAGAGTTTTCTGTTTTTTGAGGTGCTTCGCAAGACGAATTTCCCTATGGGCTTGTTTCGCAAGACGAAACGTCTTGCGAGTTTCTTTCCTTTTTCTTAAAGCCGCTAAGCCGTTAATAGCCGCTAATAGCTGCTAAGCCGCTAAGCCGCTAATAGCCGTGCTTCGCAAGACGAAAAAACCGCAAGACGAAGAGACTCGCGGAACGGATTAATTTCGTCTTGCGAGGCACCACTGTATACTGATTGGTGATTTCAAGGAGGCCCTTTGAAGCCCCTTCTTGGTGCTTTAAGAAGGCACCAATCAGCTATGCAGAGGGGGAAATGTTCCTATAAATTGAGCATTTCCCCCTCTGCATTGCTGATTGAAGGACTTTTTTAAGCACCAAGAATCAGCTTATCGCCAGTGCTTGCAGAGAGTCCTGCAGTTTGCTTATAATGAGAAGCTATGGTTTCCTACTACATGTGTGAGCCTTGGTGAGCCCTGGGCTTGTGCACTTCTGCTTTCCTTAGGGAACAAACCAGCTGTGTAAACCGTGGTTTGAACCTTGCTTGTCGGAAATAAGGACCCGGAGGTGGCTTGTCAGATCAGGATACAGAGGCGGGTTTAGGGCAGCATGACCGGTTCTGCCACACAGGGCACTGAGCCTGGGGGCATCGCAGGGCAACATAACTATGATCTAGTGAACTGAGCAGAACGGAAGGTGAGAGGCGAGGGAGGGATCCAATTTTTGGCCTTGCGCAAGGCGCTGTTGAAATTTTAAATACCAAAGTCCACTACTGCAGGACCCATTAGTGGATTGTGGCCTGATCCAGATTGCAACAAAAGCACTACCACTATGCAAATATATAGTAAAATATTAAGAAATGGGTCCCATAATGCACAGTGTGGTTAATAGTGGGTCCTGCATATGAAAAGGTTGAAGATAGCTGGCTTAAACTGATCAGAGTAGCCACGAGTTAAGCTAAAATCTTCAGTCTCCACTTGTGTGTGAATGTGGAGGAGAAAGGAGGGGAAATACAGAAAAGCCTGAAGCTTTTTCCAGATGGTGTATGAATAAGGAAACCATGGTTTCCCATCATACCTTAAACTGACCCTGGGTATTTATAGCACTTTCCCTAACCTTTTCAGTAACCTTGCTGAAAGGTGATTATCAGTCTTACTGCATTGATGTATGTCAAGCACACTGTGCAGTTTAGAAAAGCAATTTCTAAGAACTGGTATTATTAGTTTGCAGGTCTATTACATGGCCCAAGGTAAACTTAAATATTCTCACATATACATTTTAAGCATATATATTTTCACACAAGTAACCTGTATGGATAAGAGAAAAAGGGATCTCAGAACAAAGGGATAGAACTGGAAGGAACATATTTCATTATAAATTAATACTGAACCAAGAGGTATCATGGGTATACATATGGAATAGAAGGGGGGTGGGGTGGCAAGAGGAAATGTGGTTGTTAAAACACTTGCTAGGAGTAATGTAGGAAAAAAAGGTTGAAGGTGAAATACCGTAACTTTAATGGCTCAACCAATTGCTATGCAACTTACGGCATGGTTGGAAAAACTGCAGATCTTCCTAAACAAAAAAGAGAAAGGCATAAAATTTAATTTATGGACACCATCTGGGCTGTTCAGTGCCTTTCATAGACATTTGAGTTGGAGTTTTACATTTAAACAGTGTGACCCCCTTGCCACGTGCATAACAATGTGTTCCAAATCCTACTGGTGTCTTTGATATTTTTGGTAGTTAAACTAGTTATAATCTCACAGCCTTTGGACATGATATGACAAGCTATTGGGCTACGTTAGCCATATTTTTGTCTGTGAGCCACTGAGAGACATGTAAGAGTGCAAACTTGCTTTGTTTATGTGAAACAAACTTTTTGTTTGTTTCTGTTGGCTCCTTGATACGATGTTAAATGTTGCTTGACTTGAGCCTGGTGTGGACCACTTGTCTTAATTCTGTAAGCTAGTTCAGGATCCTCTTCTAGCTTTCTACTACTGTTTACCATGGTGTCATCATAGAATTACAGAGATGGAAGGGACCACAAGGGTCATCTAGTCAACCCCCCTGCAATGCAGGAATCTTTGGCCCAACATGGGGCTAGAACCCAACATGGCTTGGAAAGTGAACCAGAGTTATTTTCAGCCTAAGGTAAAGCAAAATAGGTATTTGCTTTGCTTGTACAGTGCAAAGGTATGTGTGATACAGAAAAATAGTGTGAATGCTGCCCTAAGCAGGCTAAAGATTAACGTAAAATCTCCTTGCCATCAACAAATAATGTACATTTCTCCATGTCCACCAGGATATTAGTTACTAGGTTTCCATTTACAGGTTTTAAATGGGGGGGGGGGCTTATCCTAAAAAAGAAGAAAAAGCCTCAACACCGTTGCTTTTGTTTTAAAGAAGGGCTCCATAGCTGTTGTCCTTGATGCACTCCATGCTGATATCTTCCAGAGAGAACAAAGAAGTGTAGTATATAAACTAGAAAAAGTGCTACAATATGAGATCACTTCATCATCCTTTGATATACAGAAGTACTCACTTTATTTTTGGAAATGTGGAAATCAGATTGTGAGAACTCTTCCACTATGAGTTACCTTATAGCCAAAATGATACCATTGTATTGACATTGAGAATCTTCACTTTGTATATCAAAGAATAATTAAGAGCCTTCAGTTTTTTCATCCTTTCCATCTAGGTTCCTTATTCTTTAAAAAACAAGGTCCAGAGGAGTTGGATACAACCCATGGTCACTTACTGTTTTGTAAGTTTCAAAAACAGGTTTGATTGAGAAAACACCTTTTGAAATAATGACCCTTTCCCCGCCTCAGCACTGTATCTCCCCCCCCCCATAAACTCTGAAATATTTCACGAGATTTATCTTGGGAGATAAGGCTGTGTTCATCACTGCTTTATCTCCATACATATGCTGGGGGTTTTCTTTACTTTATGGTCCGCAGTCTGTGGTGATTGCTAAACTGACAGGAAAGTTCTCTGTGGGGTTTCTGTGGCCAGTAACTTGAAAGGGTCTAGACTGGGAGCTTTAGTGATATCACCTTAAACTCAGAAATGCTTGAGCAGCGGCAGATTGTTTTATTGCTTCCTCTTGGGAATTAGCTGTTTCAGAATGTTGACCAAAAGGATTGCATAATGCTTTGCAAATTGGATGGTGCCTCCTCTATGTCCATGTTGCACACGGAGCAAGATTAATTTCGTTGCCTCTCTTTGATCCTAATATATCCAAAATCATCTGTTATTCATACTGTATCTATTTATTTCTTATCATGCTGAGAATTCCACTGTTATTTCTTAGTATCATGTTGAGAAGGAGGATTCATCACATTTTATTGGAACCACATGTAAAAACTGTACCGTAGCAGTTTAATCCAATAAAACAGAGCACTTTATAGCACACTAAGGATTCGAACCACTTCACATAAATTATATCCATAATCAGCCACATTTTATGTGGGACTTCTATAAACACGCACTTCACCATTCAGAGCTTCAGTCATCATTTTTACTTAAATGGAATTACGTTACTGGTGTTACTGACTTCTGCTGAACTCCTTTTAAAACATTAAGAATGAATAATTGTTCAGTTTTTAATGTGTGAATATTCTGAATTAACTGTGCAATCTTAAATATGTATACTTGGAAGTAAATCCCATTTAGTTCAATGGAACCTAGGAAAGTGTGAATAGAATTACAACCAGGCAGAGAAATCCTAATTATGGGCCAGGAAGGATTGGAGAGATGGAGCCATGGCTCTGGGGGTGGTCCGCTCTCTTCGCACTCCCGTTCCTCCACCAGTGAGTATCACTGAGTAGTAACTAATGCTGTAGTCAAACCAGCAGTGTTGTAATTCAAGAACTAATCTCAGATAACCCAAAATAAGCAGGGAAAACTAAAGGAAAACGTATCAACAGCTTACTTGATGTACAGCAAGACATTTCAAGATGTGAGGTGGCAGATGGAAGAACCCACAGTGCAGATAATAGGGAAGGGATCTGCCCTCACAGGAGCAAGCATGACAAAAACTTGGTATGTCAGACTACAAACTACCCTGAAGCCCAGTTGATTAGATGAGAAAGATATCATAGGACTGCAGTTACAAAAGAACAAGAACCAGCTAGAAATCACCTTTTTCTGAGTCAGCATTTTAAAATGTAATTCAGATGCTGTGGGACAGGAAGCTTTGGATACAATTCTTGTAATTGTTATGAGGCTCTAGTGAGACAGTAGTTAAGGATGCTGGCTGATAACTATAGTGCATAATAATGTTATTAAAAAGTGAATGTTGAGGTGTCATCTTTGGGAAATTATTTTATTAATTTTAATGAAAATTATAGGTGTTCAGTTATTTTACTAAATGCTACTCACCAGAGGTTTGTGTATGCTTCAGTATGCCCATGGATTTTGTAGACATGTGGAAGTCCATGTTAATTTCAGTAGCAGGAGATTTTATAACTACTGTATACCTTACCATTCAGTCAAAAATGAGCTTCAAGGAGGATTTACAACAGAATAGTAAAAGCAATCATGAAACCATGTTGGATCCTTGAATGAAAAGGAGTTTGTACACACATTGGCTTCTCCTGTGGGAATGCTGGTGAGGTGGATAATGCATGTGTTAAAAGTTCTCCAGGTCACTGTACTGGGTTGTGACAAATCTGTTCATGCAAAATCATGAGGTATGACAGGCTGCAACTCATCTTTTGTTATTTCCTCTGAGTCGAGAGTAAACAGTTACTTTTCTCTTTATGATACCTACTTTCTCTGTCCCTCATCCTTATTCCTGATCTTAATAAACCTTATTAATTTGGAATCTAGAGTTTGACTGTATACATTTGGACAAGCCAAGGATTTCCCCACTGCATGCCAGATAAGTATTTCATGCTAAACACTTTGACCAAAGAGAGGAAAAGGAAAATGGGCTGGACTCACACATTGGTGACTGAGAGATTTGGACAATAGTTGCTCCCTTCCAGATAGAAACCAACAGATATTGACGTTCCCATCAGATATATGGAAGAAAGAAGGATGTTGTCAGAAAGAAAGAAAGAAAGAACTGTAACAGGCTGGTTTTTCCCCCTGCAGGAAATCTGGGTGCACATTCCATTGACTGATTCAGCCATCCCAAAACAAGGCATATAGCCCCATCCATTGAATGCTTGGTTTTCAAACATCACCATAGTCATGTAGGGTGGGGCAAAGTCTCAAGGAAGATCTTTGTTGTAGTTCTACTCATGGCTGTAGCTAGGGGGTGGCGAGGATGGGGCGAAGGGTGTGTGTGCAAAATCAGCTAAAATATGCCCATAGCTAATTTGCCCTTGTCTAGGGGGTGCAATCTGAATGGTTCTGCCAGGGATACAAGATCGCCAAGCTGCGGCTCTTGTTCTACTACCAAATATTCTGCTCCGGGTCTCATAATTTTCAACATTCAGTTTTAATGACGAAATAAGTGTCACTGATTCAAAAGCAAGTAGGCAACTCTATGGAAATATTTCTATGTGGGAAAATATTGTCTGTGCTAAAAGTGATTTAAGAAAAGACAGGAGCCACTAAAGATAACCAAAAAAAAAAAAAAAAAAAAAAAAAAAAAAAAAAAAAAGGGTAGACTCTTGGAGCATGTGGGAAAAGGGTATTGTTGAAAAAGCAATAACTAATTTTATGGTCTAGCAAGTTTGCTGTTTTTTGGCAAACTGCCCATCTGTCTCCTTTACTTTAGGTTGTAAGCTGTGACAGAGAAACTGTTCTAAGCAGGTATCTACATTGTCTGAAAATCAATACTTGAACACAGGAGAATTTCCATCTCAGATGCATAATAACCCATTGCCTTTTGCCCCTATGTAATGTGGCTGAGTTGGTGACATATAAAACACACCCAATTTTTTATTGTTCGCCTTCACCCTAATATTTATCTGCAACTGGTTGCTGGTTTTTTTTTTTTTTTTTTTAATAATTACCCCTTTCAAAGAAGACTTTATTTTGTCAATTTTCTTAGTGCTACGTTCTGGGAGCAAAAGCAACAACAAAAGCTGTTTTATATATGCTGTTTGTAACAATCAAAATCTGTAACTTAATCTAAAACATAACGTCCGAATTTAGTGCAAAGTGAATTTAGATAGTCATGGTTTATTCAAGGTTGTATTTAAGATTATATTTCCTTAGAGAAGGTTGAAAGATGTCTAATATGGTGATTATGGAGCAACTCAATTTGACATTGATACCAGAAAAGATCCTAGAACAGATAATTACACAGTCAGTCTGTGAGCACTTAGAAAAAGGATGTTTTGATTACTAAGACCCAGTATGGGTTTCTCAAAAACAAGTCGTGCCAGACAAATCTCATTTCTTTCTTTCTTTTTAATACGAGTTAAAAGCTTAGTGGATCAGGGGATTGCTGTGAGCACATTTCACTAAGGCTTTTGACCAAGTCCCCCATTATATTATTGCAGAGAATATGGTAAAATGTAGTCTGGATGAAGTAACTGTTAGCTGGATTTGTAACTCAGTAATGGTTCCTCATCATCCTGGGGGGAAAAGTGACAAGTGGGGTGCTACAGGGTTTTGTCCTAGGCCCGTTGTTCAACACCTTTATAAACTACTTGGATGAAAGAATTGAGGGGATGCTCATCAAATTTGCTGGTAACACCAAACTGGGAGGGGTAGCTAATGCTGCAAAAGATAGAATCGTGATTTAAGATATCTTGAACAGATTGGAGAACTGAGCAAAAAACCTAACAAAATGAATTTGTACAGGGGGGTGATTCCAGGGGTCTTCCTAAGTTTATGTGATTTTGCCTTGACATGTGGACCCACAGAACATAACCCCCATGTAAACTGTGGGCCTACTGTCCACAGGAGCTGGAGGCTGGACCCTTTACTGGTTTGCAGTAATGTCCTGATCTAAGCAGCTGCTTCCACATGCTTCCTCCAACTCCAGCATAGCCTCAAATATGGTTAGATGAGCACTTTGCTGGTGACTGAAGTTTGTGCCTTGTTCACTGTCTTCTCCATTCTTGTAGTCCTGGGGGAGTAGTATAGTAGTGGTGACTGAGACTAGCTAGGGACCTGGCAGCTGCCATGAGGACTTACAGTCCTGGAACTAGAGTGCCCAAATCTGGCTCCTCAGAAAAAAATGGTATTTGGTAAGCTGCTGGAGAATCCTGCTGTCTTTGCTCCTCTCCTGAGGAGACCTCAGGTTTGTGGTCTGGGCAGGGCTGAGCCTTAACATGCTTATATAGAACTGATTGATTATGACAGACCAGAATAGCATATTTAGCTTCCATGTTTCTTCAATAACTTGCATGGATTTCATTATTCTTCCACTAATTTTAAATTCAGAATATTTGGGCATGGAGAATTGTGTTGAAAATAAGTGTTTTGATATAACATTGAGAGTTCTCCAGAATGGATTTTTCATATCTTCTTAAAAATTCTCACATCTCTATCCAAGTCGCCTACCACTTCTTTTAAAAAGAATTCATATTACCAAAATTTCAATTCATTCATTCTATTTTAGTTTGGTATTTACTTAACCCTCCTTGACCCTAAACAAGCGAAGTGCAAGCTGACTGTACTTAAAGCAAATAAGTGAGATTTCTTTTTCACATACTGTATTTAGAATTGGTTGTTACTGTGCCAGGTATGACTTATATTCAAGGTCAAATGGTCTTAAACATCTGCATGTTTCCTAGTATCAGGTAGCATTTTTTTTTCCTGTGGGAACTTCTTTCTTTTTTGGACAAAATGGCACAGCTGAGTAATCAAAGGAATACAAATCAAAGACAACTTCACATCATTGTGTGAAAGGATAGGGAAAGGTTTAAAAACAAAACAAAAACCTACACAGCTTCCTTGTTTAGTTTAGCACTTGGTCGTCTATCTTGCTCTCTTGTTTTCTCTGAGTCTTGATTGGTATTTTTTAAAATCTTGTTAGGCCTCTTTCAGCAAAGATGAAGGGGCAGGAAATGGCCATGGATAGGGTTTAAAAGCCAATTAATTCGTTTGTAATTTCTCTTATTCAAGTATACACCTCACAGTTGCAAGTTGTTTACATTGGGCCACCAATCTAAACTATTTAATTGGGGGACACATTTTGCTTAGGCTGAGGTCACAGAAAGACTATGGCAACAGTATCTTGTTCAAAACTCAAAGCAAGCAAGCCCTCTTCAGATATCCCAGGGGCACTCTTGCCTTTAAAACTGGGGCAAAGCACTGTGGTGGCAGGTTCCAGCCTTATTGTACCATTTGTTTACATGTCTGAACCATACTTATGTGTGTACAAACCTAGAAGGCAAAGAAAGTAGTGCATATGTAGATGCAATGTAGCATGTACAGTGAATGGGACGTGCTGTGCTCCCCCGACCTGCATGTATTCACATATGTGTATGTGGTACATGGCTTGTGTGAGCCTTGTGTGTGTGTTGCATGGCACATAGTCACCACTCCTTTGGCCTCTCTTGGCAGATAGTCATTCCTTTTTCTACGGAGTACTTAACTGATGCTAAAGGCACAGTCCTAACCCTAACCCTAGATCATCTGGGATGAGTGAGTGAGGATGTGGCAGGACTCTAGCTCAGCCTACAGGTTCTCAGCACAGCCAGACTTCATCTCCTTGAGTCCTCAACCCCAGGTCAGCCAGAGACATGATGGGAGCATAACTCACTAATCCTGGCTCATTGAGCTAATCCATCTGAGCCAAGACTTCTGGAATTTACACTAGCGTAAGCCCTGAAAAATGGGTGTTCCAGGGGAGCAGAGGGATGGGACCGGATAGGGAGATTTATGCTTGATCCTAACAGTTTATCTCAGACGTGTGACCTGCAAATCCAGTGGAACATACACAGGCAAAAAGGGTGGTGTAAATCAAATTCTATTTCCAGTTTTCCATCTGCCCTACTTCCGCTGCCTCATCTGGCAGTAACCCCACTCCTGAACAAAGTTTGAAACTGGCATACTGTACTTAACATTGATTTAGTTTAAGATGGCACAGATTACACTGGCTTCTCATATTTAGGATTACTTCCTAATTGAGTTAATGTAGGACATGTTGCTTTAAGTCTAAGCACATTTAAGAAATCAACCCGGTGGTAACAGAAATCTGAAAAATGTGGGGAGCCCTCTCTGGTATCATCAAATGGCTTCTAAAGGCATGAGTAAAATAAAAGTGTAATGAGAAAAGAACTATTATAATTATTAAATGATCTTCCTTTTACTCTTTAGGTTTATTTCCTGCCATTTTAAACCTTGCTAGCAATTCTCATATCAGCACCAATGCTACTTGCGGTGAAAAGGGCCCTGAGATGTTTTGTAAACTTGTGGAACATGTTCCAGGTCGGCCCCTACGCAATGCGCAGTGTCGGATCTGTGACCACAATAGTGCAAATTCCAAAGGCAAGTTCACTACTTTATACTTTTTTCTGGCTGTTCCAAGAGACACTGACTATGGTATTCAGCTGGTTCAAGAATGCAACTGGCTTAGGCACTGCAATCCAAAGTAATCCCAGTGGAATCAGTGGCGACTGAAACAAAATTCTGTTTTTTAAAATTTAATTGTGTTATTTTTGTCTGGAATGCATTTATGTTCTGTGTGAAAGTTTTATTCTATCTGAATTTATGTTGTGCTTGTCCATATTACTCTCCCCCACCCCCAAAATATAAGACACAGAACAAAGGCACATCTGGGCCAGCATACTTGTCTCAGAGTAGCTAGCTAGATGTCTATGGGGAGTCTTAAAATAGGAGATGACTATAACAGCACTCAGGGGACGCGGGTGGCGCTGTGGGTAAAACCTCAGTGCCTAGGACTTGCCGATCGTATGGTCGGCGGTTTGAATCCCCGCGTCGGGGTGAGCTCCCGTCTTTCGGTCCCAGCTCCTGCCCACCTAGCAGTTCGAAAGCACCCCTAAGTGCAAGTAGATAAATAGGTACCGCTTTATAGCGGGAAGGTAAATTGCGTTTCCGTGTGCTGCACTGGTGCCGGCTCGCCAGAGCAGCTTCGTCACGCTGGCCACGTGACCTGGAAGTGTCTCCGGACAGCGCTGGCCCCTGGCCTCTTAAGTCAGATGGGCGCACAACCCTAGAGTTGGACACGACTGGCCTGTACGGGCAGGGGTACCTTTACCTTTACCTTTATAACAGCACTCTCTCCTCTTGTGCCCCCCAGAAGCTGATACTCAGAGGCATATAGCCTCCAATATTGGAGGTAGTATTTATTGTACAAATTAAGGTTGGCGGCTCAAATCCCCGCGACAGGGTGAGCTCCCATTGCTCGGTCCCAGCTCTTGCCAACCTAGCAGTTGGAAAGCACGTCAAAGTGCAAGTAGATAAATAGTTACTGCTCTGGTGGGAAGGTAAATGGTGTATCCATGCGCTGCTCTGGTTTTGCCAGAAGCGGCTTAGTCATGCTGGCCACATGACCCGGAAAAACTGTCTGCAGACAAACATCGGCTCCCTTGGCCAGTAAAGCAAAATGAGCGCCGCAACCCCAGAGTCGTTTGCGACTGGACTTAACTGTCAGGGGTCCTTTACCTTTATTTATTTGTACAAATTCATATACCACTTAATCTTGTGTGTACACACACACACACACATATTTATCATAAACATACCAGTTGTGGGTAACAAATGAAATAAAATGCATAAAATAAGAACACCAGAAACCCACTTTCAAAGATCTGACTCAGATATCAGGGAAAACTGGCTCATAGCCACCATGGGCTCATAGTATATGACCTGTGTACTTTACTAGTAAGATCATAATCATGATAACCAAAAACAGCAAAAGTGGAGGGGGGAAGAGGGGAAACGTGATCTTAATTTGTTTTTGCTTATTTTAGAACAACACCCTATCTCAAATGCTATAGATGGTACTAATAACTGGTGGCAAAGTCCTAGCATTCAGAACGGAAGAGAATACCACTGGATAACCATAACTCTGGATTTAAGACAGGCAAGTAAAAATTGTATAAAAGTATGTAGCTTTGTTGTGTTGCATGATCAAAGAATTCCTACTTATCTTTGGTTTATAGAAAGTACAGTGGAGAGAGGTTAAGGGAGGGATCTCCTTGGTAGACTGGGAGTTTGGGTTTTTGGTTTTTTTAAAAAACTCCAAAATGGTTGTCTGTCTTTCTTACACTTCCTAATGCATTACTTAATGAAGGATACTCAGGCACAGAACTTAAAATCACGGACTATGCCTGGAAAGAGTGGAGGAAAGGTGTTGGTAAGTCCTTACTGCCGCACCAGAACAAGGGGTGGATCTTGCTCACTGTGACCGTATAAGTGCATTTGACTGTTGGACTTACTGCACATTTCACATAAGAGCATAGGTTGTACTGGTGTATGCATTGGAATTTCCCTTCCTCCCTTCCCCACACCCCATCTGATCTGTAGGATACCCACCCCGCTGGAGTAAATTTTGGGGGTGCATGGGGACAGCAGGGGAGAGGAGAGGAATGATAAGTCCTGTTTGCAGAAGCAGAAGTCTGATGTACAGGCAGGATGCCACAATGGGGATATCACTCTAAATGAGTACTTGGATGATTCCTTATTTATTACAGTGACTTCTGCTGGAAAAACAATAATTATGATAATACTCACAATTTGTATTCTAACAGGACCTATAGTTGTCCTAAATCCGTATGAATCACTTCTTTGATAAGGGCAGGTTGCAGCTGGAAATGAGTTCCAGCACCTACAGAGTGTTTGTGCGGATCTCATTAGGTCTTGTGGTTGAAGTTTGGTTCAGAACTGGTTTTTCTAGTAATTACATGAAGCTCTTTCTCCTACAGTGCTTGGAGGAATTTTTTGTGATTTGAGGGATGAAGCTGAATGTTGCTTATGCCCTTAGTGCATTTTTAAAAAATCTAAATCTTCATAATATTTTGGGTCATCAGGATTCTTTTTTTCTATACATTCAGCCTGAAGGAAACATTTTGGCATGCTTTCCTGAGGCCAATAGAAACTAACAGCGGATTCTTGAGGGACTGTTTATTGTGCAACTTTCTGTATTATGTTATGTATAGCAAGATGCTTTGCATGTACACGTCCTGTTTTAATGCTTGTCCAGGACATGCCTTGTCCTAATGTACGAACTTCTGAAATTATAGAAATTTGAACTTTGTGAACTCTTGTGTAAAGGCCAAATAGGAAATAGCATTTGAAGTTGGGGTTGTATTTATTTAACTTAAGTGTAGGCTATGGAAATTGAGCTAAAAGCAATTTCCATTGCAAACAAGAGCATTAAAAATTAGAGAAATAATTATAGATGTTAGATAGTTGAAACCTGGGTTTTGAGCTACTCTGAAAAACTATATTTTCATAGGTTAGTACTAAGTCTTGCATTCCCCCCCCCTTACATTGCTTGCAGGTCTTTCAAGTTGCCTATGTGATAATCAAAGCTGCTAATTCTCCCCGACCTGGAAACTGGATTTTGGAACGTTCTCTGGATGGGACTGATTTCAAGCCATGGCAGTACTATGCAGTTAGTGATACTGAGTGCCTAGTAAGATACAACATAACACCAAGGCTTGGGCC
This sequence comes from Podarcis erhardii, assembly GCF_964252035.2. NCBI lineage: Eukaryota > Metazoa > Chordata > Lepidosauria > Squamata > Lacertidae > Podarcis > Podarcis erhardii. Next base: position 49,262,431 of record NC_138499.1, on the reverse strand, counting down.
TCCTACATATAAGAGAGATGATGAAGTTATCTGCACTTCTTATTATTCTAAGCTAGTCCCACTTGAACATGGAGAGGTAGGTTTTCTTTTTGTTTGTTCAGATGCCTCTTATTCTTGGACATGGGGGTAGTAAAACCACTCTGCTCTTATGCTTAGTTTTATAGGCTTCTTCAGATTCTGGTCTTCTCTCTCCTCCATCAAGATTTATTTGGCATTATTAGCAGCTGCAGCAGATTTTGTTTCTGAAGATCAGAATCTTCCCAATTTTTTTAAAAATACTTTTTACTTATTGTGGGAAAGCTTGCTTATATTTGAGGAGGCTCATTGTTGATCTCACTCCAGGGAGAGAGGTGAAGCAGCTTCTGAACAGGAAGCCCACTCTTATCTTTGATGCTGCAGTTGATATTTATAAAAACTTTGCACCTCTTAACACATCTACAGTGGTGAATTGTTGAGAGTTCCTGTTATCTTGTGTAAACTTGGGCTCTGGGTTTTTTTTAAATGCTTTTCTTAAGGATCACCTGATACTCGATCATAAAATTAAAAATGCTGTCTAAATTGCTCTGTGTAGCTTGAGCTCTGAAGGAGGACTTGGCATTGTTTCAAAGAGAGAGCCTAATTAAAAGAGCTATGCATTGTGCAGGTCAACAGTTGATTGTTCTTTCTTTAAAGCAAGCTCTGTTCATAGTGGTTCTGTACTATAGATCAGAGAGCCAGGCCAGCGACATCGGGAAATGAGGCTCTAAAATCTGTGACTAGTTCACTGTGAATGTCTGTCTTTATGCGTTGACCTTATAAAAATAGCCACTAAGAGAACAATTCCAAATTCTTTCTTAGACTGAAAGCTCTCAGAGTTCTGAATGTGTTTGGGACTAAAATGCTATCAATGTTATCTTTTTTACATGTTACTTTAACACTTTAGGCTAAATGTGCATATACAGTCATACCTCATGTTATGGACGCTTCAGGTTACATGTTTTCGGGTTGCAGCCCACGGGAAACCTGGAAGTACCGGAACGGGTTACTTCTGGGTTTCGTACAAGTGCAGAAGCGCTAAATTGTGCTTCATGCAGGCACAGAAGCGCCAAATCGCACCTGCACAGAAGCGGCGCTTCAGAAGGCGATCGCTGCAGGTTGCGGATATGCCTCCGTCACGAATTACGTCCATAAACCAAGGTTCCACTGTAGAAGCAAGTATGTCATGTGATTTTTAATGGGATGTGTAAAACAACATTTGTAGCAGAAGCATAATCTGAAATTAATTTGGGTACTTTAGTTCAGATTCCAGGATGTTTTAGCTTAGCCCTTGTCTCCTTCTCTGAAGGGGGTGAAATCTGTTGATTGAAGCCTAAGCGTGTATTCAACTAAGGTTTGTTCAGAATAGATCTGTGGAAATTAACTAATGATTAAGTTAAGTCAGTTAATTTTTGTCAGTGTCCTCTGAGTAAAACTTAGTTGAAAATCACCCTAAGATTGCTGAGTATTTTAGATTGTTTGAATCCAATTCTAAATAGACTTACTAAGGAGTAAATTGCATTGATTTCAGTAGTAAATTACAAGTCAACATGTTTGAGTTCTTAGAACATTTCACAGGAGATGCTAACCGATTTTCTGAAGGGTTATAGCCTAAGTACAAAAACATATTTTTATTGTATAATAAAAATGAAATAGAAACAAGTTTAATTCAAATATAACCTAAGGTGACTGCATTAGATTCCAAAGATCTGGGGTGACCAAGGGCTGCCCCACTATGTTGTGCTCGAGAATACATTGAAGACTGTGGGGCAGCCTTTGTTCTTCCTGTGTATCTTTTTATTCCCTAGATTTTCTTCCTCCAGCTCATCTAGTTGGGTATATAATGCATTGCATGGGAATCAAAACTAGCATTGAAGCCTTGGTATGAAAGTTCATAAAATGCTGAGGGCAAGTACATTCCTGCTTCCCCAGTGAGTGTTTCATTCTGCATCCCTATGCCAGTGTTTTAGCTACAGGCCTGCTTTCCTTTGCCCTCGTCCTGCAGAAGCCCATTAAAAAATGCACTCTCAGCATTTAATCTGCGGAGTGGAAAGCGATTTCTGTGAGATGTGAGTTATAAAGTAATTCATTCAACACCCTTAATGAGGACAGCAGTGAGCAGGAACAGCACAACGGTGTATTGAGCCTGGTAACTACTTTACAGACATGCCCAGCTTGTATTGTGGTGTTGTGGTGGAGGGAACAGTGGGATGGGTGCAGAGGCTGATTTTAAACTTTCACCCAGAAGGTATTTTGAAACATTGACGTGTTATTTACAGGCTTATACAGAAACCATTATTTCTTTTTAGATCCATACATCGTTGATCAATGGTAGACCTAGTGCTGATGACCCTTCACCGACATTATTGGAGTTTACTTCTGCACGGTACATCCGGCTTCGATTACAACGTATAAGAAACCTTAATGCGGACCTCATGACCCTTAGCCACCATGATCCTAAAGATGTTGATCCTATTGTTACCAGAAGGGTAAGGGTAGATGCTTTCTTCTGGGTTTTAACCAACCATGTGAATTGGATATGTGTTATATCTGGGTGATTCTCAACATCTTGTTCTACTCAAAGTAGACCCATTGAAACTAGTAAATGTACTTAAGTGGGTCTTGATGAAAGATTGAAACCCATTGTGGGACTTGAAGTCACATGCTAATTTTATAAAGCAGCATTCTCTCATAGGCACTATGCCGTTTGAATGCATTCCAAAGTGCGGCAGGTTCAGATGAAGCGCCTCGTGTGTTAAAAGCATGTAGGCTAGTCACATGCACCCTCCACATTTGCCCGCTATTTGTCCACTAGCAGTAAGAAGATGCCCAACGAGTGTAAAATTTGTCCATGCGACTGGGATTTCTGGGGCATGAACCTGGTTTATTATACAGGGTGAGTCCTTTAAAAGAGGCCCCGTGGATACAGAGTACACATGTTCCACGGGGCCTCTTTTAAAAGACTCACCCTGTACTAGTTAATCAGAGTTAAAGCAGAGTTCCCCATTTCATATGTAACAGGGAATTACATTAAAACAAATCAGGCTCTCCACACTGAGGAGTGTGCAGCCTCAGTGATCATTTCTGGCTTCATGATCCATGGCTTGTGAAGCTGGAGATGTATGTCCAAAGTACTTAGTACTTAGAGATGTGTACTTAGAGATGTGAAGGCTGGGAGAGGGAACCCAGAAACATTGGGGATGGTGAGGAGTGGAAACACGCAGCCCCCACATTCTTACAGTTCTTTTCCTAATTGGTTCCTAAAACTGAAAAACCAAACACAACACAATTCCCCCCAATTTATTTTCTGTTTCCCCCCATCACAACTCCAAAAATACCCTTCTTGTTTAATACCTTTATATGGTACTTGTCTGTATGCTAAAGAAAGATTGCATGATACAGTTCAAACAATATCTAGTTGTAGATATTATTATTAGCACATGAGAACTATTGTTATTTGACGCTATAACCAATGTAATGTATAAGTTCAACACAAGCTTGACAGATGACACAAATCTACATTTGAACGCATGGTTTGCCTCATCGAGGGAATCAAGGCATGTCAGTGCTACATTTGCTAAGCAATTCTCCCTAATTATTAGTTTAACTTAGCTCTTCTGAAAATAGCTAAAATGAATGTTGTCTATTCTCAGAAAAAGCCTCTGGACCAAATTGATCTCATTAGCATTCTCACAGATGAGTGAGTTTTTCAAAAACCTTCTTTGGTTGTTACATCGGTATACCTGAAGCCAAAATTAGTTCTGAGTTGAATGAGTAATTTATGCTTCAAATGATTTACATTTGTGCAGAGTTTTACTTTACTTGTAGTAGATTATGACATATAGCATAAGAATTGTGGGGCTGCGAGAAAATTAATAAATTCTCAGGATATATTCATGAAGAGTTGAAAAAAATGTTTAGAACTTCTATAGAAAAGAAGCCAGAGGCGTACCTATTGGGTATAATAGGAAAAGATATCCCACAAGATAAGAAAAGACTATTTTTATATGTGATGGCCGCAGCCAGACTAGTACTTGCAAAAAATTGGAAAGGGGAAACCATCCCCACTAAAGAGGATTGGATAAATAAATTATGTGATTTCATAGAATTGGCAAAGTTAACAGCAGCCATAAGATACCAAACAAATCAAAAATTAAGAATGGAGTGGCAATGCTTTGAGGACTACATGAAAAAACACTGTTCTAAGGATAACATGTTGATATGCATAGACTAAGTATGTAAAGGCGAAATAGATGAAATTAATATTAGGAATATTAGAGATAATATATAAAAGAAGCAATATTAATAAGAAAATATAAAGAATGTCGAGTATTGGTGGAAGGAAGTCACATGGGGTAATAGTAATTTGCTTTATTTTGTATGTAGGTGGAATGTTATAATGGTGTTTAATGTTATATTTTTTCTTTCTTTTTTCCTTTATTTTCGTATTTGAATAACATTAATAATAATAATTTTTTTAAAAAAGAATTGTAATGCTAGCAAAAAGAGAAAACCTGATCCGCTGCTGCTGTTGCTGCTCTTGCTCTTTGTGTATGTGTCAGGGAGAAGGGAGAGAAAGAAATGTCAGGGAGAAGGGAGAGAAAGAAATACCTGTTCATTTACGTTTCCATGAATAAGTCCTGACCAGTATAAACTTCACCTGAACTGAAAGATTTGTTTGTTTGTTTTTAAAAAATAGAACTTTGGCACTTCTTGTTTCAAATACTAAAAGGAAATTGATTTTATAAATCAAACTTTGCTTTATTTAGTACTACTATTCAATAAAGGACATCTCTGTTGGAGGGATGTGCATTTGCTATGGCCATGCTCGGAGCTGTCCTTTGGATCAAGTCACAAAGGTATGTTTGTTTGCTTGTGTCACCCCCTCTGCAAACATCCATCTGTCTCAAGAAAAACAAATTTCTGAATACCGCTAAAATGTCGCAGAAACCAGTTTTTAATGTTACAGAAATACGTCTTAGTTCATTACTTGGTTGCTCATTATTTAGTGGGATTATAAATGCCTGGGTCGTCTGCCCTCACTTCCAGCCCTTTCAGCTATACTGGAAAGATGTGTGTTGCGCTGCATAGGCTTTTGAAGTAGTGCAGCCTATGTGGCACAGGTGTTGCACTGACTGCCTGAGGAAGGCTTACAGGATTATTAGAACTATACTTCCAGTGGATCGTTTTAGGATTGCATAGGAATATAGAAATAAAGAAACTATGTTTCAGGATGTGTACACCTTATCAAAACTCTTGTTATTTTGCAAGTCTTCCTTGCTCATTCTTTCAGCTATTTCCATATGCAGTGGTACCTCGGGTTACCCCTCACTCTGCCCCCTTCCCTTCTCTCTCCTTTTACCACTTTTTACACTGTAGTTTCCCTGAACTACATTGCTTCCTACAGGTTGAATGAGTTTCTGCTGCTCTTCCAAGATAGATTTTTATACCATGGCAAGATGGTCCTATACAAACTTGTAGGCTGCTCTAAATGTTTAAAAGCTAGTTCTAAGATCTCAGGTAAAGAGGCATTTTTGTTTCCAAGGCATTAGGTAATAGAGCTGTGTCATAATTTGCTTTTATTTAGAAGCTTCAGTGCCAGTGTGAGCACAATACTTGCGGTGAGAGCTGTAATGAGTGTTGCCCTGGCTACCACCAGGCCCCGTGGAGACCAGGAACCATTTCTGCTGGCAACAAATGTGAGAGTACGTAGCACTAAAATGATGCTTCTCTATACACTTGCCTTAACATTGACTAGGTATGTAATCCAGCCACCACTGAAGCCTGTGGAATGGCCAAGTAGGTGAACCTGCCTTAATTTTTTTAAAAATATATGATGTACTTGTATTTCTAATATTAGCACTACAGGGACTGTTAGATCTGCACTAGGCTTGTGAAGCTAGGGGTTTGCAGATCTGCCATGACTATTTTTGGTTTTAAATTACAAGTTTATTGCATCCCACCACTTTTTAACATTATCATCCATATATGATTCCCAATGGCACTTGCTTTCAAATAGTATGTCTTTGTAAGATCTTAATTGATCTCTGTGTCCCTGATTCAGTGACCCCTAATGAGCACATGGTGTCCCCTAATATGCACACCCAACTAGATGCATGATGGGTTGCCTTGTTTTCTGATATGACAGCAGTGGTATATATTGGTTTCTCTTCACATATGGGAAACTGTGCCTTTGAACTATGTAAGCTGTTAGTAATGGTTTCATTAGATGCTTGTTTTAATGTGTACGTGTACAATATGAATAGGGCACCTTAGGACTGGAAGCTGAATGTGGGCTTCAGGTCTCTTTATCTGGCCCTCGAGGCTCTTATTTGGACCATGATACCCATCACAGTTGGGACGCGGGTGGCGCTGTGGGTAAAACCTCAGTGCCTAGGACTTGCTGATTGCAAGGTCGGCGGTTCGAATCCCCGTGGCGGGGTGAGCTCCCGTCGTTCGGTCCCAGCTCCTGCCCACCTAGCAGTTCGAAAGCACCCCTAAGGGCAAGTAGATAAATAGGTACCGCTTTATAGCGGGAAGGTAAACGGCGTTTCCGTGTGTTGCGCTGGTGCTGGCTCGCCAGATGCCGCTTAGTCACGCTGGCCACGTGACCCGGAAGTGTCTCCGGACATCGCTGGCTCCCGGCCTCTTAAGCAAGATGAGCGCGCAACCCTAGAGTCGGACACGACTGGCCCGTACGGGCAGGGGTACCTTTACCTTTACCCATCACAGTTAACCACACTCCTCACTTCCTTGTGCTCTGCAAGTGTTACTAGTGGTTTTTTTCCTGGCTGCAAAGCATTCTTGAACTGTGCTTGCGTGGCTAGAGGATGAACAGCTGTGACCACACCCACTTCTGTTATGTGGCCCTTAGAAGGTTGCCCATGAATCAATGTGGCCCTCAGGCTGAAAAAGGTTCCTTGCCCTTGCTGTACAGCATTAACTTTAGCAAGTATCATCTGACTATTTACTGTCTTCAGCTTGTGCTGCAGAAATACTCCGAACTACATTTAGTAGTTGCAGGGAATCAGATGCTTCAGTTCTAGTAGTTCATTTTGAAGAACTCTGCAGGACTTCTTGGGCTTTAAAATGTAGAGTCACAAGAAAATTAGTAAATGTGTTTTATTCATGCTTTACTTTTTCAACAATGAGAGAAGTTTAGAAAGCAAGGAGGAAGAAGCCAGAATACTATTAGTAATTATGTACTTTAATAAATGGTGAAAGTTTTAGATCAGTGTGAACTGCATAACACAGTTTTTAAAAAGCCAGTTCTGTATATATTCGCTGCTACATGCACAGTAAGAAGCCATATAGTACAGAAAACGTTCAGGGTTTTTTCCCTACTGTTTATATGTTTAGCTATGCTTTGTTTTTTTAAAAATGGAAAGTGAATTTCTTTCTTTCTTTTTAGGATGCAACTGTCATAACAAAGCAGAAGATTGTTATTATGATCAGAGTGTGGCAGATCAGAAAAGAAGTTTAAACATTCATGGCCAGTTCAAAGGTGGCGGAGTGTGTATAAACTGCACTCAACACACCACTGGAATAAACTGTGACATGTGTACTGACGGTTACTATAGGCCACATAAAGTAAGAGGATTTTATGAACATATGTTCTGTTGCTTTGAACTGTGCTAAAAACAGCACTTATTTCTTTCAGCCCATTTCTGGTTGATTTTTGCAATACCATGTGATTAAAAAAAGCCATAACGAAGGGAAGGTTATTAGCAGAAAAATGGCAGAGTATACTGAGGTTGTATCCCTGCAAGTCCTATAAAATACTTTGTTGTAACTCTTAATATGTTGCTGTAGCTGTTGGTCATATTATATAAACTCATAACAGTTGTCAAGGAGTCATCAGCAGTGGCAAGTGACTGGCAGCAGTGGTCTGCAGGGCGTTCTGACTTCAGTGCGGCTTACTAGGAGAGAGGCAATGTGGTGGAAAGGTTGGTGCAATGCAAGCATACCAGTGGAGCCAATCCACTGTGCCCACTAGTACATTTGCACCCTCTCCTCTGGCTGGCTTCCCTCTTGAATCCCTTCAGCCGGTGTGAGCAAATAAGTACAAGCTGTACAGACCCTTTTGGCAACTTCTGTTGCCCTTCACAAATTTTGGACGGCAGCTACCAATAGCTCCAGGCAGGTTCAGGAAGGCTACCTTAAGGTCTATGACACTTCAAAAACTCCTGGATTGCTTTCCAACAAACATTCCTTTTCCAAAACATCCCACAGCTATGATGGCCAGTTTGAATGCTACTCCATTCATGCCTACAGCATTGTTTTCAGTTTCCTCCCACAAGGACTAAATTAATCACAATAGCCTGTTGAGTTGTGTGTCGTACTACTGTGTGTGTTGTCATGCCATATCATCATTATCCTCAGATAGCAATTATTATACACACTCACCAGCATCTTACTATTAACGTGAACAAAAATATTAACTTCTTTTAGGTGTCTCCCTTTGACGATAACCCTTGCTTTCCCTGTGAATGTGATATATTTGGGTCACTTGGTTTTGAATGTGTTAAAGATGATGATCATGCTGACCCACAACATGGTAAGTGACTGGAAAATACATTTTCTCTAAAAACTAGTCCAGCTAATATTTTTTGTAACTGGGAATTGTATGTGAGGAAACACTGGCAATAAGGACCAGTTCAAACATGTTTAGATTTTTGCTTGGATTGTAGTTACATGCATTTAGAATGGGGTTTATTAGCAATTTCAGCTGGAGATTTGGCAAATCCCATAGGATATGCAGGGAATGATTGGTGATGGAATTTTTTTTTAAAAGGGAACCTGTTATGACATGATACAAGTGTGAGGTAGGATGAAAGCCAGGACTGAGGAAATTGGGCCCAGGAATTCAGGCTTGATGCCACTAACTGCTAACAGGATTTGTGCCCGTGTAATTGCTTCTGCTAGTGCAAGGCAAGGCACTCAATTTTCACCAATTCTCTCTACCAATTGCAGTGCTCTATGGCATATCCTGTCTTGCACTAGAAGGCCCTGCAAACCTGAGGAAAAGTTCTTTGGGAGCACAGGGTTGGAGAGATCAGGGGGGGAAATCAGCTGCTCTGCCTTGAGGAAGCACTTCCAGTAGCACAAAGCATAACTGGAACAACCCTTAATACTTAGGCCAGTATTAGGTAGTGTCCCAGAAAGGCTGGCCCATGGCTCACTTATAGCACAGAAAAAGGTTGCTGAGGTTAAATTTTTCCCAGACTTCTTGCACTTGCTGGTACTGTAGCACACTGCATAAGGCTTCTGTCATGGTTCTGATGCTTAGGGAGCAAAAAATGATATGTATCTGCATGTCACAGGTCTTCCTCTTTTTCATTCTTTTCTCCTTTTTCAAGGTGTTCAGCCTGGTCACTGTCACTGCAAGGAAGGTTACGCAGGAGAGAAGTGTGATCGCTGTGCCTTTGGCTACAAAGGTTATCCAAGCTGCATGCGTTGCAACTGTAGCCTGGTTGGTAGCATTAATGATGACCCATGCACAGAACCTTGCCTTTGTAAAGTAAGCGTACTACCGATTTTCAGTTTGATGTGTTGTGAACTTTGGAGTGGGATTTGTAAATTAATTTAATAAGGAAAACATTTCTGTTAGTGGTAAAGATCACATCCTGTGTGTAGCAATTAACTGCAGCTTAGGCAAAATTCTCTCTGGGGTGGGGATTTGAGTTATGTTTCATGGTATATCTGTCAAAAATTTCAGGGAGGTACTACATGTCAAATGGTGTGAGAGAGCTAGTAAATGCAGTTTAGGGTGGAGAAGGGTGGCTAGAATGAACAGCAGACAGTTAAGTCAAGGACAGCAACTTATTTAGCATTGAGGATGGCACTGGAAATGTTTGCGGATCACTTTTACACAACTATCAAAGTGGGAGGTCTTGATGCTTACTTTTCCTCACATTCAGTGAGAACTGATGTTCTTTGGGTTAACCCAAAACTTATAAGCCTTATGGAACTTCATATTTCCAATCCTAAATTAACATGCTTAATTTTACTTGTATATGTCAAAATAAGAACCTGGTCAGATGAAGGTTAAAGATAAAGATGGAATGCATTAATACTAATTCTAGGACCGTCAATCAGTCATTATGCCAGGATTACTTCTAACCTCTAGCGTATGCTGGTTATTATTGTGATGATAACAGAAGAAATATTGGATGTTTTTCACAGGAAAATGTTGAAGGAGAAAACTGTGACCGTTGCATGCCAGGATTCTATAATCTCCAAGAAAGAAATCCCCAGGGCTGCACTGAATGTTTCTGTTTTGGGGTTTCTGATGTCTGTGAAAGCATTCCATGGCCCATCAGTCAGGTATGATCTTGCTAATGTTCCATGTCCAAACACCTCATTAGTTTTTCTCAGGCAGCCCCATAAATGTGCTTCAAGGCCTATTGTTTAGTGGCAGAGCACATGTTCTACATGCAGACAGTGCCAGGTCCAATTTTCCAGGCAGGTCTGGAAAAGACTCCTGGCTGAAACCTTGGATTTCTGCTTCCAGTTATAGTAGAAAACACTGAGCAAGACTTCCTGTCTTTATCTTTTATGATAGACAGCCCATCTCCATCTAATTTCACATAAACAGGCCATACAAAGTAATAAAGTTAAGAGTATACTAGTGGTAGTAGTAATGATTAGTTATTATTAGTAGTTATAATTAGTAGTAGTAGTAGTTATTATTTCTTTAACCCCACTTAACTGACTGGGTTGCCCCAGCCACTCAGGGTGGCTTCCAAGAAAATATAGAGGAACACAACAAAACATCTAAGATTAAGAGCTTCCGTAAACATGGCTGCCTTCAGATGTCTATGAAAAGTCATATGGTTGCTTACCTCTTTGACATCGGGAGGGTGTATCACAGGGCAGGCACAACTACTGAGAAATCCTGGTTTCCTGTAATATCACTTCTTGCAGTGAGGGAACTGCCAGAAGGCCCTTGAATCTGGACCTCAGTGTCTGGGCTGAGCGATGGGGGTGGAGATGCTCTTTCAGGTATACTGGGCTGAGGCCGTTTAGGGCTTTAAAGTTCAGCACCAACACTTTGAATTGTCCCTGGAAACATACTGGGAGCCAATGTAGACCAGGTTCATGGTTTGTTCAGAGAGAAACCAGCTTATTTTCACTGTGGTTTAATGGGATGTGTGAATCAGACTGTGGAAGCCTGATGGATACAGGTGTTCTGAGGGAGCCAATTGCAGTGGTGAATTGGACCATGCATACATCTCTTCCAGCCAAGAATACATAAAACAATTTTCTGGATGATACTTTTTTTTCTGTGCCCCTTTGGGCGATAATAGTGCCCTGTGCTTCAACAGTAAAGATAAAGGGACCCTGACCATTAGGTCCAGTTGTGGCCGACTCTGGGGTTGCGGTACTCATTTTGCTTTATTGGCCGAGGGAGCCGGCGTACAGCTTCCGGGTCATGTGGCCAACATGCCTAAGCCACTTCTGGTGAACCAGAGCAGCGCATGGAAACACTGTTTACCTTCCCGCCGGAGCGATACCTATTTATCTACTTGCACTTTGACGTGCTTTTGAACTGCTAGGTTGGCAGGAGCAGGGACTGAGCAATGGGAGCTCACCCTGTCACGGGGATTCGAACTGCCGACCTTCTGATCGGCAAGTCCTAGGCTCTGTGGTTTAACCCACAGCGCCACCCGTGTCCCTTCCAGCAGTAGGCAGCATTATGTAGAATAAAATGGTTATGCCATTAACACACACACACACACACACACACACACAATTGTATGTAAATTAACTTTCTAGGTGTGGTAAATGATGTTTTATAGTTTATTTTCCTTAAGGTGTCTTCTATGGTTGGGTGGCTGGTGACTGCTCCACTTACCACAAAAACCGTACAGCCTCAACAAGATCAGTTTGATGGACCTCATCAAATAAGTATTAATAATATAGCAGCTGCAAAAATACTGAAGTCTCCTTATTACTGGTCTGCACCTAAGCCATATCTTGGAAATAAAGTAAGTATCCAAGGGAAAATAGGTACTTCTTGTTGTTTCCCAATCTTTTTGGGCCCATGGGCACCTGAGAGGAATTTTGGGAGAGTGCCATGGACATCAAACCCTTTAGTTTCTTCTCTCCTCCCTCCCTTGGATCACTCCTGTCCACTGAACAGAAAGAGGAAGAGTGTCTACACAAACTCACATAAACGGTTTTTTTAATGGGTCTGGATAATAGTTGGATCCAGTAGAAGTAAAATGGACCCTTTTGAATTTTTATGATTTAACATGTGCCCCCCTAAACCCCACCACCATCAAGTTAAATCTCCATAGGTGATTTACTGCACTGTAGTGGGGGGAATCACTAAAATGTTGAAACAAGAAATGGATCTTCATGGTTTCTACAAAGAATGTCAACAAAAACACCAACAATCTTCAGAATACATCTGTGGGTGTGGAGAAGAGCTATTATTTGTTGATGGTTCTGAGGGGAATCTTTAAAAAAATTATGAGGATCTGTTATGATCTGTGTTGCCTCTCTCTCCCATACTGACTCTACAGTAGCCCACTTTCGCTCCTGTAATCACTTTGTTTTGCTGTTCCCCACCTTGCAATTGCCCCCCTTTCCCTCCCACCCTTTGGGCTGCTCTGCTTTCTGTTCAGCAGCTCAGATACCAATGAAAAGGGCACAAAATTAAAAGAAGCAGTAAGGAAGATCGTTGCTCTTTTAGCTTCCTCGTCCAGCTCTATGCAAAGTAAGCATGCACTCTCTACCATGGCAAGTGGGGCAGTGTTATCTCTTATTTGGGTGCATGTTACAGGTAAATTCTTAATAGTGAGGAATCCACACTGGTGCTAAAAAGTAAGAATGGGGAAATGGTTGTTTACTCTGCTGCATGTAAGTTTTACTCTTCCCTGTTATGCTGAAAACTTATTTACACTTTTATTCTTCCAGCTCACTTCCTTTGGTGGTTATTTGAAGTATACTGTGTCCTATGAAATTCCCATGGACAGTACGGATAGTGATTTGGTATCTAATGTGGATGTTATTGTTCAGGTAATTTAAGATTATGTGAATTGAAATGGTGGTTTGTAGACTATGGGATTCAAAGAGAAAGAATGCACAAAACACAGGTGAACATGCATGGGTGGTTGTTGTACTGGTTCCTGGTTCCCCCCCCTCTTCTGGTGACAACTCTTGTGTGTCATGGAATGGCAATATGGTAGATCTCATAACCTTTTGAGTATAGCTTATTGGGAGTAGGATATAAAAGTGCTATATAAACAGGTTATATCCAGTATCAGCGGAGACCTGTTGAAATTAATGAACAAAAATTAGTCATGTCCGTTAATTTCAGTGGGTCCACTTGGAGTAGGACTAACATTAGATACAATCCTAAATTTTCCCTTCACTCAGTAATTGACTCTGACTGATTGCAAGTACACCATTTGCTTCTATGCTTGCAAAACTTGGGTGAGATTATAGAAGACTGCTTTAATTCCTGTATGTGTGATCCTCTTGTGCTGAATATACAAATATAGGTTGGGAGGAAACTGGTCTTTTTTCGTTGCAATCCTATACCCATTTATAAACCAGGAGGAAGTCCTATTAAACTCAGTAACTCATACTTCTGAGTAGTCCTGTATAGGATTGCACTGTTTCCTTTTGTCCCTATTCAAAGCATGCTTGGTTTGCTGTGTAAATAGTACACTAGCATCCCCCACATGTAGTCAGTTTTGTTAATACCTTGGTTCTAAACACCTTAAAAGGTAAAGGTAAAGGACCCCTGACAGTTAAGTCCAGTCGCAGATGACTCTGGGGTTGCGGTGCTCACCTCGCTTTACAGGCCGAGGGAGCTGGCATTTGTCTGCAGACAGTTTTTCTGAGTCATGTGACCAGCAGGACTAAGCTGCTTCTGGCGCAAAGGAACACCAAAACCAGAGCAGCACGCGGAAACGCCATTTACCTTCCTGCTGGAGCGGTACCTATTTATCTATTTGCACTTTTTGGCATGCTTTTGAACTGCTAGGTTGGCAGGAGCTAGGACCGAGCAACGGGAGCTCACCCCATCGCGGGGATTCGAACCGCTGACCTTCTGATCAGCAAGCCCAAGAGGCTCAGTGGTTTAGACCACAGTGCCACCCGCGTCCCTCTAAACACCTTACATGGAAGCAAATTCCATTGATTTGGGTAGGAATTATTTCCACGTAATGAGTTTAAAATCAGAATCTAGGTGCACCTTGGACATAGATCAACTTAAACAGAATTTTTCTTACGGAATGAACTGTGAAAAGGTTGGAAAGTTGATTCTGGAATAAGAGGACAGTTCTTTGTAAATGTTTCATAAGTTATATGGTTAAACAAATTTCCAATTAACTTTTGTCATGGAAAGCTCTATACAGTCATATATGTATCATTTCAGGGCAATGGACAAATTTTATGTACAAGATCTGAAGGGTTGTCTTTGCAACCATATGAGGAGTATTCCAGCACTGTGCGGCTTGTGTCTGAAAACTTCGTTGATTTTAATACGAAGAAATTAATAGATCGAGATATGCTGATGACAGTTTTGGCAAATGTTACACATTTTCTGATCAGGGCCAGTTACAACATTGCAAAAAAGGCTGTATACAGGTAATGGACACAAGAAGAATCAGTTTAGAAATAATTTTTCTGTTATGCCAGTTGAGTATTCTTTGATGAAAACAAGTCAGAAAAAGTTTCCAAAGTCTTAAGGCCTTATTTATGCTGTTCATAATTTTCTGTCACCAGAATCCTAACTTTGCCTATGTCAGCTCTAAGTATATTGGAATGTATGTATTCAGGTGTTTCACTTAATTCTTGCCTAGATCTTGACCTGAAGACTTTTGGAAAATTAGGTTGCAAGATTCTTCTTACTTATGGGTGAAATTTCCAGATAAAAAGGGGGACAGGAATCCTACACCTTTAATAGCTCTGGAAGAGGAAGTTTAAGAAGGCAACTCATTAACAGAGTATACTAGAGGTCCACATAAAGCTGTTGCCAGTTTTTTGCAGATTTATACCTTACAATTGAAATTTTATTCTGGCAAGGTGAAAGGCCTTTCCACAAGTGGATTTTGCCCATGGCCCAGGCATTTACTTTTTTGTTGTCATCATCATCATCATCATCATCATCATCATTATTAAGAGAGGGAACACATTAAACCCTCCTTGCCTATGGTGATAGAGGGTTTTAAATAAATTGGTTTCATCTAGCACATCCATTGTTGACAAAGCAGTTCATTTATAAAAGACCAGTTGCAGAGCGAGAAGGATGGACCTTCCTTTCTTGCATCCTATTAGGGCCTTTAAGTTGGAAAGTATGTGCTTCTGAATTCTAATAAGCTGACATTTTGTTAATCATTGTTCTGTACCAGACTGTGTGGAACAAGGAGACTTTATATTACCAAATCTCACATTTGTTCTTGATTTTCATCCTATAAGATGAGGCTACTGTGTGCATTTGTTTGTGGCTACTGTGGAGCTGTAATGTCTTAATTTTTTTTTTGCTGAAATGCCATGTTATTAAGATAGACTGATAGACACATCAGAAAAGATGTGCTGAGAGTTCTATGTGTATGCGCAGGGTATGAAATCTGATACAGAAATTTGTATCCTGAGCCATTGGAATCTAATTTTCAATGAAACAATTTCTGTCTGTTCTGGAAACCTTGGGAATGTGAAGTCTTTGACTAGTGAAGATTCAGATTGTAGGCAAATATGCAGAAGTCTCACAAGTGCATAGTCTGAGTCAATTGCAGTCCATCTTTTTACATCTGGTGATGTGAACTGATGACCTGGGCACCAATGACTAATTTGTAAATTGGGACATTAGGATTTTATGAAAACATCAATGACTGGGAAGGGACCCTAGCACATGTTTGTAAACTTGGCTTTAGTTCCTAACATACTCAGTTAGAAATACCATATAGCTGGTGTTGGGGAAGGATGTCTGAGAGTCTGGAGAACCATGAGAATCAGAGTACATAGTACAGGGTTAGATGGAGTGGTAAAGCACATGCTTTGCTTGCACAATGTCCTGGGTTCCCTGATGCTTCAATTATTAAAGACTCAGGTAGCAGGTGATGGGGTCCCTCTCCCTCTCCCACATCCCAAGTTCCTGGATTGCTGTTGCCAGAGACCTGGCTGAATGGACAAATAGCATGATCTGATATAAGGCAGCTTATGCTATCCTTTCCACATCTTTCTGTATATCAGAGAACAAAGGACCCTGTATCTATAGAAAGTGCTGGAGTACTGCAAATGATGCAAAGCTCACATTGATTATGGTGGGAATTCATTTAGTATTTAATTCCAGGATATTTAATACATCACCAAATGTAATTGATAAGTGACTCTATAAATTATAAACAAGGTATGGTTCGAATCCATACCTGGGTACGTTTTCTAAATGTATATCCCCTTCAAGTGAAATCCTTTAGTTTCTACTCAGAAGTTGCCCCCATTGAGTACAATGATGCTTACAATGCTGTTCAGGAAGGTTAGCTTTTCAGTGATACGTGGTTTTCATGATCCCTTTTATGTTTTTCTTTTCAAATCTTTCAGAAATATATTTATTTTATTTAATCAATTTATATACCTGTTAACTACAATATTCACGTGTGTGTGTTGCTGTCTTGGTACAGGTTGGATTCTGTCACTTTGGATACAGCAAATGCTAATCTCATAGATGTGTCTTCAGCTGCAGATGTGGAATATTGTGAATGTCCCCAAGGCTACTCTGGGATTTCTTGTGAGGTAATCTGTCATGGTTTTATATACAAGAAGGAAGCACTTTTAAATATACTTTCCCCATACAGACCATATTGTTTTTGCTTCCTGGAATGGCAGAGCAACATTTTCTAATCTGCATTGTTTACAGTTGTTTATGGCAATTTTATCCACTTGCTAAAAAATAACATTTCCCCACATTTTTACGGAGTTTGTAGCTAAAGAAACTGAAGGCTGGATAGGCCATAGATTATTTTTAAAGCTGAACACCTAACAGTTGTTCTGTTATAAATTTGGGGAAATGGTTGACAAATTACAGTTTCTCATATGTGCTAATTGACATTGTATGCCAGATTCCTGAATATATTTTAAAATGTACTTTAAGAAAATATGGCAGGATTTCAGGGAATATTGTAATAGGGTTTGGGATTATTTGGTCTGGATGCCATATTTGGGTCCTTTCCAAGTCTGGTTTTATATCTGTATGATGGGATTCTGTCCCTGTGTGTCGGAGTATAAATATAAAAAAAACAACATATTCAATTAGTGTTTTTTGTTTTATAAATACAGACTATTATGCTATATAGCAAACATCACTACTTACTCCCCATGCCACACAAAGGTTCTGTTCAAGCATAGATCTGTAGATTGAGTTCAGAGACACGTTTGTGCAGTTGTTTTATAGGAGTGCTAATGCATAACTCACTTTTAATAGGTTTTCAAATATTCTAATAATCGGGTTGAAGTGCTGTAAGAACCGTTTTGTGCTGTTATTCTTTCTTTCCTAGTCCTGCCTTCCTGGCTACTACCGAGTAGGTGGCATACTTTTTGGAGGGATTTGCCAGCCATGTGATTGCCATGATCATGCAACGGAATGTGACATTCATGGTGTTTGTGTTGTAAGTTACCTTGCAGTGTGCTTTCATTTTCATTTCTGAAAAGATCACATTAAAAAACACACCAATTCATATAATTGTTTTCAGTGCAAGGCAGTTTTGTAATATACCCCAAAGAAGCATTGAAGCGCATCTTCCCAACCAGCTTCTGTAACTTTTAAGAGTTTTTGTGTGTGTGTGCGCATGTTAAAGAAATTAAATTATCTGGCTTAGGCAAGAGCTGATATAAAACACTTTTATATGAAAAGTCATGAAAGCCATAGCTTTTCCTTCTCAGCTCAGTGGAAACATTCCTGTGGATCCAAGTAGGAAAAATATTGGAGCATAACTATGTGATTACATTTCCTCAACTTTTGTGCTGGTTCCGTTAAGTTCTGCACCAGAAAGGGAACCTTTCCTCAAAGTGATTTTTTTTTAAAAGAACTTTAAATCTTCTAAATTAACCTGTTAATTTCCAGTGTTCAATATTAGCAAACTGATTTAGTCCACAGTGAAAGTAACACAACTAATCCATGAGACCAAATATTTGCTAATGAGGGAATTGTTGCTGCTGGCTTGGAAAAGCATATTGTCAATAGCCTGCTTTTTTCTTTGTTCTTTGAATCCTAATGCTGCATGTCATTTCATGCTGAGATCCCCGCCTCTGGGGATAGAATTCCACTCAGAATAAGTATCAAAAGGTGTTTTGCATGTTTCACAGGCTTGCAAGCACAACACTACGGGGAGTTCTTGCGATCAGTGTTTGCCTGGGTTCTATGGGACG
Source organism: Podarcis erhardii (assembly GCF_964252035.2). Lineage (NCBI taxonomy): Eukaryota > Metazoa > Chordata > Lepidosauria > Squamata > Lacertidae > Podarcis > Podarcis erhardii. The sequence goes on along the minus strand of NC_138499.1, from coordinate 49,244,035 downwards.
CCATCCAGGGGGACTCCAGAGGACTGTGAGCCGTGCGCCTGCCCACTGAAAACTGCTTCAAATAAGTAAGCTGCTAACTGGAAACATTGCATGACATCTCCAGCAATATCAGACAAGCAGTGCCAGTTAGAAACAGAAAGGAATGGGGGGTGGGAAGAGAAATCAATCTGAAGGGAAGGTGTTAAAACATGACAAGAATTCCACGGTACCCTTCAGAAATAATAGCTCCTAGACGGCTAAGACGAGCTGGAAATTTTCCAGTACTTTACTGAATACAAATGTCGCCCTTGGGGTTGTTTTTTCTTGAAAAGGTATTTTCATGCATTGCTAATATTAGAAAATATTTTAGTGTTAACGCTCTTTATGTGAACAAAATCAATTCAGGCTGATTCTTGCACAGCTGCTAGATACTGGTAGCAATCCAGCAAGCTGCTATATAAGCAAGCTGAAAGGTTTGTGTATGCCCATTCGCTTTCCCCTAAAAGCATATTTCTCCCCAGTGCTTCATCTTTCTGAAATTTAAAAAAGCAGTTTATGTTGCCTCACAGAGAAGCTCTTGTTGAGGAAATGGTCTGTAATGTACGCTGATCTGACAACACACATTGTGGTGTTCTCTGTGGTGTTATCAGTAGTGACCACAATTCATGTAATAAATATGCAGAGCGTGCATTTAATGTGTATTGCTTTTAAACTGTATAGGTTGATGATAATCCCCCAAATAATTGTTTTTTAGTTTCAGTCCTACCTGTCACTTGGATAATGGAGGTGAAGTTATCTGTGATAAATGTCCTCTGGGTTATGCAGGACCCAAGTGTGAAAGGTATGCAACTAGAACGCTGGAAATAACAGCAAATATTGTTAATTAAATATATTTGGAAATAACAGTTTTGCTTCTCTCCTGTTTCAGAATTCTTGCTCAAAATACACATTACTTGTACCCGTGTCAGTCTCATTTCAGGAATATGTTCCCCAAAGCTGCTTTTGGCAGAGGTGGAAACTCCACTCCTTGCTGATTTGACGTGTGTGTGTAAGAGAGAAAGAGATGGTGTTGCAAAAGGGCTAGTCCATTCATAATGGAAATAATACTGATGGTTACCATATCTGCTCATGTGTGTATACCAGAGCTTCCCAAACTTTCCATGTTGGTGACACACTTTTCAGACATGCTTCATTTCGCGACGCAGTAATTCAGTTTTACTAGCAAACTGGACGATAAACTAATCTGTTTCCAGCCCTGGGAGGAGTGCAGGGAGCGTTCACATGGCACACCTACACACTGCAGCTGACACACTAACGTGACACACAGTTTGGAAAGCACTGGTAAGGTTGCCACATTTCAAAATCCAGACAGAAAAGTTGTTGAGCATTGCTGACATAGGCTGCCATATGTCTGGATTTTCCTGGACATTTAGCCAAGTATCGCCTGGACACTGCTGTTGAATGCAGTATTCTGAATATGTCTGGGAAATTCCGGACATATGGCAACCCTAAGTTCTGGTCTATACACTGATGCTGCTGCAACTTACTGAGACTGGGGCAGGACAAGGCGGCAGAAAAGTTGGGGCTGTATGGGTGCACTAACAGGAGTATCGGATTGACTCTGTCAGCGCATCAGCACAGCCCCGACCTCATTACCGCCTTGCCCTGCCCCAACGCTGTCCAGGTAAGTAGCAGCATCTCAGGGTTTGGAATGGCAGCTCTGCCCCACCACCCTGGCCACTACTGCCTGTGGCCCACCATGGGGGAGGGCATCTGCAAAAGATTGATGCAGAGCAGTATGCTGGGGTGATTCGAAAAAGCTGAGCTGACTTTGAATGCAGTGTGCACCCAGTTATAGGGAAAACATGTAAGTGAACTTGAATCTGAATCTTAAAAGGTTTGCCATGATGTTGGGTAATGTATTTCCCTTTGCCTGAATGGTTTGAAATCAAACTGCACGAGCAGTTTCCTTCTGACCTCACCATAAGTGCTGAAGAGCAAGGAAGAGTAAGGAGTGTATTTTAAGGCTCTTTCCTGTTCCTTTTGCAGCCCTATCTTTACCTGCCCTGCTGTCATATGCCAGATATGGGGGCAAAGGAGCCTAATTTGGACTATGGTCTGGAAGTTTGCCATCATTCTAACATTTCACTATAAGTCTTGTAAGCAGTTGTAAATATATAACCTTTCAATAAAATCTCATGTTTTTAAAATGAGGAATTAAAGTATTCAGGGGTGGGTGGTTTTGTTTTTTTTTTGTAATTTTGGAGAATATTTTGCCCCCTGCCCTCCCCATTTCTACTTTTGCCCCTGAAATCAAATTAGGTGCGTATGTAGCATAACAAAGGGTTAAATTATCTTTTCAAGCAGCACAGTAAAGATGGAAGTCAAGTTTTGCAGTCCTCTTATGTACTGTTTTCGCAGTCACTTCTCTACTAACCCTAGTTTTGCATCTTTACATGAACACACTATGCTCTTCAGGCTTGTGATGTGTTTCTAATATGTGGCTTTCTGTAACCTGACACAATTTCCAATCCCTTGTGCAGATGTGCAAATGGCTACTATGGTGATCCTTTGGTCCTTGGGCAGTCCTGCGTTCCTTGTGACTGCAATGGCAATGTAGATCCCACGGAAGATGGCCACTGCAATTCCCTAACAGGAGAGTGTCTGAAGTGCATTGGGAATACTGTGGGACGACACTGTGAAAGCTGTGCTGATGGGTATTACGGGGATGCAGTGATCAGCAAAGACTGCCGTGGTGAGTAATTCCTGTTAAATCAACTGATCAAGTATTTTTGTATACATAGGACAGTTGATTTATGTAATGTCCTAAAAAAAGGCACATTAGGGTTGAGGAAATCAGTGGATTAATAAATAGCATAGAATAGATAGAACACAGTGTCTCCTCCTTTTCACGGGTGTTCCTCTGTGTTCCAGCAGAGGATCATTTTTGCAGAAGGGTGGGGGTAATATTTACTGATTCTTTCATCTCCCTCTGATGCTTCACATGCTGCTCTACTGTCTAGTTCCCCAACCCTCCAGAGCAGATTTTGGGTGGCACACAGACCTTTTGGAGGAATTGGTGAAAGTTATCTCTCTGCTTTCCATTAGCAGAACAGTCCTGTGTGTCGAACTCCATCCAGGAGACATTCCTGTCAGTGGAAGCCTAGTTAGGATCCAAGCCATTTCATTGGCACCCCAATGCAAAAAAACAACAACTTGTGTTTCCTGCAATGAGAGTAGTTTCCTGCCTAATCTCTTTGTATGCATCACCTCTAGTACTTTTGTATTGGTAAAAGGACATCTCAAGAAGAGAGTGAGGTAGATGTATTTCAAAATGAATGGAGTCAAAACAATTTTTATTGTAGATCCCATTATTTACAACAATGAGGCAAGAGTGTTTGAGGGTTTTCCAAATGCTACATTGGTGCTGGCAATGGATTTGTCTCTGTAGTTCAATTTAGTCTATTTTCCATAGATATGCATAGATATCTGTATAGTCTGTGGGCCAATTCCCGCCTCTGCTTTTCACTGCATCTCCTTGTGAATCCCACAGAGCTGCTACTCAAATGTTGGACGACCCTCTAGAGCAGAATTGATGTAGAACAGAGTTGCAGTTGGGGGGGGGGGAGACACAGAACACCCTCTCCTCTTTCCTGAGTGGAAATACTTTCCTTTCACACATGGCGCTGTTTAGATCTTGGCCTTAATTTTAAGTCCAGGATCCAAAAATACAAATTTAAAATATTGATGGAAAGAATATGCAAAAGTGGGGTATAGAATCGTAAACCTCACATAGAGAAAAGTTATTCAAGTATTTTTTTAATAGCTGGTTATATTCAGCTTTTCTATTTGTGCTTTTTACACATCAGAGTGTGGGTGCCATGTGAATGGCTCCATTTCCAGCGTCTGCCATCCGAAGACTGGTTTGTGCCAATGCAAAGGAAATGTGGTGGGACTCCGATGCGATAAGTGTTTGGTAAGAAAGAAATAATAAATCTTGATGTTAGCACACATGATTTTACTTCTTTTGCGCTACTGATGTATTGGTAATTTACTCATGTTTTACTGGTGTCCCCCTAGGCAGTGCCTGTGGGTGAAATAGGACCCTTTGAAAGCCTTCCCTTTTGCCAGCGAAGGCTGTGCACCCCCCCCCCCCACTCTCACTTTGCCAGCCGTTACTCTTTTGTCAACCTTAGTGTTATGGTCCTGGCCCTGTGCAGAGTTACTGAAAATCCGGTCTTTTCTTTTCAGTCAGATATATAGAGACAGACAGAAGATACCATGCTCTATTTATACTCCAGTATTTGTGTTGGTGGAGCGGCCTGGTGGTGGTAACCTGCATGCTGTCTTGAGACATGGTCTGAATCATGTACAGTCATACCTTGGGTTACAGCCACTTCAGGCTGCGTTTTTTTTCGGGTTTTGGCAGTCGCACATGCGCAGAAGCGCTAAATCGCGCTATGCTCAGAAGCGCCGAAATGCAACCCGCGCAGATGCGGGTTGCGAACGTGCATCCCACACGGATCACGTTCGCAGCCCAAGCGTCCACTGTAGTCATAATGCCTTAACCCTGTGCTGAACTTGGTTACCTCAGCAGTTTTTAGATTTGGGCTAATAGCTCCAAATAAATGTCTAAAAACATGTGTAACTGATGTGGATTGTAGTATTTGACATTCATGAGAAGTGAAAAAGTTTAACTTTTTTTTTTCATTTACTTGTGCTGCATGGTTATTCAATGGTAATGTTGGGATCTATTCATATACTAATAGATTCTTGACAAACAAAACTTCCACCCCCACCCCACCCTGCCCCCATTTTTATTTTTGTGAACTTTTGCATTTAAGGAGTTTCATCTAGGAAACTGGTTGTGTATTTCAAAAGCCTTTCTAAAATAACAATATATGCTTTTCCTATATATTCTCCAAAGGCTTCTGATGGACACAGTAGAACCCATAAGTTCTGTGGGGTGGGGGAAATGTGAGCTGGGAGCTGTTTTCCAACACACTGCCTAGCAGAACTGCACTATTTTTATGCAGGCCAAAGAGCAGGAATGGATCGCATTCAGCGATGAAAAAGAAAACAAGAGAGGAATTGTTTTTGTTTCAGGGAACTAGGAAATATTGCTGAAACACTTTTCTTTTCTCTGTGACAGCTTGGATATTACGGCCTAAGTAGCGGACTTGGCTGCCGTCCTTGCAACTGCAGTAAAGCTGGCTCAACTGCTGAGGACTGTAATGATGAAGGACAATGTCTCTGTGTGCCAGGAGTAGCTGGGGAGAAGTGTGATCGTTGCGCTCATGGCTTTTATGCATTCCGGGACGGTGGCTGCACACGTAAATTATAGCCCATAATCTGGTCATGGCAGTTTCTTAAACTCTTACGAATTTTCTTTTAACAAAATGCTTTGTGCTGCACCATGGGAAATGTCAGTTGTGAGCCTCTTTAGCATTTATTTATTTGTAAAGCCTGGTCAGCAGAGTGATATCAAAGCATTTCTCATCATGTTTTGCCTGCAATGGGAATCCAATTATTCCAACTATTGGAATAAGGATTTGGGCTTATGAAAATGGTTCCTGTGCCAATTTGCCCTTTTGCCATTTGGTGTGGGGATTATAGGAGGTGCGTTGGTAATAATCTTGCTTTTACCGTTGACTCAATCTGTTAAGAATTTTGAGCAACCGAATGAGATGTTGAACGGATATACCCAGTACTTTTTTCTGGGGCGGGACACAGGGGTACGCATACCCCTAAACATTTTGTGACTCTTAAGTTTGGCCTCATTTAGGGGCAGTATTTCAATATGAGTAGGAAAATGAGAGTACCCTTTTTAAAGAAAAGAAAAAAGCACTGGTTACACCTAAGACACAACAGTGTACCTTGGATGATACCAGTGTACATTCCAATTCAGACATTGGAAAGGACTTTATAGGAATCATTTATGAGCTACTTCCTTCCTTATGAGTAAACTCACAGGTGGAGCCCACCTAAGGCAGAGATGGACCTGATGCTACAGCACTGCTACTAGCACTGCTGTTAGTCTACTAGCACTGCTATTACTTTACTAGCACTGACAAAATGGGTTACTTGCTCCCTGTCTTCTTCCTGTAGCTTGCAATTGTGCTCATACACATGATGTTTGTGATGGAGATTCTGGAAGATGCATCTGCCCCCCTCATACTGAAGGAGAAAAATGTGAACTATGTGAGGAGAACTTCTGGGGTGTCGATCCAGAGAATGGGTGCAAGGTAACGTTGTGCTTGTTAGGAAACTTTTAAAAAACAAAGCTTTAAAAAATACTTCACAAGATAGCACATTGAATTTGTGGTATTTAAACACTACAAATTAGGTCAGCTTCTGCTATATTAGCTTTTGCTAATGCTGGTAAAAAGAAACTTTTTCTTCTTCCTTCCCTATGTTTTGATGTATGTAGAACAATATATATCCCCTTTATTGACATAATCATCATAATAAATGAGGTTTATGTCATTTAACCATGGATCAAGGTAAACATCTGTAAGAATTCCACAGTATATAACAGTTTCTTTCACTTAATCAATCCATCTTCACTAATGAGAGCCATATTGGGTGGATGACTTGTTACTAGAAAGATACATTGTCTTTGAGAGGACAAGGAATTTCCCTGAGTTTGAGTCTTTTTCTGGTTGTGGAGAAAGAAATACCATTCAGCAATTCATTAATTAAAAACTGGCTCATACATCCTTGGATTCTATATATTCTATATTCTCAAAATATTTATAACCTGAAGCCTAAGCCGTCTATTTCTAAGAAGCCAGTATGAAGCAGAAAGCTAGAATTTGTCCACCAAGGGAGATCACCTTTATCATAACAATGTGTTTTTTTTAAAATGAAGAAGAAGAAGCTAAAACAAGGTTGCGTGGCTCTAGAACAATTTGACTAGTTCCATATTTTCACATGGGAATGCTCAGATTTGACGTCGTGCTAGGAGCTTATAGCTGCAAGTATAGGGGGGAAATGTGACAAGCACATTGTAAGTGGTAGACAAAGAAGGTATAATAAGGAATTAGATGCAGTATGCAAACTGCAAACCAGTGAGCTGTGACTTCAATAAGCTCTTCATTAGCTGAAAAGAACCCATTAATACCATGTCAAGGGATTATCTATACAGATGTAAGATTTAACACCCTTTCCTCTGTCCAGAGGACTATGGAAGTGGCAATTATGCGAGGAAAACCAGGGATCTTTCACAAAGGATGATCAGAACCTTTTCTAAACTACCATTTCCAGATATTTTTTTAAGAGAAGAGCAGCAGTTCAGCTAATAAAAATAATATAAATTAATACAGTTAAACAGCAATAGAATCAAAGCTTATTTAAAGCTTATCTTAAGATGTTGGTGGAACATTGATAAAGAGGAAGATGATTTAACTTGCTGAGCTAGGGAGTCCCACATATGGGGTGTTGTGAGAGTCTTCTGCCTCCTTTTCCTTGCTTCATGGCCAAGTAATTGTTGTTTAGATGGGGTTTTTTTTTAAGGTATTGTAATGGTGATGGCTCGTATTGGATCAATTCTAGTTGTTTAATGGTCACCTGCAAACCGAAATTATCTACTTAGGGGAGATGTAGCTCTTTTTCCTCTCCAAAAATGAAGGGGAAATGTGTGTGCATCCTATGGGGCGAATGCAGGCTTTCGCTGAAGCCTGGAGAGCGAGAGGGGTTGGTGCGCACCGACCCCTCTCGCTCTCCAGGCTTCAGGAAGCTATCCGCAAGCCTTGGGAGCCCGGCGGGAGTTCCCGCCAGGCTCCCTAGGTTTGCGGATAGCAGCCTGTTCTGGGGGCTGGGGCGGGGGAAGCGCCTGGGGGAAAAATATTTTTTTCCCCTTTATTCCTCCCCCAAAAAACTAGGTGCACCCTATGGGCCGGTGCGCCCTATAGGGCGAAAAATATAGTAATTTAGGGGTCAGATGATAAATCTTTTGAGAATGTTGGGTAAAGTATTCAATTTCTAAAGTTGGACTTTCCTCTACACAAAATTGCTGGCAAGTTTTAATGTCTGTCAAAAGTTTATAGTTTCTGAACTTCATGACCTTTGCAAGATTCACATATCTCTTGTCCTGTTTTCTTCTAAGGCCTGCAATTGCAGTGATATAGGTTCAGTCAGTCTCCAGTGTGACCAGCTGACTGCTCAATGTCAGTGTAAGAATGGATACGGAGGATACAGCTGCGCTATCTGTGCTTTGGGGTATAGAGACTACCCAGATTGCATTCCTTGTGATTGTGACTTGCGGGGCAGCAAAGTAGACATGTGTGATCAAAATCAAGGAATCTGCAACTGTGAAGAGGAAACTGGTGCATGTGTCTGCAAGGTAGCATGAAATCTTTGCCTGCTTATTATTTTTCTTTGTGCATTTTTCTTTGCCTGTAATACAATAATAGTCACTTTCACAGACATCAACTAGTGTTTTCTGGGGGGGGGGGAGCCAGGTTTAGGTTTATATAGGAGCAAAACAAATGTGTAACCTTCAGACTGGACATGCAAAACATTTACCTTGTAGGAAAGAGTTTAGACCAAAATTGGGTGTTAGAACATTGAATTAGGACGTCAAGCTGCATTCAGGACAAAATAAAAACTATAGTTTAGAAACAGAAATAAGGCACCCTGTATTAGCTTCAGCCGTACATGGTATACAGTAGGTGGAACAGTGAATAATTTGTCAGGGCAAGGATTGTGCAAGGCATTGGAGGAGCTCTGGGTTGGCTGTGTCAGCTTTTCATAGGTGTTCAGTTGTGTGTCCAAAGTGCTCACGCACCTGCAGGACAATACTGCTGGCAAACTCAGAGCTTGCTGCCACTTTGCCCCACCCCTTCCTTGTTCTCGTGAACACATCACTACCCCTGTGAGAACACCACTGCTGCTTTTCACAACCTCCTCATGTGTCTGTGCTGGAGGTTCATGTGGTCCATGGGTACGATATACTGGCTACAGTCAAGAGCAGGATTAGGACTCGGATGAAACCAGGCATGCTCACGGTTTGTGTGTTGATCAAGCAGTTAAAGAGTAGCAAGCAGTATGGGAGCAACTACTTGCCCCGACACACTGTGTGGGCTAGAACTTTTACTCCAGTCATGCCACAAGCCACTCCATACTAAATAAGAAGTTCTCTAGATGGCAAACTGAGTTGTGTAAATAACTGGAGACCTATGAGCTGAAACTGTTCAGTCCAGTGTTCAAGCCCTACTGGCGTTAACAATCTATTTCTTTGTCAGGAGAATGTGATTGGATTGCATTGCAGTGAATGCAAACCTGGGACATTTGCTCTTCATGCCACTAATGCTTTGGGATGCATCTCATGCTTTTGCTCTGGGATGTCGGAGTCATGTTCAGAAGTAGAAGACCATGTGAGAGTTCCAGTGAGTAAAGCAGTTTCACCCTCTGTGCCTGGTTTTCGGTTGCATTTGAACCTTGTCTTGTCATAATTTGATCTGCACGCAGCTTGATCTCGTATTTGATCCCAGTGACTGCAAGAACAGCAGAGAGTTGGGAAGAGGCTTTAAGGCCATGTGCCATTGTCACCTTTATAGGACATCCAGATAGCAGCAGATGGGTTAGTTGATTTGTATCTGTTGTAAACAGTCTTGGAGATAATTTGATTGGTGGGTGGGATACAAAAGTTTGTAATAAACAAATAAAATATTATTAGCCTTTGTATACATCTCCCTGTCAATGAAGTTTGGATTGGATTGAGCTCTAGTAATCCTAGGGCCGTAGTACAACCTTAAAGCTCTGCCACACCATGATAATCATGCAAAGAAGGTCTTTGCTACCTTTTATTCCTTTGCTGCTGTGGCTGCTTCTCCCTCACTGCCTTGCTTTGACATGACCTGTGAACTATACATGGGAAAGCCAGTGATGCATCCATATACTGCCATTCAGCTTTATGAAACTACTTCATAGAAATACAGGAATATAACACATTTTTTGAAAAAATTAATTTCCTTCAAAATTTCAAAGTTATAATGTGTATGTTTTATTTACTTGAAAACAGATCATTTGAAATCTTGCTTAGCTAGAAACGATATAGTGCATTTTACAAAGAGGTATGACCTATTAGTCTGGCATTTCAGGTCACCCTGTCTCTGCAGCAGACTGTTCTGTATGTGGTTTCTCACAGTAACCTCACTGGAACCAGTGAAGGTGTATTTTCCCAGTTCCCTGATATCTTAATGGATGTCAAAGCAGTCCGACAACACTTGACTACAGAACCTTTTTACTGGAAATTGCCGGATCAGTTCCAGGGAGACCAGGTAAGCATATGAGTTATTTTTAGAGTCAGACCTAGACATTCTTTGAGTACTCCCATTGAAATAGTTGTGACTGATGTAACCCCCTTAGGGCCCATTGATTTCAATGGTTCCACTCTAACTATGAATAAATCTGGATTTGACTGTGTTTCTATATATTCTGGGGGTGGGGACATTAGAAGGACTGCCACCTTCTGAGAACTTTGAAGAGAAACAAAAGTAAATATATATTTTAAAAAATCAGTGTGCATAATTTTAATATTCATTCACTTCTTATTTCTAAATGCATGTCAAAACAAAAGTATTTTCTGTGGCATATTTAGATTCTGTTGCATATTTAGATTCTGTGCTAGATTTGAGCCTGCTTGCAGAATAATAGAACTGAGTGAAAGGACTTTTTCATATAGCACTTACTTACCATAGTTTATGGAATTCAGTGCCACACAATGTGGTGTTGGCCACTATTTTAGATGACTTTTAAAGGAAATTAGGCAAATTTACAACTGAGATCCTTACCAATGTTTACTTTGATTGTCCAATGGAACCTCTATGTGTTATAAGGTAATATACCCCAGAATACCAGCTATTGGGGAGCCATAGTGGAAGAAAACTATTAACTTCATGCCCTGTTTAAGAGCTTCCTGAAGAGCTTGTGGTTGGCTGCTGCTGAAAAGAAGATTCTGGCTTTGATCAACCTGTGCTCTTTTTTTTGTTAACACAGTCAAGGTCTTGCAAGGACCTGTGTACTGGCAATATCAACATTCCCAAACTTTATTTAAATTCATTTCCAGAAAATCTGTGTTGTGATGTATTTTGCTTTCATTTTGAAATCTCAGCTCTTGCAAAGTTTCCATTAAATTCCAAGATGTGAAGAATCATCTCAATAAAGGTAGTCTCAATATCGGAATACTTTGATATCAGACTAAGGATGAGGAGCATATGGCTTGCTGCTGAGTTTGATTAAGCTATTTCCTCCTCCTGGTCTAGATTTCAGTTAAAATTATCAAAGAAAACAAAAGTGTAATGATTTCTCATCCAAACAGCTCATGGCATATGGTGGAAAATTGAAATACTCAGTAGCTTTTTATGCTTTGGATGGCATTGGAACCTCAAACCTTGAACCGCAAATCTTAATGAAAGGGGGTCGCACCAGTAAACAAGTCATCTATGTGGAAATTCCTGCTCCAGAGAATGGAGTAAGACAAGATGAAGAAATAGAAATGATAGAGGTGAGTTTAAAACATTTCAATTTGATGAATTAGAGGCTTTGCCTTCAAGAAAGTCTTTTTCTTGTTTCTGTACTACTTTGGAACTCCCTAAACATTTGTCTTGGGACCATTTTGCTCAAGCAAGATGTAATGTCTTTTCATATAGATCTGGGAAGGAGTCTTAGATGCCTGTTAAATTCCACACATATTGTGGAAACATGTTAATCCTAGATCAAGGCTTTGTTTGCAAACATTATAGATACTATGGATGAAAACAGATAGCAGCAACAATGCAGATTTTGCTTGGTGCACACTGCATTTAGGCTGTTTTAGTACCTCTCCAGACTGGGTTGTGCACCATTTGAAGATATAGGCTGGGTTCACGAGTAACACTGAGCCATGGTTGACATGAGCCAAGGTTTATAAACCAGCAACAAACTATGATTTTCAATTTCAGGCATAGCACAATATTGCAACATAGGGGTGGGCTACAGTGTAATTTTATGTTGCTCGCACAATCTGTCACCATTCCCTTGCCATATCAGAGTGCACGTGAAGACAGTTTAAGAGCTTAAGTGTTTTGGCTTCTGCCTGGAACCCGATTCATTGGTTGTGGAAGTGCCTTGTTGCTCTCCTCTTTCAATCCAAAACAAATACCATCAAGCAACATTGTAACACTGGGTGTTCGCAAGTGATGCAAATTTATTTATTTTTCTTTAGAGTGCCTGGAAATACTTTAATTCGGTGTCTGATGAATCTGTTTCACATTCTGACTTCATGTCAGTGCTGAGCAATGTTGAGTACATCTTGATAAAGGCATCGTATGGTCAAGGATTACAACAAAGCAGGTAAACTTCTGCTAACTACTCTACCTAGGGGTTCTTAACTTTGATAAAATGTGAGTAAGGTAGTAAGCATGTTGTCTTGATATGAGTGATACTCAAGGGCCACTTTACTCAAAAAACCCTGAAAGTCATGGTACCTTACAGAACAAGCCTTCAGTACAGCTTCTTGAAGTGGAAAACTGGTAGTGTCCCAGTGCATGTGGGAAACTGCTTGTGCTTGGTGAAACACTCTTTGGTTCTAGTCTTTTATTTTATTTTTAGGAAACTAAGGGTTAGATTAGTAGGACTCAGATTATTAGTGCATATTTGAGAGATTACTTGCATAGTCAAGATATAAATGGCAATACCTAAGGCAGGCTGTTTTTAAAAGCACTGAACTGGGCTCCAGACCAAACTTTGTGATTGAAGCACACCCCTAGTAAACAGTCAAACTGCAGGTTCTGTTTCCTAAATGAACATCACTGCATCATTTTTTATTTTATTTTTTGTTTTATGTAATTATCTCTTAGAATCTCAAATGTCTCTATGGAAATTGCTATGAAAGCTGACGAGATGCCCTTGATTAAGGAAGTGGCTCATCTCATTGAGAAATGTATATGCCCTGAAGGTTATGCAGGCCTCTCATGCCAGGTATGTTACTTGCTGGGGCGTCTTAAAATATCTTCTGTACAAGCAAAAGTTCAGTTGCCGTTTAAAAGCATGTTCAACTCTTTTACAATGTAGGACTGTGCACAAGGATACTACAGAGAGAAACAGTATGTGGACAAGTCTGCAAACCTTAAAGCCTTCCCCTCGTTCATCCCAACTTGCGTGCCATGCAGATGCAACAACCACAGTGATGTTTGCAACCAAGAAACAGGAAAGTGTTTGGTATGTGGACTTACTAGGGCTAGGCTGGTTTTTGTCACAGTATCAATAACTTAACAACTCGGGGGGGGGGGGGGGAGAGAAAATTCCAAAGAATGGAAGTTCATGAAAGTCCTATTTAGTTCCCAAATTGAAAATGTGAAGTATTTTTTTACACTTGGATAGTATACATTTCTACAGAAGCTGCACACTGCTTTGGATTAATCGGTAGGTAATCAGAGGCATGTTTTTATTTCATTTAAGCATTTACTTAAGGTCTGTAAGGAACAACAACAAGGAACAATTTAACACACACACCCATTTTTGCAGCAATGGAGGATGGGGTTGGCAGTGTAATGGTTGTGCTTAACAAATTAAACTTCACTGATAAAGTAAGGCCCTCTGAATTCAGTGTTTTAGTATTGCAGCGTTAACAAAAAAAGCTTTAATTACAGTTTATAAAAATTAACATGGGCTAGTCACGAGTAGGGGTGACTTGAATTGGCTTGAGGGACTTGGGAGGTATTGGGACTGTATTTTGGAATACCTTTGGCAAAGTGGGGGGGGCATACTTGTCCCTCTCTTGCAGAGATATTAGGGCCTGAGATGGAATGTTCTTGTTCCTTATACCTTGCTGCTTTTCTAGATTTCAGCCTCTTTTCTTTTCCCACCAAAGTTAAATGTTCTCCGTTGAATTTTCTGCTTTCATCTTAAACTTCCTGATTTTGCCTGCTAGGACTGCAGAGATAATACAGCTGGTGACCAGTGCAGTGTTTGTGCTCCAGGCTATTACGGCAAGGTGATTGGATCTGTCAATGATTGTTCTCTGTGTGCATGTCCAAGAATGAGCCCAGGGAGGTAACTAAAAATTAACTTTGATGTTTTTAATAATTACTATTGTTATACTTACTGTTTCCAGGTAGTACTGTAGCAAGGTAGAGGCTGTATTTCTAGGAATTTTTCATTTATCTGTTGGTTTGTTTTTAAATCCCTGAGCTAAGAGATTCCATTATCAGGGTCAGTGTGGGTAGCTTGAAAAGTAATGGTGATAGATGATGAAATGGCTAATCCAGAGCAGTAGCTTTCCACTGAATATTCTTTGTGAATTGTGTCTATGGGTGCTTCCATACAGAAGCTCGATACAGCAAAAGGATCGCTGAAATATCATAAATGGATTGTTGGCTGCAGGTTTTCTTTTCTTTTCTTTTCTTTTCTTTTCTTTTTTCATTTTCTTTTCCTTTTTAGTTTACCAGGTTTCCACCAGAAAGGGTAGTTTGGATATAATGGTAAAAACATGGACTGATATTTTGATGCCGGCGGTGCCTTGTGGAACTGCAAAAACTCGTCTGCATGGGGAGTGCTGATTCCACAATACACATCCATTTGGAAGCACCCTATATCCAACTGAGAGCTGGTTCATACAATCAGTGGTGTGCATTCAATGCAGCAATAAGCAGCTATACCATCGGAGAAAGGGAGGCTTGGATTTCTGCGTCATGTGCCCTTCCCCCTCCCCCAATCTTCTCTGGAGGGTTGGAGGAACCCACAGAACAGATTGAGGAGGAAGTCCCATTGCACAAGCAGAAATCCTTGCCCCCCACAAGATGGTTACTTTCACCCTCCATTGCATACAAACCAGTAGAAACACACATTCCTGTGTGAATAGGTTTTTTGTGGGTATATATGAATTCTTTCTAAAACTTGTTCTTTTTATTTCTTTCTCAAAGCTTTAGTTCCACATGCATTATGAAAGGTGTGAGTGATTTCTACTGCAATGCTTGCATTACTGGATATGAAGGGCAATACTGTGAAAGGTGAGAGATACGCAGAACCACCAAGCAGCTTCCACTGTGGGTTGGCAGCTTTGAGTTCCAGAAATTAGGTAGATTGCCCGTTCTATAGGATCTGCACTGGGTGCCTCTGAACCAAATTAAAAGTATCTGTGGTAACTTATAAAGTCCTCAGACAACTTGGGACTTGAGTTAATGGCTCTGTCCATGTGTTAAGATTTTCACGGTGTAGTTACCAGGTGAGATAATATTGCTCAATGATATGAGTTAGGACCTTCTCTGTGGTGATGCCCTGACTATGGGATGCCCCTCCCCCTGAGAGATGTTTTGTGTCAATGTTACTTGCTTTTTGGCGCCAGCTAAAAATCACATCTCTTTTCCCAAGCTTTTGCTGGAGTCTGATGTAGTAATATGGCCTGTCGTTGAGCGAGGGCCCTCCTGCAGCCATAGTGATATACTGTTAAGCATTTTATATGGTGTTTTAACATCAGCATTGCATGTTGCTGTTAAATTGTGTTGCATTGTTATAGGTTGCAACCCACCTTGGGATTGTGTGTTGATGAAGGGTGTGTGCTGAAAACTGAAGAAATAAAATAAATAAATGAACCTCTGTTTCCCTCTAGGTGTTCTCCAGGTTATTATGGCAATCCTAAAGCACCTGGTGGCCACTGTCAGCAGTGTCAGTGCAACCCAAACGGTTCTGTTCACAATAATTGTGATCATATCTCTGGGCAATGCATCTGCAAACAAGGTGTAACAGGGCAGCTGTGTGATGAGTGTGAATCAAGGCACATTCTCATGGAAAATGAATGTGTTGGTAAGTGTCCCCCTTTCTTTCTTTTTTGCTTTGATGTGTTAATAATATGGGCAACTTCCAATTTAGGCGCACCCAAACGATGAGTTCACAGCACCAAACCCAGAAGTATCCTCCAAACATCATAAATATGTCATGAAAAGGGGGTGGGATTCTAGAAGGGGGTGGAGTGGGCTCAGGCACGCTCCGTCGATGCATATGGTGGTCCAGAAAAGAACAAGGATTTCCTGTAGACATGGGGTGGTGTTTGTTGATACTGCATGTAAATTCTATGATTACATAAGACTGCATTCCTTGCTCAGAAATAAGCTCTGTTGGAATGAGTGGAACTTACTTGTTCGGTGCTATCCAGTTTTGCGTATTCAACTAAAACTTAATATTTTTTTGAAATGGTTTCTTCAGCTTGTGATGACGACTGCACAGGATTGTTGTTAAATGATTTGGACAAACTAGATGAAGCCATGCTTTTGGTAAACCTTACTGGCCCTGTCCTGGTGCCCTATGGGATACTTGCAGACTTGGAAAATGCCACAAAGCATTTAAAGGTATGTAATTGTTGCTTAGCTTCTGTGTTGGGTTAGCTACTCATATAGTCATTTTTACTTTTGTTTATGAAGAAGGTTTTAGAACTATATAGGCATTTTGGAGTGCTCCGGAAGCATTAATAGAACATAAGCGCTATTAAGGTAGTTGTCTACATTAAAATTCATGGCCAGTAGATACATGTTCTTTGTTTATCATTCCTAGTTGTGAACACTGAGCTGAATATATTTGAGTACATAATATTCTTTTTTCTTCTAGGAGTCTTTTTGGACTAAGAAAGAACCAACCTCCTCAACAGAAATAATGAATGACCATCTTGTAACCCTTTCAGGTGATACAGACCAGCTGCACAGAGAGGTAGGAGTCTTGCTTGTTTATTCCCAAAGATATTTCAATAGACTTATTTCAAAATGATCTACAGAAGTTTCCCATGGGATTTACTTAGGTTGGTTTATAAATCAAAGTCACTACAGCGAATTGGGTCTGCTAGACTATGGGTACAAGTGGCAGCTGGGCAGAGCAGTCCTAAGTCCTGGTTAAGATCAGCTGGGTGGAGCAGTATCAGATCAACCACTGTCTGAAGCCTTACTGGCCCACTAACTAAAGCAGAAGGTGTGGTGTGTGTTTGTGTGTGTGTGGTTTTTGTCATCCAGATTGGCATAGCCGCAGAGTCCAGGTTGGGTCCCTCTCTGAGGAACATAGCTGTCAACTTTTCCCTTTTCTTGTGAGGAATCCTATTCGGAATAAGGGAATTTCCCTTTAAAAAGGGGGAAAGTTGACAGCTATGCTGAGGAATGGTATGGCCTTGGATCCAATGGGTCTATGACTGGCTCTGTTCTGTCACTTCTCCACCGTGTAACATCCCATTTTGGGGCCCTACACTAGCTACAACTGCCAGAAACAGGACAAACAGCAGGTCACATCTGCTGCGCTTAATGCAGCCATGGCAGGTGCTTCAGTGGAGCCTCCATCAGAAGTTTGTGGAGGCCAGAAGACAGAAACATCCACTGCATCATAAACCCCTCCAGCGGCAAGAATGAGGGGATTAGGATTCTAACCTTAGATATTTTTTTACCCAGAAAATACTAAACTGCTTTGCCATTACTATAGGTTTTCCCTCATAGATTTGGGATCTTTTCATTACCAGCTATGCCCTCTCTAAATTATAGCACTAAATATTTGAAATAATTGATCATTTGATTCTATCAGGATTTACTATGACCAGTAGTAATGACATGTTGATAATTCTCTTGGATATATGATTGGCTTTTGCTGATCCTTTTATTCTTCCTGCAAGATCTGGTTAATAGAAACCAGTTAATCTGAAAAAAAATAATCAAATAAATACATTTCATAAAGTAATGTTAGTTTCCTGTATGAGTCAGTATGAATTCGAGATACGCTCTTCATTCTTTGGTTCAGCCATTGAAGCCACTGTTCTAACAGCAACTGAAATAAAATCACAATTTGCTTTTATGCTAGCTAACTAGGATATTAGAAAGAGGAGGGCTTCTCCATGATGCTGCGGAAAGGACCTTGAACAAGAGTCGAGAATTGGCTATATTTATCGACACATTACAGGCAACTGTTAAAGGTAAAATTCTTGATGGCAGGCTATAGTAATTATGTTTCTGAAATACAAATATTATTTGTGAAAATCATTTATAAACATAAAATATATTGGGTGCATTTGTACAATGTACTAAAACAATTCTTCTTTTGTAACTTACTTTTTCTTCCATCTAGTACTTGGGGAAGTGGCAGCATCCCTTAATGAAACATTAGGTATGGATTTCCCTTTGTCAAACAGGACATTTCAAGAACTGGAAGATGAGATCCCCGTCGTGTTGGATGTAATGCGTGGAAGATATTTCAAGCAGATGTACCAAGACAGTAATCTTGAGTTAAAGTAAGCCAACTGGTGTTTCTGATCATGCTTCTATTAACATATGCAATGAACATATAGAGAAGTATATCTAAAATGTTTTTAAAAGAGGAAATTGCAGGCAGTAGGCTCCGAAGTGTGTCAATATATTAATTTAAATGGAAGCTTAATATGTGATGACTTTAGGAGGTTTGAATCAAGCTAGACAAATGTGTGTGTTTTTTTAATGCATAAAATGATTTGATTTTCAGCTGTGCTTTAAACAAAGCCACAATTTCTATCTATATCTATCAAACAATAAATGTAACTTACATTTATATATACATTTTTAGAACAGTTCCATGGTCCATGAGCTAGATAATGTTGATGAGAAAATCAGAAACTCTTATTTTAATCTATTACTACTATAAGCAAGGAATTGAATTTGAAACTTGGGAAAGGAATCAGTGCTGGCAAATAAATTTGAAGAACTGTGTTTTGGAAGCATTCAGTAATATTTTTAAAGTGATACACAGGAAGATGCCAAGAGCTCAGTAAAACCACAACAATAGCCACTGGACTGGCATTGCTGCTGCTTGCAAGCCTAAGAAGGAAGAAGGGGCAATGAGGTCAGACTGTGTTGGTGTACTGATGAGCACACCAGACTGGCTCCAGTAGTGGATCTGTGCATCCCTGACCTCACTGCCACCACCTCCCTCCATGGTAATGCCATTGCCAGGATCCTATTGCTGCAGCTCTACCACACTGGATGAGCCACTCCTTGCTACAAAATAGCCTGATTTTTACAACATCTCTGGCAGTCGCACATGGTAGTATAAAATAATTTATTTAAGTAGCAGGTAGAGACTTTATCTCTGATCTTAGTGCTGTGGTGCTTAGTGCCAAGATGGAGAGAGAAAATCCCTCTGCCTGCTCTTTAGAGAAACTTTCTCTAAAAAGCAGGTGGCGCTGTGGTCTAAACTATAGTCTAAACTGTGGGGTTGCCAGTCAGATAGTCGGCGGTTTGAATCCCTGTGATGGGGTGAGCTCCCGTTGCTCTGTCCTAGCTCCTGCCAACCTAGTAGTTCGAAAGCACGTCAGTGCAAGTAGATAAATAGGTAGGTACCACTGTGATGGGAAGGTAAACAGTGTTTCTGTGCGCTCTGGCTTCCATCATGGTGTTCTGTTGTGCCAGAAGCGGTTTAGTAGTGCTGGCCACATGACCCGGAAAGCTGTCTGTGGACAAACATTGGCTCCCTCGGCCTGAAAGCGAGATGAGCACCACAACCCCATAGTCTCCTTTCACTGGACTTTAACTGTCCTGGGGTCCTTTACCTTACCTTTCTTAGGAGCTTGCAGAGTGATCTATGCAGCCAGATCCAGCCCAGTGCTGGAGTTCTCTGGGAATGCTGGGAATGTGCCTGCTTGTCTCACTGGTGTGTGAGAATTCATCTAGAGTATGTGAAGGAGAGTGAGAGAATTCTGTGTGCCTAGTGTATGTGATAATTCACAGTGATAGGAAACTACACACATTTTTTTGGGTGTGTGTGTGTCTTTTTTCACTCTGCCCACCAAAATGACTATTTATCAATGGACTGTACCTTTCTACAACTTGTGATCTGTTCTACTTTTAAGAAAGCTTATGTAACTGAGTGTCCTTTCCACATTTATTAGAGCTGCAGAACGCTTGTTGCTACGAATCCAGAAAGAGTATGGGAGACCACAGCAGGAATTTAAGAACTTACAAAAATCTGCAAAACTTATATTATCAAACCACAGCACCAGACTTCAGGAAGCCAAGGATCTTGTGAACGAGGCTACAACTAACACAAATGAAACCATGCGGCTGCTTTTTCTTATTAACAGCAACCTCAAGGAATACACTGTAAGGAAACTGGCAATATATGCCATTTGATTTTACAAGAGAAATTATAAAGTAACTTTTAAGGGAAATTTGCTTTAAAAATGGATTGATGTTAAGATTAGTGAGAAAGGCAACTTTTAACCTTTTGTTGTCCTTTTAAGTATAGAATGTCAGATATACGTATTCTATAATTACTCTTGTTACCAAGTATTAAATTTGCCCACCGTTGCATTTATGCCACAGCAAACAAAGCTGAATGTTCAAGAAAAGAAGGAACTCTCTGTTATGCTGACCAGAGAAGGCAAAGTACAGGTGGATGCAGCTGCTGCACTTGCTAAAGATGTAATTAACTCTACATCTGTAAGTTACTGTACACTTGAGTCATCATTTGTTAAAGTGAATTATCCATGACTCAGCAATAACTAATTTTGCATATTCAGAGTCTAGAAATCCACCGGGATGGACTGGTCCTATGGAATGGCAAACTAAGGCAGCATGTGGATGACTTGGTCATGCAGATGGCCACTCGAGGGGCTGTGGATTTGGTTTACAGAGCGGAAGAACATGCAGCTGAGTTACAGAGAGTTGCTCGTGCACTAGACAGGTGAGCGCATCATGAACTGAAGCGTAGAGTTGGCTATATTACTGCCTTTACCAATAAAGTCACCCCAATAGGCCTGTTTATCTTGATGCCCTTCTGAGTTTTGCCGTTGGAGTTTAGCCAGCATTTTAAGCTTTTAGTTACTATATAGGATGGACAAGGAAGGCAAGGATGCAGGAACTAGGATTTAAATGACTGTTCTCTTGGTTGAGGAATCTGAACAAAATAAGTAAACTAAATGAAAGCTAAAGTGCAAAGGGAAGCTCAGTTTGTGTGGCTGCCTTGGGTATTAGGGGAATGTACTGCCAAAGTTTAAGCAACACTATAATGTTTTCCACTTCATGAAAATTATTTCTTTGTTTAAAGTGCAATAGTCAAGCTATTTAACGGTTTCCAAAATATGGTATGTCCCCGCATTGTGCAATGTTTTAATTGGCTTAAATGTTACACGAAAAAGTTACAATTTTTCCTTCCTACCGCAGTGGTCTCTTGAATGTTCGAAATGTGTCCTTGAATGCAACAAATGCTGTCTCTGCATTCTCCACCATTAAAAGTTTGGTTGAAAGTGCAGCGAATCTAGCAGGAGATGCCTACAGGATTATAACAGATGTGGTAAGTGCCGCTTTGAGAACTGAAGCACACTGCATTCTTACTTAAATCCAAGTTTCACTCTCTAGAATGGGGCTGAGGGACCTTTGGCTCTCCAGATGTTGTTGGACTACAGTTTTCATCATTGGCCATGCAGACTGGGTCTGATGGAAGCTGTAGCCCAACATCTGGAGGGCCACAGGCTGAACACTCTTGACCTAGAACCAGAATATGTACCATATTGTTGTTGTTTAGTCATTTAGTTGTGTCCTCCTCTTCGTGACCCCATGGACCAGAGCACGCCAGGAGCTCCTGTCTTTCACTGCCTCCCACAGTTTGGTCAAACTCATGTTCGTAGCTTCAAGAACACTGTCCAACCATCTTGTCCTCTGTCGTCCCCTTCTCCTTGTGCCCTCAATCTTTCCCAACATCAGGGTCTTTTCCAGGGAATCTTCTCTTCTCATGAGGTGGCCAAAGTATTGGAGCCTCAGCTTCAGGATCTGTCCTTCCAGTGAGCACACAGGGTTCATTTCCTTCAGAATGGATAGGTTTGATCTTCTTGCAGCCCATGGGACTCTCAAGAGTCTCCTCCAGCACCATAATTTAAAAGCATCAATTCTTCGGTGATCAGCCTTCTTTATGGTCTAGCTCTCACTTCCATACATCACTACTGCAAAAACCGTAGCTTTAACTATGTACCATATTGCTAGCCCTGAAATAAAAAATATGATCTCCCCAACATGCCTAAGGTAAAATCAAAGGAAAATTTGAGCTTGGATGTAATTGTTTGATTTGTTAGTTCATGGTCACAACCCATTCTCATAAAAGAGAATGTGAATGACTTTGGATTGGTAACAGTAATCGGCATTCTTGATCAATTATTTTTTCACATTATGAAATTACTTAAAAGATTAAAAAATAACAATCTGAGTTAGAGTGTAGTCCTGTGCAAACTGGGAATAAGCAGCACTGAACATAGTGTGACTTGTTCACAAGTAAATATCCATAGGATTGTGCTGTATACTCAGAAGCAAGTTCTGCTAAGTTCAATTGGATTTACTTCCAACGGCAGAGGATTTCAGCCTATCTGTCAAATCTAGGATTCCTAGGAAGGTAGTACTGCATTTAAATACTGGATATGTTCACAATGCTCCATTTCTACACATTTTATTCCACTATTCAGTATAGTAATATTTTGTTGTTGCTGATACTGTTGTTACATCACTTTCTAAGAAATAAATGCTTTGCAGGACTAATCTTAGGATTGAGGACCATAAACCAGAATAATATGTAAACATAAGAATGTATTCCTTTAAATTCTGACCATACATTGACAATTAATACTTTCCCCCAAAAAAATTGTATTGTAAGGCTTTTCATATATATATAAATAATACTTTTCATAATTTGTTCATGTATAACAATGTTTCCTTACTTGATTATTTTAAGCCAAAAGAAACTTTTAATACTACTGGGAAAAACATTCTCCAGCTTGGCTCCAAGTTTTTGACTGAGGCAAAAAGTTTGCACAAGAAGTATGAAGGTAAGGCTAAGGTTTTTGTTTATTTTTAAGAAGCAGAAGAGAATGGTTTGGAGAAACAGGTCCGCTAGACTTTATTCAAGTCTGCCAACGAGTCGTTCATCGAGTCCCCTCCCCATGCGATCCTGGCTTCCATTCTGGAAATAGGCTTCAGCGGCGCATAACATGGCATGGCACAAGGAAGCAATGAGAAATACTCCAAAGATTCCCCTGTACTTGATCAGGAGGAGTAACTGTATCTGGTTTGGGGAGTTTTTCTAAATAGAATTTCTGCCAAACAGGAAACCAAAGATCTTTTCTCAGATAAACTCACTTGGATAGAAAGGTGCCTTGAGGATGCAAAGCACTCTTACTTGAGGGCTTAAAGTCTGATGAGGACTTTGTCTCCTCAATGATGTCATGGCTTTACTTCTTTTTGTTGTTATTGTTCTTCTTCTTCTTCCTGGATGGTGTTCGTCTGGTCAATAGCGCCTGTCTGTGCCTCTGTCACCTCCATGGTGTCATGGTCTTTATCTCCTCCCTCTGTGTTATGCACAGAAGATGTAGATCTGGTACTTCTCAGGTCAGTAGCATCCAACTGGGATTTTGTTAGCTTGATGCCACTGCCTTTATCTCCCTCTTTTGATGAGATGACAGTGCTGGGCCTCTTCTGGTCAGACTTCCAGGATAACCTTCTCTTTGGCGGGGCAAAAACAAGGTCTTTATTTGAACATGACATTGTCATCAGGGGAACTAGGCACTTGGCAGCGATGAAATCCTCATCGCAGTATTTCTTTCTCCATCTAGCGTCTGCATTGACAAGCTCAGTCACATCTTGGAAAGGGCTTGCGTCCATGGCGTCGCATTCATATTGCAAACCAGACTGGCATGAATTGTGGCAATGATGGCTCTTAGTCTTCCTCATCACTGGAGGGTGATGTGGAATCAACAACAAGGGCAGGGAGATTGGTGCCCCGAAGAGGCTGGCTGTGTGTCAGATTCACTTGCTGTTGCTGGTATCTTTTGGGGCCGTTTTCGCGTCTTTTTGCAATTTAAATTGATTTATTTCCCGGCGTCACACGTATACACAGTCGTGCAAGCTGAATGCACGTAAGCGGGGAGACACCATTCAGAAACTCTGAAGCAAGATGGGAAGAAGCCGCTAGGTGTCTTTATCACCTGGGGCACTTGGTCTCTGCCCAGCGGCCATTTTGTTTTTGGCCCAACTCTTCCCGACTCGCCAGCTTCGCGCGAGTTTCTCCCGCTGCGGATGCGATCTGCCCTCACGCTCCTCAGCGCTGCAGCTTAGCTGGGTTTTCTTTCCAACGTCTTCGGATGGTGCTCTTGGGAGTCAAAGAGCGAGGCGTTCCATTTCGCAAAAAGCTAAATTGGGAGCATTACGGGTGCAGATCCGTGGGGGAACCCTTTGCTAAAGTCGCCCTGGGTGTAAATAACTCTCTGACTAATCCTTGATCCATCAAGCTATATAGAAACTCCTTGGAGAGGTTTTGGTGGAAATGACAAGCTAACAAATGCTTTTTAAAAATAAAAAAGTTCCTGATATATCAGGGAGAGACAGGGTCTTCCTGAGGGTGGCCCCCCTTGCCTTTCTCCCGCCATCTAATTTTCCCTCACGAGAAGCCGCGGGGTAAGTATAAAATATGGATAGCTTATGAAATGTTGACTGCTATACTGATGGTCATTATTAAAACAAGTGGAGTAAGTCCAATTACATCCACTCCCTTTAAAAAGAGAGAATTTTTTTTAAAACTTTCCAGCAGCAATTTGACGTTGACAAAATGCTGACCCTTTGCAGTACTCCCTTTCCCAGGTGATGTGTATGTATGTATACAGGCTTTTATAGATATATTATTTATATCCCCCATCACCTCCAGCTATGGAAGCCATCCTACTGGAAGTCAGTGTGTGGTTTTTCTTCATTTCCTCTCCCAGTGACACATGTACTTGGCTGCAAATCTACCATCAATTTTTGTCCCTTTCGTGCAGGCCTTTTTGCGTTGAAAAAAGCTCTTTGTTTTGGGCAGTGGGCCGGTGAGGAGGGCTTTATAACTGATGTAAGGGCCTAGCAATCAGCTGGCTGGTGGTGGAGAAGGGAATGGCTTCAAAACTGTCAGAATCATCCATCTGCAAAGTTGGCAGATGGTTGGTTGCTCACCTCATTTTGAAAGTTTGCACATCTGTTTGCAAAAGGGGTGAGTGTGAATCCACAGTGTGTTTGTTATTCAAGCACTGTACATGTGTACACAGTCTTAAGAGGAACCAGAAAATTATTTATTCACAGTTGGGTGGGAAAATGTTGTCACCTAAGATGAACAAGTCTTGCGGGAAATTGGTTCCCGAGAAGGATGCTGAATGCAAAACTCTCTGCTTACAGATACCTGTGTGGAAAAGTCCTGATTGGTCAGGGGAGATCTCCTGTGTACAGCTTTAGTACAGTGAACCTGCAACTTATGCACATTTAGCTTGTGCACATTCAGCTTTACACACTCAGCAAAAAAATATTTTTTAAAAAGGTGGGGGGAGAGGGGGCAGTGTCCAGGAAAAAAGACTTTGGCAATCCTACCCACCATCGATCCCAATGTGTTTTGACCATACATAAATTTGGCTTGAGCTCTCTAGAACGTAAATGCTGCATAAGTTCTGGGCTTACTGTATTATGATTTATGTCTTAATTGAGAGCAAAGCAGCCATTAATTTAATCAGAATTAGATCACCATAACTGTGTGTTGGATTTGGATATTGAAGAGATCTGCACTCAGCCGTGAACGCTGCAAAGTGACCTTGGACCAGCAACCATCCTACCTCACAGGTTGTTCTGAACATCAAATGGGATGGGCATAATCATGTGCCTGAACTCCTTTCAGGAATGGTAGAATAAAACTGATACATACTGTATATTAGCATGGAGTATAAACATTTAAGAAACATGTTATGAGCCTGAACCACTTCCACATTGCCCCTCTGGCAGCATACTTGGCAATAGGGAAGAATTTTGACAGGATGTTTGCTGTGTGTGTTCTCTTGCAGCATGCGGTTTGGCTCACTTGTGCTATATAAAGCCTTTTCTTTTCCTGACATACTTTTACAGTACATCAGCTCTCATTACCATACTGTGGTCTCTACTACGGGGTCTGATTTGGGATGAATGTTGAGGGAGATGGGACAGGAAGACTATTAGACAACTGGACTTGTCTTGCACCTATGCATTGAGTTTGATAACCTTGGAAGCAGCCAACTATGTCAGGATTACAAGTGTTTATTCCTCCATAGGGCTTTCGTCTGGATTAAACGAGATGAACATAAAAGTGGAAAAACTTAAAGAGAAAGCTAGTGGATTTGCTAAGCAGTTTAATGGCTCACTGTTGCAACTGACTGCATTGCCAAATGGTAAGTGAAATCCATCTTGACTTCCTCTTCATTACACAAGGCAAGTATATTTAACTTGAGCAGCACCGCTGGTCATCACTAATTGGAAAGATCAGCAATACCTTTACGTTTTGAGAATGCTGAAAACAGAGGAAGCGACAGTGGCATGTAAGAAGAAAAGGTCTTTATTCTGTATCAGTTTCTTGGATATGTACCATATATGATAGACATTTTCTTTTTCCTGGAAGGATTCCTGTGACTTTGCCACATGCAGAGGAAGAAAATTTCAACAGGCAGCCTTTACTCTTCGTTGCTCCATATTTAGGCCAGGCAACGGTTAAGGCATTGACATCCTGCCTGGTATTCATCTGTAAAGACACAGGAGCTCTGAAACAAAATGAATAAAAAAAAAATCAAAACCTTTGCAACCTTTAAGCTGTAATGAAGATTTTAATCGAATTCATTGAAACCATGCTGGTGAAACAGTAATGAAAAGAAGAGCCTTAAAAGACTTAGGAAAAGCCTTAAAAACTTTAGAACTTCGCATAAGTAAAAAAAAAAAAAAAAGAAAGAGAAGGAAAAAGAATAGCTCTATTGTGTTGTTCTAAATAATATTTCTTAATAATACAAACAACCTAATTAAACTTTATAATAGCTTTTCTGTTACATTTTTAAACAAGCAAGGGACTTTACCTAGTTTAAGATAATAATAGCTTGGAATGTAGAATATTTTTTAATGGAAAAGAACAGACTTTTAGCATCTACTGCTTGTCGAGTCCATTTGCAGTAGACAGTGTCTGAATTTTTTTCTACTAGAAGATGCTGAGTCTGCTTTTGATGGCCCAATTAACTTAATACTGTTCAGTGAGCCAACGTCTCTCTTAAGATTAAAAACCAACCCATTTTACCATTCAGGACATTAAGGTGCATCAAAATGTAACATCTGTTGACTAAAGGAAACCTACATTTAAATATTAATGCAGTGGAGGTAATTGACTTGATGACTACTTAAATCATAATCATTCCTTGATGTTAATAAATTAAAATACTTATCTTCTGCTGTGTGTACCTGTGTGTTTGCACCCATAGGAAACTAGCAGCTTTGTTGGGGATGTGGGTGCAGTTTAAGTTGGGGAAACTGCATAGGGAAAATATTAATCTCTCAACTCTACATGGCTGCTTTATTGTAAAGAGACAAACAAGTCTGTTAAGGGATCTTGTTTGCTTATCTCTCACATCATAGAATCATAGAGTTGGAAGGGACTCTGAGGGTCATCTAGTCCAACCCCCTACATACCCAGTTTGGCCTCAAAACTGGTAGCTAAGACCCAGAGCCTGAGTTTTCTGCCCCAAATGCAAGTAGGTAATCTACTTATGTTGATCATATGTTTCAGATACCAGTGAAAATATTCTCGCTGTAAGAGAGCTGGCTGTGTCTGCTAATACAACTGCTCTTAATGGTTTAAGGCACACTGGGGTTTTTAGTGAGAAGTTCCTGAACACTTCATTCACATTGTCTAAGGTTAATGAGACATTGCGGAAAACCAATGAACTTATAATCGACTCATCAAAAGCTGGTAGGTTTGCTGCTTCATTGCTCCCTAGAAATGCCCCTGCATGTGAGAGGGGAGTTAATTTTTAAACCTAAGTATTCCTTATCTTTATTTACATTAAAGCTAGTTTATACTACTTCTCTTAAAAGTGTGCAGATGAGATTTGCTAAATACTTTTCCCATTACAAGTATGCATTTCAGAATTGCAATCCTAAATTAATAGTCATAATTATAAGAAATGCTTTAAACTGGCCATTACATATGCATTTTGTACCGGTGTATATTTTTTCACAAAATCTTCAGTTTTCTCCTAAATTCAAGCAATAGCACCCTGTTTCAAAACCTCAGCTTCTTTTTTTTTGGTAGCAGCGTCAGCTGAAAGAAAAGTGAATGAAGTTGAAATCCAGGCCGGCCTCCTGTTTGGTAGGCTGAAGCCTCTGAAAGTGCTGGAAGAGAACCTCAGCAGAAACATCTCGGAAATTAAAGAGCTCATCAGTCAAGCCCGTAAACAGGCCGCCTCTGTAAGCAGCTTATTCTACATGTTCTAGGAGGGGGAAATGCTACTAAGCTTCAATGCTACGCACATGCCCGAATCAATAGTGTATGTGTGTGTGTTGCAATATGAAGACACAGGCCACAATTCAGGGTCTCATGGAATATCCAGTAGCACTTTTGATTTCTTTCTTTCAACAACATTACGCCTATGTATGAACTCCCTGCAGTTTTAAAGGTGATTTATTATGCAGTGCATCAAATTACTGGTTAGGAAAAAAGAATTCAAAAAGCTTTTCAGGGCATGAGGAGTTCTGTAGCTTGTACCCATAGTAGTTCTTATTAGTAATGTTTAGCTCTTTGTTTTCTTAATCTATCAGAGTTTCTAGAGAAATACCCTCTATGTGAAGTTACATTAACATTTGTCAACTTATTGCTCCTTGTGCTGTAATTCATAGATAGCCAGTTGACATACTAGCTGGCAGAACTGACCCCTACAACAATTTTACCTGGTTTCTTACCAAGCTGTTGTAAAATATTTGACCCTACAGTGGCAAAACAGAACTTTAGCAAATTTCTTAGATCACAGTGAACAGGTGTCCCATTTATGTCTAGAATTCCTGGATCAGAACATAACAAAAATGCTTCTTTGTCAGTTTGTCTGTCTGTCCGTCCGTCTGTCTGTGTCTCTTACTCTTTGTTGCTTTTCTATATATAAAGGCCCTGCACTCCATAAAGCCTCAAAGTTGCATCATTAAAATTAAAATTTAATTAATATTATTTATTATTTAATAACACCATTATTGATGGTGGTGATGATGATTAATACTATAAATACGACACAATCCTAGAAACTAATTGGCTGAGGCAAGTCTAAACAATTTTAAATTTGACAGACCATTTCTGAAGACATGTACAACGTATATACCAACCTTGCCTTTTATTTTTTTTCTCTTTTTTCAGATTAAAGTCGCTGTGTCTGCAGAAAGAGACTGCATTCGTGCTTATCAGCCCCAGATACTGTCTACAAACTATAATACATTAACATTAAATGTTAAAACAACTGAACCTGATAACCTCCTGTTTTACCTGGGTAGCAGTGGTAAAGTAAGCAGAAGGATTTAGAACATTTTATATGGCAACTGAAGTCTTCATTTTATATGTAGGAAACTCTTTACCAAAGACCAAGTGTTCTGGTCATATACTGTAAAACCTATTAGCTGTCCCTTTATACCTAGATGGCTATTGGGTGTGATAGGTCACCCTCCCTATTCATATACAGTGGTTCCTCGCAAGACGAACGCCTCACAAAACGAAAAACGCAGCGCGTTTCTCCGCTATCCCGGACGGCTTTTGAAGGCAGGAGGGGGGAACAAAGACTTTCGCCCACCGCCTGCCTTCAGAAGACCTCCGCTGTCCCGGGGGCTTTTAAAATGCTGGGGGTCGGCAGCGAAGGCTGTCCCGCTGTCCCGGGGGCTTTTAAAATGCTGGCGGTCAGCAGCGAAGGCTTCACTGCCGCCCGCCAGCATTTTAAGATCGCCCCGGGACAGCGGAGAAGTCTCCGCTGTCCCGGGGGCTTTTAAAATGCTGGCGGTCGGCAGCAAAGCCCTCCTGTCCCCGGAGCTTGCGGGGCGGGAGGTGGGGAGAAGGGCTTTTCGTCCGACCGCCAGCCTTCAGAACAGCCTTCTAAAGGCTGGCGGTGGGAAGAAAAGCCCTTGTTCCCCCCCCCCCAGCCTTCAGAAGAGGTCGGGGGACAGACTGTCCCCGGACCTGGTCTGAAGGCGGTTTCCATAGGAACGCATTGATTGATTTTCAGTGCATTCCTATGGGAAACCGTGCTTCGCAAGACGAAAAACTCGCAAGAAGAAAAAACTTGCGGAACGAATTAATTTCCTCTTGCGAGGCACCACTGTACATTCATTGGTGAAATGGGGATTCTAATCGACATTAGAACATAGAACCATAAAATTGTAGAGTTGTAAAGGACCCTGAGGGTTTTCTAGTCCAATCCCCTGTAATGCAGGAATCTCAACTAGTTTATACCTGACAGATGTATAAACCTCTGCTGAAAACCCTCCAGGGAAGGAGAGTGCATCATACAAAACTGATATTGTATCTATGTAAGCTCTTGAATAGTCCAAATAGCAGTGGTAAGCAAAGGGTTCTTAAATTTGTATCATATGATGTATGAAATACATGGAAAGATACTGTTCCTGACATTAATAGCATTCATGATTGCTTATAGCTAATTTGGATTCTTTTGTATAGTGGTTAGCATTTATACAATAACAATCGGTTCTTCAACTACTTTCTGGGAGCGCCAGCTGTATCTTCAATTAAACAATCCTTCGGATAATTAAGCTTGGATAATTTTGTATTGTCGGCACACCTTGCAAATGCACTGTTAGTTTTATTTTCCTTGAATGCTTCATTTGCACATAGCAAGTTTAATGGTCCCCAAAATTCTGTAAAGAGGTTTTTGTGGGGGTTTTTTTAGTGTTTAAGTTGCACTTAACACTGTGTGTGTGTCTTGAGTTATTGAACCATTGGCTTCTCGAAACTCAGTGTGATCTGCATGTGTTCAGATTGCTAATTTTATTTTCAGTATTCTTGTACAAGTGATTAATATGCAAGTGGTGACTACTTATTGCAGTGTTTGGCCAATTTTAGCCATTCCATGCCACTAAAGCCCCTCTTTTTTGAGCAGGGTCATGGTGCTTTGTTTGAAATGGCCCAATCCACAATGTGAGGTCAAGTGATACACACAGTTTCCCTCAGAGAATCATTCCCATATGGGCCAATGTTGTAAAGTGTTAGGTAAAGGGACCTCTGACCATTAGGTCCAGTTCGTGGCTGACTCTGGGGTTGCGGCACTCATCTCGCTTTATTGGCCGAGGGAGCCGGCGTACAGCCAGTCATGTGGCCAGCATGACTAAGTCGCTTCTGGCAAACCAGAGCAGCTCACGGAAACGCCGTTTACCTTCCCGCCGGAGCGGTACCTATTTATCTACTTGCACTTTGACGTGCTTGAACTGTTAGGTTGGAGCAGGAGCAGGGACCGAGCAATGGGAGCTCACCCCGTCGCAGGGATTCAAACCGCCAACCTTCTGATCGGCAAGCCCTAGGCTCTGTAGTTTAACCCACAGCGCCACCTGCGTCCCTTTGTAAAGTGTTACTTTGCTGCTTATTTAAGACGTGAACGAAGTCTCATTTGGATTTGATCAATGCTTTCAAATACTGACTTTTAGTAGCTGACATTCACCAACGTTAGCCATTTGGGCATTCTCTCAGTGTTTTGGCAACCCTTTTTTTAGGCTGATTTCATGGCAGTGGAGATGCGACGTGGGAAGGTGGCCTTTTTGTGGGATATGGGCTCTGGATCAACAAGGCTGGAATACCCTGACTTTTCCATTAACAACAACAAATGGCACAGAATACATGCTACAAGGTAAGATGTAACTGGTGTGCAGCACATGTAATTAATGAACCCTAGGGGAATATCAGATTTGCACAGTCACCAATAAACCTGAAATAATTACTGTCTAAAGGAGAATTATTATTATTTTATTGGGAAGTACAACTCATCCAAATAATTGGGGTTGATGAGAGCATCTGCTGTCAACCATGTATAATGTAGCCATTTTTAATTTCAGAAAATTTCGCAGTTCTTTCTTTAGTGATAAGTATATAACACAGATTGGCAGTTAAGCATGCATAACTATTTTTAATCCCCTTATTATTTGTGATAATTAGGTTTGGAAGAACTGGCACTCTGAGTGTAGAAGAGGCAAACGCTTCTCAGAAGCCCTTTATGAGAACTGCCACCTCATCTGGGACAGCTACAGTACTGGATGTAAACCAATCAACACTCATGTTTATTGGTGGACTTGGAGGACAAATAAAGGTGAAAAAATTAATAGCCATGCTGTAATACTTCATTATTGTTCATTATTGTCGCTTTCCACTCACTGTTCTGTGATGAATGAACAATAATTGCCACACATTCAGAGATGACAGGAGATATGTTTAGCAGCATTTCTTCCAAATCATGCAGCTTCTCAGCTGGCAGATCCTGAATGTAGGATTGTGCCCCTAGTTGACTATGGATATCATTTTTGTATTTTTCTTCTTATTTTAAGCCACCTGCACACATATAATTATGAATAACCGTATCAGTAATGCTCTTATTTGCCTAGTACAATTTATCCTGATTATCAAGTTACAACTTTAGGCCACGCATTGCTGTTTATCTGGATAAATGTCAAATTCCCTTTTTTATTATCATTCATGGTGAATGTGCTTCTTCTGTAACAGAAATCACCTGCCATTAAGGTTACTCATTTTAAGGGATGCATGGGGGAAGCATCCTTGAATGGCAAATCTGTTGGACTTTGGAACTATGTGGAGAGGGAAGGCAAGTGCAATGGATGCTTTGGAAGGTGAGAACTTGAAACAGTTTATAGAAATCTGTAATTAAAGCAGGAGTTGTCTTGCATGTTTGCATAAATACAGCTCCTCCACAGGAGTGATGGTTGGTTGAGCTGGGCATTCCTGCTTTGCTCCTCATTCGTATAAAGGCTCATGATCTTTTGTGTGGCTGGGTCCAGGTTCCAAACCACACCACCATGACTGTAGAAACTCCTTGGGGCTTTTATTTGGTGCAGTCGCCTGCCATTGTTTCCTGTGAGCATATTGAAGCTCCTTCTTACCATTTTACAGAATCCACATGAAAATAAGGGAGTACATGTGCTTCATCACAGCCAAACTATGGATGGCTGTTGGGTTCCTGGTTTTGTACTTCGCCTTTCCCCTCCCCAAATGCAGATTGATTTTTTTCACCCACTTCCTAGCTTGTGGTAACTATAATTTGCCATGATATGCAAACTGAGCAATCCTTGGTTCCTGCTAAAAACAATGCCTCAAAAACTAAACAGTGTGTTCTGATTCTTGTTGGGCAGAATGCTGTGGTTACCGCTGATTGGTTTTTTTGCCTGAGTTTGAAAGTCACAGGAAACGTGTAAATGAGAGAAGGCATGGGGCAGTGGTTAGGACCAGGAAGACTTAGGTTCAAATCCCTAAACAAGTCGTGAAGCAAACTTTCAGCCAGTCACTATCTTTCCACTTAACCTACCTCACAGTGATCTTATGATTACATGACAAGGAGATGATAATCTATTACTACTGCTACTCTTAGGAAGTAGACAAGGGACCTTTTGCAACCAGAGCACATTCCCCATGATTAAACTCTGATTTGGATGTTTTTCCATGCATGTATATTTGTTCTCTGTGAAAATGTGCTTTAAAATAGCATCAGATATTACATACATTTAGTTCTCAAATAAAGTAGCATCAGATATTACATTCATTTAGTTCTCAAATATGGGAATCCCAGACAGATGGGCGGGGTACACATAATAAATTATTATTATTATTATTATTATTATTATTATTATTAATGTTTTAACAACTGTATATGACAAAAAAATTGTTTATTTTATTTTGCAGATTCCTGGTAGGTATCATTTGTAACCAGCAGAGGGAGATGCAGGACTATTTTAGAAATGTTTTAATATCATCAGACCAATCCTTATAATTATGGCTTGATTTCTTGAGCCACTTTCCCTGAGAGTGTTTATCCAGTAAATCAGTGACAGCAGTTTGGAAGATTGGAATGTATATATTTTGTTTTTGCACTTGATGATTTTACCATAATAATTATTTCAGAATATGCCCGCAATTTGCAATTTGGCTTATCAGGCTGGTTAACATGGTAGGCAAATTGTGTCAGTTAATTGAAGTTAAACAAGCAAATTTCCCCCTGTATTGGCCTGTAAGATCACTTAGATAACTCGGAGGAATTCAACTTGTGATATCACACCCTGCAGAATACAATAGGATGGTGACCCACAACACAAAAAACAGTACTATTAACAGCATATGAAAACATAAAACAGGAATTCAAACACCTGAAACATGGGCTGATTCCATAGATCAGGGAAAGCCAGGGCAAAATTATAAATCTGTACAACATGCCTGAAGCAGCAGAAGCTTACTGCTTTATATGTGGACGAGAGGAGAGCATTCCACAGTACAGAGGCAACAGCTGAAAATGCCCAGTTTTTGTAATGTGCATTGCTTAGAGGATTTTTTAAAATAAATGATTTATAAATGCTTTTAAATAAAAATGATTAGCTTAAGGTTCTGTGGGTAGAGTTTCCATTCTTGACAAGAAAGCGACTCCTTTTCTGTAGGCTGGAACCATTTAAATGTTTTGTTTGTTTCTGCAGCCCACAGGATGAAGACACTTCATTTCACTTTGATGGGAGTGGATATTCAGTGGTGGAGAAGTCACTTCGCTCCACTGTGACCCAAATCATAGTATTTTTCAGCACCTTCTCGCCAAATGGGCTCTTAGTGTACCTGACTTCTAATGGCACAGTAAGAAAACTCACCCAGTGTTTAAAAGCACTATTTAGACCAGTAGTTTCCAAAGATTCTGTGGAAATGACTAGTGATTGTATATACTTTTCAACAAAAAGTGGCACTGACTATTTATATAGTACTATGATTTTCTGCTGAATGTTGAAAACCATTGTTTAAAGGCATATAGAATCTTTATTTCCCCCTGACATGCATACATAAAATCTTGGGCAGTATCCAACTAACTTGTTCTTGCACAATGGAACTGCCACCCTCCTCCCTCTGCACACCCCCCCCTAAATCTTTTCTGGGTTTCTTCCAACCCTCTACAGTAGATTTGGGAAGGGCACATGGAACATGCTGGGAGATGAGGGGGGAAGTTATTGAGAGGAGAGGAGGTTACCAAAGAGCTTTTATTTATTTTCTGACTTTTGTTTCATCCTTGCAGAGGGATTTCTTGTCTCTGGAGCTTGTGGATGGCAAAGTTAAGCTAACTGTTGATCTTGGTTCAGGTCCTCTTACCCTTAAAACAGAAAGCCGCTACAATAATGGAACATGGTATAAAATTTCATTCACCCGAAACAAAAAAGAAGGTAAAATGTTACATATGGGCTGCAAAAAACAGATGCTTACTCTTTCTATAATTATTAGCAGATAGACAAATGGAGGGAAATCCAAGCAAACTATTCCTGTCTCCATGATTTTGATGAAATAATGGTCTCAGGTGATTTAACTTGCATTGTTTTAATAAAGGCCACAGCTTCATGCAAATGTCCAGCATGTTTTTAGCTAAATCCAAATAGACTTCATCATAACTTCTTTCTTATGGTTTTTTTTTAATCCAACTTTTAGAGAAGTTACTTGATCTATTGGAACTGTGTATCAGCAACAGTGACAAAAGCTGTATTCTGTGAATTAATTTTCAATATAGTGCAGAAGCTTAAACATTTCTTGGCTTTTGAGAATTGTTTTATGAGGACAATGCACTTTGTTGTACATTAGGGGGAATAACGTAAATCAATAAATGGGCTTCTGCTGGGACAGGAAACTTTCCAAGTGACAGTCAAGAAGCATATGTGTGTGTGTGTGTGTGTGAACAAGATGATGACCCCTAGTTGGGTGGAGCATCCATTCTGCATGCAGGCGGACCCAGGTTCAATCCCCAGCACCCCCAGGTTGGGCAGGGATCAGTGGCACCAGCTGCTGGGGGCTGAGCCCTTTTAGGGGGCACCAATATTTTTTTTGGGTGGGGCTGCCCCCATGTCCAGAAAGCGCAGAGGCAAAGCATGGAGCCGAGCACAGCGCAGCTCCAGTAGCCAGCTCCTCCTCCTCCTGCCACAAGATGTAGCCTCCCACTGGTGGTGGCACCAGGGGGAGAGAGGGAGCCACTTGCCATTAAAGCTGCATGGCCACCACATTCAGGTCCTTCCCTGGCTCCTCCCAACGTCCTGATGTCATGCACGAGATGTTGGCCACCACCAATCAATCTCTTAAGCTGGCGCCTCTGGTTGGGATAGACTCCTGGAGAGCCACTCCCAACTAGTGGATAATATTTGACTAGAGGAACCAAATATAATGGGTCTTCCATTGGCTGCTACCGTGCGATGACATGTTGTAACATTCCCAGATTACTTCAGGAAGCAGGATGCTGGTCTAGATGGAGGTTCGGTCTCATGCTATAGGATTCTACTTTTTATGCTGTTTTGTTATTCTGTTCACATTGATCTGACTTACCAGTGAAGGTCACTTTCTGTATAATGCTGCCACTTCTTTTTTATTACTCCTTGGTGGGAGATTGTTTTGACTGGTTGGTTCTGTTCTCGCTGATGTCAGCGCCTGACAGTTGACAATTCAGATATAAGCTCAAATACTTACACATTCAAAAGACCTGTTTAGGTTTGTTTACTTTAATTGAATTCTCCACGGGCCTTTGATCTTTTGGATTAATGCTAAAATGTCCTTACATCAGTTTAACCATGCGACAAATCAGGTTGTAAATTTCAGACAGTGAGATTCTTCAGCATGGAATCTATATAGTTGTTTTCTGTGGAGGTCTCTACTCAACTGTGTAACAAGGCAAGGATTTAAACTGAGATTAGCCCTTTAAGATTCACAACCATATAACCATACAGTGTCAGAAGTACATTACACAGTCACTATCCAACTGGAGTGACTGGAAACCATTGCTCACAAAGAGCTTGACTTGTGAAACATGGAAATAAATAAGGAATGGCATCCAGGGTCAAGTGAATGGACATCTGCTTGTGCAAGAGCTCCTCCCCATCCTCTTAACTCCCTTTCATCTCCCATCTCCGGCCCCTGCTTCCCTCATCTGCTCTGGAGAGTTCTTCAGTCCTCCAGAATAATTTGGGGTTGGGAATTATGGAGAAAGCAGGATCCATTTTGTCAGCTGTGTTCATTCTGCTGGCAGACATACATTGTTGGATTTCACCCCAAGGAGGTTTTGGTTCATGAACCTATGAGAAATTTACTGCAGATGTGTTTGTTGAATCAGGAAGACTGGAAAAACTTGGAAATTGACAGTGCTATTACCTGTTGTGGAAATAGTGTCCAAAATAGCATATAAGCCATATGTTTCATATTTTCCCTTAATGAGGAAGGGGCCTTCATAGAAGAATTAGATTAGCTCAGTAAAATATCTAGACACATATTAGTAAAGCAGTTTGTCAAAATGATATCCTGTTACTATTATGTTTTGCTGTAATGTTTGAGTCGTAACAAATGTAGCATAGCAAAATCTCAGATATTTCTGTTTGCTAATCTCTGATTTCATTACCCTTTCAGGGATTTTGGCAGTCATGGATGCTTATAACCTGAGTTCTAAAGAAACCAAGCAAGGAATATCCCCTGGTACAGCCTCTGACCTGAATCGTTCCGATAAGGATCCTATTTACATTGGCGGGTTACCACGGTCAAGGGCAGTAAGGTAGGCTTAAATAAAAAGAGTTATACACTTAGATCTTCCTATATTTGAACTTTCTCATATAGTATTTAAATGCAGGGTCCCAGGTTCCTTTGAACTCCTAATTTGCTTTGAACTTCAGGCTTCATAACACTCCTTACTTGTTTTTTATATAGTGTTTTATTTTGTGTTTTTTGCTTTTGTTTTTCTTAGTAAACTAACTAAGCAAGCAAACAAACTAAGAAAACAAACATGAATGCATCACAATCTATATAAACACACTCATTCCCCCCCTTTTTTTTCTGCCTAGCATATTGCAAACTGAATACCAATACCAAACTGAAAATTGCCCTGACATTTTTTAAGAATTTTCTGAGAATCTGGGAAGAGATGCAGGGACAGAGGGAAGAAAAGTTTTTTCCCTGTGTCAGGTTTAATTTATGGACAGAATTAAAAATGATTGTGAATACATCCAGTAACTGTTTCCCTCTACTAGTTTTCATTGTGTGCTTGCTTTTTCTGTAATTTGGATATACACAGCCATTCCTTTTGAGCTAAATATTATAGACCAATGTCCCGTCCCCCCAATAATATTTTCTCTTTTTAGGAAAGGACTTAACAGCAGAAAATACGTGGGATGTATTAAGAACTTAGAAATATCCCGTTCCACTTTTGATTTGCTTAAAAATTCATACGGTGTGAGGAAAGGCTGCATTCTGGAGGTAGGACACACAGGCAGTTCTTGGTAAATTTAAACTGATTGCTACTTGTTGCTGGGAAAACCAATCAACAGTGTCGGCTGATACTATAATGGATGCTATAATGTTGATAAATTGTCAGATAACCAACTCTTGCATTGTTATGTCTCTGACAGATAAAAGATCTAATTCACTCATTTTATTTCTCTTCTTTTGCAAATAGCCCATACACAGTGCTAGTATCTTGAGCAATGGCTATATTGAGTTGCTGCCCAAACCCCTGTCAGCAGAATCAGAACTTATGGCCACTTTTGCAACAAAGAATGCCAGCGGCATCATCCTCGTTGGGCTAAGCAAAGGTGCTGAAAAGCGAAGGCGCAGGCAAGCCCAGCTGGTAAGCACCCAACCATCTTTTCAGCTCTTGGGTCTCAAGTGTCTTCTTAGTCATTCCCTAGTGGTGTCATCCAAAGTCAAGCAGAGATGCTCACACTGTTGAGCACAACTCAGATTGGAATGGGGTGAGCAGAATCGGGATTGGGCAGCACAGTTTACAAGGAGTAAGCAAGAGAGTAATAGCTGAACTTGATCTTCTCCATCTTTCTCAGCCCTTTTTCTCCATCATGTTGGTCAATGGCCATCTGGCAGTGCATGTCAATGCTGGGGACAGAGCAAGTACAAGAAAGGTCCTCGTTGAGTCTGCTAATGGAACTTACAGCGATGGACGAGAACATTCGGTCATCCTGACTCGGAATAAGAGGTAGAAGCTGAATCACTTGTTTAATTAAGGCCTGTTGTCAAGTTTACCACGTCCCCTAAAGAACTGGCTTAGTTTAGTTTAGTTTATTTCAGTAGAATAACCACAGTTGTGTTTTTCTGCTGTTAATGGAGAAGTTGTGATTTATATGGTAATTGCATACACTGCAGAGCCTCTGATTAAGTTGTGCATGGATGCTCCCTTGAAATTGCTAGACAGTTTGGCCACCAGGGAGAATCATGCCAAGTACTGATACAAGAAGTACACACACAATTAGCTATTTTATTTATTAGATGGAGAAACATATAAATCCAATGTTTTATGAGACACCTACAACTGAATTAGTGCTAGAAATTAATTGGAATGCTACTGAATACACCTGGTCTGCCACACAATCAGGACTGCAAGATAGGAGAACCACCATTATTTCTGGATCATTTACTGTTGATTCTTCACTATTATTGTTCTTAAATCAGACATTTTTTTAATTGGATAATAGTTCACTTTGTGGTGTTTTCTTCTTCTTTCCAGGATTATAACTGTCCAGGTGGATGAAAGTAGCCCTGCAGAAATTAGGCTTGGCCCATTGGCAGAAACTAGGCCAATGAATATATCCAACTTCTTCATTGGTGGGATTCCTGCAGGAGAAGGCATTTTAGGACTAAAGATGGCAGGTTCTTTCTATGGCTGTATAACCAACTTGATATTTAATATGGAGTAAGTTTATTATTTAATTAAAATATTCATGTACAGCCTTTATTTTCAGAGCCAAAGCTCCCTCAAGGTGGCTTCTATGAAAGTGATAATGTACACAACACAATTATAAATTAAAGCTAAGAAACCAGAAGTAATAAAACACACAGGAAGACCCAAAGTTAACATGGACAAATCCATAGCTATAGTTCTTTGACAATGATATCAAATTGATTAGATTGCTGTCCTTGTTTCCATTGCTTTAGCCTTAAACCTTAAATTCTTCCTAAGGCCTTTTTTTGCCCAGATGATGATACAGCAGATTATGTTGCCCCTCTGTAGCTGCTTGCAAGTATTCTCTGGGTACAACGGTTGCTTGCTGGTGGAGATGTGTGTCACTTGGCATTCACGTCACAGGAAAACATGCAGGTGTCAAGTTTTGCCTCACTTTGTTTAAAGTTGCAACGAAGTCCAGAATCACAGCTGACTGTTATAGAGGATGTGTCCTGGGTGGAACAGAGAACAGGCAAAACCTGTAGATGTTGCACCCAAAACACATAATTGTGGAGATGCCTGACTAGTGTCAATAAACGTGAGGGCTCTTTTGAATTTCACATAGGGAGTTTTTATAAGCGCTTTCATAGTATGCACAGTGGACCTGTTAACAGTGGCTCTGTTTCTTGTGTGTTTCATTGAAATAAATAAATTGTTCTTTCTTTAAAACCCAGACTTCTGGATTTCACCACTGCAGTGAGGTATGAAGGTGTTGATATGGATAGCTGCTTCCTTTGGGAGAGGCCTAGGCCTACCATCCAGCCAGAAGACATTGAGATCCTTCCTGAGATGCAGATGATGCCAATTTCTTACAGGCCTCTTGCAGAAATTAAGAAAGTATGTGGTTGAAATCTAATCAGCCTTTTCCTCCATGGCAAGACCTGACCTGGA
The DNA here is from genome assembly GCF_964252035.2 of Podarcis erhardii. Classification (NCBI taxonomy): domain Eukaryota; kingdom Metazoa; phylum Chordata; class Lepidosauria; order Squamata; family Lacertidae; genus Podarcis; species Podarcis erhardii. The sequence continues at coordinate 49,203,429 of NC_138499.1, read as the reverse complement.
AATATGAGAGGTGTTAAGAGAGACAAAGGGGGGGGGGAGAAGCAGGGTGCCAAAATGACCTGCAAAGGGCTTGCCACTTCTGAATCCAGTTCCCCAGCCCTGATCTAAACCTACAGCTCTTGTTTGCAAAGATGATAGTTGTGTCATTTCTGCCTGGGTTCTGATAATGTTATCTTTGCTTGAATTTTATACTTGTGATTTATATATTGTGAGGCATCAGCACTCAGGTAAAAAACTAAGCAAAGCAATGCTTGGATGCAAGGGGTGGGATTTTAACTAATGTTTTCTTTAATAGAAACCTTGTGCAGAGGATGAAATACTGAAGTATGTTTCTGGCGCTCATCAGTTTGGCCTTGCAAGGAACAGCCACTTGATGCTTCTTTTCAATCAGTCCACTGTAAGAAAAAAGTAGGTATATCTTGCTATGATTAATTGTAATTTTAAAAAATTAAATGGCGCTTTTAAACATGCAAAATGCCTAACAACATGTGAGATGGGCCATCATTCCAGTTTCACAGGGCGCTATTGAATAAAAGTTTAGAAAGGTTTAATTCCACTGATTTGTAGGAAAGTTAAGCAAGTATGTATCTCTCTTTAGGATAAGCTAAAGCAGTTAGTTTTAAAGGGTATGGGTGTGTTAAAGTCTATGCACCAGAGACACTTGGAGGGCAGTCCTTCTCCACAGGAAAGCTCCTCCCTCAATGGAGACAGGCAGGATTCAGAATCTTCAGTCTTCCTCAGTGGAAGATTGGTTGGTTCAACAGCAGCTCCTGAGAACATAGCCATTTATCTTCATGTTCACCAACTCTTGTCTTGTTTCCACCTTCCTCTTCTTTACCTCACTTCCCTTCCTTACTGGTTCTCACACCACCTGCCTTCACCTTCCTTCCTTACCTGTGGCACTCTAGCCACAAGCAGAGAATAGATGTGATGGTGTTTCATTTTCTTTATCATGGGCATACCATACTTGCACTAATCTCTTCCTCTGGAGAGCTTAGAACAGTTTCCATTGGGGTTTCTATTGGCTTCCAAGCTCTGATCAATTTCATGTTTCCTCCCCTAGGCTTTCTGTGCAGTTGAACCTCAGGACTTTTGCTTCTAGTGGCCTGATATATTACATGACTCACCAAAAGCAGGTCGATTATGCAGCCCTTCAGCTACAAGGGGGAAAGCTTTATTTTTCATTTGACCTTGGAAAGGGTCGGGCAGTAGCCTTTCATGGAGCAATCGTCAGTGATGGGAAATGGCATACGGTAGGTGGGCCAAATGCCTGCATTCAGCCTTGTCTTAGGTCTGGGTCTCCTGCCTTTCTCGCATACTTTCTTATGTTGGAAAAATAATTGCCAATTAAGTATTCTCCTCTTGCACTATTTCAGAACTTTTCATTATCTGCATGTCGGTATTTTTAAAATAAAAATAAATTTCTCATTAAATGCATGGTAGCTTTTGCATTTCTTTACTAACGCACTGTTAGTAATTATTAAGGCAATAATTTGCTGCAAAAATGTAGTAAATAAAGATTGCATTGATGTCTAGCATTGGAAGAAGCAGAAAACTTAAAATAGTCATGCTCGTCCCACCCAATATATGGAACCCTATTCTTAATTGGATGTTTCCTAGTCTTAACTATTGGTGTCATCTTACAAATATTGTATCTTATCTTATAGGTGAAGACAGAGTATACTAAAAGGAAAGGTGTTGTCATAGTTGATGGGCAGGAATCTGCAGCTGTAAATGTTCCGGGAGATGGAAACACATTGGATGTGGATGGGAAGCTCTACCTAGGGGGACTACCCTCGGCTTATGCAGCCAAGAAAATGGGAAATGTAAGCTTTTTCTCTTTAATTTTCCTTTATGTCTATTGTCTGCCAGGCAAATCAGGCTGCATAACAGCATTCTGAAAGAAAACAACAATTTGCAGTGCATTGAAACACAAAATCCGTGCAGGAATCGTTGCACACCAATGACTTGTCAATATCAGATGTTGATATCAGCAGCATGGAAGTTTTGGTGCTTTTATACCATCGTTCATCCCTCTCACCTCTTAGGTCTGAATGTGTTTGAAGTATGCAAGTCCTTTGAATCTTTATTTTATTTAGAAAGATAATAGCAAGAGCAGTGATTTCTACCTAAGCTTTGCAAAGTGTATCAGTGTCTGAAAGAAGCAGCTTCAACTTTCACTGTGTCTGCAATAAGTAGGAGCTTGTTCATAGCCATAACAAAAGCAGTATGACATTTCTGAACAGTGAAAAATGTATCCTGTAACCAGGTGGGGGCTCCCAACATTATTTCTTAAATTAAATAAACTTCTGGTGGTCTGATTTTTATCCCAGCAGTGGTGCTGGCAAGAAGGGAGAATTAACTCTTTCCTACATCCTGTTTTCTGAATTCCCCTCTCCCTCTATTTCAGTAGCCATCAAGGAAAAAATGTAGGTATTTGTATTGTGTATGTGTTTTTCCTGCTGTGGAGCTAATAACAGGATTCAGTTTAATTTAGAAATTCACATTTCAGCCCAAAAGTAGGATTATTGATCTGTTTTTATCTATTACATTTTTTATTCTGCCTTTTGCTCAAGCTCAGATACCTGGTTTTCCTCCCCATTTTATTCTCACAACAATCTTGTGAAGTAGGCTAGGCTTAGAGACTGTGACAGGCCCAAGATTACCCAGCAACCTTCATTGCTTAGTAGAAACGTGAACCCTGGACTCCTCAGTGCTGGTCTGGCTCACTAACCACCCTGGCACTTTGGTTTGTTTACAGTCTGGACACACATTATGTGCACTTATGCTGTTTCTTTTCTTTTTATGTGCTCACATCTGTGTTACTAACCCTGATCTTCAGTGATTTACAGTTCTGAAGCAGTAAGGTTTTGCAGTGTGTATGTGTGTGAAATGTATGTGCTGCATTAATCATGACACTGAATTGTTTGCAGATTACTCACAGTATCCCTGCATGCATTGGTGGAGTAACCATTAATAGCAAACAAATGGACAAAGAGAGCCCGGTCTCAAATTTTGCTGTGAATAAATGTTACGTTGCAGCCCAGGAAGGAACGTTTTTTGATGGAAGTGGTTTTGCTGCCCTTGGTAAGCAACAGATTGTTTTGCAAACCTTTTTCCCCAAGCAAAAATGAAATAATACAGTAATATTCCATTATTCTACACTTCCACTCCTGTATTGATCCCCTGCTCTAGTTTTGCTGATTCCCTACTGATAATATGTAAACAGCTATTGCTTAATTCTGAAACATAATTACTTAACTGATCACATTTCAAGTAACTGTTTATTGGTCAGAAAGAAAAATAATAATTGTATTACTAACCATGGAGCAAGTAAAAGCTTTATGATATAGCGAAATTTAGAGGAAGCTTTAATTTATATTTTCTCCTACAAAACCAAGCCACTTAGCCATTATTTTACATTGGAAGTGTGTCAGGAGGTAACCCATCCTGTCTCGACAGCTGTTTTTAAAGCCACTTTTTAAAGGCATTCATCTATTATAAAATGGATTCTTATCTGGTGTACCTGAAATGTTTTGGGCTACAACTTTCATCAGCCCCAGCCAGCAATAGGGGAAATGACTTTTTTTAGATAAGTTTCACACCATTCGATCAAAGCCCTATTTAACAAACAACCAAAGACTATAAAATACAACAGCATCATGCACGTATATGTTCTGAGAAGCACCGGTAATTTGTATTGTGACTACCCAAGAACTTTCAGCAGTGTGTATCTTCCACAGTCCAAATGTGTACCTACTTTTACCCACATAATCAAAATTACATCTTTGGGTATGGTGCAAATATTGGGTTGCGTCTAATGCAACACTATATGAACATGACATCAGAGGAAGGATTACTGACTCCCAACTTTGTTATTTCTCTCTCTTTTTAAATAGTTAAGGAAGGCTACAAAGTCCGATCTGACGTTAATGTTACATTTGAGTTCCGCACCACAGCTCTCAATGGAGTTCTTCTGGGAATTAGTAGCGCTAAAGTAGATGCCATTGGATTGGAAATAGTTAATGGCAAGGTGAGTTATAAGGTCGTGTGAAAATGTGCTTGTGAATCAATCTTGACAAATCTGGCAGGGGTCTGTTAATAACAATCAAGGAGAATGCATATGTAATGTGTAATGCTGGAAGAAGAAGCTGGGTCAGTTATTAATATGTGACAGAAAAATGTTGAATGCAGAATTTGTTGTGAATATAGGTTTGTCCGCTAGTTAGCTAGTATGTTTTAGCTATCTCCGTGAATCATACTTCCGTGTTCTCCTACACCGGTGTTTCCTCCCCATTCGCCTCATTCTGAGTATAATGCTTATTTCACAACCATCTATGTGGGGACTTTAATTAAACAATGAGGAAGTTAAGGTCTCTAAAATAAGATGATGAAAAATGTGAAAGGTTTTTTTAAAAAAACAAAACACCCATTAGACATAAATTCCATGGCTATTGTTTTATAAATATATCCATAATAAACCTGAGAAGCCTAAAACTTAATTATTTAAGCTGTTTTGTCAGATAATACATTGCAAATGAAGGAAAGCATAAACCATCTTGAGAACCGTCAAAATACATCTAAACAGTTTCAATGAAGCCATCTTCAAAGTACTATTTTAGGTTCCTAGGAATTTTTTCCATTAAACGAAGCTTTTGTGGAATAACTTGAACCCTCTATTACCTCTCTCTGTTTTCTCTGTCCCGTTTTTCTCCTTTGCGCTTTTCAGCTTATATTAAGTGGGATGAGGGGAGGCTTTTGAGTGTGAGCAAATTCATTAATGAATACGTTTCCACACAGAAGGTCAGAAAAGGGGACAATTGTTTCATGGTTTTACCTCCTAGAAAGTTTTGTTAGATCAGGAGAAAGATTAATTTTCCATCGTGGTAAGTACAGGGGATTAGATATGGGCTTTGATGATGCCCCCAACTCTGGGGCAGCCCTCCCACCTGATCTGCCCAGAGTGTGCAGTTGTCCTATTCAGCCCTGCTTACTGCTAGCTTGTGCTCATCCAGAACTGCCTTTTCCTTAGTCACTAGTGAGTCACAGCCACTTTGGCTCCTCTCCCCACCAATAAACACTCATATGAAGGATGTTGATGTAGCAGCAGTAACACTAGCCTTGCCAAGGAAGCCTATTGCAATTCTTCACCCCACCCCACCCCCAGCATGAGCCTTTAGCTGGCATCTATCTAGATTCCAAGGAGGCCATGCATGGGAACTCCCCAGCCCCTTAGGGAGCCATCTTGACTGATGACAGTGATGATTCCCATTTATGAGTTGCCTCCTATGCAGCATATCAACATGATCTCGCAATATAATAAAAACACATACAAAACAATTGCACACATAGAGCCAGTTAACAGCAAGTACGTATGTGAAAACAGTTTCAGACCAAATCTGGACACCAGCTGGGATAAGAATCTCTGCTTAGAAGGCTTGTTGAAAGAGAAAAGTCTTCAATACATGCCAAAAGGAAAATAGAGGTAGCACGTATCTGATATTTATTGGGATGGATTTCTAAAGGTTAGGTGCTGCGACACTAAAGGCCTGATTCTGACATTGTGTGGAGTGGTATGTGCAAGATGCCCTTTCCTGCAGAGAACAGGGATCAGATGGAGACAGAAGAAATGAGGCAATAGTTTAGTTTCTAACATAATAATTCCTAGGAGAGAAGGCACCCCGCATGCTAGAGTTCTCCTTCAAGGCGGAGTGTTGATCCATCACAAACCCTTAGCCTGGGTTAGAAAAGGCAATTGGGTAGGACTCTAAAAATAGGGGTGGCTCCTGGGAGGCTAGTTTGGCCTCTTCCTGATAGGGAATAGTCTCTTGGGCATTACATACTGCTCAACTGTCAAAGCTACCGGCAGTGAGCTTTGAATGAATTACCAACCATTTGGTTAAAATGAAAACTTTCCCACATCATTATTGAGAAATTTGTTATATTTAAAAGAACAAATCTTTTTCTTGCCTTCTTCTATTATTGTTGCATGGCTGCTGCTGTGTAGGTTTTATTCAGTGTCAACAACGGAGCTGGTAGAATAACAGCTACCTATGAGCCCAAAGGCACAACTGGTCTGTGTGATGGACTGTGGCATAAACTCCAAGCAAACAAAAGCAAGCATCGTATTGCTTTGATAGTTGATGGAAACTTGGTTCAGACTGACAATCCACATACACACTCCACCTCTGCAGATACGAACAACCCTATTTATGTTGGAGGATATCCTGGTATGTTGCTTTCCTCATTTTCAAAATGCAGAATTATTATTTTTTTACTCGTTATATTTTCATTCCACCATTGGTTTGTGTTCTGGCTGACTGGTGGTGCAAATGCCATAAAGCAGCATGAAGTTGGTAAAGTTAGAGAATGTCCTGCTTGATACTTTATTTTCCCATCTCCTCAAAATCTGGTTCAAGCCAGGTTGGGGCTTCATATGAATTAGCAGCTACGTATAAGGGATGTGGGTGGTGCTGTGGGTTAAACCACTGACCCTAGGGCTTGCCAATCAAAAGGTCGGTGGTTTGAATCCCTGCGACGAGGTGAGCTCCCGTTGCTCGATCCCTGCTCCTGCCAACCTAGCAGTTCGAAAGCACATCAAAGTGCAAGTAGATAAATAGGTACCGCTCCGGCGGGAAGGTAAACAGCATTTCCGTGCGCCATTCTGGTTTGCCAGAAGCGGCTTAGTCATGCTGGCCATGACCCGGAAGCTGTACACCAGCTTCCTTGGCCAATAAACCAAGATGAGCACTGCAACCCCAGAGTCGTCTGCGACTAGACCTAAAGGTCAGGGGTCCCTTTACCTTTTTTTAATAAGCCCATTTAGAACCCATCATGGGTATAGGCACTCCCTACAGTCCCCAAATTGCTGTCTGGTAACTAGTGCTGTGGCAGAAGGCCTGTTTCTCTCCCGCCCTTTAGTCTGGAGTTTCCTTTGTGCATATAGACCCCTTGGGTCCTGCAATGGAAATCCTGTTGATGGTAAAGGAGAGAGGGGAACTACTGCAGGCTCTGAGGGGTTTTTTTTACTTGTACAATCGAGGACTTACTGGAAGCTGTCAAGCCATTTCTAATGTACAATTTTAATCTCCTCCTAACAGCAAACAGGCTCACTGTGTTCTTTCATTTGTTTTCTAGCTGATGTAAAACAAAACTGCTTGACCAGTAAGAGCTCATTCCGAGGGTGTTTGAGAAACCTTATGCTGCTTAAAAGCCAACAGGCAGAAGCCTTTGACTTCAGTGAAGCCTTTGACCTGCATGGAGTTTTTCCACATTCCTGCCCTGGGGCTGAACAGTGAACGGTCCATCTTTAGATGTTTCATCTGTTTTTAATGGAGGGAAAATGTTTTTAATGATAATCCTGGTCTCAGCGATATCCATGTATTTTCCAACTCAGGACAACTGTTTTTAACCAGAACTTCTACGACACCACATTTAATTTTTAAAGTCTCTTTGTACAACAGATACCTCTACTAAAATGTTAACAGCATTGAGTACTGGTTTTCATTTTGGGTGAAATTTGTTTCTTTCTCTCCCCACCCCCACCCAAAGTGTTTACAGTGTATCTTCTGCTGATTTGTTTGACAGTATTTCATTTGGCATATATTGGTTTTTCTATAATAAAGCTATAAAATGGGGCACCATGCAGTAAAACATTATTTCAGGTTGTGTGTGTTTTGTAGCTGTAAAATGTGACTCAGAAAAAATGTTAGGTAAAGGCACAAGCTGGAGAATTTAGTAGGAAGTCAATGCTAATATCTTGAGCAGATTCTGACCGTAGCATTTCAGTAAATCACATCTGAACACTACCGCTGAAAACTTCACACTGGTAATGCTGCTAGTAATTTGTATTCTGTATAGAAAAGAAGCTCAGCTGGAAGCTGAATATGTAAATTGCTCCCTAACACTTAGAGAGGGGCCAGGTTGCAGAGCCAGTTCTACTTGGCCTATGCTGAAGCAAGTGCATATCCTTAGTGGCCATTTGCTATGCAGATGCTCCCCATTTATATTGTAATGAAAGCACTGGAGGCATAATGCTAAGGTTCCTATTGGTGCTGTGCACTTCTGCAGCCCTTGTCACAGACAGATGAGAGAGTTGGCAATCAGCAGAATCGCATGGTGCAACTTTTCCCTGGACCAGGTATCATTTAGGATTGCAGGTGTGGAGGTTTGCATGTTTGAATGTTCTCCCACAAAAATGTCCTGCAAATAGAAAACTATTGTGCTAAGGAGAAGCCTGGACAACAGATCTTCATCACAGAATCCTAGAGTTGGAAGGGATCACAAAGGTCATCTTGCCTAACCCCCCTGCAGTTCAGGAATCTTGCTGAATGTGGGGCTAGAACCCACAACCCTGATGCTCTGCCAACTGAGCTATTTATACTTGCTGTGTTCTGGGAATGAGTTGCAGACAGTGCTGTTTTTCTGTTAACAACATTTTACATCCCTCTCCAGAGCATTTGTAACAACTGAGGCCCACAGATCTCATGTACTGCGTTCTGGAAGCCTCTGATTGGCAGGTCATCCATATAGCCTGGTGTCATTGGTTCACCTTTTGAAGTGGACTAGAAGATACAAAAGGTAAAAAATCTTATTTGGATTACTTCATTCTTATTTGGTTTTATAACTATAGTTACTAGTTATCAATTAGTAAAGCACCCATGTTTCCTTCAGAAGACTTAATAATGCTTAATGCAGCTGATATAAGACCACTGGTTTCCAGAAGTGAGGCTGCAATCATAACCCCTTACCTGGCAGTAAACCCCATTGAATTCAATGGGACTTCCATCTGAGTCAACATGGTTAGGGTTGCAGCCAAAGTCTGTAATAGCTGTTAGAATCGAAATGTATTCTGGGAGCACTCAACTAATTTGGAAAGCTTAATGTCTTCTTAAAGCCCCTTTTAAGGAGTTGATAGGCATGTTTGTTTGATTTTGAAGTGTAGGTTGGTTTTCTTTGTAGCAGATCACATCATGAACCATTAAATAAATTCACTGGGATTAATTGTTCAAGCATAAGACAACATTTTCATGCCTGCAAAAATCCTGGCCATCTAATACACAAACAAGACACAACAAAATATCTTATTTATTTGGTTTAGGAATACAAGATTAATCTAAGTAGGCCTATATATCAAGTCCTTTTTATGCATTTCACTTTTAAGTCACTCATTTTCAGGAAGCCATGTTTTAAATACAAGATGCAAGAAAGAATGTAAGAGGTTTAGTTGATAGCATTTTAATTGTTTTCCTGAATTAAGTACACACATGCTCTACTTTCTAAATCCTCTGTGTTTAGTCAGAATGCTGTAATCAAACATTCACAACAGATGGTCAATGAAAACAAATGCTAACAGATTTCATTTTAAAGGAGTGTTTAAATACTACTAGAGTATTATTATTTTTTAAGGACTGCTTTAAAAAGTGATATGCCTCTGACATTAGCTTCCAGCTTCTGTTCAGTATGAACAGAAATGAAAGTGCAGAGGTTGGTTTTTTTAATCTAGTACAATACTTAAGACACTTACTTAACACATTAAACGTTAGCTAAAGTCCAGGTTTAACCATGGAAAAGAACACATAAAAACTGCAGAATGATAGTTTCCCCTCCCTATATAATAGAAAAATGGATGTTGCAATAGAAGGGAATGCCTGCAGCTATACAAATATTAGAATCTGGGGTGGGGCATCTTTGCCTTCTGTCAAATGAATTTGAGGAAAAGAGCAGCCAATGCACACTTGCCTTCATGCAGCCAGGACAACAGCAGTGTGTAGGTGCAGGTCACTAGCTGTACCTGCTGTCAGCTAGGCTGAAGGGAAGCAAGCAGCTTTTTGTTTGTTTCTCTTTACTTGCTTCTCTCTATTCTGGGGCCTATATGATAGGTGGGGGGAAATTGGGTTGTAGGGATAAGCACCATTAGGAACATTACCCCAATTTCACTTTCCACCTAAGATAATATATGGTACAAGTGATACTGTTTGCTTGCAACTTAAAGGGGTGTATGTGTCTACTATACATTTTGGAAAGTTGTTAAGATATCGTAACCAAATTTTGCATGATGCTTCCTGAAATCAAGGAGCAGGCTTTTTCATCCATGTTAGATGAATCAAGATGGCCTCGTGAACCTTTTAAAACTGCACTTATTTTAACCACTGATGTCAGAACTGCAGTGATTTTTTTTGGTTCCTCAGAATTCCTAAGGAAGGCCAGGTATGCAAGGTTGTTAGTGTTTATAAAAAGAAGAAATCTGGCTTGATTATGAGAATAATTTGCCCACCTCTCCTGGGGTCCTTTAATGGCAATGGGAGAGTATCCTTTGCAGCTTAAGAACTGACCAAATTGACAGCTAGAGCTCTCCAGTATATGTTTACTTCCATCCCAGTGTCTGTCTTCCACTGAGGAAAGTTTTGTAGTTTCTGATGCACTGTGGGGTAGGTTAGAAGAGGCAAGTGTGGTTGGCACAGCACCTTTCCAGTTGTGCTGCCCCATCTTGACCCTGATCCTGTTGTGGAAAGTGAATGGCTCAGTTGAGAAACTGGGTTCAAATCTTCCATAGGGTAAAAAGGAAAATATGGGAAGATGGCTCTTTCCATGACCATACAGATATGAGTAGTTGACAAACTGAAATGGAAAGCATTGGAAAGAAGCACTGGTGGAAAATACTTCGTCATGTGCAGAGAGGCAAACAGTGGCACAGGAAATAAATACTGATATAGTTCCAGCTGATTGAAAGTTGGGTAGTTAGATAAAAGACAACCATTGTGTGAACCAGATAGCACTTCATAACACTGAAGGGAAAAGAGCTTCGGCTGTTAAAAACACACAGATAAGCTATAAACATGAACATCAAAAAAGACCAGGTTGGAAAGGTAGAGTCAAGAGCGGAAAATGCATTCTCTTAACCTTGCCTTTCACTCCTGTGGCAATTTAGCACAGGTTCATACATGCAAATAAAAAATATTAAGAACTCAGTAAGCTTGTAGTGAAGGGAAAGTAGAACCCACAAGCTGAATGTCCCCACATTTTGCCCCCAAGCTGTATGCACACCTCCAGAGGGGAAGTTCAGTTAGCACTGATCACATGTAGTGGGGAAGCGGCTGGTGAAATCCGTCCACCCCAATGAACAGCTGATCAGGGCAGACTGGGTATTTGGGTCCTTTCAGATTAAATGCAAAGGTGCTGAGCATGTATTAGTCTAATAAAATAAAATAAAATAGAATAGAATGAGGTAGTTTGCACTGTTAAGACATGAGCAACTGATTGTTATAGAATGTTCCAGTACTTCGCTTGATCTTAGCCGAAAGGCTGAGAAGCCTTTTAAGACATTTATTCTGTTTTGTACAATCTCAGGCTCTCCACTCACTCCTGGGCACACAACAGAGCTTTCTCTCCTGTCCCCTCCAACTCCCTGCATGCCTTCAAATTCAGCACATAAGGAGAGTCCTGCTAGTGCAGCATTGGATACAGCCCACAGAGTGTAAACTTTGTGCCATCTCTGCCTAATATCCCTCTAAATGTTTTGAATTGTCCCCCTATATCCAAAAGTTACTACATCAATATATGCTACATTGATTTCATTTAATGAAATCAATGGCATTCCCATTGTTCAATGCCATCCGGGGAAAAACTATGCCGAGGCCTATTGAGTTAGTGCACTTGCTAGTTATAGCTCAAAATACCCACCCTTCTTCCTTTCCATGGCCCACAGTCCAGCTTTTTAAGAGAAAACCAAACCACATTGAATTAACTCTGCAGTAAGTATTTGAATTTAAATGAGATTCTGCTTTGTATCTTATGAGGTTTACCAAAAAACCCACAAAAATCTTTCTACAGATAGGAATAAAAATGGAAATATAGATTCATGCTGCAGAACTAGCCTCCTATTGCAACCATCAGTCAGTTAATACCTCTCATTGGACATCCAAATTTATCCCTAAATTTATTTAATTCAACTTAATTCAAGGCCTGATTCAGCCAACATTAGGCACTTTTCTTTTTCTTGTTATTCAAGAGATTTAAACACATACTCAATTCTCCAGTTAAAAGTGCTCAGTGTTGTCTGGATTTCCCCAAAGTTTATACAAGTAGCCTTCAATGTTTTGAGACCTTTAATATAAACGTGTCTGGGGACTCATTTCTCTTTTTTATCCATATATTTGTATGGTGATAGTGCTGCAGTTGTGACCCATCTTAGATCAGGCTGGGACCTGATAGCGAAGGGGTAGCCAATGTGGAACTTACACCTTCTATTATCCTTAAGCTATTGATCATGCTGGCAGTGGCTGGTGAGTGCTGCAATCTGAAACATCTACTTCTGCACTAATGGGCCCTGACCCAACAGATGAAAACCAATGGTCTAAAATACCTCTTACTAAAACCACACTTCATTAAGACTCTGATTAAAAGAATCTAAGATCACTTCTCCCATATTTCTATAAACATGAAAGAGAAGCCATTGTTTTAAACACCGTTGGTTCAAAATTAAAAGGCAAAAGAAATAAAAGGAGGAATGGGCACCTGTCAAATAAGACATCACATCTCATAGGCTGAGAATGCTTAACAGTATGGCTGGTTTTTTAAAGCAGACTTGAAAATTTCATGAACAATCAAGGCCTCCATCTATCATTTAGTTCTTTCCAAGTGGTTCACGTGTAGCTCAATCAATAGCACAGTATGTGAAATGAATGTGTTACAAATCAACTTGTATTATTTGTTACACATTAATTTGAACATTGGTAAAGTCAGAGAAATGCCATTAAAATGCTGAATAGCTATATGTTTATATACATGCACAGTAAATTAACAGTAAAAAAAAAATGCCTTTACACAGTAGTTTCCCCCTTCTCATTGGCAGTAATAATAAGAACTGAGGCACAGGTATTAACATTTGACAATAAAAGCTTTCCTTTCAACATGAATAAGTTGTCACAGAATTTTGGCACTGCCTTTTTCCATATTGAATGATACTTCCTCTTTTCCTTTGACTATCTTGTTATTAGTGGTTCATCCTTTGTCTCCTGGGAGGCCTCAGAATTTCTTCCATATAAAAGGCAGGTGGCAAGATAGGGAAAAAATCCAGTTTTTATATTCTGTTAAACAAAAAGTTCTATCTATATTCCTTCATGTCAGTTGAAACAGGCACCAGTAAAACCAGTATTAAAATGTACTCATTTCAAAATAAATTATTATAACAAACCCTAAGGTTGGGTTGTATGATGCATTGGAAGGGACAATATTATAAAATATGTTCAGAAGATCATGCAGAGTAGCAACTACTTTGGTTTCATCCTTAGCAAGATGGCTCTTCTTCATGTGGAAGCGTTTCAACCATCCTTTTGGCATTTTCAGAAGTGATTTGCCAAGGTGTCTTTTTACAAGTTTCAACTTATTTTTGGTTTTATCACCCATTCCGCTTGAGGATTTGCATGGTAAACATCTAGCATGTAAGCATCTGGATCCAAACAGTGCTGTCCTGAAAGAAACATAGGATTTTTAAAAAAAGTTTTTAGCTTTGTCTATAAGCTGTGGTAGATTTTTATAAAGTCAATTTTTTCATTCAGGGATGGGGAACCTGTAGCATGCTGTATACTGCTCGGAGTACAACTGCCGTCAGCCTCCACCAGAAGGCTAAAAGTCAAGGATGACAAGAGCTGCAGTCCAACAACAACTGGAAGGCCACAGATTTCCTTCTCCCTGTTCCAATATAAATCCTCCATAGCTGTAATGTGTGAATTCTACATTTCCTGAAATATCTCCTTTTGCCTTTGAATGATGCTCGAAATGCAGTAAAACCATCAGGGTACAGGAACTCCATAACTGCAGTAAACACCACAAATATTTATCTGCTGGCCTTGTAGTTTCTGTTTGAACTGGGGACTCTCTAAACAGTTTAAATGTGTTCCAATCACATTTTAGGTTTTAGGGAAGACAGGGGCATTGGGGCATAAGGGAGAAGAAATTCATTTTCTGTGCAATAAATGGAACATACGTAAAGGTCTTAAGGGTGTTCCTGCAGACACAAATGAAAAATTGCACTCTTCCTACCTGTCCCTCAACAAAGCCTGTGAGCAAGAAGTTCTATTTGTTTTCATCTTTCACATTCAAAACATATCATTACAACATTATGTAAATTTGACTTTACTTTAATAATTATTGAAATAATTAGATTTTTTAATGCCCATTTTGGTCCCTACTCAGGTTGGGGCCTTGGGCAGGTGCTTTTATTACCCACTAGCTAGAGTACTGGCAGGAGTACTTTCATGGTGAGCTATACATGAGGCAGCAGAATGAGACTTTTAATGCTACCCCATGGTTCCATTATTTCAGTAGTATGTGGCTCATGGGTCAGCTTTGCCTGGCAAAGCTAGATGACTCTGCCTTGCTTGCTGCTCATCACAGTTGACTTTAGGCACATATCTAAAAGCCAGCCTAGAAGACAAGGTTGTTATTGTTTCGATTTAAGGACTAACCTATATTTCCTCCGATTTCATGTAAACTTTGAATCTGCATCTTCTCTGATGATCCGTGGCTACAAAAGAAAACAAACAAAACATTAACAATCATATCCTAAGACTGCTGGTAGTGGTAAAGTTTAATCTGACGGGATTTTAACCACCTACGGAGTGCCCTGATGGGCTTGCATCACCTTTCTGTCTCCCATAATGGTCTCAGTTGTTGTTGTTTGTTGCTCAAAGCCAACAAATTATTGGAAGTTGTTTGATGACTGGTGAAAACAAATTGGGCTGTAAACTGTGTGCCTGCAAAGCAATCACCTGGTCGTTTTACATTAGCCTGACTCTTGTCAGCTCTTGCTTGTGTGAAACTTGCATGTATAACCATTCAGAAGAATGTAAAGAATGAATGGAAGCTTCTCTCGAGCCTCACACAGTTAGATAAAACTGAAGTTGGAATAATGAAAAGAATAGTATGGTTCTCCTCCAAAATCTTCCCATGAGCTGTTGCTCATCTTCTTGCTTTTACTCACCTGTTTTCACAGTAAAATCGTGCCAGAATATCTTTGGCTTTTGTTTGATTGTTCAGCTGGATTGCCATAGAGACTTTTGAATGCAATGGAGCATGAACTCTTATCACCCCTTCTGGTATATCAGACTGTAGAAACAGAGGAGAAAAACAACTTGCTAAAGTCAACAAATTGATTGGGCAAAGAATCCTTTTCAAAGGCAGTACCATCCATTCATCTAATATAATATGGGATAGCTGCTAGTCTTCATTTTCTGAAAAGCCCTGGGACCAATGAAAAAGACTCTAAAAGGAAGCTGGGGGTGGGGGGCCGGAGATAGGTTGTTCTCCCCCTCCCACCTTTTGCCCTACGGAGCCCAAGCCCAAGCAGAACTTTGATTTGGAGTGTCAGCCACTACCCGCCCAGTAGAATTGTACTGCCTGGAAATAAATTAAGGCATGTCTGGGCTTTTTGAGTAGACTGTTGGTGGCTCTTAATTACTTAACTCATTCATATTTTAACACTTTATACCCTGCATTTTAGAGAACCCCCCCAAAAAAGTAGATAGCAACAGAAAACAATTCAGCTAATGTAAGTTAAAAACAAAATTCAAAGAAACTTTAAAAGCAATAAAACAAAACAGAAGCAAAATAAAACAATGCTTAAGAAGGGCAAAACTACACAGAACAAAAACACTGAGCAGGGCTTGTGCAAGGAAAGCGCTGAAGGAAGACACCGAGGCATGTCCTAGGCTCCAGCTGATGTCTCAGACTCCACTTGGAGCCCCTTGTATGGAAGGATTGGGGTTCATGCCCGAATTATAATACATCTGTCCTTCAGTAGTTGAAAAGCCTTGCCACTGGCGCAATTCAGTGTGTTGGCTTCATACTATAAAGCCCTAGAACAACCTTCCCTGTATGGTATTCTTTTAATGCCATTGTTGCGAACTGCCTCTGGCATAATTTTTATTTAAAATAAATAAATGCAACTAACTAACCACCACAAACAGTAAAAATATTAATACCACCTCTGTTCTTTCAGGCCTCTCCCGTTCCATAGTTTTTCTTCTCAATAGCCTTCGCACACCCTTGTCAAACATCAGCTGTCTCTTTGTATTGTTTATGGCAGCTTCATTCATCTTTCTCACCTGAGATATCAGAAATGTTGGAACCTAAAAAGAAGGGAGAAAATAAAACTGAGTCTGCATTACAAATTACTTCCTAAAAGCCTTTCCACCCCAGTGCGCACACACACTCCTGGAACATAATCCTACTGTAGAAAATCCCAATGTACAATCTTGAAAACAGAGGTCTCATTTCAACTTCCTGAAAAGAAGCATGCAGAATCTTAAGTGGCATTTTCTGCACTATCTCATCAATCATAGCTTTCATCCCTGAAATTGAAGTAACAGTTCTGGCTGTAAGTCTACTTATTCAGCTTCTTAATTATCTACAGCGAAAGGTGGTGAGTTCCTGCAATATACCCTTTTAAGCCTTTTTCCTACTGCAAAGTTTTTGAACGTACCAATAGTTTGACATGCTAACAGTGCACTTATTACAAAGCTTCAAAAGTCCCATTTGTAACAAGGTGGATCAAGCCCAGCCTTCATGGTCTTGCATAAACACAAATCAAAGAGATTATAGATGAAAAATGCTTGTCACTACTGGGTTATCATTCTTTCAGCTTCTCAGACTTCCTACCTTAGGTTTCCCAAATCCTTCCTAAATACTAAGAGAAAGAAGCTTTAACAAATACCGTATTTTTTGCACCATAACACTCACTTTTTTCCTCCTAAAAAGTAAGGGGAAATGTCTGTGCGTGTTATGGAGGGAATGCCTACGGGTGGCATGCCTACAGATTTTCCTCCTCTAAAAACTACGTGCGTGTTATGGTTGGGTGCGTGTTATAGAGCGAAAAATACGGTATATCTTTCATGTGTGCCTCTACTACAGCTGTTCCCCTGATTTATTACTTTAAAAGAAACAGTTTGCCTATAAATGCTCTGTGTGCTTTATATTTTGCACTTCGGTCTCTATTTCTGTGAAATTACTAAACATATCTGCATTAGTTCTCAGCCAGGACTTGTTCAGCTTGTATGAAAATTAGCCGCCTCAGCATGAGACTGTGAAATTAGCATTTGTAAAAATAGAGATGATGCATTTGCAAGGGTCTCCCAAGACTGCAAGACAGAGATTAGGCTGGCATGAAGCCTGTTGTTTTTTTCTACTGGAAAATGGTACTCAGTATATGCTCAGAGGTGCCTTCTCTTGCCAGCTAGACTCTTCAGAAACAAGTGTGAAAGGTATCGCTGATGATCCTCAAAAGTGGATCTTCTTGGTCAAGAAAGAAGGTCATTTAAATCAAACCTGGAGAAGTAATGTTCATCTGGTATGCAGAGACCAGAATGCAGAAAAGCCAGTATATTGCTGTGCAACAACAACAGGAGTAATCTGGAAAGCCTGCAAGTGGGAAAGCTATACCTGTATGGAAATTCATTCATATCTTAATTCACAAAAAGAACTATTTTAAATTAAGCCCTAGCTGCCATATTTTTCAAGTAACAGAATTTTATCCATTAAAAAAAAATCAGTATAAACATTCTTAACTGCTTGGAATTATCAAGGTAGCATATTCTCTAGCATCCGTTTTATCACCTTTTTGGCAGACCTTCAGAGTTTGCTTCCATAATTGATTAATTAATATTATTATTTACAGCCCAGTCACTCTGGGCAGTTTCCAGTACATATAAAAACATAATAAAATGTAATATATGAAAAACTACTCGATACAGGGGTGCCTTCAGAAAAACAAGGAATAAACTCTACAAGCATTCTCCATCAATGCATTTCCATGTTTTGAAAATATGTTTCTCTTGGATTCTGCCCGGCACCCATCAGTTAAAATCACAGGAGCTCTACGAAGAAGATGTGATAAGTCTATTTAACCTTAATAATAAGACAGAATAAAACTTTTGCTTACCATCCACAGGATATCCTGATATTTAATCAAAAGTCTCACGACATGTGCTGTAGTGGCTGCTGCTAGCATCTCTTCTTGGTTTGCACGTTTGCCTTTGTAGATGAAGAGGTTTGGGGCAACAATCATGGATACATTCCATAAAGTCATTTTGTTTTTCCTTTCATTTGCAACCACCTTCTTCAAGAACTGTAAAAGGGCCTAGTAGAGAGAAGGCTACTCAGACTCAATTTACTGGATCACAGAGACCCTTTAGGGTGTTTCCTGACCTGCATAGCTATTAATTTTATTCAGTTTAGCCAAAGTAAATCATAGAATTGGAAGTTGGAAGGGACTGTGAGGGTCATCTAGTCCCACCCCTTGCAATGCAGGAATCTTTTGCCCAACATGGGGCTTGAACCCACAACACTGAGATTAAGAGTCTCATGTTCTACTGAGTTACACATAAACTAAGGGTGCCTTTTCTATGGATTTAATTATGCGTAGTTCAGTACTGAATTGTGGCACTTGCAAAATAAACATCAAAGGATGCCTGAAATTAATCAGCATGCACAATAATTCATGAATAGCAAATCAAGCTGCCATTGATGTTATTTAACAAGTTATTCAATTTGACCTGCATGTACTTCCACTAAACATATTGTATAAACATATGTTTCCAAAACAGTGGACATACTGGTGGGATTTGGGCCACTTTCAGGTGGGCCTGAGTGCTGCCACAGCCTCCCAGTGCCTCCTCTCTTGCCACCACAGCCATGCTATAGCCTTTTGATTGGACCAAGCACAGCACCTCCTTGTATGTTGACTAAAGGGTGGCCAGGAGACAAAGAGGTTCCAGGGGAGAGGAGGGAAGGGAGGTCTCTCTCCCTTGAGGGGAAAGG
This sequence comes from Podarcis erhardii, assembly GCF_964252035.2. NCBI lineage: Eukaryota > Metazoa > Chordata > Lepidosauria > Squamata > Lacertidae > Podarcis > Podarcis erhardii. Next base: position 49,184,613 of record NC_138499.1, on the reverse strand, counting down.
ACTAGAGGGGTTGAAGGAATTTAGAAAGTGAAATCAAAGGTTGATATTTATTATTATTAATAATAACAAACAGTATTTTGGGTTGTGAGGCAAAGTTTAAAACTGGGTGTGAAAAAAGGGAGGAGAAATTACAAAATAGTTAAAAACACATCAAAAGATATGTGACAGTGGAAAGGGCAAAAATATATACAGTGGTACCTCGGGTTACATACCCTTCAGGTTACATACGCTTCAGGTTAAAGACTCCGCTAACCCAGAAATAGTGCTTCAGGTTAAGAACTTTGCTTCAGGATAAGAACAGAAATCGTGCTCCGGCAGCGCGGCAGCAGTGGGAGGCCCCATTAGCTAAAGTGGTGCTTCATGTTAAGAACAGTTTCAGGTTAAGAACGGACCTCTGGAACGAATTAAGTACTTAACCTGAGGTACCACTGTAAAAGGCCTTCACTTAAGAATCTCTGCACGAACACATTCTTTGTGAATTGGGAAGCAGAGTCACAATACCTTCAGAGCAAATATTTGTGCTTAGCGTGAGAAAAACTGGACCTATGGAACTCCTTGCCAAAGGAAAATGCTGTGGCAAATAATTTAACAAATTCCAATGGTAAATTAGATATGAGTAGACAATAATGTCAGTAACTGTCAGCTGATTATGCAAACTGTCTTCATTTGCCACTAATCTGTGACTGACTCTGCCCTTGCATCACCATTTTGTGACTGGTGGGCTTCTGCCATTTCACGTGAGTGCTGGGTGTGTGTGTGTGTGTGTGTGTGTAGAAACTGAGAGTCCTTGCCGCGGAGCATTTTTGTAAGCTTGCAAAAGAAGGAGTTCCATTAATTACAGAAATAATTCAACTAGCCTTCTCTACGCTTTCCCCACAGGAAAGCCTTTTCCCGAGCTGAGGAAAGGAAAATGAAAAGTTTGGGGAGTTTTTGCTTCTAGGTTCTACATATAGAATTGGCTCATTTAAAAATAAACAAATACAGATGGCAAACCTCATTGAGCAACGTGCCTACCTTGGCTGTGTCCCTGCTGGCATCAGGAAGCAACATGATCAGCAAATGCAAAGCTTGCAGCTGTAATTTGACTTTGGAGATTTCTAAGAATAAAATGATGGGGGGGGGGGGAGTCTGTTAAAGAACCATCTGGGGGAAAGCCAACACTTTATATTTATATTTGGGTTTTTTTTAAAAAAAAAAATTACTGCAATACCTAAGATACTGGCTTTGGGCTGGATGCAAAAGCCCATGCAATGTCATCTTCTAGTACAACTGAACTTTACCCCTTCTTCCCTCTGCATCCACACACCCCAAACTGGCGGAGGAGGGTGGGAAAGGGAACTCCCAGAAGCGCACAAGGGGGGAAGTCAGGGGAAATCATTCCCCCAGGCAAACAGAAATGCTTGAGCTGACAGAGTGATCTCCTTAGCTCTGCATTTAATCTCTCCCTTTAATCCTACACACAGCAGGTTGTATTAAACTTTTACCCATCAAAATTAACAGCCACGATTAACTCAAGTCCATTAATTTGTGCATGTGTGCTCTGAGTAAAAGTTAGTTGATTGCAACCCAGTCCCCCAAAAAACAGTGGGATTTACTCAAGAGTAAACATTCTCTCTCCTCTTTACACACGCTATCAGGCTGATAATCCTACATAAATTAAATCAGAGAATGTCTGTTCTGGTTTTCAAAGGAGCAAGTCTCTTAGAAGGAAGCCTTGTATTCAGGGACAAATTCCCTTCACACTTTATCCTTTGGGTCACGAGCAGGACATCTTTCACTACAGGCTTCCCATCAACTCTTCTTTGATATCTCAGAAAGCCTGCCCTGGAGTTCAAAGCAGTCTTCTGTAGAACATAGTACATATCAGTCTCAAGGTAAAACAATATAATTCACTTTCAAATATTTTTGTGTGTGTCACATTGTTTAATGGTGTTCAGGCCCCAGTTATCATTAGGTCATAGATTTATTGTTCTGTTAGTCTCAATTCACCATATAAACTCTTCTCTGTAAATATATATTGGGATTACCATGTTCTGGCAGATTTAAGTCTTCAAATGGTCTGTTTTAAGGGTCTTATAGTGACTGGAGGATGCAGAGACAATGTATGAAGTTTTCCCTGCTCCCTCTGACTTGCTTTTAAAAACAACAATTCAGCAACATTAATTCCTCTCTACTTACTTTCCACTAATGTGATGAAAGCAGGCAGATATTCCACAGTGAAGAGTGGGCTTGGAAGGTCTCGTATAAACATCTTCAGCAGACCTGCAGCATCATTGTTGCGTACCTGATCCCAGTCAAATGTATCTTCTTCAAATTTTGCTTCAATTTCTTGGCGAAGGCTCTACAGGACAAGACAAAAATGGCATTTATAAATTACTGCTAATAAAGAGAATTCTGCCTTTTTAATTTTGCCATATCCTGTTTGGCAAGAATGTAACATCCTGAATCAAAGCAAACACTAGAATAAAAATAAACAAATCTTTCTCTTATTAAATTTAAGCTTCTGAAAATCATCTTATATGGCTTGAATATGATCTAGTACCTATTTAGGTAGCTTTTTAAAAAACAAAGCCGTAATTCTCAGCTGTTAACTGTCAAAATGCAGACTAACATGCTTTTGTTGGTAGGTGGCAGATGTTCCAATTCAGGGGTGGTCGGTACATGGAGGAAATTAGACACAGCCCTCAGGACACAACCTTTATGTGCCAAAACAATAAATATTAGGCACAAGGGAACTCCAACTTGGGACTCGGGCAACAAATCCCAAATATTTTTATTTCCCACACCACCAAGACAGAAAATGTGTGCAGTCACAGTGACATAAGCTGGCTGGGTCCTTCCAAAACAAACCAGTCAACATTGCTAAAAACAAAAGAAAGACAAGGGCTTTAATTGTGCCTTTTAAGGAGAAAAAATGCAGGGAGGAAACTGATTACAAACAAACCAAAACATAAAAATTTATGTCGCTGGCATGGGCTGAAATGCATCTGGAAAGTTATGTGGCCTAGAATGGAATTCTGACGACTCTCATGTAACCACTTCAAAACCATGTATGTATAAATTTAAAAAACTAGTCATGTTACCCTGCAAGTAATTGTAAGTTATTTTTTTAAAAAACACCACGACCAAAGGACAACTTAAAAACTATTCGCTAATCGTTCTCAAAAGACACAATGTGTAGCAACAGTCTGACTTTGTGTGGTGGTTGGGAGGGAGCTTGAGGAAAAAAAGAAAATAAAGAGTTTTGGGAGGGTTGTTATGAGCAGGATTAGATTTTACATGCTGGTCTTAAGTTCATTGTGGAATATTAAAATTGCTTAAAGAAGAAGTTACAAAAGGGTAGTTACTGCACATCTCATACTGATGTAGGGAAATTAAAGGTCAGGCATGATTATAAAAATTAGTAAAATATTTCAAGATTTGTGCCTCAAGCAGTTAGAGGCCAAAGGTGCCGAGGAAGTGAATGAGAAGTTATGTGTGGAAACGGGTCCAAGTTCTCCTCCATGTAACAGCCAGGGCAGTATGCATCTGGTCCTTCTTCAAAAATCTGAAATCCCATGACCAGCTGCTCAGGAGCTGAGGCCTTGGTGAGGGGCATCCACCTCACTCGGTTGCCAGCTTGCATTTTCAGTGTCAATAATTGCTCTTCAACAATGAAACCTTGTCTCCTAAGTATTTTGTCTTCATTCTTTTCCCCATCTTGGTCACACACTGTCCAGTTTTGCTGAATCTTGACCTATCAATTTCAGTGGGCTTGAGTTTAAGCAAGCACTAGTAATACAAAATAAATTTATGCAGCTTTACACGAGCAAATGCTTTTATACAGCTTGCCCACTTTCTGTCTTCGAAAGCTTCATTCGTCTTTTTAAAAAGGTGAGAAAAACCTACGTACTTTAACTCTTGAAGCAGATCCCGGCACTCGAAGAATTCCTTCTGTTTCCAGACCCGTCTCTTCAAGCTTGAGCAACAGCTAAAGCACCACAGACAAAAGATACTGTTTGTTGGTGCAGAAATGAAACATTCACAATTTGTTGAACACTCAAGTCTCTGAAAACATGAAATGGTAAGGCTGCAAAGCTAGCATAAGAGTTAGTAATTCTTCTGTCATTGGCTAGATAGTTTCCACTATTTTTAGTAGTTAGATACTCCAGTCACTGTACAGCTTTTTATACAAGAAGATCCTAGTTTTTAAGTGAAATTAAAGAACAAAGTATCTCATGGCATCTTAAGGACCAAAAATGTAATAAATGTCAACAAATGCCATAAAACCCTAAACCAGGGGTCACCAACCTAAGGCCCATGGGCTGGAAGAGGCCCACGGAGATCGTTTGACCGGCCCATGAGCTGCCCCCGATCTGAGGTGCCCGCTCGCATGCTGCACTAGAGTGGCGCAGTGTGGCGCAGGGACTCGCTTCCGCGGTGCTGGAAATCCAAAGGGCATGAGAGGTAGATCTTGAGATATGAGCAGTTTGGTACAAGTAAAAGTAATCTTCACTTCACCTGGTCCCATTTTTTTTAGGGCTCTAAAGGTCATCACCAGCACATTGAATTGGATTAATTATATGATAAGTCACCCCAGTTATTTTCCCCAAACCTCACAATAAAGATTCAAGCTCAAATGCATCTAAAGTGAAAGATACATTTACACAAAGAGGGAGGAACTGAAGTCAGTTTGCTCCACTCACTTTCTGAAAGATGAGAGGAACTTTTATTCCAGGAATCTTCTTCTGATCATTTTCCAGCAGGACTGCTAGTGGAACACCAAAAAGGCCATTTTCTTTAGAAAGAGAATTTAAAATGAGTGATTAATAACATGTTGCTGATAAATGGCATAAACTACTTGCATATCAGTTAAAGGAACAACCAAAGAAAAGAAAAAAATCTCCACAATAAATAGGGGGAAATTATACAGTAAAGTCCTGTGAAGCGCTATCAATTTACGTTCTATAAGTCAACAAACCTAAGAGTTACTTCATCCAGCCCACATTCTACCAGCTTCTCTGCTCTAATATCATTGGGGACTTTGTCAAAAGCCTTACTGAATTCAAGCTACACTACATCCACAGCATTCCCTAGCTCCATCAAGCTTGTAATTTGTATCAAAAAAGAAAGATTCGTTTGCCCATGCTGGGTCTTAGAAATCACAGCATCTTTTTCTAACTGCTCACAGACTGACTTTGTGATGATCTTTCCTGGTATCAACGCCAAGCTCACCAGTCTGGAGTTACCTGGATCCTGTTATTTCCCTTTTTTGAAGATGGGGACATCTTTTGCCCACCTCTAGACTGCAGGGACCTGTTCTCCAAGAGTTCACAAAGATTATGGACAGAGGCTCTGAGATTACACCCATAAGTTTCTTTAGCACCCTTGGGTGCACCTCACCAGGTCCTGGAGATCTGAATTCATTTAATGTAGCTAGGTGTTCCCTTTCCACCTCTTTTTGTATCTTCAGCTGTAGCTCCCTCCTTGCGTCATTTATTCTGTTATCACCAGGTTGCGCACTGCTTTTGTTTTAGGTGAAGACAGAGGCAAAGTAGATGTTGAGCAGTTCCACCTTCTTTCTGTCAGCCAATAGCATTTCTCCTTCTTCTCCACGCAGAGGACCTACTACTATTTTATTCTTCCTCTTGCTTCAAACATAGCCAAAGAAACCTTTATTATTATTTTTTCTAACCTCTCTTAAAAGCCTGAGCTGATTCTGAGCTTGGGCCTCCCTGACTTTCTCCCTGCAGCTGTTGGCTACTTGTGTACACTATTTCTTCAGGATTTCCCCTTTCTTCAGTTTCTTATACATACCCTTCTCACCCCATCTGTAAGCTGCATCTGCTTGACATGCCCTGACTTTTCTTTCTTGTTGGAATTGTCTGCAATTGTACCTCTAATATTTCACATTTAAGAAACTCCCATCCACCTTGGACTCCATTTTCATTGAGTATTTCTGACCATGGGATCTCACCCAGTAGTTCCTTCAGCTTTCAGAAATCAGCCTTCTTAAAGTCCAGAGAGTATGTCCAACTACACTCAGCTTTCCCTTGCCTATGCATAATAAAACCCAAGAGGACATTGTCACTTCCACCCAAGGTTCCCAATACTCCCACTTCCTCGATCAGTTCCTCCCTGTTGGTGAGGACCAGGTCCAAGATAGATGATTCCCTTGTTGCTTCTTCCACCTTCTGGGAAATAAAATGGTCAGCAGGGCAATGGAGGAATTTGTTGGACCTTACATTCTTGGCAGACTTTGAGTTCCAACAGATATCGGGGTAGTTGAAGTCTCTCATGACTACTATATTTCTCCTTTTTGAATGTTTGGTAATCTGCTGTAGGAAGGCATAATCCAAGTCTTCAGTCTCTAGTCTTAGCGGTCTATAGCAGACACTGACAGTAAGACCACTGTTGTTTCCCTCTCCTATAATTGTGATTTATATACTCTAAATCTCATGCTCCAGGTCATGGATCTCTTCACATATGTATGTATCATTTACATATAATACTCCACCTCCTCCTTTCCTGTTTGGTCTTTTGTTTTATAAACCCTGAGTCAATAAACACATCAATTAGCATTTATATAATGTTAGTGACCATCAGAAACATTTAGGTAACAGATTTATATAATACCTTGTTGCTACTACTACTATTAATTATCCCTCCTTCACCTTAAGGTCCTTGGGCAGGTTATGTTAAAAAAACACCTGTACAACACAATATTTAAAATCAAGTAGGTTCTAAAAATATACACTTAAAAGTGCCAAAACAAGGGATAGTAAATATAAATGTATATATAGGCACCAAGAAGAAAAGAATGGAACCATGAGATATATCTTTCCTCTAATTATCAGTTTTGCATTGGCAAAATCCTTGAAATCTGTGGATGGTAACGTACTTTTAAATTACATTCCTATTGTATAGGGATTAACAGCAGGACAAGAATAGATCTTATGGCTGCTATGGTCTAATAGTCGCTAAGAGACTTGTACTTAGAACCTGGAAGAATACTTGCCATCTATTATGCAATGGTTTGATGCCCTTAACACACTTCTGAGTATAAACCCAACTTCACTTGGATACATATTTATTGATCAAAATGTGTAACCTAAGATGGATGTATTGGTTTTTAAATGCATTGTTAATGTGAGATGGGGTGTGTGTGTCCTTATGGTTATTTCCCCCCCTTTTTCCTTTCAGGTTTTCCTTCCTTTTTCTTTAATGAATTTGCAATTTAAAAAAGCAATAAAAATGTAGACTCGCCTCTGATATTGTATTTTAGTTTATATAGAGATAATAGCTTGCAATTTTTCTTACTGCATATTTGTATTGTGTAATTTAATAAAAAAATTAAAAATGTAAAATAAAAAGACATATATATTTTTTTAAAAAAGGCTTACTGAGTAATAAAATTCTCAGAAGCCTTTGCTTTTATTTTTTATTTATTAGCCACGGTTTTGTCAACACGTGCAGTTACCTCGTCCTTTGACTCTTTCTGTTCGGTTCCTCTTCAGCTCTATTCCTAAAGCATCATAGAAGGCTGTTAGCTCAATCAGAGAGAGGTAGCGAATTTTCTTCATGTCATCAAGAGACAAATCTCCAACTTCCGTCAGTCCAAAACGGCTTTTCCTAATCATAAAGTTCTATAATATATGTTAAAAAATTGCTTTAATTAAAAGTTTTGGAAAAAAATATTAATCTTTTTTTCTGTGAGAGAGCAAAATTTCATCTTAAAATATGTTTGCGCTACTATTGAAATCTTAAGTTATGACTTAAGAATGCAATTATGCCATTAAAGCTGTAATCCTATGAAACATGTTTTGGTGTTAACCCCATTAAACATAATGGGTTTTCCTTCCAAATATTGAGCTAAATATCTCCCACTTTATAAAGAAAACATGCATTCACATACAGCATCAGGGGGAAATACTGTTACAGTTTTACCATGGTAGCTTGGGGCTTCCAGGTGTTTTGGCATGAATAGAGTGCCAGGAATTGTAGTAAAAAAACTTCTGGAGGGTACCAGGTTGGCAGAGGGTGACAGAATGGATTCTACATTAACTTTATAAGCAAGGGCAGAAACACATCCCATAGTATTGCATAGTGTTCAAGCAGAGAACTTACGGAAAGCTCCATACTTCTTTGGACCCTACATTCATATGCATAGTTTGTGGTTTTAGAAATCATCTGATATTTTACTTCCACAGATTGATAAGCGGACATCCAACCAGTTACAAAAGTCTACAGATAATTGGCTACCTGTGTGGAAGGGCAGTTTCTGCCTTTCCCCATCTTATGAGAACCTCTGAAGTAATTTGGTATGAATACAAATACAAGTTTACGCATCCCCAGGGAAAGCTGAGGGGTGGAAGTCTAATGGCTTTGGTACAGGACTAAGATACAAGAATGTCTGAACACAGGCCATCTTGCCTGCATTATTCAATTACAATAAATTACTTTAATGTTAAAGGGCAAAGAAACCCACTGAGAACTGAATTCATGCATTATTTACATAAATGAAACTCTGTTTAGAAACTATTAGGAGACAGCTATAGTGGTCCAGCAACACAGCTTGGCAGGGCAATGAATTATGGCATTCATCCTTTTAAAATTTTGTTTAACAGTAAGGGGAAAAAAGCTATTTGTTCATGTTTTTTATATTATGGGATTTCCCTCACAATTTTGCCACTTATTATTTTGTCATTAAATGTGTATTATATACTTGACCTTCCTTTGTAATGTCTCATTTTGAAATATTTTAAGATAATAGTTTCCTGTCAATTATGTTTCTTTGAATGTATTTTTTTCAATATTTGATTTTCTTCTGTAATGTTTTATTTGATGTTTTCATGTAGGTTGTAAACCACACTGAGTCCCCCCCCCCCCTCATAATATAAAGTGGTAGAGAAATGGAATGGAATGAATGGATGAATTCTTGAGGCAGCATCCATTCTTCAGGGCATACTTTGATTTTGATCCAGCTTTACTGATGTTAAAATTGATCCACGAACAATGCTTTGACTTTATTAGGCATTTCTTTTTAACAAAAAGAAAAGGAGGTGATGAAGTGGACTCAGGAAGAAGTAAAATGAACAGATTATCTCTTGTCTTTTGTAATTTGCTTCTGAGGCATACTTCTGTCAGGGGCAATGCTTCTTTTGCTCCAACATGAAAATATTGTGAGTTGTCCAAAACAAGGCAAGTCCCAGGGTGGGCAATTTTGGTAGCTTCATCTATGCAACTTGTTACTCACCTAGTAACCATCCCCAGTATTCCAGCAGCTACCCAACAAACATTATTATTAATATTATTGTTGTTGTTGTTGTTGTTGTTGATAGTTGTAAGTCACTTTATACAAAATAAGAAGTCTCAAAGCAACTTAACAAGATAAATACCACAGATAAAACTGTCACAACCATAACATTTAAAACAAGGTCTGCTCCTTCCCACAACCCCAACAAAAAGACACACAAGGTACTGTAATCTTTTTTTAAGATAGCCATTGTAGTAGAAAGCAGAAACCAACTAAAGGATTAAATAATGTCAAAATAGGAAGAGCTTCAACTTACAGGCAAGGAAGATTCATCCTTTCTTAATCTTTGGTTTTTGTGCCATTCTCTGTGCTTTGGAATAACCACAATTGATTCGGAGAAGGAGACCTCAAAAGATAGTTCTTCTTTCACCAACTGACTGTCTTTCTCGAATTCACATTCTAGGCAGCTACCAGCTAAAAGTAAGAGATATTTTTAGTGAATACTGTGTTCTCTGTGGAGGAATAACAGAGAAAGAACACTGCTAACCACTGAGAAAGCAGCAATCATTCCAGTCAGAAGATCTTTAAACTGGGGTGGGAAACAATTAGCTCTCCATTGTTGCTGGACTCCGACTCCAATCAGTCCCAGCCAGCATAGCCATTGGTTAGAGAAGAGGATGTTGTAGTCCAGCAACATCCGGGAGAGCCACAGCTTCCTCACTCTTGTTTTAAACCATCAGTGTTTGCCTACAGTGAAGGCTAACTATAGATGGCGGCCATTTGCAGATTCACATAAGCCTTGCATATATTTGTAACTGAAATCTCCTTTCCGTTCTTTACTGAGTTTCTGATACAGACACAGCATCTGACAGTGAAGAAATGGTGAGGCACTTAATGGCTTATTGCTATGGCATTAACGATGAAAGCAACACCTGGGTAAGGGTATTCCAAGGAATGCAATGCTGTGCATCCCCCTTGTGAACATTCTGCACACCAGCACCATTAGGTATAACCTAGATAATTCTTCGTGCATTACCGAAAGAGTACCCAGAAGAATGCTGCTCCTGCTATTGCTACCACAGAGTGATGGAGCAAGATAACGCCATTTCTTGGCTTAGTGTTAACAGCATTAGCAGTGCAGCATTAGCAGTCCAGGCACATGAAATGGCTTTGCTAGAGCAGCGGTAGCCAAAGTAGATTTCTCCGGATGTTGTTGAACTACAATTTCAACCAGCCACAGCCATATGCAATGGAAATTATAGGGCAGAACATATGAAGGGCATCACACTGGCTACCCCTGACCTAGAGAGGAAGAGATGAGGAAAAGGAGTGGAGAAAAGACGGAAGCTGTGCTGTTATCAGAAAGCTGTGTGTGCTTTTCTCCCCAACACTGAAATAATGGGACTTAAAAGTGCTTGATTTTAGCCAGATTGTACCCTTTGTCATTTACGAACACAACCTATATTAACTGGGATTAGGCCATAATCACTTTGCCAATGGCAGTACCTAATAAAAGCACAAATATTTTGCTCATTTAGTACACTGGCAGTGGGTTTCAAACCAGACGTCCCAGTGAGTTCGGTAGGGCTTGCTCAGAGATAATTATGAATAGATAATAGCCTATAAAATAAGGCAATGTTACCATGGACCAAGAATCCCCGTGTTTGCTTAGTGTGTACTTACAGTTAACCTTTTCCCAACCTGGTTTCTGTGCAGGAAGTTGGATGCCATTGGTTGCAACAGGTGACACTGGTATGGCCTCAAATGTGGGCTGAGGACAAGAAAGCACAATAATTATTAATACAAAGATGCAATATGAAGTTTGTGCAAGTTTTATTTTTGTTCTATGATTTACTTTTTATGGGATGCATTATTATAGATATCCGCACCTAATGGGCACCTGGGTGGTGGCGGCAGCTGATTATTATTATTTTTTATGAGACGCACTTCCTTCACCCGTGAAAGTGTGTAGGGAGTGCTCAAGTACACTCTCTGTGTGTGACTGAAATGAATGCACTTGGGCAGAGAGAATGGGGCCTGTGTGAAGCAGAGATGCATGTGGGCAGAGGAAGGAAGATATATATGTGTGTGAGTGTGAAAGAAAGGAGAGAGAAGGCAGTGGGAAGGAGGTATATGTGGTCTGTTATGAAAGGAACAGATGTCTGTGGTGTGCATGTGAGAGAGATGCATGCGTGTCTGGGGTCTGGGGTGCACTAAGCACCAAAAAGGGGGGGGGGAATTGGCAGAATTACAGATACAATGCATCAGTTCCTCAGATGAATCCATATCACAAGGGCAGGTGGAAAGAAGTTGGCCTCTGCTGTACATTCAGGATTATCAGAATATTTTTGTTTCTGCTACTAATTACCATCTTTATATAGTCTTCTAATGTATGGACTCTTAAACAGAGACAGTTTATACAAAGCTAAGCAAACTGATGCAGCACTTTTTCCTGGAAAAATGCACATTTGCTTAACTTGCAGGTTGGAAAATTCAAGGTGTGTTTTCAGTGCATTTCCTCAACATTTAGGTGCACATTAGTATGCCCAAAGGCCCTTTAAACCGAACCCTTATCCTTAATAAAGGAAAGTTCCAACAATTTCCAAAGTAATAAACATACTACTTACAGGAGTGTCATGAATACCAAAAATATCACGCACATCTCTGACTGCATGTTTATTCTTCTTTCTCATGGTTTGAGTATAAGTGTTATATCTCCTTTGCACTGCTGCTGCTTGAGTGCGGGTCAGCGTGGACAGCAGTGCTTCTCCATCTTCCTCTTCAGAGCCTGATATTAATGTAGACAGACCAACATCTTGCAACCATTCAGCTTCCAGCTCCCCTTCTGTGGAAGAGTAGGCATGTGTTAATATGGCAATAAGGAGTGGGAAAGGGAAGCAGCAGCAGCAGCAGCACAAAATTCCTTAATAAGTTCTGTTCTTTGGAACATCTGGCCTCAAATCTGCATGAGGCAGTTGATCCTCAAATGGAGAGCTGGGCCCCAACGGGCAATGGAAGCCTTGAGAGAGTAGGTAAACAGAGAGCGTTAAGATCATTTTCAGTGGGGTGGAGGATATATGGGGAAAGAGGGTGATGGACATTCCATTGTGCACATGAAACTCTTTCCACATACACAATGATTTAGCTGAGCAGAACCCACAGTTTTATGGGGGGAAAGTAAAGAAGCGACAGACATTAAAAAAGGAAATTAGAAAATCATATCCCAGCCAGTTCTTAAGCCTCTCAGAAAATGTTGGACTAGTCTTGCAGACACAGACATAGAAAATTAAATTGCCATCTGCTCCAAGAAAGTGAAGTTTTCCCTCTCCCAGCCTGAGAAAATGCTTCCTCGTAATCTTTATCAACACAATCTCAGTATAGCAGCATGACCAACTCATTGATTCGGCCCCTGAGGCCAATGAAACTGTATGCGTCTTCTGAAACTGTTTGGAAGACCACAAACAGGACTAATAACTCATTCTCCTTTCTCCAAGCTGATATTTAACCTCCAGGTCGCCTCAATGGCACTTTCACATACTTTTTTTTTAAAAAAATACAATATATAAAGGATCTCTGTTTGGGATACATTTAGAGAGCCTGGGCATAATCTAGGCAACGTTAAGCACTTTAAAACCTGCAACGCCAAGCAGACTTGCTAGGAAGTAAGTCCTACTGACCTATGTGGGAGTACTCAGAAATGAACACATTTTGGGTCATTCTGCCTGCTTCGCTGATTTCAGTGGGAGAGTTAAAAAGTTGCTTAGCTCCAGGGAATTTACTCCACTTGAAATCAGAGGGACTGAAAAGATGACCTTAATGCTGGCTAGACAGTCACCAAGATTTTAAAGATGTAACTGTTTAAAAACACGAGTGAGCCAATTAAGGTGCAGCCTTTGATGAATTATAGGGCAACTTTTAAAAATTACACAACTTGTATGACTATAGAGAAGATATTTAAAACTTTTAAGTTTTCTTTTTAAAAAAGAACATATTTTCAAAAAACTGTTAACTCGTTACCCTACAAAAACCTGAGTTTGTATGAGGTCTTATTCACACCATGTTTAATTAATTTATTACCTAACCAGTCTACCTACTATAGAAAGAGAATGTGAGGTTAGTTTAAAATGTTCCAGATGTCAAAGGACTGTTTAGCAGATCAAGATTTTTTTTTTTTGAGGGGGGGGGGAGGATATATCCATGTGGTTGCAATGGTGGGACTGAGCTACCTGGTGTTTGCCTCCTTCCCTCCTCTCTTGTGGCACAGACTGTGGCCTATACTGTCACAGGTGGATTGTGCCCAATACATGCACCACTCATTGAACACCTGCATTTTTCTTAAATTACTACACCTATATTTTATACACATATAACGTGCAGTCCAGAAAGCTGTGAAATTTACTACTTATAGATTGTACCCAGTTATTTATATAAAACAGGGAGTTTTTCAAAGAATTTGCAATTTTAAAGCAGATGTAATGGGTTGTATTTAATGTTGTGCTAAGGACATCATTCCATCAGCACAAGCAGTTCTTGTGCATCACCCCTCGCCTCCTCCTGCATGCCGTTTTGGGCATTTTCCTGCCTCTCTGAAGCAGATTTGGGGAGGGCGCAGGTGGAGAGAGGGCGAAGTCCCATTTTGCAAGCACAATGTAAGGCAAGTGCACATAAGTATGTATTTGAAGTGTGTATACACACCGTCTGGAGCCTTGACATCTAATAGGGTTTGCTCATCTTGCCTATCTTCTGTGTTCTCTTTGATATTTTCTACCTCACACCAGAAATCTTCCATGGAAGTGCTGTCAACAGAGGCTTGAGAATTGGAGCGGCTGTACACTGGAGGCCGCAAGGATTCATTGGACAGCATTCTGTTAATTCTTTGGCATCGAGGAAGAGATTTCCTGTAGAAAGACACAGATTAAAGGATTTTAAAAAGAATCTTACTAGTCAAGTTTTGAGTGTATTTGCAAAGACTTAACAGTACAATCCAAATCCAAGATCTGCTGGAATGAGTGGGTGGAGTAGGGGGATCTGGGGCTCCCCCGGCTTAGCTATGGCTACGCCATTCGTACATTCTCAACTCCAGTTCAGCAGGAAGAATGTAACTTCCTAAAATTAGCTGAGCACTTACACTGGCTGAATCTGAAGCCTCTCATAGCCACTTATCATTTGTCAAACCATCAACCCGGAAGCTTCAGCATTATGCAGAAAGCTGTCTTCCTGCTTGTTTGTTGTTTGGCTACACAGAGCATGAAATCAATATCTGCTTAATTTCTGCCCATAGGTTGAAAGAAGTTTTTTTCAACCTTTGAAAAGGTGAAGGTAAAGGACCCCTGACAGTTAAGTCCAGTCGCGAACGACTCTGGGGTTGTGGCGCTCATCTCGCTTTACTGGCCGAGGGAACAGGCGTTTGTCCACAGACAGTTTTTCTGGGTCATGTGGCCAGCATGACTTTAGCTGATGGCTAAAGAGAATAAGGACCATAATATGGCTTGCTTGGATTACATTTTCTGTCAGTCACTGTGAATGAATTAAAATGTTTCCAGCTTCCCAGAGGGAGAATACTGACCATGAACCTTGCCATCCCCACGCCTCACACCTTCATCACTTCAGTTAGCCCCAATTGGTGATGCACACTCCCATATTAGGCAGAAAGAGTTTATAGTCCCAGCAACAGGGTGTTCTACCAACCATATAACAATCACAGAACAGATTGTGTAATGCTTGTAAAATCTAAAATAACCAACAATATTAAACAAATCTATGTAACATACTCACAGGCAAAATCGCAGCTACTCAATACACATTTAAAATATAAACACATCAGTAATCTCTAAACTGCAGAAGTATTTGCAATTTGCTCAAAATAATAGGTGAAAGCCATACACATACTCATTACTAATAGTGGCATAATTCTAAAACCATTTTATAAGGAGGTGTCCTATTGACTGAAATAAAGATTATTTCTAGTTTTTTTTTTTTCAGATAACAGCCTAGGGCAGCTTCACTTTTACACTGATTTTTATTTTTGCATGAAGAAAGTTAAGCATGTGAAACACATTAACATGTGACAGCATTGTGACAGCACTATAAATGGAACTGTGAAAGTAAGCAACCTGTGTCACTGAGATTCAGATTTAACGTGTGTGTTTTCAGATTTACGTGCAAAGCAAGGAAGAGAATTTTTTTAAAAGGGGACAGAGAAGAAAAATGACTTTGGCAATCTCACCGACCACTGAACCCCATACAGTATGCGATTTTGACTTTAGGCACCACCCCCAGAACATAACCTCTGTATAAGTTTTGGGCTTGCAGTATAAGAAAGTGAAACTGTTGCAATTCAGCTAACCTGGGATTTTATTTTATTATTTAATTTTTTAAAACAATTTTTTATTGATTTTCCAACAGAATTATGCAATTTTATCCAAATTTTTAACAAATTAAATCTTTATGGACTTCCTACAGCTGCTCTGGTAATCATCCATAGTTATTCTTCAGTATGCATTCCCTTCATTATATTGCCATTTGTCTTCCCTCCCTCTTCTATTTCTTTTTGACAATACATCTTAACTTTTACAGTGCTTCTTGAAACCCCACTAGCGTTGTTTGCACATCACACACAGTTTTCAGATACTCTACAAACTTTCCCCAGTCTTCGGTAAATTTTTGGTTTCTCACATATCTAATTTTCCCAGTTAGTTTGTCCAATTCCGCATAGTCTGTCAGTTTCATTCTCCATTCTTGTATCGTCGGTATTTCCTCTTGTTTCCATTTCTGAGCCAATAAAATTCTTGCTTCTGTAACTGCATACTGAAAAAGTTTACAATCCTTTCTTCTTATTTCTTTTCCTGTAATCCCTAAAAAAAAAGCTTCTGGTTTCTTTACAAAGGTATATTTTAAATCTTCTTCAATTCATTATATATCGCTTCCCAGAAACTCTTCACTTTCTTACATTCCCACCACATATGATAAAACGTTCCTTCTTTTTCTTTACATTTCCAACACTTATTACATGTCTCATACATTTTTGCTAATTTTACCGGTGTGATGTACCATCTACAAAACATTTTCATCACATTTTCCTTCAATACCATGCATGCAGTGAATTTTAGATTTTCTTTCCACAATTTTTCCCAATCATCAAATTGAATATTATACCCAAAGTCTTTGGCCCATTGTATCATTACCGATTTAACCTCTTCATCTTTCGTATACCATTCCAATAATATCTTATACATTTTTGACAAAATTTTACATTCATTATTTATTATATCTGTTTGAAACTTTGAATCTTTTTCTCCATAACCACTTTCTTTTATATCTTTTTTAAACATTTCATTTACTTGGAAATAATGCAACCAATCATATACATACTCTTTAACTTGTTTGTATGGTTTCAATTTCCATTTCCCTCCTTCTTTGGTTACCATTTCACCATATGTAATCCATTTACTTCTCATATTAATTTTCTTTACACTCATAACCTCCAACGGAGATAACCAGTGTGGTACTCTTGGTTCCAATAAATTTTTATACCTGTCCCATACTTCTATTAACGAATTCCTGAAGATGTGGTTCCCAAAACCTTTGTAAACTTTCTTTTTGTCACACCATAAATATGCGTGCCATCTAAATCTGTTATCAAAACCTTCCAAGTCTAGTAATTCCTTATTTTCTAATTTTATCCATTCCTTTAACCAACATAGTCAAAACAAAACAAATTCCTTCCAGTAGCACCTTAAAGACCAACTAAGTCAGTTCTTGGTATGAGCTTTCGTGTGCATGCACACTTCTTCAGATACACATTCTGTGTATCTGAAGAAGTGTGCATGCACACGAAAGCTCATACCAAGAACTGACTTAGTTGGTCTTTAAGGTGCTACTGGAAGGAATTTGTTTTGTTTTGACTATGGCAGACCAACACGGCTACCTATCTGTAACTTTAACCAACATAGGCATGCTGCTTCATAATATAATTTCACATCTGGCAGGGCAAAGCCTCCTCTTTCTTTTGCATCCATTAGTAACTTATATTTTATTCTTGGCTTTTCCCCCTGCCAGATATACCTTGATATCACTCTTTGCCATTCTTTGAAGATCCCTACCCCCTTTACAATGGGGATAGTCTGAAATAGAAATAACATCTTTGTAAGCACGCTCATCATTATCGTAGAAATTCTGCCCCAAAAGGACAGTTTCATTCTACCCCACACCTCCAGATCGTTCCTTATTCCTTTCCAAACCTGTACATAATTGTTCTGGAACAGGTCAATATTTTTAGGAGTTAACCAAATTCCCAAGTATTTTACCTTTTTCACCACCTCTGTCTCTGTCAATTGTTGCATTGTTTCTATCGTATTTTGCTCCATATTTTAAGCCATTATTTTTGTTTTTTTCTTATTCAATCTAAACCCAGTCACTTTTCCAAATTGTTCAATCTCCTCCAGTACTACTTTTATACTTTCCATTGGTTCTTCAATTGTAATTACCAGATCATCGGAAAAGGCTTTAACTTTATATTCATTCTGACCTACTGTCACCCCTTTTATTGAACTGTTTCGTCTGAAATAAATAAAAACCTGGGATTTTAAAATCCCAGGTTTTTATTTATCATTAGTCTATTAATTCAAAATGTTTGGCTTATTCCATTGACCTGACCTACCTTTCAACTGCTGTGAAGTTGATCACACAGCCAACATCAGTTTGAACAGCTCAACATGAGATCCGTGGGGTTCAAATTTAAGCCAGATGCATTCAATAAAATATGTGGAAAATATATAGAATGATGCTGTCTGGGTTGGATGATTGGTGGGTTGAGAACTCCCCCCAGTGTAAAACAAACACCACCATGCAGTTGCCATTTGCCAAGTGTTTATTGCATATGCAAAGCACTGAAATGGTTCCACTGCATCCTAGTCTTAGATTAACTTCATCCCAGAAAAAAATTGCAAAAGAAAAGCTCCCTGCGAAATCATTTTGTTGGCAAAGAAAGATCATGAGCTTCATGGGCCATTATGTTTCCATTACTAATGGAATAAAACAGGGATTAGTTATTTCCCTTGCTGATACACATAGATTTTTACTGTGTCTCTGCATAATACTGGTTCAACATTTAAAAGTCGATCAGACACATTGATTGTTGTATAGGCTTTATCAATCTAATTAGCAGTTACATTCATGATGTACTCCAAGGCTAAATAAATCATACTACACAAAGAGCTAGTTTAGTGACACCTAATCAGAGGCTGAGTAATGATAGCAGAATGACTGTGCTTTCCATTCAATTAAGCGATGCATAGCGAAGAATCCATAGAACAGAAGAGCAGCAACAGAACCACATTGTAGTTAACAGACATATTTAATCCTCGTCTATAGAGAGGGTTCTTATTTGGATAGCAGTGGATCATTATGTTCAGGCACTGAGTATGAAGCAGAATAATTAGTCTGGGTAAATACTGAAAGGCGTAATTTAAAGATGACATGCAATACTTTTTTACATTTACTGTAACTTTAGAATCAATCGTGTATCATTACATGGATAGGAAGCTCCAGTAATCATGAATGTTTGCCCCAAAGCAGTAGGGCCTTTAATCTGTAACCAGGCCTGCTTAGTTGACTCACAAAAGCCCTACAACATTATCTATTCAGTCAGCATATTAACCAATAGATCTGCCACATACTGAGTCATGTCATCTAAGCCAACATTGGCTACTGCTGATTCACAGAGACTCTCTAGCAGTCCTATCGTTACACCTTCTACCCAGAGAAGCCAGGAATTGAAATGGGGAATTTCTGCATACAAAGTATATGCACAACTATTGTGTTATAGTCCATCTGAATTATAAATGCCCATAACTGTATCATGCAGCTTGTAACAACTCACATTTCAAGCAGAAAATTATACCAAAGATCCTGAAGACACCAGGGAGTGGATCTGGGTCCTTCTACATGCATAGCACGTTCTCTATCACTGAACTATGGCTCTTTCTACAAATTAAACTGAATAATTATAGTAAATATGGACATCTAGTAAAACTCTGTATTTGTATGGCTACCTGGTAATTTCCTTGGAGTTTGTCATAGTTGTTGCCTTAATTTTATTTTATTGGCAGCTTTATTGCTGCAGAAAGTAAAGCCTAATGTCTCTGAGAAATGCTATCTTGATGAGCAGCCAGGATAAGCGAGGAGCGCCGTTTCATCCACAAGTGATGAATCTTGCTTTACACCCATTATGTTCAGTCTGCCTCTCTGGGACGCAAGCCTGAGCAGTGTGCACATGTGCTCATGTACACAAAAATGAGGAAATGGCAAATTAGGAGTGCATTGTTTCAAAGCAATTACATTAGAAGATAAACACAGTACAACAAAAAAACCCACTGTTGTTCTACATCAGAGCTCACCTGCCTCAGTTCTTCCTTTCATCGACTTAGAAATCATTCACATGTTGCATTTTTAAGAGATTGAGAAACTTAGAATATGATGTTACATTAGTTTCAGGTGGAAAATCTCATTTGTGCTTCAGCATTGCTTGAAAACTGTTGCTGCTTCTGACATGTTAATGTTTCACTAATCACTCTTGTATGAAATCCAAAGAAGTCTTGGACATAGAATATGAAACAACCACCACGCCACAATTCAGTGATCAGTGGTCACAGATGATGCACTACCAAAACATACCAAGGAATGGGCAATTTGGTGTGTGAATGCAACTGGTAGTTGCCAGCTAGCAACCAAAACATATATTTTATGTCTCCCAGAGCAGGGAAGCCGAGTGCAGCCTCAGCTTCTCTCGCTCTGTTTCTCTGTGGTCTCTTCATCCAATCTTTGTTGCTGTGTGATACAGAATGTTTTGCTTTACAGCAGGTAGGGAGTAGTGTGGGAGAAAATGCAGATATTGTACATCATCACCTGCCTTCTTGGCACTTTTCATGGTATTTTCAGCAGCCCCAGATTGCTACATAGTGATAGGTAGACAACTGACCTGGTGGCGTGTGATAAGGGATACTCATAGGTCACCCACTGTTTGTGTCTTAATTGCGTGGTCAATAAAATCTGCATTAATTTGCATATGGCCAACTGTTTTTTTTGGGGGGGATGCATACTTCCCCTTATTCCTCACGTTCCTTATATCCCCATTTGACTGTTTTGACCTGCAGAACTGGCACTGTTACAGGTTGCACATAATACTAATTCCAACACTTGTAAGAAATCAGTCTGAGTCTGGCAGCACCCATACTATGGAACTCAGCAAAGGCAGACACCTTTGCTGTACTCTTTTTGCTACCTGATTTAAACATTTTTGTTTAGGCAAGCCTGTCCATACAAAAGTCACATGTGTTTTATTTCTTTTTAGCTACTCTGGATTTTAATCATTTGAATATTATAAATACCTATTTTAATCAATAATTTTAATGTTTTGTTTTTTAAAAAACTGTGGAACGCTTACAGGGTTTTTAAAAAATACAATCAAACGGTATATGCATTTTGTTAAAGAAAATAATTTGGATAATCATGCATGTGTGTACTTCAGCCACCAACTTAACAGAGTCATTCCCTTATGCGTGACGGAATATTTTTTCAAATATGCTGCTTGCTGCTATCTTTTTTTTAAGTTCTTATACATGTAAACTTTTTTTAAAAAGTTAATTCTGCTGTCCAATTAATCAGACACCAACTTTCTGTCAATTAAAGGCTTTTAAATTAATCCAACTTGCACCCCTAGTACTTATATTACTGGAATATTCTACGTCTCAGGGTATACTAAAATACACAAGTGTATAATATATACCCAAAGAGAGAGCAGGGAAGAAGAGTAAACACTACTGTCTGAACCAAGAGTAAATTAAAATTAGTACTAAAAGCTTACAGATGGATAAATTGGTGTACTTAAACCCTGAACAGTATTGAAATACAACTAGACCATGCAGCTCTGTGATTAAGAACTGGAATAGGATAAGGGTGTGGATGCATACATTGAAGTTGCCACATGAGAAGATGGATCATATCACACTTGCCGTAAAATGGAGATACATCTAATTCTTTGTATTCAAGGACTTCTAGTGGTGTCTGAGGGAGGTACTAATATCTCTAGCAAACACTATGTACTATTTCCCATTTTTGCCAAGGCTGCAATCTGCACTGTACAGCCTGTAGCATCACTAAAATCAAACAAGAGTAAAAAAAACACAAAAAACAACAGCTGAATCGGCAGGGTGGCTTTGAGCAGGGCTTTGCCAGCAACTCACATGCTGCTATACAAATTATTTATAACAAGTACAAGATACAGTTGCTACTGCAAACTTAAGAAACTTGGAAATTGGGAGAAGTCTAAATAATTCAACAAGCAAAGAAGGAAGGGAAGAAAAAGCCAGATGTCATTTATACTGGTTTATTTCCTCTTCTTCCTCTTCTTCTTCTTCTTCTTCTTTTTCTTCTTCTTCCTTCTTCGTTCTTAAATGACTACTTCTGAATCAAAGCCAACATGAATGTTTTGAATAGCCACATGGCTTCTTGTGTTGCACAAGGCAATGTACTAACTTTGTGATTAATCCCTTGAACAGGTGCAGGAGACATGAGTGAAACATGCTTATCTCCAATCTAATGCTGACAATATGTTTTAGGAAACCATGGGCAGTAGAGTAAAGCCTTATTGCTACTCAATGTATTTTTCTCCTTGTTTCAGTTCCATGAAAGAGTAAACAACATTGTAAGAGCAATTGACAATGCGTTATTCAAAATGTGTGTCTGGCAAACCTTGCATATCAGTTATAAGCAGTGCTTTTTTTCTAAAAAATGTTTAGGGGTGCTCTCATTTTCCTACTCATATTGAAATAGTGCCCCTCAATGAGGCCAAACTTAGATTCACAAAATGTTTAGGGGTATGCGTACCCCTGCCCCCCCCCCCAGAAAAAAAGCACTTCAGATCTAAAGGCAAGGGAGGTATAATCCAATTATTTACTTAGAAAATGTATAGCCCACATTTTGGTATAACAGTTCTCAAGGCAGAGAACAAGAAGAAAGCTTAAAAGCATCAGAAAATATATAGAGGAGAGCAATTAGACATCAACCATGAAAAGCTTGTCTTCAAAGCCTAGCAATATGACAAACCTTAATGTGCAATTGCTTCCATAATTTGTTCAACACCCACAAAAAAACCCTCATCACACTAATGTGACAGAAAATCAACCAGTCAAAAAACTTACAGGAAATCATTCCCTCAAGTGGACCTGGTTCATAAAGGGAAGCACTAGCACTTTGAATTTACCGGTTGCTTGGTGCAAGCTAGTAGTCGCTGGAGCTCACAGAGGATCCATGTTTTATGCTCTATGTGACTAACACCACAATACATTAACATGGCTGCCCCATTCAGCCCCTGTTGCAACTTCCAAACAACTTTTTTTCTTTCTTTTTTAAATTTGCACATGGATTGTGTTACAGTGGCCTAGTCAGGAGTATATCAAAATATGCACCACATGGAGCAAATTCTTCCAGGAAAAATCATTGTCAAATAAGTCACGGCTGATAAAAGTGATTCAATACAACATCCTAAAAATCATTCCAAATGTGATGCCCAGTGGAATGCTAGTTTCACATTTACTTACGCTGAGCATCCAGATATTAACTGCAATAAATACAAGACATTGCTTATAAAACAGCATAGTAAATTGTTATTGTTCACTGATTGGGTTGCCATATTAACTTGTAAAATTGTCTGGAGAGAGCTAGAACCATTTGGTTGTTATTATGTACCTTCCTGGGTTTTTTGTTAGAACTACAACTTGAGCTTCAATTTATTTATTCAATTTATTTTTGAGACATATAGATTGCTTTGCAAACCAAGTGCTTCCCAACGGAATTTATCAAAACATACACAACAAATCGTCAGTGTACTCCTTGCCTACTATGGAAAGACTTGGTTACCGATGATTCAAATTTTAAAAGGGATTGTTTAAAAATGATTTAAAATGTGTATGTTTAAAATGTTACATTAACAACAACAACAACAACAATAGATGTATATGACAACCTTATGTGGCATTTAATTGGCTGTATATATATCTGTTCAGGTGTTGCTCCTGGGCAACCTTTGATGTGTGCATGTCACATGCACTGGAGGATAGCGGGGTAGAGACAGAGACAAAAATGGGTGGCACTAAAGGAAAAGGAAGGCAGGCCAATGAATGTCATTCTTGCCTTTGTACTGTAAGCTACATTCCAGCCATGTAAAGTAAGGTTTCAATACAAACCTTTTCACCCACCAAGCAAGAGGAGTTGTCACAGTCCAAGGGCACATTCCAGGGGATATAGCCTGGGGAAAGAGGTTGTGGCCTGGGGATATTGTGTGGCTTATTGTGAGACCCCAACACTGAGATTCAGAGAGCTGCATTGTTCCCAGGGGCTGATATAGCTCACCCCTGGTTTAAGTGATGACAAAGAGCATCAGAATTTGAAGCGTTTGGTAACTACCAGATTCTACTAGTGAGTCCTCCTTCCTTTTTTGTATAGGTTCTGTATACTTTCAGTCTCACTTTAACCACATTAGCCCTGTTTGTAAGCATTCTTTAGCCTTCTCCTCTCATATAAGCAGCAACTCTCAGAATTCTTCCCTTGTGCACTTCAGTTGCTACTTCATTTTCCAAAATGCAAGCAAGCAAGCACAGACTGCCAGGCTGCCCAAAGGGGTAGCTCTTCCAGAACCTCTGCTGCTCTCTATACTTGCAAAGAAAGGGTTAACAAGAGCCCTTTGTTTGTGGCAAAGGGAAAATCCAACATAGCTGATGCTCCACTGATCAATTCAAAATATGCCTCCTGTTCAGAATTGGTTGCCATACAGTATGGGTGCACCAAGCACCTGTGATGCATTATTTGATCAGCTGCATGTAGATGTTCTGCTATAAAAGGCTGTTAAAAATTAGGATCCTTTTAACTTTGCAAGGTTTCCCCTTATGCACTGATAAATCCCTTCTATGAGCAAATATTTTATGGATGATTTCCCATATTTCGAAGGTTTTCTCGCTTCTCTCTGTCTCTCTCTGCAAGCACTCTAGGAACATAAGCACAATAAGTGGTTGTAATGCTATCTTCCCATGAGCCTACCAAATTGTTTATCCTGGCTTTTACTGTAATGTAGCTTTTAAAGCCCACTTCCTACTGAAATGCATGTTAGGCAAGGCTGTCATTTATGGTCAATCCGTTCATTCTAGATTTAAACAGAATTTTTTAGCATCTTCCTGTGCAAGTACAGGCTACATCTGCTAAAATCTTATGTGTTGCGTGCTTTTAATATACTATATTTGACATAATATTGTTCTGTATCTAACATAAGAAGAGCAGGAACAGTCAAGGCAGTTTTAATCTCTTGGATTTTACATCCTGGGGAGGGTTTCTTAGTTTCTTAGAACATTCATGTATAACTTTAAGGTTTAAGCTTCAAAACTTTCTTTAATTACAATAACTGTGATATATATTAAATTTATTGAATTAACCATAATTTCTGTCAGGGGTTTTGAATAACAAGTGTGTTTGAGCCAAACTAATTAGACTGTACTTAAGTCACACTGAAATCAGTGTGAAATTTTAGCCATAGCTTAAGTTCCTTCGATTTCAATGGGAATTAAATGCAACTAACTTAGTTTCAGGAAACATTGTATTGTGGTACTAATTTTTTTTTACCATTTTGCCCATCAAGATGATTACATACATGCAGATATCTTCTCAATATATAACAAGGATTTTCAACCCATAAATAAAACAAGAAAAGAATGGCTCTTCACAAATATGCAAATCTTACCTTTAGCCGATCCAAGTTTCAGTGAAGATATACTAAAGATGGGAGTGAGAGAGAACAAGTTTTGCCATAACCAAGTTCCAATAGAGCCTTCCTTAAACAAGCATTTGCATTCTGAATTTTCAAAGCGTGTTGAAAATGAGATAAAATAAAGCTTTGTGCTTCTAGTCTTGAAAGAATAAGGAACAAGAGAATTGTTGGTCCTTGAGGGAAATAGACTATCACTGCACAGTGACTATTTAGGGTTTCATGCCTTTAGGACAAATGCTTGGACTCTGTTTTCCTGTTTGTGTCAAGACTTAAAACCTTTCATGCACTTCCCAAGAAAAGAAATGAAAGCTCAATCAGCCGCTAGTAGCCCTGGAGATTCATAAGAGCCCCTGTTGTGAGAGTGAAACTAAGAGACAAAAAATGATTTGTTTCTTTTCCACTAGAAGGCTATAAGTCATTTGCCATTAACTTAAAAAAAGGAAAGGAAAAAAGAGAAGAGAGGAATGAAAAAGGTTCTTTGTATTGACACTGCCCTGTCCAGACTGCTAGTACACAATGCAATATATAAAAAAATGAAAATGCACAAAACATTTAGAAAGATCTTTTAAGAAAAACAAATATTTATCATTATGGTTTGGGAAAGTCTGCTATGTAACAAGGTGGATCTTTTAACATTTGCAAAAGTGTTGGAACAAGATTTGTTTCACACAATAACCATAGAGCATTAGAACACCACTGTAGCTAAAGGGATCAGGGATCCATATTCCATCATTGGCAGTTATAATATGTGTAAATTAATACAGGGTTTTGGGAGAGTACAGAACTCTATGTGTTATATGCATCTTCCAGCATTTTGATTTTTGGAAACACCCTCAAAAAATGCATGAACTTTCTGAAAAGATCATCAAGTAGTGTGACTCTAGCACATCTTGAGAAATCATGTTACATTAGCCGTATTTTTAACACTAAAACATGACATAGATGTATGAACAACAACAAATGTCTAAATAAGACATCTCAAAGGGAATTTTGTAAAGTTAAAGAAAAAGCCCAACCATTTTGATGGTCTCCTTCGAAATTTACTTTTTGAAATGGCAACCCTAGTGTTGACCATTGTATGTAACTAAATTATGTATCCAGAGAACATAGAGAAATAGAAGAATGCCAAGAGAATGGTCTGAAGGCACATGACACTCCAATTATCCAAATCTTGTTGATGTCTACCAGCAAATTGTCACAGAACTCAGGCCTATTTGATAACTTCTACAATTAATAACTACACACAATCAACACATCTTATTGTAATAGAAGGGGTACTGCAAAGATATTTGGTGCTTTCTGAAATGCTCTATGGTGTTGAAATCAGGTGCTCTGATGTGAACTCTACTGATGTTTTGGAAACTGTGTAGATGATGATGATGATGATGATGATGATTATTATTATTAGCTATGCTCTCTACCATCAGGAATATCAACAGCTCTTCTTTGTACAGAATCTGGGTGGCCAACAATTAAGGCAAGAGTAAACTGCGCTCAGTTAAAATATTTCGAAAATTGCTACTTTGGTACTATACCATTGAGTGCTGTGTTATATAGAATTGAAAGATAAGCAGCTCTGGAAAGCAGTTTGTTAAGAACTGTAAGACTATTATTAATTTCCAGAACTGAGCTCTGCTTTGATCTTGAATAAGTGTCAAGTAAGGGATTGGCTCTTCTGGATAGAATTCAGAAAAGGGACGCCAATTTTCCTCCTTGGTACTCACTCTTAAGAAGAGAGCATTGCAGAGCTAGTTATCTGGCCAACCTCTCACAAATTTCCTTTAGAAATGCAGTTATTGAGCTGTGCTTCCAAGTGATGCTCACTTCAGTCTTGGATGGCTCTACAACAAAGTCCCATATGCAGACAGACTTTGTATTTGTCATCAACCTCAGATGGAAGACATCACTCATTTTCTGTTAGAGACCCAGAGATCACTTTCTGAAATCTTTGTTCACACAAAGAAGTAGGCACACCCTGGCAAAAATGGTTCAGGTTCTTTTGAGTGACAATAATAATAGTAGCCCTCTATGCACTGGCTGCAAAAATAACAATAAGGGGAGTTAAATAAAATTGTAATAAATTGTTGAGATGATTTGGAGTTTTAATCCAAAATCAAGCCAGATTTGAGTCTGCTGGTGTCTCTAGTAACTTTTCTTTCGTACATCATGGATGCTGGCAGATTTGATTTTTAAAAGGCTAATAAATATTGAATTGGAACTGTCAGAGATGCAGAAGGGAAACTGTATTTTAATACTCAGGACCTTGGCAAAGTCATCATTGATTTTTATATTATGGATGTGTGTTCTGTATTATTTTATTAATACTATTGCCTAATAAAGGTTTGTCCTGGTCTTTGGCTACAACAATAAACTTATTAACTCCCCTGCCTGAGGGTCCCAGTCCTGCCACTCACCACCTTGCCCAGGGCAGGGCCTGATGGGCTCCTTAAAGGACTGCTGCCACTGCGGCTGCTGGGCAGAGAGGGCTCCGTTTTGTTTTGTTTTTGTTTAAATTCCTGTTATTTTTTTACCTATGTCATTTTAAACTGTGATATTAATGCCATATTCTTAGTTTTAGATTTTGATTTATGTGGAAATTGTTTCCCATTTGGCTGTGTATTTTTTTGATGTGGTTTATTTAATGTTTATGACTTTTGTAATTATGTAAATCTTGTCATGCTGTAAGCCGCCTTGAGCATTGTTTTTGTAACTGTGGAAAGGTGGCATACAAATAAAAAATGACAATGATGGTGATGAACTCAAACTACAGTCAATTTCTTTTTTAAAAGTACCTGCATGAAATGCATACAATAAATAAAACCCACCATTTCAGGTCCAGTCTGGAGCATTCCACCACAGGCTTCCAACAAGCTCTTTAACTCAACCTGTGATTACTGGGAAATGTTAACATTATACCTCCTCCACAGAGTGGTGCAATTATGTGAAAGTGCATTTTCTCTTCAACCACTTGGAATATTCTGCTTAACATCACAAAACTACTGCATGTTGGTCCACACAATTATCATCCAAAGAAGCATTTTATCTGTTTGTAGGAAAGTTGGAAAATGATAACCTAATGCTTCCTCAGCTTTTGCAAGAAAATGTTGCTGAGAAGAGCTTTGAGGAATTGCACAAAAGAGGTGGATCAAAGTGGGGAAATTTTACAGAAGTGATAAGCTAATCGTGTTTCAGATGGGATTGCTGGCAAACACACTTGCCCAACTTCACTGACAGTATTAAATCAGTCATCATAATGGTAGACAAAGTTTTCCAAACACTGCATAGCCCTGATTATTACAACAATGGAACAGGCTGCCTTAAGGAGGCATGGGCAGAGAGGGAAATTATTTCCAAAGCACATTTGTAAGGTAGGCTACTGAAGTCAAACATTCCTTTCATTCAGTTTAGTGGGATGGGGTGAGATTGAAGTGTCAGAGCCAAATTCCATGGGGCAATAGTCATATTCATAGACTGGCCATTCCCTTTCTTTCCATAAAGGTGTGGCGAAGTAACAAAGAAGGAAAATTGCTGATTACCACATCAGGCCTTGTGGAGTTGCTTTTGGGCTATAACAGCAGTTTCTCCCCCATGTCACTCTTGCACCATGGAGGTGTAAGTGGTGTGGCCTGAAGTATCTGAAGGCTAGTGTGGGCATGATGAGACTGGAATTTGGGGTTCATATTATTGACTTCTATAAGGTCCACACAGCTTTTTTCCAAGGACCTGAAAAGTGGAAACAGAGCTTAGAATGCATTGTGCCCCAGCAGGTGCTGCTTCTTATCTTCCAAAGCCCTTGGTCGCAGTGAAGTGACAGTCATTTTACAATGTTGTATACGAATGCCATTTCAGGATTCTTGCAAGTTATCTAATTTTCTCTTATTACTGAGCCAGTTGTACTAGTCAGAAAACAAATATGATTCTATTGTGGAGGTGCAGGGGTAATGGTTCCCTGGTACAGCTGGAACCCAAGTGTGTATGTAGAAGGCAGAAAAGTATTTGTGGTAATAGACTGTTAGGAGATCAGCTGTGGGGAGAAGGGGCACTGAAAGCACTATGCAGTCCTTTTGCTCTTAAAATGGGCCCCAAACTGCAGTTTTATGCATCCATGGGGCAAAGCCTGATTTTTACAGAGGAATTTGCTGCTGTCATGCAAAGTTAGGGTCACAGTATGGCATAAACTTAGAATTTTCACCAGCATGGTCCAACCTTTCATACCAAGTGGGCTGCAAGAGTACTTGGACACAGAACCGAACACTGCCTTGTCACATGTGGCGGGGGAGGGGGGGAGCGGGCCCAAAATTTGACACACACAATGACATTCCATCACTCTCAGAGGAAATTGTACAGGGGGGGTAATGTCTGGCTCTGGTTTTTATTTGGGGGGAGCCATGTTTTCCCCACACAGTTTCCTGTGAAAGAATGTAACTTACTCAGTGTCACCCAGGGAACTTTATAGTGAAAAGGGACTGGAACCCAATTCTCCCTCACCCTGATCTAAGCATTCCAACCACAGTGACTCCAAGGCCCAGTAGTTGATAAGGTGTACCTCAAAGACTGCATTCAGGATGTACATGAAACATGTTAAAGCCCAAGGTATATGTTTCAAACAGCAAGAGAAGGAAAAATTGTATCCATAGCTGGCACTCTTGCTCAAACTATCTGTAACAATCTCTAGTGGCTAGATTAGAGATCCCCCAGTGCCTAAGAAATTGTACTACAGTGGTACCTCTAGATACGAACGGGATCCGTTCCGGAGCCCTGTTCGCATCTAGAGGTAAACGTAACTAGCGATGGTGCATCTGTGCATGCATGCGTCGCTTTTTGCCGCTTCTGCACATGCGTGTGATGTCATTTTGAGCGTCTGTGCATGCGCAAGCGGCAAAACCTGGAAGTAACATGCTCCATTATTTCCGGGTTTTGCCGAGGAGCGCAACTCGAACGCGCTCAACTCAAAGCATATTTAACCCGAGGTATGACTGTATTTTATTCTTCGTTAAAGAGAACTTTCATACAAATGAAAATTGATAAGGTAATGCCTGTGGAAATTCTGTGTTCTGCATCACAGGGAGCGGTGGAAGCCAACAAGTCTGGATTTCCTCACCAGCATATGTCCACACTGATTATTTTCCATCTATTAGTGCTTGGACATCAGAACTAGACCAAGGTCTGTTTCCTTTTACATGGAGCCAAGAAGTTCCTGCACCCTCCTGTTCAAGTCAGTGTCTACGCAGAGCTATGGCACTATCTTGTTTGCCAGACCAAACTTGTGGATTAGTTAAAGTGATGCCTCAGGGCTTAAATTTTAAATCTGGAGTTTAAATTTTGTGCATTGCAGTTGTAAAGCCTGAAGGCTACCAGCATATAAACCACAGTGGGCAAGTTATAGCTATATATGGGAAGGGTCAATGCTGGGAGACGAAGCAACACTAGTTAAAGGCACTCCTTAGAACCAAGGTCACCTGGGCCTCAGGTGACAGAGAAGGATCTAGGAGCACCCCCAGACTAAGGACCTGATCCTCCAGAGGGAGTGCGATCCCCTCCAGATCAGGCAGTTGACCAGTTTCCTGGACCTGCGAACCATTTACTCACCGGGCTTATATCTTTCTGAGATTCCATTTGAGTTTATTGGCCCACATGCAGCCTATTACTGTGCCCAGGCACAGGTTCTGTGTCTAGGCATCTCTATCATTGGCTATTTATCAAATCACATTTATAATGGGATTCACTTTGTCAAATCTTCCAAGGACTGTGATGCTGTTGCTTCCTTTATATTTATTCAATTGCTTTCTGTATTGGGACATGTTTCCTTCAGGCATTTCTTGCTGAAACACAGCCATAACTCTGAATGGAACTATCCTGGCTTTACCTAAACAAAAACTGCTTAAATCTACCTAGATGAAAAACTTTTAGTTATTTAATTAGTTATTTAAAATTTTAATTAAAAGAAAGGGTGTTTTTTTTAAAAAACACCTTGGCTTTCAAATAAGTTTGTACCCTGTTACCATAGGATCTATGCTTTAGCTCATACAAATACATAAAAGACATCCTTGCCCATGGAACTAGCATAAAACAACACTATTCCCATCTTAAACAGCCTGAATTTATAAATTGAATTATTATTTCCATCGCTATCATCCAATCAAAATCAAGATCATACAATAGAAAGAAGTTACACAGATAAATAGATAGAGGACAAAAATAGAGCTTTTATATCCAATCTTTTATCACTTTAATATGTCACAAATGTATCCACAAGAAATAGTACTGCATATATAATGAGAAACAAAAGAAACAATACTACATTTGTAAAGATAAAAATGAAAATGAAACGAAAGTTGTGTTACAAATACTCATAGAATATATTCAAAGTGTAACCATCTCTTCCAAGTACCTAGGCAGGCTTTTATTTGATGCAGAAACATTGTTAAGTTCCACACAACAGCTCCTCTGTTACCTGTCTTTACCTTTGATTCAACAAAAGTGAAGAGTACTTCTGTCACTACACAGCACACCTGACTACAGAATGATAAGAAGGGATCAAACAAAATCCACACGAGCTTCTGCATCTGCCTTTGCCATCTTTAAAATACTTGGTATTGGTAAATACATTTTTGTTTTTATTTCTGTTGAATTTATAGCCGCCTCATGCTTCACTTCATTATAATTGGTTTCAACTGCATTACAGATGCAGAGGAATTCAGATATGGAGTACTGTGAGAAATACACTCAGAAGTTTCTTTTTTAAAATAAATAAATAAAATAAAATCCCTTTATATTAGTCAACGGTTCCAGTGATGTAATCAGAAAAAGGAAGGAAGATCTGTGTTGCTTCATTGTTTTATTTGCAGTTTTGCATCCAAGGTTAACATGTGATAAAATTCTCATTTTATCTCAACTCAAAAAGTTTTTGAGTTGGTTCCAAATTTTTTTAAAAAATAAAACATGTAACAAAAGGTGAGGGAAAATAGCCTTTGGAATGAATAACTGTTTGTAATATGTTCCTGTAAACAACACTATGGTTATTTCTGTTACTAGGTAGTAGGTATATGTGAGTGGTTTATAATAAAATGTGAACAACACAAGAGACCTATGCCAATGATTAAATATGGGAATGATCATCTGGAACAGGAAGCATGAGATGGTGTCTACTGGTCCTGAACTTCCACACATTGGTGGGCTCTTCTGTAAAGTCATTGAGTGCAAACTGTATGTGCAGCAGTTTTCTCACACAATTTGTGTCGTGCAGTTTTGTGAGTACAGATTATAAGGATTCTGCACATATGACTTGTATGCCTTCTGCCATATTGTTAACCAGTTCATTTGGCTGGGATCACATGATACAAATCAGAATTGTTTACACTGGTTGCCTTTACACACCCAGGAAGAGTTCAAGGTGTTTGCACTGGTCTATCAGACCTTGGCTAGGACCCTAATCACTGAAATAGTGTTTTTCCCTGTTCCTGCTCATGTCATATTTAAAGGATTCCACCACTGGGAGATAGACATTATGCAATGATGATAGAAAGGCTGTTCTCTGTGGCAGTGACCACCTGTGGAATGCCCTCCATTTGGGAGCATGTTTGGCACCTACCCTTTTAGCATTCTGATGCCAAATAAAGATTCGTCTGTTTGCACAAGGCATTTGTATGATATTTTTAATGCACAGCAAGTAACCCACTCTGCAGTGTTTTAGTATTTCTAATGTTATATTTTCAGCTGTTCTTCTTGTCAAGTTGCTTTAGTTGATTATTTTCAGGGCTTTTTTTCCCAGCCAGAATTCGCCAGAACTCAGTTTCAGTACCTCTCAGGTAGGCACCATTTCCATTATAAGAGAACAAGGGAGGCAGGTGTTCATTGTGGGTTCCAGCACCTCATTTTCTATAAAAATAACACTGATTATTGTTACTGAATATATGACATCCACATACTGTAAATTGGTTATGGTACCTTGCCCTGGGATCTATTTATGATGGGTGGAAGTCTAAAATGCATATAATAAATAAATAAATATTTTTAATGATGAAGATGCTTAATTTGAGGACTGAATAAGCAGGATTCACCAATAACAAGACTGCAGAGCCAGAGGCCTTCTAAACGAGTCTGAAGAAAAAATAATAATGTGAGCAACTGTCAGTTTTCCCATAGCAGTTATTTAAAATGATAGACATTTAGGGACATTACTGTAGCAGGGTTCACTGGGATGAGCAACTCTGGCTTAGCTGGCTCAGCTATTATTAAGTTCCCAACCCCAGCTCCACAGAAGATAGGCCAGCAAAACTTGCTTATCCCACTCAGCCAGCTGAGCCAAAGCTGGCTGAAATGTGGCCAGTGTAAGTCCTCAAAAAGGCGTGAGCTGGGGGTGGAAGCAGAGAGGGAGGACTTAGGCTGGATCCTAAAACTGTTCAGTTTGGCCACGTGACTTGCACCCCAGCATAAAACACTGTTTTAAAGCCTTAGGCAGAACAGCAGAACCCTGCTGCTGACAGGGTTTGGATTGAGTGCAACTCTATGCAGGCTTAATTTGCTTTATCTCAGCTTCTTGTGGATAGGTTTCTAAAACTTAAAAATCTCCACCAATCCGAGTCCAATGGAAGCCATAATGTCAGTTCCAACAGAATTTTGTTTGTGGAATCAGATAAAAAAGAAACAAATGCAAGTAATTAAGACCAATGCACTTTCAAAGTCAGATATGTTATTTTGGGTATGATAAAACAGAAATTCCAACCTGATGATAAAAACTCATTTAAGATCATCACAGAGTCTGTAATGTAATCTAGCTCTCCATTTACTGATGCAGCCAGGAATGTACTTTGTCAGCCTACGCAGGCTTAGCTGCAGTTGGCAGGGCTAGTCTAAGATTCAAGCTGTTATTAGCAACACAAAATTCCTGAAATAATTTCAGTGGGCATTGCCCATGCCATGCAACTGCTAAGTAATGACTTTTTATTTCAAAACAGTTATGATGTGGAGGTTATATTTTCGCCCCTGCAGATGTGCTTCCTGGTGCTTAGGTGGGAAATAGAAGTGAATGAACTAGAATGTCATGCAGTTTTCTATTTACATGTGCTATTAAAGTGATTTAAAACTTGTTAGTTGATTTATACAAAACTTTTGACATAGCAGAATGGGGGCTACTGTGTCAGATTTCAATTAAAACATATGTATAATTGGCTCACCAGAAATCAGTCCTTTCTGACTCATCCCACTCCGTGCTGTGTGAACCCATTTTTAGTTACACCCTGAACAGCTTCTGCTCAGCTTTCTAAGCACCACATACAATATATGTCCCCCCGCACACGTATGAATAAATGGTATAGCATAGCATAATGTAGATATTTCTCAGGCTTGATGATGCCTCATTATGTAATTTTAGAACAAGCATGTCCAGGCTTCGACTTTAATATCTCACTTGAAAAGTGAGAGCATGAAGACAGTAGCACCCACCTCTGCTCCATTTACCTGGGGTGTTCAGAAGCATCCTATCTCTAGACCAGGAAGTTCCATTCATCATGGCTAATATTTCATAAGTCTCTTCTCTGTGAATTGGGCTAACCCCTTTTATGAAACCATCTAAAACCTTCTCCATATGAACATGTGCATGAAATTCAGCTGCTAGCTTCTCCCCTGACCCTTACACGGTTACCAGAACATGTGACTACAGCACAGATATGGAACTGTCTAAACTATTTTCAGACATTCTGATGGATGTGTGGATGTCACAGGTGGGGTAAGTGGCTACAATGCTATCCCACCATGTGTTCAGATTACACAACTCATTTAATGAGCAGCACTTGTGAATGGCAATCACCACTATTTCAACTCTTCTTTGAGACGTGTGTGTTTGATGAACTCCTTCTATGTTTGGGGGAAAAAACCCTTCAGGAAGAACAGGTAATTGGAAAATTAACCTGGTGCTAAGAGAACTTCCCTCTGAAGTCCTTGCTCTATTTCTCAGGAACTAGCATGTCTACCAAATTAATGGCAGAAGAGCATGGGTAACTTCGGTCTACACAGTGGGGCATACCAAGTAAGGTTCTAGGAAGAGGAAACATAGCTGAGACTTTAGGACTTGTTCCAGAAAAGAGGTTTATTAAAAGATAATTCAACAAATATCGTCTTAATTGTGATATATTCATGCAGTACAAGCTCCTGAAGAATAGGAGAGAGGGAGAATGGAGGAATGGCAGCATGACATAGATGGCTGCATCTAGACAGAGAGTCAGGGCAGAATGAGAGGGAAAAGGACTGTAGTTCCTAGTCCAATCTGAAATCTCTAGGGAGGACTGAGAGAGACTCGACTCTGGAATCCTGGAGTGTCTTTAGCAGTCTGTGTAGACAGTACAGAACTAGATGGACTCAGCCTAAGGGAGCTTCCTATGTTCCAAAGAAGGGTAAATGAGGGCAAATGAAAGATCGGCAAATAGGAAATCTGCCAATAGAGTGAATGGGAGGAAAATTTTACCTGTAGTTTTCTGAGACAACTGGAAGAGGGGGGCATCCTTAGCAGTAGATTAGTTTCAAAGCTTCAACCCCCATTTTAAGACCTTTCATGTCATTGAGCATTCACCTGTTTCCATAGTGAGTGGCATGAGTGAAGGGTAGGGGCGGGAGCAATATAGATCCTCATTAGGGATAATACCAGGGTTATGGGATGAGGAGGGCAAAGTAATGCATGAACAGGCACTTCATGTTGCATTTCAATAACAACTTTGTTCTGGCAGCTTCATGCTATAGTCCCCATTCCCCCCCTCCCCCCACCACACACAGAAAACAATGACTGGTTAGAAGAGTCTAGACTCAGAAAATGTTATAACTGATAATTAATTTCATATTTGTTTGTGGCCGTGCTCATTTTATACTTCAGGCTAGTTTGACATTACTGCTTCATCACTGCCAGGCATTTTAACTATCACTAGCTTCACGAAGTCCTGTATTTAAAATTATATGTGTAATGTAACAATGAATGCCAAAACTGCATTAGAAATAAAAAGCTGTATTTGATGAAACACAGATAGGGCACACAGCTGCGGAATAAACCTGGCCTTTTCTCTTTCTTTCTTTCTTTCTTTCTTTCTTTCTTTCTTTCATGACTTAAAATAGAGATCCTTTCTTGTGCCACCATTTAAATCAATGGGTTCTAACAAGATCTGTTACTAACACCAAGAAGAAACATATACATTACTCCATTTTGTATCAGTTGCAGCAACTTGTTAGGTTTCTTTCAGCAGAAAATGTTAAGAGTTCCACATGCAATACATTATTTTTTCTTTTATAAATGCTGGAGATTCAAACATGTTTTACATATATGCCATATATTCTGTGAATCAGCAGGAAGACAGATGGAAGCTAAAAGTTTTACAGGTTTCCTGTATGAATGTATGTGTGTACAGTGCAGATGCCCTGACTTAATAGAAATATTTAATGTTAAATTTGAAAGTCTTCAGATATACAGTCGTACCTTGGAAGTCAAACGGAATCTGTTCCAGAAGTCCATTCAACTTCCAAAATGTTCAAAAACCAAATCACAGCTTCTGATTGGCTGGAGGAAGCTCCTGCAGCCAATCAGAAGCCACGGAAGCTCCATCGGACATTCGGGTTCCAAAAGAATGTTCACAAACCGGAACAATCACTTCCAAGTTTGTGGCGTTCGGGAGTCAAAACATCCGAGTTCCAGGGTGTTCGGGGTCCATGTTATGACTGTGTTCTGTTCAGCTAGTAATTGTAAGTGAAACGGAACATGAAGGAGCCTTTAAGCATCTTTTCCCATCATTGGCTCCTGGCATGCTTGCCTGGTAGTAACTGTAGCTACATGCCAGACATTTTGGTCCAGCTGCCATATTATTTTTTTACAGTGCCCCTAATACAGCATTGTTCAGGGGCATGAAATGTAAATATCAGGCTAGGAAAAATGAAAACACCTAAAAGGACCCCCAAGGCAGGAGTTGGCGATAGGCCCTGATGGAACACTGGAACCCCAGCAGCTGTCCAAGGTGCTGATGCTCACCCTGACACTATGTCTATTTCATGGACAAAACCAACAAATGGAAGCACATATTCAAGAAATAAAACAAATTACAGAAAAGAAAATTCCATTCACACACCTCAGTGCAAACAGACAGCATGAAAATGTTCTAATAAAATATAGTTTAGAACTACTGAACTCCATTTTCAACTGTAAGCATGGTTGCAGTTATTACACAAAGAATGCAGTAGCAACATGGGCAACAGCGTCAAAGCACATATCCAGGAAATTAAAAAAAAATACACATGAGCAAAGCAAAGTAGGAGGTATTGTCCAAGAATATGCTGAAAAGTATTCAGTGATACTTATACAAAAATAAGCCTAGTGGATTCACTAAGAAACAGAAATTATGCTTAATTTGCACTTAAATGCCATAGCTGGCTTTCCTAAAGGATGTAGCAAATAAAAGCATATACAGAAAATTTTCCTTCAGGTAACTTTATATTTACTAGATTTGATGAGTTTCCTTAAAGAGTTAATTTCCTCTACCTTTTCTCTCTCAAAAAACAATCGATATCTCAGTAATTAAAATTGTATATTATTTCCTCCCCCATACTTGTTTTTGGAGCTCTTCACTAAACAGTAATTCAGTGAAGATTTGGAAAGGTGAACAAAGTAAATGCAGGCAGGGAAGAAAGTAAATTCTTGAAAAGAAAAGCCCCAGCAAAGAAAAGCTGAAAAGTGAAAAGTATAGTCAATTACAATCTAGAGGTCACCATTGCACTATTTCCTGCCTGTTACCCATTAGTCTCACTTTCTGGTTCCTTGAATTGTTACTGCTAATTTCCAGTTATACTTTATATGGCACAGAGAGGAATAAAAGGAGCAGGAGCATATAACATAGAAAAGCTACTATCTAAAACTAATTTATTAAACATTTCAGTTTATTGAACTTCATTCACCATATAATCCACAAATCTCTATGGCAATGCAACAATATACGAGCTGCATTCTTGTTTAGTTTGACTTACTGCTGTGTTATTTGGCTAAATAAAGTTGTGATGTAAATCTATAATGAACTGCTGCACTGATGCTGGTTACCAATGGCAAAATAGAAAAGCTTTAAAGGACTGATCTTGGGCCATGTTCAATGTGTTGTTCTTGTTCATATAAAGCCCTGAGCAACTCAGGACCATATTACCTGAAATACCACCTGCCCAAGTATAGACCTGTAAGATCCCTGAGAAATATCATAGGGTGATGACCCCCAAAATAGCATTTTCTAATATTGTCCCTGTACCATAAAATCTTGTCCCTCTGTCATACAGTTGCTTCAGACAACCTGTAAAGAGATACATTTTTGTCTAGGCTTTCCTTGACCCAGAAGATTGGACCCTGTTCTTTATTTTTATTTTTTTAATTCCCTGAATCCACTACTATTTCTTTTTCTTTTCCAGGCAGCTTTAAGCATCATTTAATCAATGTGCCATAAGTGACATGGCTAAAATGAATGGATGGCAGCTGGCCAAATGTTCAACTGACAAGCTGATCAAAAAGACAGTGCCAGATGTTTTCCATAAGTTCTGCATATGAAAGCACCAGGGAAATCAGCAGGGGCACCATACTAAAGAAATCAGAGAAGCCAACTCTAGTTTCAACCATAACATGAAATTCTATAAAGACTATAAATACTGCATTCCTTAGTGAAGGTCTCAAAGGACATGTTGTAGATGTTTCTAAAGCCTACAGGAAAAAGTGAGTCTACTATTGTCTGCCTATTTATAAGCATTACCTCCTGAATGGTTTAATAATAATTTGTAGAGAGATGTTTAAATGGGTTTTTAAATTCCAGTTAAGAAGCTGTTTAAAATTCCAGTCTGTGAAATAAGTCATATGCTGTTCTTCCCTTATCTCTACCACTACCCCTCAAAAAAGATACAGGCTTTCACATTTTTCCTAGGTTACAGCTTATTTTACATGAGCAACTGAATTAAACCAAGTTCTGTTTTAGAATTTTGATGCACTCTGAAATTTAAGATTTCAACAACAAATACTCAATGTCTATGAAAACTTTGGGATGTTTTAAAAGATGTTATTGAAAGAAGGGTGTTTTTGTGTGTGTATTCCTGTCCCCTGAGAAAGTTTATTGTACCATGAGATAAACATCAAAAATAGTTAAGATTGTTTACACTGCACCTTAACAGAAGGGGTTTGACATCATTTGTATATAAATGCGAACTGCAGGGCCTGCTCAATCAGATCTGCCAGACAATCAGACCAAGATTATAGTGACCATGGAGTGCCGCTATACTTTCTCCAGATCAGTGAGGTAGGCAGGTATAGAAGATTGGTAGCTTATGATGCAGCGGCTTCTAAACCATTTTGAACCAACACATTATGAAGTAATTCAACAATTTGCCTAGGATACATTTTTTTTTAAATGGTGAAAATTTAACAGTTGCTTAGAAGTCCATGGAGCAGTGCCACAAATGTATTGGTACAGTATTGCATGACCTCAGTTAGGGGACTTTATACATTACTGCTTTACCTATCAAAAAAGAGTTGATGAGAACTGAAGCAGAAGCACACATTTGGTACTGCAGGTGCCGATTTCAACTCTGCCACTGGTGTTGATTCTGCTAAGAATAGACATATAGTTGAAAAGTGCAGTAACACTAAACTGATATGTCCGATACCTGAAACACTCAACAGGAACCATTGCAATCGGTATTTTATTTCTAAGATTCTTTGCCTATGAGATATCAACCTGGGTCAGATGCAGTATTCCAACAAACTATAAGAATTAGAGATGGACATGAGCTCCTCTTCTCTCTTTCCTTCCTCCTCTCGGACATTCAGCTATAGAAAAGGCTTCCTGGTTTGTTAAATTACAACTTCCCTGTGATACCCAAAACAGGACACTGTGATTTAAGTGCTTCCTGGTTTGGATTACTAACTTGTGAAGAGTACTTTAAATCACATGTGGTAGTTTCCTCTGCAGCTGGGCATACAAAAGGAGAACGGGAACGCTTGAGCTCATGGTCATTTGCATTCCAACAAACCACGGTTTGTTGGATTGGGAATGGCATGTTTGAACCATGCCACCATGGAGGCTTACTTCACCTTTCGGAAAAGGAAACTCAGCAAGTGTGTAAAACAAAGTAAAAAGGAATGTGCATGTTTGTACATGCCCCTATGTGCTACAGGTGACTTCCAAAATTGGTTGGCATACTGAACTGTTCCTGGAGACTAGTCTTCTGTAAGTAAATAACCTAGTATGAAGATAAATGCATTTGGTATTAACCTCTGCTGAAACACACATGTTTCATTTTCAGTTAGATTAATGAACTCAATTGGAGTAAAAAAGAAACCCTGCCAGTATCTTGCCTTTATGAGAAACAGTAAGAAAATGTAAATAAGTCAGCTATGAATTATGCATTTAATCATTGGTATATGAAATAGCAAATAAAACAATGGAGCTAACATTCTCTAGAGTACACTGAAAAATAAACTTAACTGTGAAGCGATCCAGATACTTTTTTTTCAGTCCTAGAAAGCTTTTAAGAATTTTAAGACATTCTAGTAGTTTAAACCAGAAACCAGATGGAGCAAAATGTTCAGTAGAACAAACTCACAGAACAATAATGGAATGGGAAAATCCCTACCTTGAAAAAAAATTAAATTCTGTGTTTATTCCATATGGGTGAGTAGCTCCTGTGTCCAAGAAATTGGTCAGTTTTCTACCATGGATGGGGTTGAGGTTCCCTTGAAGGATCAGGTTCACAGTTGGGGGGCACTTCTGGGTCCAGTTCTATCACTGGAGGCTCAAGTAGCCTCAATGGCTAGATGTGCCTTTTACCAACTGCAACTGGTTTGACAGCTATGGCCATTCCTGAACCAGGAAAGTTTTACCACAGTAGTTCATGTGTTGGTAACTTCAAGACTGGATTATTGCAAAGGACTCTATGTAGTGCTTCACTCGTGCTTGATCTGGAAGCTGCAGTTGCTGGAGAATACTGTGGCACAATTGCTGACAAGAATGAGGCCTTGTCAGCATACAACACCTGTGCTCAGAGATTTGCACTGATTGCCAACTTGCTACTGGGCCAAGTTCAAGGTGTTACTATTAGTATATAAAGCCCTTAATGACTTAGGACCAGTTTACCCATGATATCACCGTATCCAACATGTGTCCACTCACGTGCTTCGTTCAGTGAAATTGGTACTACTACAGGTGCCACATAATACCTGTTTCACATATAAGTAAGAACTCAATCATTTAGAGTGGCAAAACATGCACTTTGGAACTCCCTGCCTATTGAGATCAAGCAGGGACCTTCATGGTTCCCTTTTCAGCATCTGCTAAAAACATTATTGTTTGGACAAGCCTACCCATATGCTTAGAAAGCTGAGATAATTTCAATCAGGTTTAGTATTTTAACTTTGTTTACAGCTTTAAGGGTGTGGGGTTTTTTTTACAATCAAACAGCATATACATTTTATTAAATAAATAAATGTTGAACTCATCCCATGAACTGAGTTTTAATTTGTGCCAAAGGCTTCTAAATAACGTAAAGAAAATGGAATAAAAATGCTTACAGCCTGATCCTATAAGCCACTACACTAGCACATGTTTTATGACATTGCATGCTAACTTATGAATGAATGTAATGTGATATAACAATTTCTAGAACTTTGCTGGCATTACAAGGCAACCCACATCATTGACTATTATAGCATCATGGGCTACTGGCAGTCATATAACAAGGTGTAGCACAGTAATACTGAGTAAAGCTGATATTGTGGAACACTAACCAGACCTAACACGGACACTGGCACCAGAGCCTGCAATAAACCCAGATGCCAACTTTGCTGCCACATACACCCGGACAACACCATTACTGGCCCCAACAACATCACACGTACCATCTCGGGACTATTTAATTGCTCATCGTCTAACATTGTGTATGCCATAAAATGCCAACAGTGTCCTTCAGCTCTCTATATTGGACAAACAGGCCAGACCTTACGCCAAAGAATAAACGGACATAAATCGGACATCAGGAATCACAAGACAGAGAAACCAGTAGGAGAACATTTCAATCTCCCAGGACATTCTATACAAGATCTCAAAGTAGCTGTTTTACTACAAAGGAATTTCAGAAATAGACTGGAAAGAGAAGCTGCTGAATTACAACTTATCACCAAACTCAAAACAATGGAGAAACCTGGTCTGAACAAAGACCTTGGATTCTTATCTCATTATACATGACAAAGCCATTTTTCACCTTTTCACCCCTTGCTTTTTCCTGTAAGACCTATTGCAGTCGTTAAGAGTCGTCAACAGGCTCATCACAGCTATCTGCCAATCACCCATTCCCACCACCCTTCTGAGTAATACCCCTCCCCACCTTCTCACTATATAGAAGGGTCTGGAAACTTCTGTTTCAGTGTATCTGAAGAAGTGTGCATGCACACGAAAGCTCATACCAAGAACTGACTTAGTTGGTCTTTAAGGTGCTACTGGAAGGAATTTGTTTTGTTTTGATTATGGAACACATCAGACATAGAATGTTGACAATTCAATTGTGGGGCATTATAAAGGCATTTGAATGGCAATGACATCAGCAAATTGGCACAGCTGGTGGTAACAGCCCCCAGTAAAGGGGTGGAACTAAAATGCAAAATAGGATGGACAAGCAAAAAAAATGCTGACTAGCTATGATGGCAACAGCCTCCCTATGCATGCCCTAAGTCAGTGGCGTAGCGTGGGTTGTCAGCACCCGGGGCAAGGCAAGTAATTTGCGCCCCCTAACCCGTGGATTTGCACCCCCTAACCCTAACCCCAGATGTTGCGCCCGATGCGGCCGGCCCCCCCTGCACCCCCCATACTACGCCACTGCCCTAAGTCAGGGCATGATCATGGGTAGCAGTCTGGAGTGAGCCAAGGGACAAAGCAAGTCAGAACCAATGAACAAACCAGGAAACAGAATCAAGGCATAAGCCAGAACTAAAGAGCACATCAGAACTGGAAAATAAACCAGGAAACATGGTGGAGGTGCAAACAAGAAGGCAGAACTGAAAAATAATTCCTGAATAATTCCCGCCTGTGGAATACTGTCCTAAGTGAGGCCTTCTTGGTGCTGACACTTTCCAACTTTTGGGTGCCAGTTTAAGACTTCCTTCCTGAGGGAGATGTTAGTCTGTTACCCCTGCTCTAAAAATTTTCAGAAATTTGATTCTACTCAATTTGGACTTAATTTAAACTATGGGGCTCTTTCCAGTTATAGGTGTAAAATTAGCATGGCCTAAATAGATAGTAATATTGCCATGACTGTTGCTGTTTTGTTAATAGTGATTTATAGATTATAATTGTTTTGTTGGTGATTTGTTAATTATTTTATAGTATTTATGCTGTTTTTGTGATGTTCTATTATGTTATTGTTATTTATTTATTGTTTGTAAGTAACTTTGAGATTCACCTGAATGAAAAGCTGCATAGTAATACAATAAACCAAAACAAATAAATCAATTTATTTCCTGCATTTGCTTTATAAAAAGCCGGAGGTTGAACAGTTGCTAGATCAAAGAGTTCCTGAAGAACCTTAATCTGACTATGTGAAGTATAACAGCTGAGCAGAGGTACTGCACTAAAGCAGTTTTATGAGCTCCGTGAAGAAATGAAACTGTTCATGAGGTCTAGTGGGAAGCCAGCTGAAGAACTGAGTGACAAATAGTGGCTGTCCTGGCATTTGTGGTAGATGTCACAAAATACCTGAACACTGAACTGCAAAACCAGCTGATTACTATTCTACAAGAAGGCTTTTTTCTATTTTAAGGCTTTTCAACACCAGCTAGGAAGGGAAATACTGTGTACAACATATTTCCCAGTCCTTTGAAGACATAATCCTAAAACAGCAGCAGAGTGTGGCCATTTTCAGCAGAACATTACTGTACACTTCCAGAACCTTAAACAGCATTTTGGTGTTACACTTTACTGTGAAATTATCAAATATACCAGAGGAATATCAAATGGAACTTATCTTGCCACAAAGAACCATGGAAGTGTTGGAGTTCTATGAGCTCTGCATAACCACAGAGAAATTTTCCAACAACAAAGAAACACCCACTTAAGATTTGGGAACACCTATCAGGAAGAACAGGTTTTTCCAATGCTAGTACAGTGGTACCTCGGGTTAAAAACTTAATTCGTTCTGGAGGTCCGTTCTTAACCTGAAACTGTTCTTAACCTGAGGTACTACTTTAGCTAATGGGGCCTCCCGCTGCTGCCGCCACGCCATTTCTGTTCTCACCCTGAAGCAAAGTTCTTAACCCGAGGTACTATTTCTAGGTTAGCGGAGTCTGTAACCTGAAGCGTCTGTAACCTGAAGCATCTGTAACCTGAAGCGTCTGTAACCCGAGGTACCACTGTATATGCAAAGAACCAACTTCATACATGATGAACCCACTGGATTTTGGAACGCCAACTAAAAGTAGTCTCTTCCTCAGTACCAGGAAAATCACAAAGGAGAAAAAACCACAGCCATGTTTTATTCTATATATTCACCATGTAATGAAAAGGGTATTAATTTTCCACCACAGTCACACCCACTTTTACACCATGACCATGTCCTACTTTTCCATTTGGGCCACAGCCACTTTAGCATGCAGCTCCTGCAGGAAAAGGGTTGGTGACACTTATCATATCATAT
Source organism: Podarcis erhardii (assembly GCF_964252035.2). Taxonomy (NCBI): domain Eukaryota; kingdom Metazoa; phylum Chordata; class Lepidosauria; order Squamata; family Lacertidae; genus Podarcis; species Podarcis erhardii. The sequence continues at coordinate 49,139,890 of NC_138499.1, read as the reverse complement.
CACATGAAAACAAAACAGTTAATGGACTTCATACAAATTAGAAGCATATTTTCCTGCATAATCACCACACTAGTGCAACACAAGAGGAAATAGCTAGCTCTAGTGGATTGTGTGTGTTGGTGAGTGAAGTATCCCCATGAGGTCTGTCAATACTATGTTAAAACTAAACTTTGCTGTTCATTTTTTTAGCTTTTTAATGAAAGCAAGAAACTGAATTTATAAATTTAAATTCTTCATTTCTACACACTGAAATGTACTAATTAATACCATATACTTAAGTCATTTTGGGTACAAATAACAAATTATTCAACTAATTTTATATGCATGTTTCATCTGCATAATCAAAGTGGTCAAAGTAGAATGAGACTCCAAGGTCCAATTACTAAACATAAGAAAAACTAGGTTTTTTTAAAAAAAAAAATCTTTAGCTACAGAAAACCCATTTCCAGATTGCTGTCTTAATGAACCCAAACTGAACACACTGTACTAACTGGAGACAAAAAATGGAGAATAATTATGACAACAATACTTATTATAAAGAATTTGAAGAAGGAAAAAGGCCATGGATTCAAACGCAGACTTTTCTGTCCTTTGCTAAAACAACTAGTACATTTTCTTTCATGCATTCTGCATTCCACTGGACCACATGCTGAGGTAATACAACCTCTTTCCACAGCAAGCTTCGGAAACACAGATGGAGTTTCTGACTGCCCATATGGCAAAAACCACTTACTGCAACCAGACAGCTGCAGGAAGTGGGCAACTTCACTGGGAGATGGGTGTGTGTGTGTGTGTGTGTGTAAAAAACATTACAGGAGCTCAAGAAACTTGCTGTTCATACGTATATCCTTTAAAGTAGCTTAAAGTTTTCATTTATATTTCTGAATAGTAGTTCTTATTTGTATTCTTTCCTGGCACAGCTTCAGAGTTTGGAACTCAAGCGAGTTTATAAACTATTGTTAGAAGCAACATGAATTGACACAACATAACTCTTTTGTTTAAGTAACAGAAATGTTGTATTTTTAAATTTATTGGGTCCATTCTGTGAATGGAAGGGCTCCTTCCATTTGTGGAAGGAGATGGGATCCAGAGGAAGCTGCTCCTGGAGGAATGGGTATTGCTGATTCACCTGTGGCTCCCTATCCTGCCTTCCACACTCCTCCAGAGCAACTTTTCAGTGGACACAAAGGTCTGCAATGTGAAGGAGGATTCAGCAAAAAAAAAAAAAATAAATCATCTCCTCCCTTCCTCCAGTAGGAGTGTCTCATGAGTGTTCTGGATCCAAGCCATTTTCTTTCTGCTCCCTGATAATCAAATGATGGTTTCAGCAATAATTTAACAATGAGTCATTACTGTGTTGTTTTTATTACTAGGGATGCCAACTATGCATATCAAACATCATTTTATCTCCCCCCCCCCCAAAAAAACCCCCCAACAACTGCCAGATGGGCTAACCTTATAATAAAACAAACAAACAAACAAAAACAACAGGTCACTAAATTAAGCATGTTTCAAGTCCCATAGATTTCAAGTCCCATAAATCAAACCAAACACATTAACATTAGCATTAAAATACTTAACATTCTCCCCAACAAACACTGCTAGATAACTGAATGTCAATGCCATCTTTGCTGTGAAACTATCTAGATCACAAGTGGACTGGATATACTGGACTTTGACTTGGTTTCTTTAGGTCCAAGGTTCTAAGGAATTACAAGTTGATTCATTCATTGAAATCTACCAGAGGCTATATATATTTCCCTGTTAGCACTCACACTAAATTCTTGGGCCACTGGGCTTAGGGCTAGGGATGTGGGCCTCAAGTTTCCTCCTATTTTAATATATTTGATATCACACTAAGAAAGAAAAGAAAAAGCAATCCTACGTTGATCCCAGAGCCTTCACACACTGACACTCATTCATGCAAAATGTTTAAATATTTAATTCATTTCTATCCTACCTTTCCATACAATTTGGATCCACAAAACAGCTAACACCCACAATATATTTTTGAAATCTGAGTAAATTAATACAATCACTATAATGCCAATTCCCAGGCTACAATCCTAAGCAAATATGCCATGAATGAATGCTACTAACCACAGTTGGCCTTAATTCTGAGTAAAATTGTGCTGTAAAATGAATATAAAACAGAAGATTGTTCATGGGCTTGGGTATCCTATAAATATATCACAACTACTGTTCCAGATGGGGTAATGAAACAAAACTGCAACAACCCAGAGACAAGGTGCCACAAGCCATTCACAAACTCCACAGAAGAATGATAATTCATACCAAACTGTCATATATTATAGTCTCCAGCCTATTTCTTCCAATTTTGGATTGGTAGACAATGACATGATGACTGGCATGGAAATTGCTTTCAGTCCAATATGGAAAATGTGCGGCTGTAACACCCATCATCCCTGTTAGGCTACAAAACCCATCACACCTGACTACCAGCCATGCTGCCTGAGGCTGATAGGAATAGGGTCCAACAACATCTGGAGGGCCACAACAGTTGTGGACTTGGGTAGCGTGGCACCCTGTGGAAGGCCAAAATTTGGCACCCACCCTCCCTTTCCAGCTGTTGCGCTACCTTCCCAAAGCCAAGCCAAGCATAGTTAGCGCTTTCCCAGCTTTGGGAAGTAGGTGGGAGGGCTCTAGGACCCTACCAGAGCCCTCCTGCCTCCTGCCCAAAGCCATACACCTCCTTACTCACCTTTGGAAAGGCAGTGCCTCAGACAGCTGCCTCATCTCAGCACCCAATGCATGCACACTGCTCACACAGCTCTAAATCCAGCCCTGGCCACTCGTTCCTTATCCATGTTTTAAATTACAGTATTTCACCTAGGACTAAAACACTATCTGGCAAGTTGTTTACGAAAAGCAATTCATTGTGCATATTGTTCATTGCCCCCATGACACCTGCACACCTTTGGTCATTTGTGGCAGTGTGGAGAAAATTGTTCAATCCACATGGTAGGCCTCTAAGCTTAAACTGACACCTGCTGATGGCTGTAATGTAGAATGTAGCATGCCCTTAGTTTGGCTACTATAATATTTGCACTGGTCATTGTTAAAGTTCCAAGAATGCAGCATATGACTATTGCTTTAAAATCTTAATTATATGCATGTTAACTTTTTCCATTTCTAAAACAGGAGAACTTCCCATTTCCAGGAATAGACACCCCCCCAAACTCTACAGACTTCCACAAATATATCATTTGCTGACATTAGCTAAAACAGGCTAGTCTTTAGAAGAAAGGTCAGCTTCACTAAGACCAAAGGTATCACTAGGGAAGATGTTACCCAAACAATTTCCTTTATCAGCAAACTTATCTGGGACAAATGCAAGGAATGTCTGCAAGATGCACACTTCATATTGTGAAATTCCTCCTTGTGGGGATTGCTGGCGTTTGGATGAAAACTCTTGTAATGGTCATCTCTCCTGACCTTCCGTGTGTGAGACATATTTTATAATGTAATAAATACATTAGATTTCCTTGTTTCTGCTCAATGTTGTTTCTGCCTTACATGAATTATTGTGACCTGCCCTTGGGATGAGATGGGTTAGGCATTTCATATACTATCAGCAGATATCTAAAAACCAAAGGGTGTGCAATGATAATAAATGACCCTGCTCCAAAAAAATAAATCACCTAGGCTGCAATCCTGTGTCCACTTTAGCTAAAAGCCCCACAGAATTCAGGGCGACTTAACTTCTGGGTAGCCATGCCTAGGATTACACTGGGATAGCTCAGCAAGAGACTTAATCTGAGGGTTGTGGGTTCGAGCCCCACCTTGGGCGAAAAATTCCTCAGGGTCCCTTCTGATTCTGTGAGTTTATATATAAACTGGGGAGAGGGGGAAACTGCTCAAGTTTGCCTATGAAGCCGGCTCTGACTATCAGCTGACTCTCCCCCTTCCTAAACGGTGCATCTCGTCCATAAGTGACCATTCCCCGCTCTCTTTCCCTCGCTGCTTCTCGGCAGGTTATCTGGACGCTCATCTCGGCCAGCAAACAAACTTGATCCGCAGCTCTCCGGAGACTTTAAACGGAAGACCTTTCGCCAACCCGTCTCCCTGCCTCCCTCCCCGCTCCCTCGACGCACGTCTGGTCAAGGGCGCAGCCAAAACTGCAGCGGGAAGAGGAAGGGAGACTTCCTCGGCGCCTCGTAAGAAAACGAGGAGAAAAGCAGGGACGGGAGAAGGAGCGTGTCCGAGGGCGACCCTCACACGCTCGCCTGCCTGCCTGCCTGCCTGCCTGCCTCTCTCTCTCTCTCGCTCTCTCTCGCGCGCGCACAATGACTGACCTCGAGACAAAAGCTCGCCCCTCGCCAGCTCCCCGCGCGCTTCCTTTTACCTGAGAGGCGACCGGCTGGGGGGGCTCTCCGGAGCGAAGCTGGGCTCCAGCCGGGATGGGGTGTAAGAGTGGTAGGCTGTCAGGACCACGCTGCCCGTGTCTTTTATCTCCATTATGGCAACGGGCGCATGTCTTCCTCCTCCTCCTCCTCCTCCTCCTCCTCCTCGCCCGGCGACAACTGCCTGCCTCAGCCGGCGGCGGCGCGGCTCCTCGGGATCAAAGGACCCTGTCACAAAAGCAGCGGCATGCGCGGGCCCTTTAAGACTCGCCCCGGCCTCCCCCTCCCCACCCTCGCCGCCGAGCGCTGCTGCCGGGCTGGCGAGACCTCGGGGCTCTTCCTCCGGGCCTAGCAGCGGAATTAGCATAGGTTCAAAAACGCCGCCCCCCGCCCGCCACGCCTCCGCCCCAGGAGGACCCGCGTTTCTCCCCAAGGAATCCTTCGTGGCGCAGAAGCGCAGGGAGTTGCAGGCTGGCTCTCCAAATACAAACTCAAAACTAGTCCTTGTGCCAAGGCAAGGGAGGCAAAATAAAGATCATCGTTCCTCAGGGCAGGGCAGAAACTAGGCTTTCTGTCACCCGGGTCAAAGACCCAGTTTGGCACGTATGTACGCTAACACGGATGCGTGTCAGTGTACATACATACACATACATATGTACATATATACAAATAAAAGCACCTTAACACATTTGTTAATAAAGGGCATAAAAAAAGCAGGGAATACATCATTCGAATACAAAGGAATCATTCCAGTAAAAGCAAATTGTTTGTTAAAAGTAGAACCTCCATGTACAGCAACTGTCTATCTGAGGCCAGGTTTCGAATTCGATTTATTTGGTCACAGGATCATTAAAAGACTGCATTTCCATAAGATCAGCCAAGATCCTCTGGTTTCCTTTAATTTTTTTTCCCTTTGAGGCTTTTTACCACCCACCCATCATCTTGGTTCTGTGCACATCAATGAGTTTTGATGTGTAAATTTACTCCCAAGTAAGCTTCATCAAGATTCCTTTCAATTAAAGGGCATGGGGAAGGGCTGTAGTTCAGTGTTAGAGTATGTGCTTTGCATGCCAAAGAGCCCAGTTCTGTGGCTGTGCTACTGCCAGTCAGTGTGGAGGATATTTAGCTAGATAGACCAATAGTCTGACTTGGTACAAGGCAGCTTTCTGTGTTCCCCTGAATTTTAATATAGTGAGCAAAATATAGTGAGTGAGCGATCCAATGAAATTAAGAGATGGGTGATCTGGCCTCAATTAAAAGTGAGGAATGTATCAAACGTCTTTCTAATGTTTGGGGGTCAGCACAATACAAAATGACAGGGTGTCAGTCTGTGGCCACCAGTATTCACATTCAGCTTTCCTATGAACTTCAACTGTGCTGTTTTTAGGAGTTTCTTCAATACTGAAATGTGGGTTTTGGTAACAAAGGGCAAACAAGTCTAATACCCTCCGGTTGTTCCTCCATCAAATAAGCATAATTTTCATCTTACTGATTTCAAATATATATCAGTTTTAGGACTATATTTTCAGCCTTCCATAAATGGAATGAAATTTTGCTACATTTCTCTCCTTTGTTCATTGTTTCCAATGATACATTTATATAAAGTCATGGCGGTTATGAAAGTATGCAGATATAAGATAAAGAAAATATGTTCTTTGAAATCCACATTTCAGGTAATTGTTGATGAATAAATCGTTGAGAGATTCTGTTGAAAGAGGCATTTGTACTTTGAAATATTACACCTTGTTTTGCTTGTGAAGCAGATGTACTTAATTGATAAATTGACGTTCTTATGAAGTAAAAATCCAAACTCATGAATAGAAGTCTTTTGAGATTAAGGCCTTTGAGGATTATTGTTACAAATTATAGTGTATGTCTGGAAAGTTATTCCTCTGCTAGCATTACTGTATTCAGTTAGTTGCAATAACTTTTAAAAAGTTTAGATTTCTTCAGATTGTTTAAACGGACTATCAAATGTAACATCTAAAAAGCAGGTTAAGGGCATGTTTGTATCCTCTGGGCAAGTAGAAAGATTAACACTCAATAGTTCATCCCACACTTTTCAGAGGATTTCCCCATCACTTTTTTATCTGCACAAAGTCTGTTGTTTTTTTTAGGTGGGATTGTTACACTAGCAGGACAGAGTGCTTTAATCCATTTTAATTACACAGACCTAAATTTCTGGTTGGCACATGAACCACTTCCACAAAATAGGGACAGTGAGGAGGCGCCCACTGTCTCCAAAAGATGCAGACTTAGAAGATATAGAAATGATTAATCTGCTCTTCATAGCAGAAATAATAGTCATCACAAACAGGTGAAAAAAGCAATCCACCAGATAACTTATTAAGTTGCTGTCTTTTGCATCTTAATATAGAACACAAGGGCAATTTCATTAAATCTTCAAAGAGCAAGTTACAATGTTATGGTAACAATTAATGTTAATTTTCTAGGGCTTCTAAAGCTACTTTTTCTGTATCTTATATCTATCTACTGTTTCTTGTTCACATAGCCTTAATTTAAAAGGGATGTTGTATTCTTCTAGTTGGCTTCTGTTTCTTATATGCAATTTTTGATCTGTTCCAGCTCAGAGTACAGTACTGACATCATTTCTGTGTTGTGATCTGGTTTGCTGAAGCAGGAAGTAAACATTAACCAATGAATGGTGCAGTAGTTAGCTTAGAAGCTGTGGGGAAAGTTGGCACTTCTTCAAAACACAAAAAGGAATTTGGTGTATGGCATTGTGGCAGAAAGGGAACTTACATCAGGACAGTGGCATACACACAACAGAAGCAACAAAGGCTGCAAACAGAAAATAGCATTGGGGCAGGGATCTACATACAGCATAAAAAGGCAAATAGCACATCACTATAGATTTTGCCTATCCATTCTTAAGGAAATCAGCCCTCAGTGCTCACTGGAAGGACAGATCGTGAAGCTGAGGCTCCAATACTTTGGCCACCTCATGAGAAGAAAAGACTCCCTGGAAAAGACCCTAATGTTGGGAAAGATGGAGGGCACAAGGAGAAGGGGATGACAGGGGATGAGATTGTTGGACAGTGTTATCGAAGCCACCAACATGAGTTTGACCAAACTGCAGGAGGCAGTGGAAGATAGGAGTGCCTGGCGTGCTCTGGTCCATGAGGTAACAAAGAGTCAGACACGACTAAATGACTAAACAACAACAAATAGATTTTGCCCCACTGTTTTAATTCCTTCACAATTCATTCCACTGTAGCAGCCTCAGATTGCAGCATATGCACAGCATTAGCATTCCAGGACAACTAACTCAATGCTTTTCCACACCACAAGAGATTTGGCTCCAATGATGTATTGCTAAGGACCAAAACCATAACTAAAGAAAACCATCACAGTGGCATTCCCAGTTGTAAAGGAAAGAGAAATTAGAGGGTTACTTCTTCATTGTCTCCTGAGACAGACGGATACCAATAAACATGACAAAACACAAAAGTACAACCCAAGACCAAGAAATATGTTGAATGCGTAATGGGAGGAGATTAAATAAACACAAGATGAGCCCTCAATGAATGACTTTAATGAACATAACGCTATGAGTTGTGGGCTGTAGGCCCCACAATTCTTAATTTAGTAAAAGCATGGCTGGCTTCAGTTCTAGACCCAAGCTTGCTGAAGTTATTAAAGAGCAACAAGAGACACTCTTGGGGTGTAATGTTCTGCATTCTCTCCATAAAACTCAGATGTAAATATGTGTAAATAAACCATATTTCTTAAAGACACCTTTCTAAAGGAACGCAAACCCTGGTTAAATGCCCAGACCCCTGGAATCTTGTTACCACTCTGCAGAGACTGGGGTGGCCTCTAAAAGTAAGTATATAGCTAATAACTGAGCCTATAAAAGGTGTTCTGCTGCTAGAGTCTAGTTCCCCACCGTCAGTTGCTACATCTCTATTTTCTAATTCGTTGGCTTGTCCACATCACAGTTTACTGTGTGTTTGTAGCTGGCTGAATTCACATTTTCCTTGCATAGACCCCATGATGCATCTGTAGAACAACTTCCGCTAGCAATCAAAATGAGCTTTAATAGTAGAAGCCATTCTACATATAGGTTGATCTTAAAGATTTTCCATTGAGTATTCTGCCCTATTATTTCAAATGAATAGATCCATTAATTCTATTCTTGTCTTCAGCATAAAATATATTGTACCTGTATAGCTCAAACTTCAGCTGATGGTGCACGGTGGTGTCTGAACCTCTCTCATCTTCAACATTATAACACAACATAGTAATTCAGGCAGTGAAAGGGAAACCAATTATGTATTAACTCCCAGCTGGGCTAGGCTTGAATCAGTTCTTAAAGCACACTTCAAAGACCTGATGCACTGGTCTCAAAATCACAACTGCTTGTGACTATTGCTTCTAGAAAGGAATGGTCACAATTAGACAAAAAGCATAAGCTAGACCCAAATATATCTGTGTGGGAGTTTTACCAATATGAAAAACTATAGAGTTTTCTAAAACAAACAAACAAACAAACAAACAAACAACACTGGAAACCTTCTTCCACACTCTACCAATAATGTACAATTGATTTGTGAAGAAGGAGTAGAATTGCACACGTGGTTCCCACGTGTTTGAACTGTGTGCACAAAGGCTTTGTTCATGTGCTTTCATACCCTACAAAATGCAGAGTTTGTGGAATAAAAGTATAATCTGTAGTGAATAATAGGTCTATGACAAACTCTGATTGTCATACAAAAAAAGAATGTTGCTATGTTAGCCCATAAGAAAAAGCAAGCAAGCAAAAATTATTAAGATGGGGAATCAACCATTATTTGTTTATTCTTCTCAAATGGTCGTGGTACAACCTGAAATCTGCACAGCACCTACAAAGCCTTATTTGAATACGTCCCACATTCCAACTTAAGACTCCTACAATATGTAGACTCATGGCTTTTTAGTACAACCCAACTTTCTCTTCTCCCTCCCTCCACTCCCAGCACTGTTTATCATGCAGAATGATAAAGAATTCTGGAGAACTTGAAAGCTTGCATGCCTGATAAAGATACTGCCCTAATGCAGAATACAGAATTTTAAATTTCATGAAAGTCCAATATATCACTGTGGGACAACACTAACAAGCTAGTTCAGCAACATGAACATTTGTGTTGTGGTTGCACTACTTTATGTGATGGCTACACACAAGCTTTGATCTTGTAGATATCTCTCAAAAGGAAGCAACACGTTCGCTCTTTTTTGATCAGAGACAGTGTGATTATATTTCCATAACAAAGCAATCATTATGGATAGAAAGCTTTGTAAGACTCCACATAACTTATAGTGGAGAGTAATGATTGATGGACTACAAAGTAATTAGTTTATACATGTTACGGGTGGGAGAATACTCAGTTACTCTCAATGGGCTTAAATCTCCCCAGTCCCCTGCAATATTCCTAGGTTAGTTCAAAGGCAAGGTCTGTATTGGATCATGAACAGCTATATTGACAAGGAAGACTAGTCATCATACACCAACCATTTATATCCAAAATTTCCCCATTTAAAGGTGATCTGCTTAGGACTGTAGCCTTTGCTGCAGTGCAAGCTGTCTTACTGCATTGGGAAAGTGGTGATAAACAGAGGAAGACAGATACCAGGGAATTCAACCATGGGACACATCTTTGAAAAGGCTTGCAGTCAGATGGAAGAGGTCAACCAGAAGTCATCCTTTTGGTGCCAGTGAGTACCAGGATTTGTTTCAAACATGACAAATGGATGCATCAGTACTTGAGAGCATTTCAGTGTAAACTGTCTGTGGTGTTCTTTGAGTCTTCATTGCAAATTATATTGAGAATTAATATGCCAACATAAAAGTGCAAATCTCTAGGTTTTAAAAGGCAGCTTTCACTCTGTCCCAAAGGCAGCCAGCAGTTTCCTCCTGTCAACCTTGCTTCCCCCCCTTACACATCTGTCTGCAGATTCAGTGATCCAAGATAACTTTTTAAAGCTTCACTGAAGCAGAAACAAAGTTACACACCACTAGTTTTTCAAAGCAGTTTAGCACTGGATTCCATTCAATATTTGCAAGGGCCCTGGGTTTCTTTCAAATGCATATCTCCAGTCCATACACTGGTGAGCAGACGAGTTCATGTGCCTCTTTCTGCTTCCATCTGCTAAAGATATCAGGGATGCAGTGGTGCTTGGACCATGTTCCTGTGCAAAAGAAGTGGAACAAGAGCTCCATAAATGAAGCAACAGCACAAAAGGAGACTTTCTACTTGCATGTAAATGGTATTAGTTTTTTATATATAATTTTGATGCATTATAACTAATATACTCTTTTTTCTTCCTCTGTGGTTTGGTCCATATGGTCAAATCATCTGGACCTTTTTGTTCTGTGGGTACACCAGTGAAGTTCAATAAAGCCCTGAATACAAATCCAATGAGTAAAAAAGATTTTCCAGAAAACAAAACACTCATTTCCCTTCTACTTGGAGTGTTCAGCTTCAGTTACTCTTTCAATGTTTATCTACATTTAGTGTGTGCACTACTGATAATAAAGAAGGCCTATGCATATGCAATGTATTTCAGTCAATAAGAAGCCATTTGCATCTGGGGTAATGAATCATACAACCAAGTTTTCCAGCCTTCTCAAGGTTGTTTTTAGCACTTTGTCCTCCAGTCTGTGTACTTCAGTTTTTAAATCCATTAATTTGCTCAGTGTTCTTAGGATTGGCATCTTTGTTTTCTATCTTTGTAGCTAGTTTGGTTTGCAAAATTCAAATTGCCTCCATGGATAGCGGGTGGGGGACAAATATTGTAAAAATAAATAAATTATGAAACAAGCTTTAAAAAATGGGGATAAACATGCAACAACCTAGAGCTTAATAAGGTCACAGGAGGAAAGGGTGTGTGTCCATTACAGGTGGTACCTTGGGTTAAGAACTTAATTCGTTCTGGAGGGCCGTTCTTAACCTGAAACTGTTCTTAACCTGGGATACCACTTTAGCTAATGGGCCTCCCACTGCCGCTGCACAATTTCTGTTCTCATCCTGAAGCAAAGTTCTTAACCCAAGGTACTATTTCTGTATTAGCGGAGTCTGTAACCTGAAGCATCTGTAACCTGAAGCGTCTGTAACCCAAGGTACCACTGTATATTATATTATTCGCATTAACTGATATCAATATCCCTAGAATGTGAGGTTTAGCATAAGACTCACTTATTTGATACTGTGGCTCCTAATTGATGCCTTAGGGAAAACAAAGAACATGCCTTTCCCATGTTTTAGTTAGAACCAGCCACATAGTAGATGAAAGACACAGAGTGACATGGTTCTTTGTCAGAGGAATCTAATTCCTGGTAAAATATGTAAGGTTATGTTGAAGAAACAGAACAATGCTCAGCAAAGCAGTGCAGAGGACTGGGCGAGTCTTTAGACTGGTAAGTAAGCAGACAGTATAGAGAAAAGCCAAACTATGATGACCAAATAAAAGCTTTGCAGAAAAAGTGGGGTTAGAAGGTGAGAAGTGATACATCAACTAACAGGGACAGTTCTGCATAGCATGGAAAAAGCATAGCAGAAGGCACCATTTTTTTGAAATAGAGAAGGGAACAAATAGATTGGGGAACTTCTTTAAGGAGCCCTGAATCCAACTACTAAAGCATCTATTGATTCAACATTGAAAGATCTATTTTATGCCATTTATTTTTGTGGGTACTTGAAGCATCAGTAGATTGGTAAATCACAACCTATGTAGTCTAAGTAGAACGATAAGCGGACAGTGTCATAGGTAAGTTATTTCTTGTTGATGCTGATGCACTTGGAACAAGCTCCTAAGGGTTAAGAGCTGTGGTCAGTACTGGTCAGTACTGATTTATGTGACAGCTTGCTACTTGGATAGAAAATTTCCAGAAAACAGTTATGACAAAAACAATTATTCAGACATGGAACAAATGCTTAGTTGTCCTGAGGCAATCTGTGCTGCTAAACATATACTAAAATGGACCAAGTCGTAAGTGCATAGAAAATGATCTATGAATTGGTACAGGAATATATAACAATAACTTGATTAGGCAATTCAGCATTGAGCAAAGTACTTTACTGAACAAGAGTTTCTGTTTGAAAACAGTGATTACCTTATTTGCTAAAAGCTCAGTTCATCATTATGTTGGTAATTTTGTCCTTGTGATAGCATTGCTTTCTTCTTATGAGCAGTGGTAGTGAGATTTTTTCATTATACAGTATTACACGAGTTGTTGTGTATTACAGGAAAACTTAATATAGCACAGAACATGTTCTAAAGTTATTTAACAATTACCAAGGAATGCCTTGATTTTACTACAATTAAGATTCCTGTTACTAATAAGTCACTCATGAAAAAGTCTAGGGCCAGCAAGGAGTCAGTTTCTTCTACTCACTTTTCCCTGAAAATATAAAGAGTAAGCACACTTCCGTCTTCCTGTTCACATAAAAGGCAATAAAACCCTATTTTGTTGTTGTATGAAAACCTTACAATGGGAAGGCCTTCATATCAGAATTGTGTGACTGTATTTAATATTTTCAATGTAAGAGAGGCAAATGAAGCATATATTTTTCATTTAAAAAAAAAACCTTATTTGGGCTGCTGAGGTTGTCGGAGAGCAGGAGGTTTGTGAAGAGCAGGAATGGGGATTTGTGCCCCTCTGGTTGCTGTTGGATTACAATTCCCATCATGCCTGACTTTCGGCCATGCTGAGAATCTAAGCTCAACAACATTGTGGGCGGGGGTGACAGGTTCCCTACCCCTGATGTACAGGAATTTAATATCTGAAACATTCAGGTTCAGAAGGGTAAACGAATTCTAGTTCTTTACTTCAGAAATCATCAACACTTCAGGAAATTGGTTATCATACTCATGGAAATAAAAACAGAGCTAAGTATGCTCCTTTGAAATATGTGATTAGAGAACAGACAGAAATGTTAAGACTAAAGACAGGAAAGGCCTTTCTAGACAACATGCCGGCTGGATTGGGTGTTTCTTTTTGGTTTTTGGTTTTAGTAATATTAAGCCTACTTTCCTTCGTCATTGTTCACCTTCTGTACCTTTCTTCTTCTATTATTGTTGTTGTTATGGTTTTATTTTTTTAAATAATTTCTTCCCCTTGTTTAAGTTTACTAGCATGAATGCTAGTAACTACTATAAGCTTGCTCTGCAGGAAGAAAGCTAACTGACTTTTCATCTGAAACCAACAATTTCACCGATGGAAGTATTGACAAAAGTTCATGGATAGAGCTCAACACAGTTACTGAGCAACACATGGAATCAGATTCTGATAGTTTTCTCTCTAACATTGGCGAAACAAATTTTATAGAATTATTATTCACCCCAGAATATGTATGACTGCCAAAACACAGATGGATCATCACACAACACTGATAGGATCAGGAACACGGAGGGAAATGTTGAGCTCTGTGTGGCTGCATTTTGAACTGAGCAAAGAATAGTTCTAGGAACCTACCCAAATAAATGCAGACCCTTTCAACAAAAAGCATGTTAGCCACCTCCCCTGATGGCAAAGGCAGGCGTATGGGCCAAACTACATGTGTTGCTCAATGTGTCATTAAGAACTACATTTTAAATTTATTTAAGGGTCTGATCTTCACCAGGGCCACAACATTCCTGGAAAGATGTCTCTCTTACAGCCATGGTTCACTGGTAGCAATGTGAGCCTTTGCCCCTACCTCTTAACAATTTCCCCAGGGCACCCAATTTTCACCAGGATTGTGGTTGGAGAGGGAAGGCTTAAGCCTCCCCTCCCGTGTGTTGCATTCCTAATGACCTTTAAAATAAATAAAAGATCTCAAGGAGATTATAGACCCCTTAGGGCAGGGAAAAACCTTTTTTTGGTCACATTCATTTGGGGCAGTCTGTCCAGGACTGCATGCCAGCAATAGGCAGAACCAAAGATATCAGAAGAGGGAGGCAACACTTGCCAGATGTCTGAATAGATCTCTCGCAGAGGGCTTTTGAAAATTTGCAGATGACTGTAGGTTGCCTGCACCTGCCTCTGACTATGCATTAGGACCTCTTCTTCCAACCCTTCCTTTACTTCTGCCCCCCCATACATCTGTTATTACGTTTTTTAAAAATGTGACCTAGTTGTGAAAACTCAGCTGTGACAAAGATACTTTGTTGCTATCATTAAAAAAAGAAGAAGAGAGGAACCAGTAATTTAATTTTTTGGAGCTCGGTAAACTGCGTTGAGGTCAAGCTATGAAAATTATATTTTTTTATGATTCTTAAAATGAACCCCGGCGGAGCCATTCACCAAAGGAACTTGCTTTTGAGGTTCCCCACCCCCTCAGAACATTGTCTTCTATCTGTATAGAAATGTCCTCAGGCAGATTTTTGTGTGTGTGCTAGAAATAGCTATGACCCACTGCTTAAAATAATCTGGGCTATTTTCCCCTTAGGTGCAGAGGAATGGGTGTGCTAAGGAAATATACTGTGGGTGAAGAGACAATTAAAGTGACATAAAAAGGGCCACATTGGAATCTACATTTTTATGCTAACTTGTTTATCTCTTCCAAGGTCTTAAAACAAGGGGGCACTGCAGCCCTGCTGTGGCACTTCTTTAGTGCTGGGGGTGAAGAGTCCAGCAGGTGCTTCTGTGAATTTAATACAGAAAAAACAAACACATGTTGATTTTTGAATTTAAATAAGACAAAGCAAAAATCTGTTTTGAAGTTAGCATTAATTTTAATCCAGTTTCTCTTTTTTCCAGACAAAAAAATACCATCAGAGAAGTCTAGTCCATCAGACAGTCATGATGCTTCCTCTGTTTGAAATCACACTGACTGACTGAAATTACATAATGCTGCAACAAATGTTACCTCAACATATGTCTGAAAGTAATCCTCAGTAGCCAATTACCATTTTTAAAGCAGTTAAAACTAATCTAGAAAAAAACAGCCAAAATTTATTTCCCATTTCAAGTCCACTCCTTCCTTCCTTGCTTCCTTTTTAGATAATGGACAAAGTGTTCCAATATTTAGGTGAGTGCTCCAATATTTTAGTTCTAGAAGAACCCCTTTCTCTCACTTACTTCATTTCTATCCCTCTGCTATTCTATCTCATTTTTCATTTTCTCCAGATTTAGTTAAACATGCCAATTATTTACCTTATCTCAACTTTTTCTTTGGAACCAGACAGTCTGTTGTGGAATCTGCCTCTGCTAATGTCTTCAACATGCCACACTTTAAACTTGTTCTAACCTCCTCTTCCTTGAGAATGCCACTTCACTTGACATGGCTGATCATTCCTGTTCCTCGCTCATTTACTTTGTTCCTTATGATTCCTCACTCTAGTCACTGGCTATTTCTGCCTTGTGATTTGCACTTTCTGTATAATTCACGAATCTCCGTTCTTCAGGCACTTTGTGCCCTTTTCTCACACAGAGAGCTATGTGTCATGGGTGCAGATACTTCCTTACAATCTAGATACATAACCATAGATGCTTCCCCTCCCTCTTCCTCTTCTTTTCTATCTGTTGTTTAACTTTATATAGTAAGCAAGAGCTTAAACACCATGGCAAGACTCTTTCATGCTCAGGCTGACCTGTGACCTCCAGATGATTTTTTCTTGCCAGTATGTTTGTGTTGCAGAAATACATTCTAGTCTGCTTTGCTTCAAAAGCGGAAAATCAGAAGCATTTATCTTTTAGTGCTGATGGGCTACAATATCAAAAACTGGCAGTCAGAGCAGGATTTGCTCTTCCTTTGGAAAGCACCTCAAAAGCTGCCTGGTGTGGTGTGGACGTGTATGCATGTGGGGGAGCGGGAAGGTGGGGTGGAGTTTAGTGAACAGGGACAACAGTTTCTAGAAGTAGAGTTTTAAAGGTTTAATCTAAATCCCAATCATTTTCTGTGGCCCTTTGTTGTAGTTCTAGACCTCATTGGTCGATCTGTGCTGAAACAAAATCAAATAAAAAGTGGGTACCTTATATATGTCATAGCTGTCCTGAAGGAAATGGAACTATGAAGATTTTAGGCAATGTTTACATTTACTGGATAAATGCACTGCAGTTTACTTCTCATTTTCAACTTTCACTATTTTTTTTTTTTAGTATTGTATCAGTTGCTTATTAAAATCTTCACATCACTGTCAGCATCGCTCCTTCCCAACTTTTCTTTGAGTCAATAGCAGGGAAGCCATAAACATACCACCCAGCCTACACAGCTGGTTTCCATTTCTGTTACTTACCCTCCCTTCTCCCCCATCTTCTCATTCTCTGGTCAAACATTTAGCCTACTCAGCATATTACTAAGCTGAAATGCCTTTGTGTGTCAATGTTGCCTCTGTCTGGCGCACAGAGCTCATTTTGACTCTTCACTTGCTCTTTGATGCCTTCTATAATCACTTCCAAGTTTATCATCAGTTTAGCTGTCATGCCAAACCATGGTCATAATTCAGAACTTGAACCATAGTTTGACTTCTCAAACAGGCTCTGTGCAAACCAGGCATTTTAAGCACCCCTGCAAAGAAACCTAGGAACCATAGGTTACCCCTCACAAAGCTGTGGTTCCCAGCACCTTCAACAAACTACAGTTCCTAAGATTCCCCCCCCCCTTTGTGGAGGGTGAATCATGCTTTAAATGTGTTTTAGATGAATGCTGTGTATGCAGCCATGGAGGTAAGCAATATTTGTATGCTTTCATGTTTCCCCCCACTGCTCAACACTCCAGTCTGTAGCTGCAATAGCCACTCATAACTATGGTCTGTAATGATTTCTCAAGACATTCATGTCAAACTAAAGTTGGTGCAAACCATGATTTGCAAGCCCACTTCAAACGATGGTTTCTTGTTGTGGTTCATTGGACTACCACAAATAATGGTTTGTCAATTCAGATAATACCAAACCATAGTTAAGCTTCCTTAATCATGACCTGGTATGATGTCTGAACTGAACCAGTGACAAAGCATTAACTGTAATTTGTCTCCAAGCCAGGAATTGAAAGCATCTGAAATGACAATATACTAATTCAATAAACTTGTTCACAACAGCCTTGTAATGCAGACCAGTATTAGAATCCATCTATTGCTAACAGAAGATGGGGCTGAAATACAGTGGCAGAGCTTCATGCTCCAGCACCGGGGGGCAAAGAGCAGGTGGGGGTGGGGCTGGTGTGTGTCCTGGGCGCGTGGCACACCGCCTGCAGGGGTGTGGCATGTGCCCTGGAGGTGGGGCGTGCCGCCTGCAGGGGTGGGGCAGCCATGATAGCACCCTGCCGGGATTGTGCTGCCAGGGGCGATGCGCTCCCCCCCCGCACTCCTCTTCCTCCACCAGTGCTGAAATAATTAGTGGCTCATCTAGGATTGCATATGCAGTTCATGGCTGAAGTAAGACTAGCAACAGGAATGATCAACCCTTCATCTTATACAGATGGTCACCCTCCATTCTCCAATCTTCACTATATTAAACTTGTTTTTCTTTTATGTTATGTGGGCTTACATGACCTTTCATTCTAACATGTTATTTTTTTTCAAATGGACCATTACATAATAATTCAATTTGCAGCACGCTTGCAAGCCCATGATCTGAATTTATACTGGATCTTTTCAAAACTAAGACGTACTTGCATATCTGATGCAAAATGCCTGGAAAAGTCAGCTTGCAAAGTTTCATGAATTCTTTCTTCATTCCAAAAAGAAGTAATCTGCTGTGAAAAATGCATTGTCATGCTAAATTACGAACCCCTCAAAGCAGTAGAATTAGAGATATGCTCTGGCAGGTTAGTTCACAGTTTCAGCTTGAATTGCATCTTAAGTGATAAGCACAGGACTAGGTTACTGATAGAACAAAAAGAATTGTTAAATTATAACCGCTTGTTTTGTTAGTCTTGTGATTACAGCAAACAGGTTTCGTAGCAAGACATTTATCTGACGCATACTTGTAAATCAGCCAAAAAGGATTTCCTAGTAAAACAAAGCAGGCTTTAACCTAAAATAAGAAGAAAAAAATAGATCTCTCAATAAATATGTGTTCAGTTAGTGATGTGGTTCAGAACCCAAGCAGGAGGTTGCTTCCACCATAACTCTAGTCTTCAGAATTGTCACCTCTTGTTTGTTTACTTTTTACAGAGAAGAATGCAGAAGCAGCTCAACTTCTGGGGTGGATCTGCAACATTCGCTTCACAGCAGTGGGGTTGCTGCCATTTAGCAGGAGAAAGAGGGAAAGTGCAAGATGGCAGGGAGGTTGATGCCATGCAGCTATACTGTATTGGTTCTATTGGTGCAACCTCCCCATCATTTCTCATCACCTCCTGCCAGTATGTGGCAGTGGCTGGTAGCCCCATGGCTAGGAAGTTAGTGTTGAGGCTCTGCCTCACAGCACCCATCAGCCTAGTGTTGCTTTTAAAGGTCACTGTGTTTTTAATTTAAAGCTTCTGTTCATAGGTTCTGTCTTTTTATTTCTTCATGTTCATCATAGTTGAGGGAATGGTGATGAATTGTCCCTGTATAAACTTATTCTTGATTTCCTTGTATTTTAAATACCGGTAAATGCTGTTGGTAGAAGATAATACAGGGAAACAAATAATTATAATAATAACTCTCTTGTGGGGAATACAGTGGTACCTCAGGTTAAATACTTAATTCGTTCCGGAGGTCTGTTCTTAACCTGAAACTGTTCTTAACCTGAAGCACCACTTTAGCTAATGGGGCCTCCCGCTGCTGCCACGCTGCAAGAACACGATTTCTGTTCTCATCCTGAAGCAAAGTTCTTAACCCGAGGTACTATTTCTGGGTTAGCGGAGTCTGCAACCTGAAGCGTCTGTAACCTGAAGCGTATGTAACCTGAAGCATATGTAACCCGAGGTACCACTATAAAAGCTGACTAAAGACAACTGGGATCCAGCCAGTGAGCAACCATCCAGTGGCTGGGCCAAGGGCATGACATAGGATCAGTGGCAGAGTGACATGCTCCGGCACCTGGAGCAGTGAACAGGCGGGGGCAGGGTGTGCGCATTGCACGTTGCACATTCCTGGGGACGTAGCAAGCAGCTCGCGATGGCACCCCCCCCCCGGGATGGCACCCGGGGCATACCGCTCCCCCCACCCCCACCTTCGTCTGCCAGTGCATAGGATCAGCTCAAGACTGCCTTGTTCCAGTCTGGCTGAGTTCAACAGGCTCTGCAAGTTTTGTTGTTGCATTTGGGAAGGAACAATTTTGGGTTGTTGAAGGACAAGACCCAAATTTTGCAGAAACGCATGGCTGTTAGGGTGAACAGGCAGAGATGGCCTAGGGTTGTTATACTATAGAGTTTGGAGAGAGTACAAGGGACTTAAACAGGGCTTGTAAAAAAGTTGATAGGGAGCTAGAGCCAACATTGGCCAGGTCAGGGAGAGCTGTGGTGCCAAACTCTGAAATTAAGATGGCCAGGGCTGAATTATATTGTGTCGATGACATTAATTTGTCAGATCTGAGTTATGACACTTCCTGAAGGGCTTACAGGTGGGGCCTGTGTGATTTTATCATTGGCAGATAAGGCTAGTGCGATTAAACAGAGCTTTTTTCCTGCCCTGTGGCAGGAAAGCAGGAGAAATTAACTGGAAGGGATAACAATAACTGAGAGTGATGAGAGTTTCTAAAGGCCAGCTGTTCAGGGCTGTGGGACCCTTAGCTAGGATATGGAGCATCTTTGAGACGAAGCTGCTTTTCTGCCTGGAGTTGTAGTGCTGTGGGTTGGAGTGAGGTCAGGACAGCTTTCCTACTCACCTAAACAATCTTGCCCAGGTAAAGAGGTCATGACCTTACCATGGACAGTTTTACTATGTCATTTTACTTGAATAGCTTCCCACATTGCTCATTTCCCTCCTGCAACAGTTTGTAATAATAAAAATGTGGTCCTAGTTCAACAAATCTTTTCTATCTTGCCATTTCTTAGTTGGCTCAGGTCACAAAGATGAATATAGGACCAAGTTTCTTAGGCCTCAAGTGTTACTTCAAGTGTTACATATTTGGAGTGACACACTCTCTGGCATGTCCCATCCCTTGAGGAGATGGTGGCAGTGTTAGAAGCGCAGAGGATTGCAAAGTGGATTTAAGTTGGGACAACTTCCCCACTCTCAGGTTGGTCAATCGAATGGCCCTAGGAGGAGAATAAAACTTTGTGGGAAGAAGTGAATTCTTAAGAAACAGAGTTCCTGTAAGACAACTTACACAGCATGTAAAATATAACTCCATATTCAGCTCCCCCACAAGGCCAATCTTGCATTTGGAAGTGTAGGAAGTACTCACGAGGAGAGGGAGGAAAGAGGGAGGGAGGCCTGGATTAGTGCCATCAAAGCTGACCATGCCTGGCATCTGCCTGGCGTCACCCATGGCTGCCAATTCAGTATCAGGAAATGTGCACATGGTCTTGAGTGTGCTAGATGCCAGAAGCCCGCCCCAGGAACCAGATTTACAACACAGTTTTGTATATTAAATCTGCAGAGAATAGATATGTTGAAGCCCTTGCTGAATCAGGGCAAATGGGGCACACTTGAGTAGGTAACCATCAGATTTATCGTTCTTAAAAGCAGGAGGGAAGAAAGAGAGATAAGACTGGAATTTGTTTTTGGCACCTCTTCCACAACAGATGATCTAATTACAAGCTGTGTATTTGGGGAAGAACATAATCAGTGGCGTGGCTCCAGTTTCCCTTCCTCCTTACAGAACAAATTGTTAAAGGAAGTAGTCTTTGGTGAAATGAAGGAATTCAATGCAGATGGCACAACCTGATTCTAATTCCAGCTCCAGTAATCTAATTCTCAGTGTGGAAAATGTAGTGCAGATTCAGAACTGGAGGATGACATATCAGAGGTGGCCCAGACCCAAGTCCTGGTCCTGTTAGAAAGGATTGCTAATAGCTTTAATGTCAGCAGACTTTTGCCTGAGTCAACAAAACAGATGTGCAGCATCTCCCCACCCGAATCCCCGTAGCCTTGCCTGTCAGAGTTGAAATACTTGCTGTGGCAGGCATCTGCCTGGGAACAGCTGCTGCCATGTCTGCCACACCATATACTTCAAGGGTGGGCTGCCTATAGTCTTCCATGGTCTGCTTAAAAACAAACAAACTAGAATCCCCGAGGCCCACCAATGTGTTTTACATTTACAAAGCAAGAGTGCCTAGTCTGGATCTCTTATGAACTGAGGGACAATTCTTCTGTTTCAGTGATCCCAAATATGAGATGTATCTCACTGCATTAAATCAATGCTCTGAGGAAGTAAAAAACAGGGAGTTGGAGCAGCTGAGGCTGGTATATTAGGGGCACTGCCTCACTAACCTTAGTCTGCCCTCATTGGCCTGCCTTCTTGCTTGCAGTCAGTCCATGGTTACCAGCTTCCTCCTCCTTAGCCTCAGTTTTGCTGTTGTAGAACTCAGGAGGGAGGAGGATGGGGACAAAACTAAAATTAGTTAGTTCTGCCTCTCATTGATTCTGGCCCTACCTTCATTTGGCTTCTCTGCTTTTTGCCTTATCAACTCCAATGAGCACTAGCTGCCACTGATCTAAAACTTGGCTCCCCATACCCATAACATAATAATTACATCTCCATATTGTTGGCACCCATCTGTCTCGAGAGACAATGGAGTGCACCTCCAGGGGTGAAGTGAAACTGCTACATTAGCAGCACCAAAGTGACCTCCTTGGGGAACAAGCCTGAGCAGTGTGTATGGAGGTCCATGGCAACACCCCCCTCTGGGCCTCACTGATGTAGTCCAAAGGAAAGCAGAGCAGTATGATTGGCACCAGCTTGGCTTCAGGAGTTGCCAGAAGTAAGAGTACAACCGTCTTAGGGAATCTACTCTGGATTTGTGTAGGGTTTACTCCTTAACCATTTTTCTCCTAAAGATATCCTGCAAGTTAGCAGAGGTTAGGATCAGAGTTTTCCTTTTCCTAGATGGGCTACCTTCCCAGGTCGACAAGCCCTATCTGCCCCTCACTTCCCTCTACAGCACGTGCAGAAACTGCCTTCTTAACCCACCATTGGTCTTGTCTGCTCAATCTGCTGGAGCCTGTCTTCACAAGCAGGGAAGTCCCTAACTCACTGAGGGTTTGAGACCCATTGGCTACCTTCACCTGCTTTAACTGGCCAGTCAAAGCCGTTCCTGGAGTGTGGCAACTGTCGCCTGCTGACAGCTTCTACGAGCCACAGGTGCGAGCTGAGTGCAGGGCAGGGACCAAAGAAGAAGCCCTGACACCCCACGTCTCCATATAATACTTTGTACTTTGTACTTACAGCTTTTGTTAAGTCATACATCTGGGCAACTGGATACTATAGATTTCCTTCAGGATATCTAGATAAGTGAAATTGCACTGTATTTGCAACTCTGGCTGAAAGAGGCTTTATTTGTGATACCCACTTTTGTTTTCTCTTTCAGTTAAAAAAAATTCTAAAAGCTAAGCCCACAGATACTTCTAAAGGACTCAAGAGCTGTCAAATAATATTTGCTAGCATATGTGACCCACATATAATTTTGTAAAATAAAATAAATACAGGAAGTGTTGAAATAACACCTCTCTCTCTCTCTCTCTCTCTCTCTCTCTCCTTTCCTTTCTTTTCCTCTTTACCCCTTTCTGCTCTTTATGTGAACACCCATAACATTCAGAATGACCCCATTATAATCATTAGTATTTTTCCATTGCAAAATAGAAATTTCCACCATGAAACGTATATATTCAAAACTTGATTACTGAGTCAGAGTCCATAGAGACAGAAAGTTTATGACACAAAAGTTGGAAGAGTTCCTAGGAAGATCCTAGGAGAACTTTAAAGGGTGTTAACAGACTATCTCCAAAAGATAAATGTATTTCCAGATGTAGAATGGCATGCTCCATGCAGCTAACTGGGCTATGAGATAAGCAGCTGAGAATAACAAAGAGTCCTGTGGTACCTTCAGGACTGACAAATTTATTATGGCATAAGCTTTTATTTATTTATACAGCTTATGCATGTAAACGATCGCTAAGCAATTCATAAAAGGAGCTTTGGGAACTACAGTCCACTTCATCAGATGCATTATCTTCAGTTGATAGATACAGATGAGCGTGTGCACACACATACACACAAATATACTGTTTACTTAGGCGCACATACATATATATTTGGGTGGAAAGAGAGAGAAAAGAAATGATGAGGTCAGATGGAAATGCAAAACAAAAAGTGGTCTCTGACAATTGTGGTCAAGCTGAAATGTATGAAAAACAAGCACAGGTTGTTTGGGCACAACAAACTAGCATGGCTATCCCTCTAGAAATTGTGGCTAAAAGTGACTCCTAGATGCATGAAAATTATTGGAAGGCTCTGAAGGTTATGTTGTTCATTTTACACAAAAATAATTCTCTGTGAGTACTTTTGTCTAGATTCTTGCATTCATTTTTGTGTCGTAACACAACCACAGAAGTATTCTTAGCCCTCGATTTTTTTGTATGATGGCTAGCTTTGTTGAATGTGAACACGAGGAGCAACTTTTCTCTGACAT
Source organism: Podarcis erhardii (assembly GCF_964252035.2). Lineage (NCBI taxonomy): Eukaryota > Metazoa > Chordata > Lepidosauria > Squamata > Lacertidae > Podarcis > Podarcis erhardii. Next base: position 49,116,045 of record NC_138499.1, on the reverse strand, counting down.
TAAAGACTCTGAGTTTGCCTCTGTTTTCACTGGTTCCATGTGCATATTGGAGAGCTTCACCTGGGCAAATGGGTTAAGAACATGAACAGTTTGCCAAGACACTGGTAAGCTGAGTGAAAAAATACAGTGGAAACGTAACCACCAGAGCTAAATCAACATATGGAAGGCAGCTATGGGGTGGGGCAATAAAGAAGCAGAAACCAATGCAAAGTATGTTGGTGTTGTCCTTATTTTCCTCCCACTCACTGCATCTATTAATATATGTCAAGAACTGGCATCTGTGAAGTTGGGAGAAAACTTGAGAAGGCCTTAACAGCTGCAAAGTAAGGAAGCTGGGACAAGAAACGGAGGAACTGGAGTAAGTAGCCATGACCTTTGTGCACTCTCAAGGAATTTCAAGCCCACAGTAATTTGGGCGAGGCTGACTAATGTCATATGGGGAAAATATCTGTGACAGACTTGGGACTACAGCATTGATATTTACTGCTTGCCAGGCAACTACAAATTCAAACACTAGGGGCTGGTTTCAGACTATGCCCCCCTGTTGCAGAAGGAACTGAGATCCAGTGGAGGTTCCTGCTGGAGAAAGGAAAGGAGGTGATTTTAAAGGATTCCCCCATTTGCCTGCAGCATCTCACATCAGATCCTTTACTGTTTTAAAAGGTCTCCAACCCTCAAAAGAAGCTTTTCAGAGGGCTACAGAGAGAAGGAAGTAGCAGCAAGAATACTTTCTGCCTTTTTTCTAGTAGATCCCCTGCTAGATCTGAAGCAGCATTCAAATCTTTAATTCAAATATTTTGTTGTTGAGCATTACCATGGGCAAAGAGTACATACTTGCTCACAATGTGATATGAAAATATCAGAGCTATCAGTGTTCAAGAGGCTGAAAGTTGTAACTCAAGCAGTGAAGTTTTGCTACTACTACTGTTGTATTGCATCTTACATTGAACAGATGAAGCTGCGTTATTGTGAACCATGCTCTGATGGCAACTTTTCAGGGAGGCGGAGGCGTTCCTATACGTGGACCTCCAAAATGCTGTTGGACTACAACTCCCATTAAGCCCAATCAACCTTGCAAATGGCCAGGGGTTATGGGAACTGTAGTCCATCAATAATTGGAGAGTCATAGGTTCCCCAGCCCTGCTTAAAATAGAGACATTGAAGATTATGGCTGAAACCTTCTAGAAGCCAAGCATGTGCTCTGCAACTGTCCTTCAGAATCCATGCTGCAAACAGCTACTCCAACATACTACTGAATAAATTATACTGTTCTAGACACACTTTGATAGTAAGTCTGACTAAATTCAGTGGGGTTTCCAATTAGACATGTATAGGATTTTACTGTAGCTCTTTTATACATTTGCTTTCTTTTGGTGCCACATTTTGATATAAAATGTTTGTCATAACAGCTTGCCTGTGGTTATTTCAATGCTAAATCCTGCAAGTATACACTTTCAACTGGCACTGCCTTTTCTGCCAGCTGGATGCAAAAGGCTGCCTTTGCTTCCTTCCTAGATTCCCTATCTGGCACAAAATGCATGTTTGGTTGAGGTCTGAAAAGCATGAATATTTGGTCCATGCAGTTGGTTTCCTGAGGGCATTTTGATGGCAATTTGACTATTTTCCACCCATAATTCTTGGTTTCAAACCAACCAAAGATAGGCAGCTGGCAGCCTGCGAGCAGAATCTGGCTCTTCTATGATGTGTGGGTGGGTGGGGGGTAAACTTGAAGCGCATGTGGGTAGATGTGCAGGATTTTCTCTTTCCACAAGCAATGACTTCTTCTTATGGCAATACTAGCTCTGCTATGCCTATTTTTCAGCCTCTGTGCTCAGTAAGCAAGGAACAAACTGCTCAGTATTACACAGCAGCCAAGGAATAAAGGAAAACTCCAAGCCAAGACTAAAAAAAATGTGCAAAACTGTAATGGTTCTAGGGGTTGCTTGTGCGTAAACTGGCGCCACACCTGGTTGGGTTGCCTGAGTGAACCTTTTCCGTCCAAACAGCCACTCACCCGTGGCTGTCTCAATCGCTGGCAGAATCCGTCAGTGGGCGTTTCTTGAACTTCTTCCAGCAAAGAAGCTCTTTGACGCCTAGTCTCCGCCTACTCTCCCTGCGCGGAAGCCTTTTGCGCAAGGAGGGTGTGGGCAGCGGAGGACCCGTGCTCTCCCCGCTGGTCCCTGGCGAGGAGTCATGGGACCGCCTCGTCGATTCCCCCATCTGCCCCCCTTCTCCACTGGTGCTACGCTGATTTCCTTCCCCAGCGGATAGGCTGCTTCTCCCCATCCCGGGATGCTCTCCGGAATCCCTCTGGAGCCCTCTCTCTCCCTCTGGCTCCGATGGCAGTTCCCTGACAAAAACCAAGCAACAGGGGGCAGACAATAATTAATTATAGTCGGTGCTCTTTTTTTAATAGAAAAAAGGGGCCAATACTCACATGAAGTTGTTACACTAAGTGCCACATTTTTAACATTTGGAAAAAAGGTCCTGATACTGCATACCCTTGCGTACCCCCAGAAAAAGGCACTGATTATAGTCTATCCGGGTTAAACATTATAAATATCAAATAAAGGTGACTCAGTAGCAAATGAATAAAAAGATCAGGGTACCTCTGAGCACATTCTGAGCCTAGGAATTCATTTTCAGTGCAAGAGTTGGACCTAACTCACTATCTGATTGCATGGAAGTCCATTCTTGGTGAGCTTTCTTTGCTTCACCAACTTAATTTATTAAGTGGGAAAAGTCATGTTCTTGACTATTATTAAGCAACCGGGTGTCAGAACCCCCTTGCCGATCTACTGTAAATCCCCCAAAGATCCTCTAATAGACCCCAATCTCTCTTCTGTCCACTCCTACTGTACACAGTGTTCCAAGTTTGGTCGCTCTATTGATAATTTTCTTAAAATTGTCAGTAAGGGCACCTTTCCTATCCATCGTTTCTTTTCTTGCTTGAAACACAGTAAGGTTTCTCCTTCTTAACCAATGTTATTCATGTTTCTTCTGATATATATTTTTCTTTCTTTCTCTTGATTTAATTTTGTAGTACATGTTTAAACTTTTTTTCTTTGTGCTAGTGGCTCATTCTGGAAAAGAGATTTAACCACGGACTACAAGGAAAGCAGAACTAATTCCCCAGGGTTTGGGAAACCATCTCTGCAGGAGGCATTTGCCAGGAAATGTATTTTACTAAGCACATTAAATATTAATTGCCAAGGTACATGATGACTTTTTACGATTTCTTTGCTTCCATTAAAGCCTCAGATAATATTAAGGACAAGCTGGGGGAACTTCAGCCTGGAGAAGGAAAGGCCTCTTTGGGAGTTGCTCAGTAATGGCCAAGTGCTGGATAAAGAGTTATTACATTTTCAAAGGATTATGTTTTGATGCACTGACAGAATAATAAATAATAATAATTGCTATACATACTTTCATATTTTATACAGAAGGGCTTCTCTTTCAGGATAAAAATTAAGGCAAGAGTTTTAAATGAATGCCCGATGAACCCAAATGTTGCTTCTGTCCTAATACACATAGGTTTCTCCTAATATACATATGTTTATATGCAATTTTGCCCAATCTACGCACCTTTTGCAAAGTATTTTCTCCTAATAGAACACATTTTTGTATATTATTTTCACCAATACATTTATTTGTATGCATGTTTACCGTGACATATGCATTTCCTTAAACATTACCTGACTGGAAAAGTGCACTGAAAAAAATGAGAGGTGTGAATTTTGAAGGATGCCTGTGTTTTGGTTCTCAGATTGTTTAGGAAAGCACAAATTACCGTAGGTAGATTTGCCTACTGAATTAACCCCCCCATCTCTACCCATAGCCTGCTACCCATCAGCATGACTGCCTACCGGTGGGGAGTTTTATAGCAGGCAAAATCAGCCGCCCTGAAGAACTCGATGCCCAAGGCTAGGAGGATGATAACACAGAAGCTTGCATTACCTGCGCCTCTCCTTTAGCCTGTGGCTCTAAGGTGTTTTCAGGCAATAACATTAACATACCAATGCTAAAACCAAGGTTGTTGACAGAGTGCACACAGAACCACAACCCCCATCATCCCAGGTGTGTCGGCTCCTGTTTAGACTTTCATGATTAGTCTGGAGAGTTTTTTAAACAAGGAGACCAAGGGGAAGGAAGCTGACAGGCTGTGTCACCTCTTGGAGCCATAAGTAAAAAGGCAGGTAGGTGGGGCCTGGCTGAGGGAAGACTGATGTTGGTGGGACAGGGACTTATTTGCCCTAATGGGTCAGCTTCCACTGCTAAAGGTTCTCTGTTGGACAACAATGATGTCCGCCACATTTATAGGACTTCGAAACTCTTGAGCATTCTGTCTATAATCCTGCAAACTGAGGTGGAATGGTGTGAATTGCTCCCTTGGGTTTCTTCTCTTTCCGAGAATGGGTTTTCTATCAGTTGCCTAAGGCATACTTGGGCAAAGCTTTGGACTTGCTGGTGGCCAATGGTTTTCAATAGCTGGTTCACAATGTCTAGGGAATGAGCAAAGAGACTGTTCCGGAAAGAGATACAGTGGTACCTTTACAAACTTAGTTCTGAAAGTCCGTTCTTGAGGCGCACTTTCCCATCGCCGGTGCCCTTCCACCGTTCAGCTTCCGTTCTTAGACTGAGGTAAAGTTCGCAAACCGGGACACTACTTTCGGTTTTGCGGAGTTCGTAAACTGAATAGTTCATAAACAGGGCTGCTCTTAAACTGAGGTACCACTGTATGTCTCTTCTGCCCCCTCCCAGCTAAGGAATGTGGTAACCCAGGTCTCTGTGGAAGCAGAAAATGAAAAGAATAGACTCGCAGACTGAGGTGGGATTGTTGGGGCTCTGAAGATGTTAGCAGTTCTCCCTGCGGCTGCAGTGAACTGGGGAAGTTGCTGGGGTGTTTAATGCTGAACCCCTCTCTAAAGTCAACCTGTATATTTATAATAAACATAAGTATTAAAAAATGTGAGCAAGTATCCTTCCAAAGGAAACCAAGCCTTGGTAGGGTTTCATTTTTCTACCATTTGGCATTTTTTGAGACAATAAAAGGGAAAGAGAGGGGCAAGGAAAGAGAAAGGATGAGAGACGAAATGAATGGTGACCAACCATGTTGCAGGTGATCTTGCAAAGCGGAGAACTGTTGTCTTAAATCAGTTATAAGTAAAGGAAGCAACTTAATGGAATAGGACCAAAAATGGCATTGCTTAGAAAATCAGCACATTAAGTGAAGGTACTGCATGTTACGGTAATTTCTATTATTAGAATTTTCCAGGAACATTAAACTTTAAATTTTACAACTTTTTAAAAAGAAGGAAGTGATTAAGAAGTACAGAGTCTGCAGTCTCACTGTCCAAGAATACACATACCCACCCACGCACCCACTTGCCATCTATTATCCATGTCCAGATAACAAACTGGAATCATATCATGTTGGGTGGAAAGCTTCATTGTACAGTGATACCTCGGGTTACAGATGCTTCAGGTTACAGATGATTCAGGTTACAGACTCCGCTAACCCAGAAATAGTACCTCGGGTTAAGAACTTTGCTTCAGGATGAGAACAGAAATTGCGCGGCGGCAGTGGGAGGCCCCATTAGCTAAAGGTTAAGAACAGTTTCAGGTTAAGAACAGACCTCCAGAATGAATTAAGTTCTTAACCTGAGGTACCACTGTATAATTAATTCCCCTTGCTGGTTAGCTCAGCTGCACCACGATTTCTTTCTTTCTTTCTTTCTTTCTTTCTTTCTTAAAACAACTTTGGAGTCTTCTCTCCCCGACTCCAAAAGCCACTGAAAACATTCAATAGTTCCAGCATGTACACTGAAGCTACTGAGCTTTGTGTGTTGAAGTCTAACTGCCATTGCACATGGAATGTAGCAGATGTCTGCAGCACATCTGCAGAACATCACTATGAGATCTCATATACAGGTAATATTGGACTTATATCTAAATTACATTTGTTTAAAATTAATCTAAAACACACTGTTACATGGATATAATACTATCCTTTTAATACTGCATTTCATATAAGATGACCAAATGCTACAGGAGCTTTTGAGAAATATTTTGGAGGATATGCAAAGAAAATTCTAAACCATAAATAAACCTCTGAATTCTTTTAATAAAGGACAAGCAAATGTATATCATGACAGAGAATTTCAGGGAAGCAAGCTATTAAATATTAAGCAATTACATTATCTGAATTAAATTAGCAGTGCCAGTAAGGCAGAACTTGTTCCACACAAGCTTGTACAGTAGAGAACAAATCTCCAAGGCTGTCATAGTTTAAAAACACAAAATAGTTTCAAAATAGCCTTAAACACACATAGTTAAATACAGAAAATTAGAAAATGCAGAAATAAAATTCGATGAATAAGTAAAAGTTTTTTGACATGCAAAATACTCCAGGTACTAAATTATTTCTGAACATAAGACATGAGATTGTCTGGTGGCTTTTCAAATCGACTGAAAACTTCCCAAAGCAAAACAGCATCTAAGCTAAAATCAAGACTGCCCATATGTTGGAAGAGCTTTGAAGGTACTGAGTGATCCAAATTTGAAGATAAAAATCTGTGAAGCAGGTCAGTTCAGATTGGTGTTTGTTGCTAAACATTAATTGCGGAACCATATGCTCTGAACTGGATCTCACAGAAGAAGAAAATCTTATTTCAGAGAAGCCACAACACAAGTAGTCACAGAGTCTGAAGAGACATCTACAGTAAGTCTTCATTATATATTCAGGCCATACCAGGGGATGAGCACGTGCAATTCTAACAGCAAATTTTACAGGGGCAGAAAATTGTTGGGTTATAACCTTAAAAGGGTATCTGTTAACACTACTGAACTTTATAGAGTTCAGAGGGACTACAGTGTACAGAAAGTAAATTCATAGCCAGTTTCTCTAGAACAACCTTCCCCAACTTGGTGCCCTTCAGATGTTTTGGACCACAACTTCCATCAACCCCAGCTACCAAGGCCACCTGTTTAGGAGTTATGGAAGCTTTGGTCCAAAACTTTGGGAGGGCAGTATGTGCTGCTGTGGATCAAAAGTCAGAATGAGTAACCATTACGTTCCTATTAAACAGATAATTTCTAATGAATACAAACTTGCAAAACTTGCAAACAGTGAGCTGGAATTCAGCGAAGAGAAGAAAGCCTAACCAAAGAACAGAGTGTTGCTTTTATCTGCACACATTTCCTGTAAGTTCCCTTTTATTGTGGGAGAAACATCAGCTTGAGGAGGCTGGGTTTTTGCTTGCAAAATAGAAAGGGAGGGGACTTAGCAGTCTCTCCCTGTTTTCCATCTCCCTCAAGCGGCTTCATTTTTTTTTTTTTTTAAGCACCAGCTGAAGAAAGAATCCCATAATGCCTAATGTGCACTCGATCCTGACAAATTCTCCATCTTCCATTTTCTACCATGCAAATTGCTGAGGAAAAAAACCCCAAACCCCCCAAAAGATCATGACTCAGGTTTCAGCAGAAACATTATAACACATTCAGGACCTTATCAGGCTATAGTTAAGGAATATGTCACTGTGTTAACATTTGTACAATTTTGATAGATTTTGATATTTTCCATGGCTGGAAAATAATACAGCCGCAGATTAATAAAGCATTTCTCCATTGTGCATCTCTAAGAATGATTTTTTAAAACATGAGCTGACCTCAATGTTATTTGCACATCTCTTGATTGTGTACAGGAACACCCATAGTTTGTTGTGACTTGGAGATGCTTTAGATGTTCCCTTGGGAGAGCTGGGGAGGCTCTGTTTATCTGACCTCTTGTGGAATGAAGAAATTCTGAATCATATGACAGGCTTTTGTTGTCAGGGTGCCAGTGACTGTCCTCAAATGCCTACTGAGGAACAAACTGATCTTAATGAAATCTTCCCTGTATAGAGCATAAATAAATACATTCAGTAAAACCAAAGATGTGTATTGTGTTAGTCAACACACATAATACTATCGGTATCATTACATATTTTGGGACCGATCAGAGGCTTTATCATGCAGAACAACTACAAAGCTATTTATAGGCTATTCTGCAAAATAGCTGCAAGGGTTGTTAACTGACCAACCTGATGCTGTGTCTTCAATAGCAATTTGATCTTTCTTATGAACCAACTCAGCTGTTGTTGGCATCTGTCTACCTTGGGAGACAATAGAGAAGTGTGCCTTTGTGGCATACTTTGTGGGTGAAGTCCAACTGTTGGAAGGTTACAGTGCCTGCTGTGGATGTAGAGTCCAAAAAGGAGAGACATGTTTTGTCACTGTTTTGCAGCTGGGGCTGATGAAGGCATCCAGCTGTGTTGCTGCAGAAGCACCATGGCATTTATTCTGTCTGCAGTCCTCCTAGGAAGCATTCCTCCTTTGGTCACTGCTATGGATGCACGACCTGACCTTCTGTCTCCAGGCACTGTGGTTGTCTGCAAGGGATTCCCATATGGCGGGGTTGATGTTGCCAGCCGTCATGTCTCATCTTTGTAAGACACCTCCATGGCCTCCTCTTGCAGTGTTGGGAAAAAGGATCCATGCCAAAAGACATGCTCGACTCCAGCATTGTGACCCTCTGCAAGAACAAAGGTGACCACCATGACTGTAACAACTACCATGCAATTCCCCGGCCGAGTACTCACTGACAGGGTTTATCCAGAGCCATAATGCAGCTTTAGAAGTCAACCGTCAACATGATTTTCTCACTGTGCCAGCTGCAGGAGAAATGCTAATGGGGCCTCTTGCTGCTGCCGTGCCACCGGCACACGATTTCTGTTCTCATCCTGGGGCAAAGTTCTCAACTCAAGGTAACTCTTCCAGGTTAGCGTAGTTTGTAACCTGAAGCGTTTGTAACCTGAGGCATTTGTAACTCGAGGTACCACCGTACTTCCATTTGAGGAATGACAGGCGTCTGTTCAACTTGGCATGTCCCCACACCAAGACAAAACTGTGGTGGGTTCTTATCTGACAGATGTTGTTTGTAGATGACACAGCCTTGACAGTGCAGTCCAAATCTACAGAGACTCATCAGCTGTTTTGCCCAAGCCTGCAGGGAGTTACCATCAGCATGATGAAGGCCATCATCCTGGGTCAGGACGCCACCAGCACTCAGTGCATCAGCATTGGTGACCGCACGCTTGAGGTGATAGACTATTTTGTCGGCCTAGGTTCCACCATAACCAGCAACCTCTCCATTGATGCTGATCTAGACAGGCATTATTAGCAAGGCAGCTACAGCAGTAGCTTGCCTCTCTGAAAGGGTATGGAACAATGAAGGTCTACCAAGGCTTGCCTGTTCAGCAATCTGCTTTATGGAAGCGATGCCTCAACGCCTTCCACATGTGCTGCATCAGGAAGACTTTAGGTATCACATGGCATGACAGAGTCCCAAACAAAGATGTGCTCACTCAAGCCCACATTACCAGACCTGGCCAACTTTTTTAAGCCTTTGGAGTAAACAGGAGGAAAAGTCCCAGACAGCAAGCCTTTTGCTTGCCTAGTTCACTTGCCCTTCAAAAGGAAGGTTCGGGGAACATCTTGCTTGTGCATAGCCATGTGTCTATACCTATTATGCATTTTCCATATTCTGTAACTTGTGCCTTCTCTATGTACCAATTAGATCTATGCATTAACACCTTGGGCAGAAACAGAGCTGGGCATTTAAGCTCTTTGCCTGGCAATGAGGGACAGGATAGGCAGCACACACACCCAAAATAGTAAGGCACACAGTATAAAGGATATGTCCTGGAAGGCCCTAAGTAAAACACACACTTTTTGTTGTATATATCTGACTCTGAGATTGAGAATCAAATTGCCACTTCCTTCTAACTTCAATAAGTGCCATATCCCCCTCATTCTTGGGGGGCAAAAGGTATCATTTTTTTCCATTTGCTGTTTCAGAGCGCCTGTGGTATTTTGTATTAATAAAGTGACCCAAATGAAATAATAAATAATTCTTTAAAAAAAAAAAGCAACCACCACCAAATCAAACAAACAAACCCAGCTTTACATTTACATTAAAATTGCCTGATCTGTGTACATCTGCTCAATTCTTATAAAAACATTTCCATCATGTTGGAGGAAATTACCTTTTAATGCATGGGTATAGTGGTTCCCATATGAGCAATGAATTATCTTGGTGGTCTATGCATTAGATGTGCTGCTTTGTTTTCAGGCTATACAGATGGAGCCACCGAGATCTCTTCTCTCTGAGGGTTGGATTACTTTTAATGGGTAGTGCACCATTTTTGCTCCCTGTTTCAGCTAGGAAATATTAATGGTTTTTTCAAGTGGATGGGAGAAATTATGAAGTTTAACAAGGGAAATTCCAGAGACCCACTCCAAGAATTCTGTTTAGCATTACCATCCACAATCAAAAGTGAGCTGAGGTAGTAGCCATTGAATACTTGTTTCATTTTTTAAAAACCATTTGCTTAATGTCCTAGCTGCCTCTTATCTGCATCCGCCCCCCCCCCTTTAACAGAACTACAGTGTGGGTCAATCCCCTTTTTATTCATGGAAATATTTTAACATATGCATTGTATCACTGGCTATCATAAAATGGTTCCAGTTGTTCTATTCACATATTCTTGCATACATAACTGCAAAATTGCTTGCAATTGTGTGTGCTATTGCACTTCCGTTGTGGAATTCCCCTTACCTAGGCTTCTGAATGATGGAACACCTTCTTAATTTTCTGAAAGTTATCTCTTCTGTTTTCCTGATATACCATGTAAGAAAATCTCTGAGTCTCCAGACGGTACCGATCTGGAAACCAGATTACCCATATTTCTTAAGAAATGAATTTGGGGGTCCTGTTGCCCTAGGGAGACCAGAATACATGTATTTTTGGTGAACAGATTTGAGTCAACAGAACCCTGATGCTAACAAATGTATTTCATAAATGTACGACAACAATAACATGCATAAATACATATTAGAATCATGTGCAATACATTTTTACTCATAATTAAGCCCCATTTACTTTCTCCCAGGGAAGCATGCATAGGATTGGAGTCTTAACTTTTAAAATTGTTATTAAAGATTAGAACTACCCCAACCATCCCAGCGGTGCCTCCAAAAAAAACAAACACAAAGAACTACCCCAACCTCTTAAATGTATCCTTGCTGTTGCACAGATTTTTCTGATGCAAATAAGTTCTCCATTATGTAACAAGTAGTAATGATAAAAAGAGCAAATGATAAAATGAGTAGTAAACATGTCGCCAGTTTTAGTAACAGTAATTAAATAAATTACTAAGTATAAATGCAGGCTCACTTACTGCAGGCAATACGTTTTCTCAAAACAAATGCATTCTGTTTCTATAACATTACAACTACAGCCATGAGGAACATGTGCTAGATAAGATACACAATCAACATAAGCAGAGTTTATGTTTCACAGGCATATCCGTTCAGGAAAGCATGGAAATGCCTGAAATGGGGGGATGCAAAGGGGAAAGTGAGACACAAATATTGAGGGAGAAAGGGATATATTAATATTCAGTGGGATGCCTGTTGATATATCACTATGAATGACAGAAAGTGGAATTTTTCAAGAACTATAGAAAAAGGTTAACAAAAACCTTTCCCTGGACAAACTATAAAGGTAGTTACCTTTTCAGAAGCTAAAAATTTATATGGCTAAGGGCCAGACGTGAAGCTAAATGCATGAACGCATTAAGAACACAATCCTGTACATGGACTCCTTCAGGAGAAAGCATGGGATATAAATCAAATTAATAAATGTGAATAATAATAAAAAGAAATAAGTTCAATTGAGTTCAATGCTGCTTACTTCAATGAAACCGGGGATAAGACTCCAGCTTGTTTCCCCCCTTTGATGTTGTTGGGTACAGCTCCTTTACCCTCAATGGTCAGGGATTATGGGATTTGTAGTCCAAAAACATCCTGAGGGCCTTTGGCCCTTTAGCTCCCCACCCCTGCCTTAAGGGGGAAATCAGGCTGCAGCCTTAATACAAAACTTCAGGCAGTTATGAGGCTTCTAAACTAAACTAAGTCTTCACTCTCCAGGTATCTGGGAACTATGTAAAAGTCAACAGGAAAGCAACAGAAAACTAGTGATCTTCCTCTTATGCTCCACTTTTCTATACATTTCCCCACCTATCAACACGTTAAAAAATATCAATGAAACAAAGCAAATATAACGTGATTAGGGATATGCGATTTTCAGAGGGCCAACAAAGCTCTTAGCATCTCTCCATACCTTTGAATTATTCATCTTTTAAAAGCCAAGATGCTGTTCATTAAATATTGAAGAATAAGTTACAATAATGTAGCAGCAACAAATGGAAAGGATATGTTGGGAGGTGAAGCTGCCATATGGACAGTGATATTACTGCCCTTGTTTTGAATCCCCTCCCCCCCGAAAAGAGGCTAGCAAACAGATGTTTCTCCAAGCATGCATTGCACATTGTGTCTAGTGCTGGGGCGTTAATGACTACCATTTTCAGGAAACAATGTTTCAGATTCAATGTTTCAGGTCTACGATTTGAATTTTCTAATACATACTCCTTGTGTGGTCTTCTTCAAGGTTTCTATTTAGGTTTGTCTGCATTAGAGTGAAGCCAGACATAAAATTCTAAATACGGGAAAGTTGTTTGAACACACCATTCTGGAAACAGCTATACTGAAATGCAGCAAATGTGGTTTGATGATGACACTTCCACTTCGCACAGGTCTTAAATGTGACATCTGTCTTCATCCTTACATCACAAATGTAAGCACATTTACATGGCAAAAGGGTCCACTGAACTTGGCACACAGTGTTGAAGTTCTTCCTCTCTTTCCCCTAATAATCTCAATCTGAAATAATATTTCTTTTCAAAGCAGTTCCCTAAACATCCTGACCCTTGTTCCCAAAGAATAGACATAACATGAAAAAGTCTTGCGCTCTCAGAAAGGGTGTCCCTGCAGACTTCCTTCCTGACTGGACTTCGGAAGTGGGTCTCGACATCACTGAACCCATGAAATCAAGTCGCCTGGTAAACCCACAGTCACAGATTTACGAGAGAGCAGCCTTTATTTTACTACACTACATCAAATTCTGTTGCATTACATGTTTGGCAATAAAAATATATATTTTGGAGTTTTAATGCTAGCTAGCTCACTCTCGTGAACTGCTGGACGGCGGAAACAAAAACATTTTATTAGCCTAGAAAATGACTTGCAATGTTTTTTGATTGAAGTGTTTTGTTAAGACAAAATGAAAAACCAAAGCTTTTCCTTCTTCAGGAAACTACACCTCAAACTACAAGTTACACACAAATGCATATAATGGTCACCAGAAGGCTTTAAAAAACAAAACAAAACCATGAACTTCAACCTTCCCATCTCAATTACTGAAGGCTTTAACTGAATGTGGTCTTTCCCTTGTTATTATACATTACATTTGCATGTAACCTGATGGAGGAGGATGATCAGGCCTGCCAGACATGTCACTTGCATGCTAGTGCACACCTATCACCTGCCCCTCCTGTGCCATGTGCCTGATATCAGTGGGAAAGAAGTGCACACAGGGCTTCCTGTCACATGGATGAAACTGAGTACTTGGCAAGTGGGAGGCATGGCTGGTGTGCATGATCCCACTCCATCTCACACATTCACTAATACATATCTTGATTGTGTAAAGCCCTCTATGTAGTTTGGGCCTAGATACTGAACATTTATCTTGGTTAGGGTGAGCAAACTAAGGCACACGACTTTTTCTTGCAAGCAGTTTCAAGGCTTCGTATAATCTGAGGGCCAATGGCAATGGAGTTGGACTGATTCAGACTTTGTTTAGCTCAACCACCCCTAACCTGGTGTTCTCCAGCTGTTTTGGTTTACAAATTCTGGCATGGCCATGCTGCCTGGGTGAAGTGAGAGCTGCAGTCCAAAACAGGTGGGCCTCTAGCTAAGGAAGGGTGCCTTAACTGATATTGTTATAAGACCATACAGCTTGAATGAATGAGATTATAGTAATCACTTACAGTTTATGGAGTTCAAAGGCTTTATTCATGCAAGAACTATTTACAGGATGAGTGGAGATGAGAGAAAGTAGGAGACATCTCATCTGGAGAGAACAAACAAAAATGGCTCAGATTTTAGGGGTGGAGTTAACTTAGATGAAGCAAAGACTACAAGCAAGTGTTGCCCAGATTGCTAGACAAATGGTGCCCTCTTGTAACACATGCATCCACTAGAAGTTCAGGAGAAGGAAATGTATTTGCTTTCTCCAACAGATATTCCATTGCTGCTTCCCCTATAACATCCAGAGCATCAATCTTTTCCTTTCTGCATATACAAATAAATTTCCTTTCCATGAGCTTTCAATCTCTACTCTCACATGTGCAATCTCTGCCTTTCGTCTGCTTCAAATATGTAAGTCCAGCCCACTTCAGAAGAGAAAAAGGCAAAAAGTTGTAGACTGCCCACTGCTCCTTTAAAGCTAAGGAGGAAACTTGTTTTCTCTGCACCATCCATCCTAATCAACTAGGAGAATGTATAAAAATAGAATAGAATAGAGCAATAGAAACTGGAGCATGCAGAGTTGGCTGCAGCTGCCTTTACCTCCATTTCATTTGCATCCACTCCCTTCCCCACATCACCTATATATATGCAAATATCTATAAAACTGCCTCCCCCCAGATCTTGGAATATATATATTTCTGTCCAGATTCTTTTTTGTGTGTGCAGCTTTTGGCTGATGCACTTGAAAGTGGTAATACAAAAGATTCTTCATATAACTGCATGCAAAATCAGATTAAATTTTCTCTCCCTCTACCCAACACTTGATTAATGCACATAAGTGCATGTGAGCATTGATAACACAGCACACTGAAAGAATCTGGATAGAATCATGCATTTGATCAAAGCATTTCATTCTCCAAAATCATATGGACATTTCTTACATGAAAGGAAGGGCTTTGCTTCTCTACTCCTTAATAATTATTATTTACTCCAGATGTGGCAGTTTTCACCCATGTCATAATGAAGAAATTAAGTCAGCACTTCATTAACAAAACCAGGTCTTTATGATAGGCCATGGTGACATTCCTGCTTTGAATGTACTACTGTACTTTCTGGTTACATACTACAGTAATCACAAAGCTGATCCCTTTCCTTATGACCAGTGTTTTACTTACACAATGGCTTTCTACTAAAGGCCAAATTAGTGAATAATCAAAACAAATACTGTAGCTGTTTGTAGAAGTGATGCGATGTAGAAGGGAGCTTTTCTATTATTCCTGGCTCAGGAGTGCAATCAATCTCACCCTTTCCTTTTGGCATAACAAAATCACGGAGGCCCCCGCTGGGTTGTTTTCGTTCCATTAACCATAAGTCAACTTCACCACTTTTGTTCGGAATAATGAATCATTCTGCCAGGACCCTGGCTCCTCCTTGCCTTTAAGTCATGTTTGAAGTATTTGGGAATTTAAAAATAGTAAATAAGCAATAGTAAACATGCACAATGCTATCACGAGCAATATACCACAAACAAAAGTGTTTCAGATTATTTAAAAAACAAACTGTCAGGGGTTCAGGGAGAGAGGCGCAGATGAGGGAGGAGACAGAGAGTGAGGGGGAAGGATTCCAGAGTGACGAGGAAGAGGATGACAATGACCCAAGATTGTCCATGAGTCCGTCCAGTGAATCGGAGGACTCCCAAAAGGGAGCCCCTCTGGTCAAGCCAAGGGGAGCTAGAGGGGGAAGCAGTCAGGAGCAGGGAAACGAAGGGGGAACCCCCAGTGGGAGTTGGAGAGCGAGACCGGCTGCTCCGCTGGAACGGAGTGAGGGGGGAGGAGTGACCAGTGTGTCAGAAGGAGCAGAACAGGAAGCAGAGAGGGGAAGGAGATCAGGGCAAAACGTCCTGCCGGAAGGGGAGGAAAGTAGTATTGAGGGCAGTGTAACTGTCAAAGGGAAGGTCAGGAGCAACGTACGCGCGCCAAGTTCAAAATGGGAGGCGCGCGGAGATGAAGAGAGTCCTGGGGAGGAGCCTGGTCCCAAAGCCCGAAGGAGGGGGGAGGAGGCGGCAGAGGATTCAGCCTCTGGAGAGTCCCGAAGGGAGAGAACACAGGGGGGCAGAAAGACCCTGCGGAAAAGGAAAGAGAGAAAGAGGTGGACCAGTACAAGCCTCTTAAACTGGTGTAGAGGGGGGACCGACTCAGAGGGGACTTCAGCGGTCTAAGGGTAACAGACGTAGAGTCACGGAGCTCGGATGTGAAGCTAATAATGTTCTTCAATAAAAGCTTTTGTACATAAGCTGGAGTGGACTTTGGTCTCTTGTGAGCTGGGACCACGGGTGACTCTGACACAAACCAAGACAGAAATGCCACTCCCTTTCCTCCAACAATTGGGGGACCTCCATTTACTAGGGAGAATTTCAGTTTTCTGGTATCTGTCCCTTGTAAACCACTGTCCCTATTTTTACCTAGTTAAACTAGTTGTTGTTGGTGGTTCAGCTTGCTTTCCTGAGTTCCTAGACCAGCCTTCCTCAGCCTTCAGATATTTTGGGCTATAACTCCCATCATCCCTGACCTTTGGCAATACTGGTTGGGGCTGTCACATAGATAAAATAGCTGGACAGGGATAGATGCATCTTGTTTTCAGTACATATGTATGTAAATGGATGCATATGAACACAAGCACTGCAATCCAATACCCATTCAGCTAGGTGTCCCATTGTACTTAATGTGATTTAATTCTGAGTAGATATATATAGGATTGTACTAGTGGCCACCAGGTAGTACAGAACCTGCCATTTCCTTTACTGCAGCACCTGCGGTACATTTTGTACTGTTGATAACAGTATATTGTATATTTTACAAGTTTATTGTACAATGCACACATGTTTGTCTTAACATTAACATTTTAAAATTTTTGGGGGGGTTGTTGTTTAGACCTGAAAACTGTATATTGCATCCAGTGTTAGTCATGCTCAGAGTAGTCCCATTGAAATTAATGTGCACGACTAATTTAATTCATTTGTTTCAATGGATCTACTCTAAGTAAAACTTCATTGGCTACAACACTGTATCACAAAATTTAGGGAAGTGCAAAATCTGGGTCCAATTTTAGTGCAGATCAGAAGCACTTCATTTCAGGTTGCATCAGATTTCACAGACATAGAATTTGTTAAATTGTGTGCATAGGGTCTCTGAGAAGGAATGTTGCCTTTTCCAGAAGTTGTACACAGTAGGGTAAATAGGGCACTGCCCCACCAACCTCCACCTCTCCTCTGTCAGCCACCACCTGCCAGTTCCCTTGCTTAAGATCAGTCCGTGGTCCTCTTTTCCCTTGTAGCTTTCAGAAGGGAGGAAGATAAAACTAGGATTAGCTCACTCTGCCTGCCATCACCTCTGGCTCTACTTACTGTAATCTCCATTAATTGTGAAAAACTTAATCTCTGGTATGAACTTGAATCCTTCCTGGAACACACTGAGGCAACCTCAGTCAGTGGCGTAGCGTGGGGGGTGCAGGGGGGGCCGGCCGCACCGGGCGCAACATCTGGGGTTAGGGCAAATCCACGGGTTAGGGGGCGCAAATCCACGGGTTAGGGGGCGCAAATCCACGGGTTAGGGGGCGCAAATTACTTGCCTTGCCCCGGGTGCTGACAACCCACGCTACGCCACTGACCTCAGTGAAGGCAATCTGAGGCTCATAAGCCCTTAGGAGGCATCTGGAAGTTTCCAGCATCTTACCATCCCCACCCATCCCCAAATGCTGTCTGTTCAATTTGATTGGTCAAGCTACTATTCCTTCCTTCCCTACAACCAAGGTATATGCACCACATATATGCTTGCTGTAGAGTCCATATCTTGAATTTAGATGCTGAATTGATGCCATCTAGTGGCTGTAGTACATGTTGAACTTTAGTGCAATAGTTACCTTTTTTGACATCGTTTCTTCATCACTGTTCTAGTGAACAAGCAGGGGAGTGAATGAAGTCTACATTTTGTTTTTGGTTTTACAAGAAATGCCACAGACTGCACAAAGTAAATATAACGGAGAAGCAAATAAGAGAGGGGAAAGAAACATAACTGGCTGAAATGAACCCCTCCCACTGCTGTCAAAGTTTAACAGCCCAACCATCTCTTCAGCAGGTGTTCCTTCAGACTAGCCTTGTACCAACAAGGACTTTCATCATACACTGACTCTGAGTGCTGGAGGTTGGGATATTACATGTGCGGCAACTTTTTGCATGAAAGGGAGCTATGTATGGGAGCCTATTTCCACATGAAGCTTGCCCTTCTACCAGTATTCCTCTATGCTACATGAGCGGCAAGAATCCTAATTGCTAAAAACTGGAAAAAATAAATTGTGCCAACAAAAATGGAATGGCAAGACAAACTGTTAGAGTATATTGAACTGGCTAGATTAACAGAGGCAATTAGAGACCATACTAGACAAGAATTTCAAAAAGCAGAGAATACTTCACAGGATAAAGGAAGTCTTTTATTTGGTTGTTTGTATTGTTGTATATTATGCTTGTTGTTTGTTATGTTTGTGTCTGATGGGGGTGGATTTCTGTGTTGGGGTGGGGGGGTTGTGTTATGTTGTAAATAAAATTTCCATTAAAAAAAAGTTTTTAAAAAGAAGAAGCAGCTTGCCCTTCTACCATAATCACACCAGTCCAGCAGTAGAAACCATGAGCAGCTCCAGCTTGGAGGGAGCCCTCAGCAAAGTGTCTCCCACAAGCTTTCTTCTGTGATGACGATATCCCCAGCCATGGGCCTCCCTGGCAACAGTAGAGGGCTGTCACAAAACATGATTTTCAGTTTCCACAATGCCCCAGAGCACAGGAAGTTGTCTAATTCTGGAACATCATAAGAAATAACAGCTTGTAGCTGCCTTAGAGTGGGTTCTGGAGCCCTGGCCCTGAAACTGGCCCTGGGGTGGGAGGTCAACTATTATGTGGGAAAGCCAACAGCACTTGCCGTTTGTCTGGTGGGTTGCCTCACATGATAGTAGCTGGCTCACCTGGGGCAAAGATCTCTGGATGATGAGCAAAGCAAAAATGCCTAGAGAAATGTGTTATATGAGCTTCTCTGACAGACGTTTTCTCTCTGACAGAAATTTTCATCTACACAAATGAAAGATAGAAGGCAAGGCAACACTGACAATGTTCTCAGCTACATTTGCTTTACAAGTCTCAAGGTCAGTCTTTCTTTACCTGGTGTCACCATAATCTTCCAATGTGTTGGACTACAGCTCCCATTATCCATCGCCACTGGCCATGTTGTCAGGGCTGATGGGAGTTGTAGTCCAAAACATTTGAAAGGACCAGATTGGGGAATGCTGCCCTAGGTCCTACCTCACCATCCCTTTCTACTGCCCAAACCTGATCTAGTAGGAGTAAGGACAATGATGGGAAGGCATGATTGGTTCATTTCTTGTCATTCGTTTGTACCTGGAAAGTTGAAGCAACAGTTTCCCAAGGCCATCCTGAGCTCCACAGCAGGTGCCCCAGATTTCCCAGGGTCTCTGGTACATGGGATGCTCCTGTCTCAGCCTTCCAGACCTGAAGGGAATTGAAGTCTCAAGAGAGGCCTCATTGTTTTGCTTCTGCCAGCAGGTAAGCTGTGGAGAAAGGAAGGTGGTACCTGGGGGGTGGTAAGTGGTTAAAATGCAGAGCTGAATTCATCATGGAATGGGTCCAGTCAAGGAGGGTTACTTTTCAGTGTAAGTGGGCCTCAGCTAGACTAGTTTACCTCACAGGATTGTTGTGCGGATAAATAACATAAGAACTTAAATATACCACAGAAGTAATTGTGTTCAACTATTTTCTACTTACATAGAAGGCCTTTATTTGAGATAAACAGCACATGTTCGAGTGGTTATGGCACATAGGAGGAAAGGGTCTGTAAAAAATTCTCCAATGGGCTCTGAAGTCTTTTAAACCACACAATTATATCCACTCTCATGCTGCAATTCAAAATAAGAGTGGAACAGCAGCAGCAGCTCTATAGCACCAGATTGATTTCATCCATTCGTGATACAGGATGAGAGAAATCAAATCTTTTTTACTGCCCTCAAATCTTTTTTACTGCTCATATGAATGTGTTTTCCGCATTTTTGAGCCGCAGCGATACAATTACTTTTCTCACCAGACTACACAAGGAAGCCAGTGAGCATATTTCTCTGAAATACTGCTGAGTATGAATATCTTTATTATTCACATCAGCTGTCTTATGAAAAGTAGAAGTTGCCTCTTTGGGTCTCAATCTTTCAAATTTGCATTACGAACGTCTTAAAATATTCTGGTGCAGTGAGAAACTGGCTTAATTCAGATGATATTGCATTATTTCCCCACAGGATAATAAAATTAAGGCTGACTGAGCTCCACACAGCATCTTATAGAGAGATACACTAGTTTCTAAAAAAAAATAAATCATAAGGGCATGATATATCTGACTTGAATACTTTTAAAGTCTCATCTATTTTAGAAGCAGTGTTAAGCACATTAAAATACTGTATTTTTCTGTGTATAAGATGCCCCCATGTATAAGATGACCCTTATTTTTTGAGCCCCAAATTAAGAAATAAATAATTGCAACATTCCGTGTATAAGACAACCCCCAATTTTAAACTTTAAAAAATTGGGGGGGGGGGGATATAGTCTTATACATGGAAAAATACAGTATCTCTTCGATGGAATCAATGGAGCTTAATGTCCTTTACCCACTGTCATGTGGAACATCTTTGGGAGAAGAAAAAGCTCAGGAGGAAACCCTACACTAGTGGTTTTCAACCTTTTTGAATCCATGGTGCCCTTGACCAACCACCTTCTTTCTGCAGCTCCCTTGTGGGAACCACTTACACTGGAGTTCCATTATAGGATGTGATTAAGTGGGAATTCCCCCATTGAAATTTCCCCCCAAAACAAATCCTACTCAGCAGCTTCTGCAAACTACAGAAGAGAGGAACTGATGGTTATCCATGTGGTACTTCTCACACTGAAATGAATACTGGTAGGAGAAAGGTGGTTTTTCAGGTAAAGAAATGGTACAGGGGTCGAGGGTTAACTCGGCCCTCAAGTATCATACCATCAATCCAAATTTGGGTTTGCTTTTCAGGCTAAAGAATATGTGAGGAGATTTTATCTTGGTTCTCCCGTTGGGACACATGTAATGTACTGATTACCATACAAACCGTGGCCTTTCTTATAATTAATGAATTTCAAGGAACATTATAGACCGATTTATGAGCACAGAAGAGAAAAAGTATGCTATTAAGCATTTATCAGAACAGGTTCTTTTAATCCAGCTGCTTTCCCACCCCGTTACAAGCTGAAACAAAAAAATGCAGCTTCTTAATATGATAAAAACGAAATTCATTTTGAGAGATCAGATTTTATCTGATATTTTTTCTCAATTCACTTCTAAAAAGAACAGCTTCTGCGTCACTGAATTACAATAAACCTGAGAAATATACTGTTGGGAGATGATGGTTATCGCTGTAACCCGATAGGAAAAAAGAAAAGCCTCATTTATGGGGAAAATTCTTCTTCTAAAGAAATCTCCCTGTCACTGTTCATTTTAATAGGGTTTCATATAGAAGATGCAAGCAATTCAGTTTTTAAATGGTCTTTCACAAGTAGTTCCTGGGCTAGTTGCATGAATTAGCAATAGAGCATGTGTCAGTAAATCCACCACAACAGTATACTTGATGTAAAAAAATGTTACAACCGCAAACACTATAGACATAGGTCACCAGCCTGGTGACCACAGCCCACATGTCTCTGCAGAGGTCTTCCCTGGTGTCTGCAGGGCCTCATTTCTCCTTCACCCACTGCAGTTAGGCTTCAAAGAAGCTCTCTATTGTACCCAAAACAAAGCTTCATTCAATGCTAATTATGGTGGGGCAGATTCAGCAGTGAGGGTTGCAGTTGGGAAGGGAAGGGTTAAGTCTCACCTTCCCAGCTAGTAAATCCCCTGCCAAAAAATGCTATGGGGGCAGCATGCATGTGTGCATGTGTTCGTGATGTGTGTGTATGATTGCAGTGTGTGTGGGGTGGGTGGGTTAGGGTGCTATGGTGTGTGCATAGTGCCAATGACAGTTTCTCTGGTTTGCAAATGTGCCCATTGGCCCAAAACTTTTGGAAACCTCTGCTGTCAGGATTTACAAAAGTTCTTCTTGGTAAGGAATTGACCTTGGTCTTCCTGTTATATACCTGCTGGGATTGACAAGGCATCTGACCCTCACCTGAATCTCATAGCTCTCCTGACAAGTGCTTTGGTCTGCCCACCAGATACCAGGCACTCTACAATTCAAATTAGGCCCCAGTGTTTTTGTTACAATCCCCTTCTTAATTAAGTAATCAATTTTAATCTAGGATTTAGATTCTTAAAACTTTCTTACTTGTTAATTTGAGCAAGTAAACTATCAAATGACAGGGCAGGAGCTACACAGAGCAGGGCCTTTTCACTGGTGGTGCCCATTGTATGCCTCAATCTTCCCAGACCTGCTCTCTTTTGGCCTGTATTTTGGAGCTTTATAATTTAGGAAGACTTTGGAAGAACTGGTTGACAAGTCTTATCAGTCGCTGACGTATGAGCGGATTTTATTTGCTGCTATTCTGGGCTTCTGGTGCACTAGGGTTTATACCAGTGTAATAGAGTTGGCCAGGATGCCAGAAAGGATACATTTTACGAGCTTTCTCCATTATCTGCACAGCAGAGGGTGTTCAGTAAACAGCGCAAAGGCTGAGCTGAAGCATTCCCTGCTTTCAGCAATAGGGGTTGCTGTTTGGTAGTACCCAATTGGTTAGCTGTCAGATTCTAGAGCTCCCTATTGGTGACTCTTAGGTAATTCACAAAACACTGAGTCCATTCATAAAACACAGTGTTCATAAAGCAGAAACATAAATCTCCATTGCTACATATTGGGTGTATATTTCAGCGGTTGAACGTACAGGTTTATGGCCATGCTGTAGTGTAGTGCTTATGGGACTGTGAATAAAAGGTGGCTGGGCTCATTGTCTCGGGGTTTGGGGGAGGGGAGAGGTGCCAAAACTGATTTCCAATATGTGCCCCCCTTATTTTCACAACAAGTCCTTGAGTCTGTACTCTGAATAGTGACACCAGGGACCTAGGAGGTGCAGGGCTTGTCAGTCCAACCCCTGCACAGTCTCATCAGGGCTGACCATTAGGGCAATTGGAGTAATTTGGCCAAATTGGACCCCGTGTACTGCTCCTAAGGGCCCCCCCGCATCAGGGCAGTCTAGATGGATTTTATTTATATCTATAAGATTTTGCAGGCTTTGGCTGTGAACTGGATCCCTACAAAAAAAAAAAAAAAAAAAATCAAGTTGCGCCCCACTGCTTCAAAATGGGCCCCACTGGCTAGCCCTGAGTTTCATAGTTGCTGAGCCTGAGTTGCCCTGCCCTTGTATGAATTCTTGGGTTTGCAATTTTGGGAGAGGAGAGACGACCCGCTGAGGAGTGGGTGGGCTGGCAAGGCCCCCTAGATTTAGAGGCCCTAGGCTTCAGCCTACTTAGCCTGTACATAAATCCGGCATTGCATCCTTCCCCATCTAGGAAGTCATTCAACATAGTCAACCTTCAGATAGGGGCGTGGATATTGTAACTAATGCCATCATATGAGACCATCTTCTTGGTCATGTTTTATGCAGCATTCAAACGATGGTACCTTTTGGCAGTGTTTTGCGGCGAACCCACAAATAATTGAAGGCTGAAACTGCAGCAGATTACAACAAAAGCTATGAGAAGACTGTACACAGGCAGAATTTAGTTAACCGATTTGGCATTTAGCCACTGTGCTAAATTAAGCATCCCCATTTCAATGACCAGGGTAATTTTCCAGTCACATAAAAAGGTATTTGCAGTTGCTCCTTTTTTAAAGGGGAAAAAAGATCCTATTGTTAAAAGTGTATCCACCTACTAAATGAGAGTTCTTCTGAAAAGTATTTAGGTAATTAAAGAAGGATTCATTGGCCATAATGTATAATACACAGAAATCCTTAACAAAGATGTTCTGCCTGCAAACATTAGCTCCTCTGTTCTCCTTGGTACATGACCATCAGTCATGCTGCCTTCAAAGCACCTGTGATCCTCAAGAAGAGCAGTTCCTTTTCCCCTTCAAGTCAAATTCACCTTCTGTTATGCCCCTAAATAACCAAGTGGCACCTTAAAAACAATTTTATTGTGACTTTAACTTTCTTGTTCTAGAACTGACTTGGCTAGGTGCACAAATCATTATTCTCAGTCAGCAGTTCCAGAGGAAGACCACTGTGGGATATAACCCTACTCCATCCATCACCAGCCTGATGCCTTCCCAACTTCTGGACTACAACTCCCATCATCCTTGAACATTGACTGTAATGGCTGAGGTTAATGGAAATTGGAGTCCCACAAATATCTGGACTGCACCAGCTATTTATTTATTTGGCACAGTGAAATGATACTGTGAGTCTCAATTTGACTTGAACCAGAATGTTTTCTAAAAATTGACCAGTGGTAGTATGATTAAATATTAAAAGAAAATCCTGCAGCAGTATCCAAGTACAATTTTAATAATAATAATAATAATAATAATAATAATAATAATAATAATTTAAAGTGCACCTTAGCAAAATTTGAGTTTTTAAATCTGCAGATAGGTGGCACTCTTTCCTTTTTTAAAAGGAAAGCCTATTTTCAAATGCAGCAATCAGATGGGGTGTTGTAACCTTTTGCATTAAGTAGATTAAAGAAAGGCCATTTTCTGAAAAGAACTGGAATACCCGCATGTATCTCGAAAGACATAACTCATTGATTATAGATGAAAAATTATTACTACCAAGAGCATTCTCTCAAAGTTTCTACAACTATGGAAACTGTTTCTGACTACAAGACTAGGGCAACTAGTTCCTTAGGATACAAATCTGCTCTGCTTTACCTTTAACTAAATAAAGATATGCCACCCACCTCACTGTAGATTAAGACCATAGCATCACGAACATGAGCAAGGCCTCTGGAGTAATGATATTATGTATCACCTTTCATCTTAACAATTTTATAACACTGACCAGAGGAACTGAGGAATTTAGGATGAAACCATGTGACTACATTATCAGGACCACAGTTGGGTACCAGAGCTATGGGTACAAGTCACCCATAATTCCCAAAATTAGTAAAGTGAGAATTAATAAAAATTTGAGTAAAACTGTGCCAAACACTGCTTGAGTAAGTTTAAGATAATAGGCCATGCCAGCTTGACGCAGTTAACCAGGTATAAGCCATTAAGAAACAAAGGCTGAAATGGGCAGTCATTAACCCATTAATGCAATTCATTAACCAAAAGAAGACACGGTCAGGCACAGAGGAGGAAGCTGCCAGGGTTACAGTGGGTGAGGATCATAGATGCCAGCTCCTGGGGGCTGAGGCCCTTTGGGCCACCCAATTGTTTTTTGAGCGGGCCGTGCTTCCTCAATATACTGAGGATGTTCAGCTCCTCCCCAGGCTCCTTGCAATGTCACACATTTGACATCGGGCGCCATCTATCCTCCTGAGAAGCTGGCACCTCTGGTGATGATGTAAGCGGGAGGGGAAGTCACATTTTGGCAAGAGTTTATGGAAGGAAGAAGCAGGAAGTGGGCAGAACTCCGTGCAGATTGGCAGGGAGAGGCTGTACCCAGAGACTGGGAAGCATGGCTGGCTTCCGCTCTGGACCCAAGCTTGCCAAAGGTATGGGAGAAGCAACCAGAGACACTCTTGGGTTGTAATATACTCCTTCCATCAAGACTAAGGTGTATATATGTGTGTGTAAATAAAACCACAGAACTTAAAGACACTATAGTCTCTGCTGTGCCTCATTTTCCCCAAAGGAAACATAAACTCTGGTTAAGTCCTAAGACCCTTGGAATTTCACATCACTCGGCAGAGATTGGGGTGGCACGTAACCCTATTATAAACTTCATTATCAGGACCACATACCACTTCATATCACCATTTTATTGCTTAACCCTTTAACTAGATCCACATGATGACTTGATTGTATAAAAAACCTCAAAGTGGTTTACATAATGCTTGTCCTAGAATTTCATTGAAAAAGTTTGACTCTGGAAGATGGAACTATGCAGCAATACAAATGTCTAAACTAACCTGTGATGAGTTATTTTGTTCCAGGACAGTTTGTTCATCTATATCCAACTACCAAGAGGTAAGCAATTTTTTGCCACTCATTTAACTGCTAATTTGTGGTAGAATGCACAAGAGAACCAATGGCTGTATGGGCTTATTATCTTAATCCAAGTAATTTCATAATACATGTCAATAGATACATTATAGTTGAGTTTGTTCATTTGTGCCTAGGGACATTATCTCCTCCCAGAGTTTATTTGGCCATCTAACAATAGCTAATAAAATGATTAGTTAAGGTTGCTATGCACAACTTGACTGCTTTTTCTTAGGGACAGCCTTGATGCAGATTATATTCATTCTATAATTTACAGCAGTCTTTAGTATTGCTAGAGAGGTTATTAATTTGAATCGGCTCAACATAAATGCAACATAAATTATCATGTTTCTAGCACATCAGACTGGAGGAACTGCTTGCCTAAAAGAGCTGACGAATCTCTCTTCTTCATTTACTGTAATTTATTCTGTTACAGGGAAATCAACTGGACAAAATTTGCAGCATGAAAAAGAAACCTGTTGACTCATTTTCTTTTTAGCCCAAATACGCAACTTATAGAACCAGTGGGAAATTGGGGGTGGGGGAGTCGTTTGGGGATATGTGAGGTTATGCTGCAACTGTGCACAATATAATATCACAATCCACTTGAGGAAGTAATCTAACCCACTTAGGGGCATAGCGTGGGGTGGGGTGGGGGGTGCCGTGGCCCCAGGCACACAATTTTTGAGTGGGTGTGAACCAGGCAACCCCAGCATAGCCTCACCAGGTGCTCCTCTTCGCTTGCCAAAGGCCACATTGGTTGCCCAGGCTCCCCCCTGCCCAGGTGGGCAGGTGGCTCAGCGCGGCTCGGCTTCACTCTGGTGGGGGTGGCATTCCTCCAGTAGCATCGGTGGCAAGGGCCGACCAGTAACTGGGCATCTGTATTTTGAACCAATTGAAGTTTCTGGGTTGTCTTCATTGGCAGCCCCACGCAGTGCTCTGCAACCATCCAGTCTGGAAGTTAACGGAGCATGAAGTGCAATGGCAAAGTCTTCTCTGTCCAAAAAGAACTGCATCTGGTGACTTTATCACAGTTGGAAATAGTCACTCTTTGCCACTGAGGCCTCCTGAGCCTCAAGGGACAGTGTTGGATCTAGGAGTATCCCGTGCTGGTGACCTCTGTTCCTTTTTAAAACTAAGGTAATGTCTTTAACAGGGTAGCCAAATAGATTAAGCACACGCACAGAAAAAGAAATTCATTGGGAAATGATGGATTAGATTGTTTGCAATTGTGTGGGTCCATTAGGAGAGAACTTTTGTAATATTATATCAAAATACCTGTGACTCGTTAGGGCTCATTTTGGGTTTACTGGTATTTTCTCTCTCTAAGGATTTCCCGCAAGCTGTTGTTTTGAAGTGAGAATTGCTTCCAAGTTTTTCTTAATTTGTCACATCACATCAATATGACACAGGAGAAGCTATAAATATATTCATCCTTGGTGCCAAACAATCCACTGCAAACTTGCCTCTAGTCAGTGGCATTGAATCTGTTTGAAATCTGAATTTTGCACCTTTTTAATAGTTTTGAGGGTGTTTAGAAAAACCAGTTTCTCCAATATTTTACCAATGAATTTGGTTTCATTTTATTTTAGAGTTGTGTTAACAATATTCACCAAAATAAAATAAAATAAAAATAATTTTATTGTTTGTACCCCGCTGATTTGACTTGCGTTGCCCCAGCTACTCTGGGTGGCTTCCAACATATATAACAACATAATAAAACACTGAACAGTAAAACAACTTCCCTATACAAATGTGTTGACATTATAAAAGGGTAATAACATCCATAACCTGGCTTGTTTAGGATTCTAGTTTATATCATTCAAAAATATCAGGCAGAGATATGAACTAACTGCTCAGCAAAATTCATTGCAAAGGCTTCACTAATCATGAGTTCTAATGAAATAACCATAATTGTTTTTCATATTTGGTTACCTGAGTTCAGCATTCTGAATTGCATTGTGTTAAGTTGTGGGCGAACATATCAGGCGACACAGCGATTCTTCAAATAGCTCTTGTTTATTCAAAGGCCAGAACAGAACTAAACTGAATAGCTCAGTCAGCCTGTTTATATAGAGCTCCAGAACAATGTAACTGTAGCAACATTCTAAAACTATCCAATCACTGAATGTCACTTTCGATCCTTCATTTGCATAAATATCTACAGTATCCCCCTGCTGGCCCAGGGTGAGAACTTCAGTACATAACACATTGCACTTAGAATGGCTTGGAATGTCCCTCGTTTGGAACCAGTTTTTCTTTTTATCCTGCTTAAAAAAGATCTCTTTAAGGCAACTCATAACACACTGTCAGGTGTTACACTTTCTTCCCATCACTATATTGATCTTATTTGTACTATTTGATTTTTATAAACAAATAATGATGTATTTTACTTTACACATCCAAGATGCTGCAATTCCAGTGTTTAACAGCGAAATCTTGTGTATATCTACTATGAAGTAAGTTCTATTGAATTCAATGGGACTTAGTCCTGGGGAAGTGTGTGTAGGATTGCAGTCTTTCCCCCTTTTTGAATTGTCATCTGTTACATTGTGTGTCAAAATACAAGGCATCACAGAGTGCACTTCTTCTCCCTGCAGTTCTTTCTCCTGTGGCGTTCTTTATGAGATATATAAAAAAAAGCCAGTCAATTTTGCTCACAGCAGGTGACAAAGTGAAGTAGTTTAGGGCAGTCATGTGGTATTTCATTTCCTCTACACACACTTCTGTGTGGAAGATAAGTGAAATTTTATCAAATATGATACAAAACAAATCTAATTTTTTATTGAGTTTCACATACATAGCTAAACCAACTTATAGCTTTTGCCTCTTCATTAACAATCTTTTAATCTTCATTAGCCAATAGGTTGAATGAGTCATTATATTTTGCCCTTCACATAAGCAGCAAATCATATTTTTTGATATGAAAGGCGTATGTATTTAGCCACATTTTGACAAAATATTTGGGTCAATTAATATAGCTGCTCTGTGTGTAGCTGAACAGGTTTCGCATTTTCAGCTCTTCAATGTATATTATTTTTTATGTTGTATAAAGATATTTGCGGGCATCTGATTGGCCACTGTGAGAACAGGATGCTGGAATAAACGGGCCTTTGGTCTGATCCAGAAGGAGCTCCTTATGCTCTTATACTCAGAAACTTTGCAAATAAAGAAGAAGGAGAAAGTGAGTGTGGCACCCGTTCAAATTGCCTTGCAACCTGGCTCGACAGATTGACAGATTGTATGACAGGAGGCCAATCACAGAAAACGGAACACATTTTAGATAAACTTTAAGGATGAGTGAACAAATGTGGGTTGCTTTAACACGGATGACTTATTTTTCATTCCCAGAAAATTATGAAAAATATTTGACCTGCCAGTTCATACATGTATGCATATCTGCTTGTAGTAGCTGAATGTGTGAACGGACGCAATTGCAAAGTATTGCATCTGAGAACAAGTGATGTTTCTTTTCGTTAAGTTAGATAGTTTGGTTAATCTAGTCTAGGGGTCGGCAACGTGCGGCCCATGAAGACCGTTTTACCAGCCCCTGAGCCACCCCCAAACTGAGCTGCCCACTCGGTGAGTCCCCTGCACGCTGCGCTAAACTGGTGCAGCGCGACACAGGAACTTGCCAAGCAGCGCCAGAAATCACGTCTGCGCATGCGCAGATACCAGAAATTGCCTCTACGCATGCCCAGCAGCTGAAAATTGCTTCTGTGCAGGCACGATTTTCGGCATCTGGGCATGCGCAGAAGCGATTTCCGGCGCCGCAGACATGCGCAGACACGATTTCCGGCATCATGCTGTGCTGGTCCGGCCCACGGATGATCTCCACGGGAGTGATCTGGCCCATGGCCGGTAAGCCATGCTGACCCCTGATCTAGTCCACTTCTGTCTATTCCAAATGGCCAATGGTCAGGGGTGCTGGGAGCTATACCTACAATGGGCCACAGGTGCCCCACCCTGATTTACACTTACCAGCTGATCCACTCTTCGATGCAGTGAATTTAGTTCAGTATTTTGTCTACCTAACTGGCAGTAGCTTTCCAGGGTTTCAGGCAAGGATCTTTCCCAGCTCTTCCTGCAAATGGCATGAACAGAACCCAGAATCCTGTGTGTTTAAATTATGCATTGTGCTACATAGCTACAGGCCTCCCATGAATACATGGTCATCTAATGGCAATGTATACAAAACAGGCAGTATAGTCCCCAACAGGGTAGGCTCAGTTTGTGCTGCTCCCTTTCTTCCAGGTCTCACATCTTCCAGCAAGCCAAGCAATGATGACAGGCAATGCTGCACCCTACTTCCACAGTTGTAACTAGCCTTGCTAGAAAGCAAGTCCCATTGAACTACGTGGTATTTTCTTCTCTGACTAAACATTCTTGGGATTGCACAGCATGTTACATAATCTACAGAAATCACTGTACGATATCTCAAATGCACCCAAAGCCTGCTTTGTAAAATGTAACATTGACTGTCCTGATTGC
Source organism: Podarcis erhardii (assembly GCF_964252035.2). Lineage (NCBI taxonomy): Eukaryota > Metazoa > Chordata > Lepidosauria > Squamata > Lacertidae > Podarcis > Podarcis erhardii. The sequence goes on along the minus strand of NC_138499.1, from coordinate 49,085,379 downwards.
TTGTAATTTCTATACATTGTGCGATCCAGATTAGAAACAAGATATTTTTCTAAGTGGGGAAGGTGTAGGTTGTTTTCTGGTCTAATTCCTTACTGCACAAAGTGTAATGGAGTGAAGAATTTGCCTTGAAAACTACCTTATCATCTACTTTTTCAGTTTGCAGATTATTCAGTACTTTTCTTCAAAGGCAATACCTGTTTTTATCGGTGTTTTCTATAGCCAATTTATAATAAACACCCTGAAGATACATTTACTAGAAATGTTTGTAACATAGCAGATGTGTGCACAGTATCTGGATGGATGGTTTTCTCTGAAGTGTTGAATTGTCAGTTTAATTTTTCATCAAGGGGATTTAGCAATAGGAAATTTGTATATTATTCTTTTAGCTCTTCCTTTTCAGCACTTAGCAGCTGTTTGCCAGATGTAATCTATCTGCAATCACATTCTGCTTGATTTTTGAGAGAATGAAAAAAAACCTGCAGACAGTAAAGAAAAAAGAAGAAATACTGTAGTAGTTTGATAGGAGCTGCATCCTTCAAAACATCTGCACAAGTGTTATGGCTTGCTAGATGATATTGGAAGATAAATAACATACAGAAATTTGCATATGGATTAGCCACTTTTATAAGGTCCCTATATGAATAAAATTTTGGTAGTTGAAGGCAAAACTAAACATAAGGTCATGGTATTGTTTCGATAGGCTTACCATACATCAGGAAAATTCCTGGCATGTCCTGGTTTCCTGGTGCAAAAATGATGTTGGAGGGAATTTTGCCGAATCAGCAGAATGTCAGGAGAAACCCAGATGTATGGCAACGTGATAGAAAAAGCAACAGAAACAGCTCAAAAAGCTTAAAATCACTCTTTCTGGGTTAGGTTTTCCCAAAATCTCAACAATTTAGGTTTGTTCCCCCCAAAAACTTAACAATTTTGTGGGTGTCCAGATCAAGGGATGTAATACAGTAGTACCTCTGGTTACAAACTTAATTTTTTCCGGAGGTCCGTTCTTAAGCCGAAACCATTCTTAACATGAGGTGCCTTTCGCTAATGGAGCCTCCCACTGCTGCCGTGCGGCCAGCACGTGACTTCTGCTCACATCCCGGGGAAAAGTCACAACTAGCAGACCTACTTCCGGGTTAGTGGAGCAGGTTACCTGAAGCATTCGTAAAGGGGGACGGTACGTAACACGAGGTTCCACTGTAGTACCACTCTATTCTGCCTTAGTCAGACCACACTTGGAATACCGTGTCCAATCTGGGTACTACAATTTAAGAAGGATGCTGACAAGCTGGAATGTGTGCAGAAGAGGGCAACCAATATGATCAAGGGTCTGGAAATCAAGGCTTATGAGGTCGAGAGAGCTGGGTATGTTAAGCCCAGAAAAGATGAGACTGAGAGGAGATATTATAGTCATCTTCAAATATCTCAAGGGTTGTCACATGGAAGATGGTCAAGCTTGTTTTCTCCTGCTCTAGAGGACACGAACCAATGGATTCGAGTTACAGGAAAAGGGATTCTGACTAAACATCAGAAAGAACTTTCTGACAGTAAAAGCTGTTCAGCAGTGGAATGGTCTCCCTCAGGAGGTCGTGGACTCGCCTTCTTTGGAGGTTTTTAAGCAGAGGCTGGATGGCCACCTGTCATAGATGCTTTAGTTGAGATTCCTGCATTGCAGGGGGTTGGACTAGATGACCCTTGGTGTCCCTTCCCATTCTATAATTCTATGATTCTATGTTTTATATAGAATAATTCTGAAATGTGGCCTGCCTATTCAGATAAACCAGGAGCCTTCACTGTGCTCTTTTCGGCATCTGCTTAAAACATTATTGTTTAGACAAACCTACCCAGATGCTGATAATGTTGAGGTTATTTTAATCTGTTCTAGTATTTTAACTTTTGTATGTTTTGAAAGTATGATTGTGATTTCCCCCCTTTATTTTACTGTTTTATCTTTTGCAAACTACTTTGAGGTTGTTGTTGTTTTCCTTATCCAATCAAGCGGTATATAAATTTTATGAAATAAATAAATGAATGTTTTGTAAAGGGCTGCAGAAAAAAGCAACACAAATGAATATATTTTTGAAATGTTGTCTTCTCTTCACTGCCACTGCAGCAGCTGACATAACAGCTCTTTGACTTTCAAACACATATACTGTTCTCAGGTGTTCCCCATAAAAATAAAAACAAAGACAACAAATACGGCTGATCTAAGGTTGTGTGGCTTCCTCAGTGTTACTGATTTATTTACATAATCAGAGATACAATTTATTCTTAAATGGCAAGCTGAGAGAAATGTGGTCTCCATGAAGTCGCTGGAGCACTGTGAGCATCAATAGATTCTATCTTCAGAAAGTTGCTCAGAAAGGAGACTTCTCCATCTCATGGAATGCACTTGAGAGAGATCAATCCTTTCAAATAAAACTCTGCCTTGAAACAATTTCCAGGAGAAATGAGAAATGCTAAAAGTTAATAAAACAAATGGGACATGATCAGATTGTCAATTCTCATTAATTAGTCAGTGGACTTGGTAGCATAGGTGGCTGAGAAACACATACATTTTCTTCTTTTCCTTGAAGCAAAACATGTTAGCTATTTAAGCACATGGCAGAGTCCAATAAAACATCAAACAACTGTCACTGTATAACATTAAGAGCTCTCTACTTTTGACTCATGAGAAGTTCTAGGGCTTTGTTTACAGATTTCAAAGTAGAGCATAGTGGGGACAACTACACTTTCAGAAGCAGACAGCACACTGGCTAATCCTGGGCCAGATTCTCACAGATAGGTGTAGCTGGCAGCTCCAGAGTTGCACCCCAGTTTAGCTAACTCCAGTTTAACTTTCAGCTCTCCTTTTCAGTTCAAAGTCCAAAACTCCTTTCTCACAAACACTGCCCACACAGACCACAACTCTGAGCCCCCCGCAACAGAATTGCCCTTGGGGGTAAACTACAAACATCCAGGAAAGGAACATTCACTATTTTTCATTTGTCAAAGGCCCTGGCTGTTCATTTGGAGTGATCCACCCAACTGAATTTACAGCAATTTGCAACAACCGTTCAGTTCCTTCCTCCCAAAGAAATGGATGGCAGTCATAATGAAAAATGAAGAACTAGGGGGTGCCATTCAAGTGGTGACCAAATTTGCCTTCATCATTGATACTGGTGACCTCATGAATGACAGAAGTAGAAATGACCAGAAGCGTAGTGCGACCAGTCAACAGAAGCTATGGAACCGGCCATGTACGCTAACCGGCAAAATGCCTGGAGAGGGGCAGAGAGCGAAAATGACTATATAAGGAAGGCACTGCTGGGTAATATATTATATCTCTGGGAAAAACACAAGTCCTTTTTTCAGTAACTTAAAGACTAATAATTTATTTATTTTATATGGAATTAATTTATTTCATTTCATACATTTCTATTCTACCATTTCCTCCAAGGAGCTCAAGGTGTCATACAATTAGTGAATTCCCACAACAACCCTGCAATGTAGGTGAAGCTCAAGGTTGCCCAAGTGAGCTTCAAGTCCGAAGGGAGATTTGAACCCTTCTCTCCCAGGGTCAACCACTACAACACACCACACTGGTTCCAAGATGGCATAAGAGTTGGCAGGGGGCAGAGTCTACTTCCTCAGATGCCTGATGTGTTATCCTTGGTAATCTCTTTGTTCTGGTGATTAAAAAAATGACCACAGTTGTTTCCATTATAGGTAGCTCTTCACCTGAACAGTCCATCCAGGCGAGCAGTGTAAAAAGTGAGCAACCAACACATAGTTGCTCATTCCCTTTACACTTTTGATTTTTATAGCTCGTGGAAGAAAAATGCCCTGTGTGAACTGCTTGCTGATATATTACACAGCTATGGCAAGTAGACCAATCTTTTGCAGAAGCAGTGCCAATTTTCTGTCTCTGTGCACGACATATATTGCAAGCCTATGAAGTTTACTGAGAAACTACCCAGGATGAAGATGCCCTGCACCAGCAATTCCCTGGTATACTAGGATAAACAACTGCTGGATCTACTTTCTAAGCTGCCTTTGATGCACTGAACAGGGTATACAGCTATAGTCAGAACTGTGTGAAAACATTTATTTCAAAATGTTTCCCAACACAGTCAATTATTTACCATTTTAATAATGAGACAGCATCTTTGTCATTAGCCAAATGCCAAAGTGATGGCTTCACTTCCACATACTTTGGTATGTTTGCCTTAAGTAAAGCATTTCTGTTTTGATTAGGAGCCACTGGCATCCTCCCAGTTAAACTAGTCTCTGCCGCCTGAACGTTGGTTTTGGGTTTTTTTGTTGCTTTTGTGAAACCTGGCCAAAACACATTTCCCCCTCCATTTGCCAACACAGCTTTGCAGTTGTTTTGCATATAGCTAGCTGCATAATTACAGAAAAACAGTCTACATTTATAATCTTGCAGCAACCTGTGAGTCATAACAAGTAAAGTGATATATTATCTGCCAAGGAGCTTTTTGGTGCTTTGCAGTAATGTTGCTACGCTTGGGTTTTATTTAGATTTTGTAGACTGGAAATTTCCCCGAGAACCGCAAGAGATGATGGCAGAACAAAGTAGAAGTGACATAATCTCATAGCTTCTAATTGTAAGCATGTGATGATAAACCATTCCCACTAAAGCTATGATGCAGCAGGACAGGATGCACAGAAAATGTAGGGAAGAAAGAATTGACTCATATGGTTGCAAAATTTCTGATGGTAATGAAAGTTAACCTACATAAATAACAATGCCCAACAAAACATTAAGTGACTAATACATTTATATACAAGGAACCCTGCTGCATCAGATCAAGGGACTATCTAGGTCAGCATTCTGTTCCCCGAGTGTCCAAGCATTTGTTGTCATGGGCTAGGAATTGGCTTTACCTGCTGAGCAGCAGCCTGAAAATACTTTTCTGTCTATCTCTTTCCCCTGCCAGGGGGCAGGAAAGGGGGGGGGTGTTCTTATCACGTTTGAGAAGAAGGCGAAGTGACTCCACCAGCTGCTGGTCAGCCTTCTTGTTCCTGATGTGAACCAGCTAGCTTTAGCTTTTTTCAGCAGGGTTTCCAGCCTCAGTCAGTTCCTGGCCAGACCTTGCTGTTTCTTGCTTCTCATTGTTACGATATAGAAGCAATGCAGCTGCAAACTACTAGCTTGAAAGCAAAACATAAGGGCAATGTTGGGACTGTCTGTGGGAAACAGAGGGACAGTCAATTCACAGTGTGAAGCACCGGAATTAGCTCAGAGTGTAATATGAGCTCCTCCATTTGTTCCTGTCCAGGAAGTGCAGGAAGTGTTGGTCACTAGACTGCTGGAGTTTGAACAGAGCAGTCATGTTTTTTTGTAATGCTGCAAAGACAGAAATAAAGGCATGAAAATACTTTTCTGTCTATCTCTTTCCCCTGCCAGGGGGCAGGAAAGGGGGGGGGGTGTTCTTATCACGTTTGAGAAGAATCGCCTATCGAGACCTAGCCTGGATCTTGCTGGGGAATGCAGCCAGGGAGGTCAACAGGGAATCATGCCGGGTGCCTGGGAGAGTTGCCAGTTTCTCCTGATAAAGGCTTGATTTCCGACACTCATGACCTTGGACTCTCAGCTTTCTTGACCCCTGGACGGTGTGACTACATGAACTGAGATACTCCTGACCTTAGGACTAGACTGAACCTTTCATAGGGACTTGGCCTCCAGGCAAGTACCCCCCTGATACTTGGCTGGCTGGCTGGCCTCTCCCACCGCTGAGCTCTGCCATGGCTGGTCAGCACAGGACTACAACATATGTCTATGGAAAACCTACAAGCAGGACTTCAATCAATCAAACCTTTATTGCATTAGCATACAGCCATAGCAGGATAAAACAAAAAATGCTAGAGACAAACAACCACACAAAATTCAAAGCGATATTGCTGGGGTTATGACATTTAAATTACCCTAAGACAATAATGTAAAGATTTAGTTGCCAGCGCCGGGAATCTAGAATGCGAATGTATATAAAGCATATAATGGCCCCAAAATAGGCTCGGGACATTAGGTTAAAAAGGTAATAAAAGAATTAAGACAGGTCCAGGTCTAGGACACACTACCCCGTCAGAGTAGCCCTGAGTTTCAAGGCCTGCACTATAAAGATTGCCACCCCACGTGTAACTTGGGGATTTGCGTGGACAAGCAGGACTTGAGTACAGGCACACTCTCCTGACCATGCGCCCCGGCAAATAGTAAACCAGCAAGATGTTGCCTCTGTGAAAGAAGTCATATAGACCGCAGGACCAGTAATCATTGATACCCTCTATTAATTTGTCCGATCTCACTGAAAAGCCATTAAAGTTGGTGGCCATCTCTATATCAAGAAGTTAAGGTTTTTTGTTTTGATTTTTAGACTCTGGGCTTACTAGTCTTAGCTGATGATGCGTAGAATTTCATTTACTTCAAAATATGACAAGGCAGCCCTGCTGTGCTTGGGGCCCCTCCTGTTCATTTCGTTGAGTGCCCTCCATGGCGTATTTCTGCCCCAATGGCACCACTGACATATTGTGAATTCCTGTCAGGGTTCAGACCTCAAGCTTGCCAGCTCCAAAGTACTCAGCTAGCAGCAGTGTTAGGCTACTTGGAAGGATGCACCTGCTTGGCTAAGGGCCTGGCTGAGAGCCAGGAAAGGATGGAGCCTCCAAATCCTATATAACCTTTTGGTCTGGCCCATTTCACGGCTGAAGCAACAGCTCTCATTCAAGCTACATCCATTCTGACCTTGAGAAATGGAAAATGCCATCATTACTGTCCCGATATTCCTGGGACATCCCAGAATTATGGAAACCATCCTGGTTTTTGATTGGATCCTGGAATGTCCCATTTCTCCCCTTCAGCACCACTGCCACCAAGTCCTGGGGGGGGGGGGGAGGTTGCAGCCAGCACTAGTGCTTGCAGTGGTGCCACACTGTCATGCAAGTCAGCTGACTTCAGCTGACTGAAAGAGGAGTGTTCCAATTTTCTTCAGTGGAATGTTGGAGGGTTTGAGTCTAACTATGTCCCTTTGCCTGATCTGAATCCCCCACCATTCAAATCCATTGGGTGGCCTTGGGTTCTAGTGTTACAGCAGAGGGAGAAAAATGTATCCCTATCTACCTTCTCCACACTGTGCATCTTTATGTCTTCTCCCCCTACTCACTTCCCCCCACGTTAAAAAGTCTTTCCCTTATTTGAGACATATCTATTCTTATCTTGGCATACTTACATGTACTTCCATCACACTCATATGCTTGCTTTTTCCATTCTTATTTCCCAAAATTCTGAACCACTGTGGTGCGGGAGCTTTCATTCAGTGTTATTTTAGAAATGGCAAACACTGATGCTCATGTATCAGACAATAAATTTGCTTTTTAAGTGTGATTTTTTAAAATGGTTTTTAAAAACTTATTGTTGTTTTTACATCATCAACATGAATTAGCAGAACCATATGCCAAGCTTTCAGAAACAAATTGAGCTCTTCTCAAGGTTTCCTTTTGTTTTCCAGTATTATTCTTATGCATGACTTTTAGAAGCTTTCTTTAACAGCCTTCTTCATGTCACTCTCCTTTGCCTCCTCTGTATACATAGTGTTAATTCCATTGTTTTTTCTTTAATAACTTTTATTCCCACAGCCATTGTTGAGACATCCTTGCATGCAGAGAGCTGAGATGCTACTGATATTTCTAGAAGTATTACAAAGACACTATTTATACTACCAAATGCTCATCATTAAACAAACAGATGTACACAACATGGCAAGCTGTCTTCTGTAGTTTGGCTTCCTTGAAGTCAGCAACGAGCTTCCCTTGAATTCAAAGATGCAGAATCAACCATTACGCATTGTAAGTTAAAAATAAAATAAAAGAAGCATGTCTTTCTCTCCCATAAGGTGGCAGCATATTTGCTAGGTCTCACTTTGAATCTGAAAGGGGGAAAAAAGCTAAATAAAAGAGCCTTGCTGCATTTTATCCAGTATCAAGGAAAAGTAATTTGTAAAGAACAGTAGGCGGCCGAGGTACTTCTAGGTCCCCTAGTGTATGAGTCAGGAAGATGAAGTAAGATTTGGTTATTTAATATTCTAATAAATTATGGAAGTAATTTCTTTGTAAACAATGAAGGGTCAGCAAAATTTGGGAATATAACCATAGGTTAATATATGTAGGAGGGATGATAGTTAGAAGAAGTAGAAGAAGTAGAAGTAGAAGTAGAAGAAATACGCAATATTTGGGGTTAGTTATCAACATTCATGTTCTGTCATTTACCATTATTAACTATCTCAGTGTTTTCTATCAGGGGAGTTTGGCAAAAGAATTGTTTGTCTCTCCATAGAGGGAATGAGAATATTAGTGTTTAAACTGATATAATAAAGTCTGCTTCTTCAGTCATAAGCACATTTCTCAGGAGTATGCCTTGTCAGTTTCAGTAAATGTGCTTATGTGGACCACAGCTCTGTACACTGTGCCCAAAGGAAATGCTAAATAACCAGTTGCTAAAAGATAAGATATGATGTTATATGGGTTTCATGTAGAATTCCTGAAATTATTTACTCAAGCCTTTGCAGTAGGGTAGAAAAGAAAACAAGAACATGTCTTATTCAGATGCAAAAATTGATCAGTGCTCTTGGGAACTCAAAAAATTCTCCAACTAGGTCCTTTGGAAGAAGTTGTTGACACAACAAGCCCTCCTTCCCTCACAAAGACAACCACAGACAACTGACTGTACCCTGGGCCCCCAACCTCTTAGTACCATGGAAATGTAACAAGCGAATAGAAATAGAACCTATCTAGTTCTCTCCACACATACACTGCAAAATATATATATTTCACTACCACTCCTCCTCTCTCCCCTTCTTCTTCGTGACCTTATACTGTACTCAACACTAATGTCTCATAACAAATGTAACTGATTTGTAGAAAAGCTATACAACTTCTAAAAAGAGACAAGGCGTGTACTTTGTAAAACAAGAAAATACTTAATAAAAAAGAAGCAAAAAAGAAGCACAGTTCATTACTAAGCAAAAAAAGGGGGGGGAGGAAAAAGGAAACTGGATCATGATCAAACAGCCTCTTTGCACATATTTGTGGAAGAGATCACAGACGCCAAAAAAAGATGCACTTGTTCTCATAGTATCAAATGCCAGCAAATTAAGAGGTATGCCAGAATCTTTTCTTCCTGAAAGCATCAGCAGGTAGTGTTATGTGATTAAGCCAAATCATTTCCCCCTAGAATACAGGTTTTCTTCTATATGCTTCTTAAAGGAGCACAAGAAGTCATTTACTCAGTTGGGTCCCTCCCTGCAATGCATTTGTTTGAAATCCCACTCCTTCTAAAATGCACCGCAAGAGCATCTTGACAAGCATCTTTGAGCCTCGGATCACAAAAGTTCAGTGGAGTAATAGGGATGCACAGCAATTTGGGGGGTTTTTTGCTTTCAGTCTTGAGCAGCAACATATAAATGTGGTAGGTTTGTGGGTGGTAGGTTTGAAGGAGTTTACTGTTCACGTTGCTGTTTTGTGAAGACACAGTGATCCCACATGGGGAGGCCACAGACACTGGCGGAGGAAGAGGAGTGCAGGGGGAGCGCACCGCCCCCGGCAGCGCGATCTCCAGGGTGCCATCAAGGCTGCCCCCCACCCACGCTGGGCGCCCTGCCCCTGGACGCACACCAGCCCTGCCCCTGCCTGCTCTCCGCCCCCGGTGCTGGAGCATGAAGCTCCGCCACTGGCCACAGACCCATAACAGTATATATTTTTAAAGGAGGGTCCTTCACTCCTGTGGGAAAAGGGAAGGCCCTTAACAAGGCCACCCTCTGATTCTGTCATATATTAAACAATAGCAGTTGCACGATTCTTTCTCTTTGACAGCTTGATTTTTTTAACTCAGACCCTGCAACTGAGAGCTAAAAGAGTGGTGAGAGACAGGACTCCTTAACCCATAGCCTTCCTCACATTTGCCTTCCTAGAAGTGTCCCCACTTTCAAGCTGGTTTCCCAGTCATTGAAGAAAATATATGGGCCTTTCTCCAGAGAAGAGTTGTGCCTCAGAGGTAGAGCATCTCCACATAGGGCTGGGAATGTCCCATTTGAAACTCTGAAGAACAGCTGCCATTTAGTATAGACATAATTATTTTTTATTAAATTTATCTTGCTGCAGGCAATATCAACCAAAGACCCTGCCTGTCATTTCCCCACTCTTAATCACAACCTTCAAGGTTTTTAAAAATTTAAACAAATGACTTGTGAGGGGGAAAATGGCATAACTGAACACCCTGTGTAGTTTTGAGCCTTGGTATAATAGAAGCCAGCAGAAAATACTATAAATCAAAACTCTTTTGTTGTAGATAGTGGAGTGCCAGGCAGAAGATGTTTCTCCCTGATGACTGTGGAAGACTACAAGTTGATAATTATAGGTTTTCTTGTTTCTAATTGACTGATGCTATCTTTTCCTACTAGAGAACCATTGAACTAGTTAGAAGATAAGCTCTTGCTTCACAGTAAAGCCTAAAGGAACTACCTTGCAGTGGTGATTAATGTCCTTTTCTAGCTTCATCAGTCAAAGTGCTGTACTGTACTTTTTCTGAAAAAACCAAAACACAACACTGTGGGTTGTGTGGATTTATTTCCTACTTTAAATTAAACCCCCTGGGGTTTCCAGATATTTCTGAGCATGTCCTTAAGAACTGAGGGAGAGGAAGATATAAAATATGAATGGAAAAAGGTATGTTCTACTACAGCAAGTTGTGAAGCATTACCAGTAATTAAATGCAAGACAGAAATCAAGACAATGTTGGTGATACATAGTCCAGAGTTGGTAATTGCATGTCATGGGCAGAGATTTCAAATAGCTCGTTTGCACAGGAAGCCTATTTTCCCATTCATTTTCTTCATATGCTAAAAGAATGAATAGTTTGTCTTCTTACTGAATTTATTGAGATCATTTTTTATTAAGCACTGGCATATGCTTCATAAATAGCAGTCTTAGCGTAAATAAATTAATAAAAAGTTGACTATTTTTCTTCTGTTGAATTTGCAAAAGTTATAGTTTTGTATGTTTGTTTATTAAGCAGCCCATGAATTATGGATGATCGATTAGATTATTAAATTCAAACTGTGAAAAGAGCATATATTTTTACTACCAATTCATATGGTATGCAACACGTCAAATAGTCATAGGTATATTGTTTTAATTTTAAAAAGTGTAAGCTCACCATTATCTTCTAAGCACGTCCCAAACCATAGTGTATCATATTTTACAAATGTGGTAAAAGGATATTGAAGAAGACACACTGTATTGTTAGCAGACATGCTCTCTTTTGTTCTCTTTTGGAATGCCATGCTACCACTACTCCTCCCATCTTCCTTATCCCCCTTCCTCCCTCTTTCTTCTCCTTATTCCATATATAGTTGCACCTTACAAAGTTTCATAGGCAATGTAGACAGGTTCCTGCTCACAAAGAACTTACAATCCAAAGTACGGTAGATCATAGGGAAATGGAGGGAGGGGGACGGGACAAACAAGGCTTGGGAAAAGAGAATATGGGCAAATGCCACTACATTACATCATGGGGAGTGAGATTTAAAAGCATATTTCAGTAGCTACATGGAACAAGTGGCTCTTGAGGAGGGATTTGAAGGAAGGGAGAGAGGTGGTACCATATACATATTCTGGCAGGGAGTTTCTTGAGTAGAAGATAGCAAGGAAGCAGAATATCTTCAGTTGATGGTTGATGGTTTCAGACCTGGGAAAACAGACTCTGCCTACTTCAAAGACACATCCAGACACACCAATGGAGCTTGGATGTGCAATGTTATGTGCCTGCACATTAAAATTTACATTCTATTAGCTATGCCCATGGACAGAATTGGCTTGCTGTATTGGGACATCTCTAAGTTAGTCTTCTCATGGAATAGACATGAAATTACGTTTTTTTATCCAAACAAAAAAGTAAATAGGATTCTAAAATAATGGAAGGCCTTGAGGAGAGAACAAATGTATTGATTTACTGAGAAAAGCCAGGCAAATTCTGTACTTGTGAGAAGGGCATTGGAACACGATTTAAAATAGCATACACAAAATGTGTAGGGATGGTTCTGGACAAAGGCCAAATGGAGGGGGCTGCTAGCCCACCCAGCCTTTCTTATGGGTCAGGGGACCTTGCTGAATAGCATGGGTGAAGTACTGAGAGGGAAGGGGAGATCCCTCCAAACTGGGGGAAAGCACATTCCAAGAGTAGGAGCTCTGGTCATGGAATGCCTCTGACTGATTTTCAGGGATTTCCTGAAACTCTTTCAGCCCTCTTTGCCACATGGTTCTCCAGAGGGTTTGCTTCAGGTATTGGAATATAATCTATTTTGCATCTTTCTTTATTCTCCTTGAAAACGGCAGTCAAGCAGAGCCAAACTTTAGACAGAGAATTTTGTGAAAAATATTCACACCAAATTTAATCCCATTAACTCCATGCTCAACAGGGATATTGCTTTCTATGCACTTTAATTTCCATGTATTTCTTGGCCCCGTTGAAAATGGATGGCTGGAATATGCATGCCAACCATCATTTTGGTCTCTTACTCTCCCAAGAGAGATCTCACACTATTGTGGTCTGGGTGCTCCTCGTACATTAAGCAAAGTGAGGTGACTGCCTCAGGGAACAGATGATGGGGAGCAGCAGCAACAGCCCCCTATCAGTCCTTCCTAATCCTGCTGGCCATCCTGCTGGATATTATGTAGCTTGCCATGGCCCCTCTAAACTAGCCAGCTGGTTCGGGTGCAGTAGAGGACATTTTCTTGTCACCAATGTTGAAGTAAGATTAAACAGCCAGTTCTGTCAGCTTCTGCATCTTGCCCACTTTGAGCAGCAAAGTGTAACATGCAGCTTTAACATGGCATCTGGCATCCATGGTGTAAACTGGATAACTATATTTCTTAGGCTTCTTGGCATGTGGGGCTGTTACAGCATTCTGGGCATCAGTGAGGAGGTGAGATGTCACCCAGAGGAGACTAGCAGGACTCCCTGTTGTAGCCATCAGAGGCAAGACCAGTTGTAGTTGCAGTAGAAGGGCGAAGGTGTCAGGTGAGCTTTAAAACATTTGGCCTGGAAACTGTTAGAGCTTGGCCCCATTTATAAGGTTTGGTTGGAGGGAACTGCAATTTTGGTATTATGAGGCCTCTTCCTCCCCCCCCCTTTTGGGGGGGGTCTTCATTGCTAGTGTAAATAGTGATTATGTCAGATGCTTCAAAAAGTTCCAAATTGTCAAGTAAGCTGCTTACAGAAATGAGCTTTGGAGGGCACAGCTGGCTGGACTGGTGCGCATGTGGCCAATTCTGAATGCTCATTTGATCACGCTTTACGAAACCCTTGGTCAGGGAGCAATGCAAGCACAATGGGAGAGCAGACTGGGATATCACCTTTTCCACAGTCCAGCAGTAGTTCAATCAATGCCTAAAATAGCCTTAATACAACTTACCTTGTTAAATGTGACCTACAAATCTTTAGACAAGCTTTTCTTCTAGTAAAGCTAAAATGGAGCTTCAGCACACAACAATTTAAAGCTTTCTTGCATGCTTAGGGTTCAGATTGCAGTGGAGAAGGAATTTTATCAAAGGCAGTTTTTTTACAGTTGTGTTTTTGGGAAAACAGCAACAATAATTCATATAAATGATGCAATCTAATTCAGACACTTAATTCAGGGAAATTTGTCCATTTCATTTTTTCTCAGTTTCTCATTTTTCCTCTCTTAAAGTTCATTCTCCACATTTCCGCATGAGTATCTGATCTTTAAAAACAGTTCTTGTTTTTCTATCAATCTCTCCTAATTATACAAATTTCTGTGCGCTGCTCTGGTTTCGCCAGAAATGGCTTAGTCATGCTGGCCACATGACCTGGAAGCTGTACGCCAGCTCTCTCGGCCAGTAAAGCGAGATGAGCGCTGTAACCCCATAGATGTTCACGACTGGACTTAACTGTCAGGGGTCCTTTACCTTTAGACCCATTTTTGCAAAGCAGTTTTCCCTTATGATATGTATTTTTATGTCATTTTCACTAATATATGGATTTTATGCATACTTTATTAAGGTGACGCCATGAGATAGATGATAGATTAGATAGATATTATATTACTTGTCTGTTCACAGCCATTCTTTCTCTGAGAGTGGGTGGGAAGTCATTCCTATTGCTGAGACTACCTAGCCATCCATCTAATCTTATTTGTATGTGCCAAACAGCTAACAAAATCCAAGTTTTACGAAAGAATCATGAAATCAATACAAAATGCACCTTGTCAAGTTTCTATAACTATGATGCATTAGACTGCAGTCCTAACCTCACTGAACTTTGAGTAAGTCCCACAGAATTGTCTCTATTTGTTACCCTGGGTCAGGGATAGTTTGTTAATTTTTGAACAGTACCTTGAAAACTTTAGGCAAATAACAGCAGCAGCAAAAAGGAGGTTTGGTTGCTCTCCCCACTGCAGGGAATTTACAGTTAGCCATGTGTCTACTGGTTCTCTTTGCTAGAAGCGAGGATGGCTAATGGAGGGCTCTCGATAGCCCATCATTCTGCTGTGGCAGCTTATGTTCCCTGAACCAGCAGCAGAAGACGAATGTCCCACTGCATATCTGCATGCAGAAGTTATTCCCTTGCAATGCATTTTTAGTTGGATATACTAAAAACACAGTCAAGTCATCTTGGCAATAAGGATACTCCCCCTCTCCCTTGATAACCCAGCTCCTTGTGAACAGATTTTCACTCTTTTATTAAGGTGGTGGTGGGGGGGGACAGAGGTCCAGCTCTGAGGGCCTTCTGACAGTTCCCTCACTGCGAAAAGTGAGGTTACAGGGAACCAGGCAGAGGGCCTTCTCAGTAGTGGCGCCTGCCCTGTGGAACGCCCTCCCATCAGATGTTAAGGAAATAAACAACTATCTGACTTTTAGAAGACATCTGAAAGCAGCCCTGTTTAGGGATGTTTTTAATGTTTTATCTTTTATTGTGTTTTTAATGTTCTGTTGGGAGCCACCCAGAGTGGCTGAGGAAACCCAGCCAGATGGGTGGGGTATGAATAAATTATTATTATTATTATTATTATTATTATTATTATTATTATTATTATTATTATTATAGAATACTCTGTGAATGGCTGAAATACTGTGGAACACATCAAAGTAGATATTAGTGGTATTAGTGCTTAGTCCTGTTAAAGGGGAGGAATAGCTACACGCAAGTGACCGGACATGTGCTCTGATCAGTATTTCCATGTTCTGGTGTTCCCACTGTAGCACACCAGAAGGCTGAGTTCCTTTGTATTGTGACAAAGCCTGAGCCTCACTCCTTCATAATCAAGAAACTGCAGATGATGCCACTAATAACCTTTGTTTTGAGTGCCTACCTCAAACCAACTGCAGATTTTATATAGGTCACCCCATGTAGGTGGGCGAGGAGACAGACATTTGAAAAGTATGAAGTATCAGACGATATATTTAGAACATGAATTTCGGTAATCTTACATTTTGTATGTCAAGGTAGGCTGCAATCCACTACACACTTTCCTTGGGACTTCCCTTTGAGTCAACATATATAGCCTTGCACTCTTTCTTAGATGGGGAAAACACTTCTCTTTTAGAATCTGTAAATCAGGCTTCAGCTAATTTTATTATTTTCCTTTACCAAAATGTGGAGGACCATATGCCTTAAATATTTTTTATAAGATGGAGTAAATAAGTGCTTGCCTACCCTTTCTGGCTTTCTGAAGATAATAAGGTTTCCCAGGGAGTTGAAGAACAGCTTGCAGACAGATGCTTTTGCTTGTTTTGTAGATGAGCTTCTGTGAAGTAATAGGGATCTCCAAGCAATGTAAATTGTGATGCAGATTTAAGGAAGCATGCCTTAACTTTATCCACAGCTTTTTACTGTGGTCAAGCCTGTTTTTCATCTCTGTTGAGAGCCTCCCAGCCCCTTCCACTTTCAACCTAGGCCAAAGGCTATTAGCACTCTTAATTGAAAGGAAGATTTTGTTTGCATTTCAGAGACCCATGCACATTTACAAAGCAAGTTGTTATGTGAAAGGAAATGCTTTGCAACCTCTTGTGCCTCACAGAATGCCATTCTGAACTTTCAGGGGTGGTTCTGCAGGTTGTGCACAGTTGCTGCCAATGCAGGAGAAGTGCTGAGGTTTAGAAAATATAGAACTGGGTCTTTTGCAGTGTTGAGGCTAAAAGCTGCCATGTATATGTGCCTCTGGACACTTGATTTTTAAAAATTGTATCAGTCACGTATCTTTTCCTTATAGCAGGGGTAGTCAACTTGATGACTTCCAGATGATGCTAAACTACAAGTCCCACCAGCCTCAGGCAGCATGATCGGGATGATGGGGGTTGTCATTCAGCAACATCTGAAGGACATCATATTGGCTACATTACACATGTAGCCAATGAAATCTGCTGAAGTGTGCTGTTCATTTGATAAGTTCAGAAAAATCCCTTGTTCCCTCATGGCAGCAGGGGAATAGATAGCAGGTGAGAAAAGGTTTCCCAATAATGGGGTGGGGAAAGCAGTCCACAAATTCCTTGGTTCAGAATGTAATCCCAGAGGAAGGTAAAGCAGGTAAGCTTTATAAAACACTCCCAAAGTAATATTTTAGCTAACTTGTAGGGTGTTTGTCTGTGGAGGAACTTTTCAAGTAAAGCTGGATAGAGACGAAGTGGCCAAGATAAGGATAGAGTCCCTTTGGCTGTTTAGATATTGTTGGACTCCATTTCCCATCAGCCCCTGCCATTGGCTCAACAGCCAGGGATGCTGAGTGCTGTAATCCAATGGCCTGTGGACAGCCACAGGTTCCTTATACATGACAACAGCTATACAGGAGCAAACACAATTTCTGTATACAGAAACAAGTTAACAGGAGATGTAAATTTAAGAATAATAGGAAAGTAGGCATTCATTCATTTCTGTCTAGGAAGCATGAGGAGACAGGGATGCATTCCATCTCAGTCTACTATCACAAGTGAGCACACCTGTTAAATGTTCAAAATGTGTATAGGATTGCAGCCTGGACAGCTGGTTCTTTTCAGTCCTGGGCTGGCTGTTGGTGGTGGTAAATGATGCATGCTTAGAGATATCTCGTTTGTTTGTTTTCCTCATCAGGGTGAGTAGTCAATTATAATAGCTAATGATATAATAATTTAATAGTTCAGCATTCTGTTGTTCAGATGATTAATCAGTGTAAGATGTCCCAAGATATTTGTAATATAGAAAGCTAGAAGCTCCATCAATCTATTTCCCTTAACCTGCCTTTTTTAAAAATGAAAAAAGTAAACACCATTAAAATGAGGGCCGGGATGATTACATACAGAATTTGCTGAGCTGGAAATAGAATGTCAAAACTATATAATTTTGCTGATATCAACAGAAGGCTGCAGTAAGCCTTAGGACTTAAAAAAATAATCAATGTATTCTGGCTTTGCAGAGGAGAAAATATAGAATCTCTGGTTTTGATGCATGTTTTCTTCTTGACAGGAATTTATTTACTGCCTTTTGTTGTCATGGTTGTAATTGATGCCTAAGCATTAATTCAATGTCAGATTTTTATTAAGAGGGTAGGGAAAATGTCTATCTTTTTATCCCTCAATGCTACCAATTGTTTGTGCCAGTTTTATTTGTGTGTAAATATTTTAGGCTGGATCTCATTTGTAGAATGTAAGAATTCATTTCACTTCAAAAATAGCGTAATAGGTGCAGAAAAGATCAACCAAATTGGGCAAAGAATTGAAACACCACCCCTATGAGGAAACAGGGAGGGATTATTTAGATTAAAAAAGATTCCTAAGTAAGAGTGAAACAGGATCGAGCAACCTTCCTGAACCTGATGCCTTCCAGATATTTGGGAGTGCATCACTCATCTTCCCTGACCATTGGCCATGCTAACAGGGGCTGATGGGAGTTGTAGTTCAAAACACTGGGAGGACATAAGATAGGTGAAGGCTAGGATAGAAGTTTGCACATTGGTTCAAGAAAGGCAAATTAAAACGCTAAGTGAATCAAATTTCTCCCCCATCCCTTCCCATGATTGCATATAATGTGAATTTCAGGGCTTTCTTGTATCACATGGCAGCAGAACTGTGTGACTTTGCCCTGGTCCCATAGTTTAGCTAGAAAAACCCAAAATATAGTACTGCTTAAGCTAATGCTGACTTTTAGGATCAGGCTGGAAAATCTTACTATTTCATGCAATGTTCTCCTGGGAATGATCATCAGCATGGCATAGTACCAGCCAAGTCCATACCATGACAGCAGTACAGCAAATGGCAGAAGGCTGAACTAGAAAAATGAATCTCATAGAACTTAATGGATGACCAGAGAGATCACAGCTCATTACCTAATAACCAATGCCAGAGAGGAATGATTTGTAGGCCTCCTGAGAAAGAGGATTCTGGAAAGCAGTTTTAATAGCACTACGACAATAGCTTTGCAAATATTGACAGAGAGGTATTCTTATGAACAATGAGATGCTAAGTAGCAATTTAATGACAGTCTAGAAAGGTGGTAACCAATGTGAAATCTTTACAAAAATCAAGGAGTGAGATATGCCTGAACGAAAAGATAAATATTGTGCTTAGCCCAGAGAGAAAATTAGTGTTGCAGCAATGAAACTGCTAGCACATTTGAGAAGCTAATCAGGGTCTGGTATGGGTGGGGTATAAATAAAATAATAATAAAATAACAGCAATAATAATTCTTAATAATTCACACTTAGCTGAATTTTGCAATGGTAAGTAATGTGTGCAAAAATGCATATAGTAAAGTGTACATATAAATGCATATGTTAGTGAAAATAAGATGCAAAATGCATTGTTAGGGGGAAATGCTTTTTAAAAAAATTATGTTTCAGGCAAAATTGCACATAAAATGTATATAGTCTGAGAAATTAGCACAAAAATGCTGATGAATTTTCATGAAGCCTCTTTTTTTAAAAAAAATAGCAAACATATTTGGAGAACTGAATTTAATACAGTGGTACCTCAGGTTACATACGCTTCAGGTTACTTACGCTTCAGGTTACAGACTCCGCTAACCCAGAAATAGTGCTTCAGGTTAAGAACTTTGCTTCAGGATGAGAACAGAAATCGTGCTCTGGCAGCGCAGCGGCAGCAGGAGGCCCCATTAGCTAAAGTGGTGCTTCAGGTTAAGAACAGTTTCAGGTTAAGTACGGACTTCCAGAACGAATTAAGTACTTAACCTGAGGTACCACTATACTGGTAAAATGAGAAACCCAAAGAAACCAATACTGATAAATTCCCTGGTTTCTAAGAGACAAATTCACTTTCACCTGTACTTGCCTGCCAGTTTCATCACACCCATATAATAACTGGGTCCATAGAATTTTACCCCTTTATTTCTGCCGTAAGAAGCAAGTTTTTAAAAATATATTCTAAATTATTCTACTCAAGAAGAAACTTGTTCCCCTAGGCAGAATATTTAGCTGATGGGCACCTTTGCTATCCTTCTTCTCTCTGGCAAGATAGACTCCTTTACCTCAAGGGCCTAAAATTCTTAGTTAACTACATTCCTAGGTGTAAACACTGACTTTTTAGCTGGGTTTAACTGCCATGCTTTTCCTTAGGGTAATATCCATGGTTATTCAGAGTACTGCCATTGAAATCAGTTGGCTTAAGTAGCTCAAGTTCATTGATTCCAATGGGTCTACTCTGAGCATATCACACGAATAAGTTTTGGTGTGATCATGTTTTCTAGGTCCATTCTGCTCCATGAATTGTAATTCCAAAGGTTCTTGATAGGGAAACAATGATAATTAAAACTTAAGTAAATTTCAAGTTCAAATTTGAACATGAAGATGATTTCTAACTCAGTCACATCACTGGTCCATCTAGCTAGTCTTTCCCATCTAGCTAGTCTTTCCCATCTACTGTAGCTAGTCTTTGCTTGGTTTGTGGGAACTGGCTGCTGCTGAATCCTTCAGAAAGCAGGACTCCCTACATATCAGACATATCAGAAACTCCCTACATATCAGACAATGTATGGAGAATTCAGTCCTGCTGGGCAGTTTCTTAGCCCCCCAACCCCACTGACCAGTTCTGACAGTTGGGTTAGCTGACTCAACTGTCAATTACTAGATGTAATTTATCCTCAGTTTAAAAATACAAAAGAGTTGACGCAATATTAAAAAGCAGGGCAAAAACAGGTTAGCCATATGGAATTTATCTTAACATGTTATGGCTTTGATTGAAAGAAAAAGTAGTAGTAGTAGATTATAATTTCATCATTAGATTTTAAGCATAAATGGTCAACAATGAACCACTATTTTAGAGCCTATGATTTCTAATTGAATGATTTGCAAGGAAATTGCTTTTTTAGCCTTTTTCTCATGGGAACAAACTGTTTATTGGCATTAGGTATCTGAGATATTCTTGGATGATACAGAAGGTCAAGTGGGAAGGGAAAGTTTCTTCATAGCCTGATTTTCATGGCTGCAGATTGTTATTTTGTAGCCTTATAAAGTCTTCATCCTCTTTTTTACACAGGAAGCCCCTCGCTCCAAACCCTGCCTTCAACTTCTGTGCATTCTAATTTCGAGTCTGCAAAATACTAGCAGAACTGGACACAGAGGTGCTGGGAGGTTTTGAAGCTTTTGCAGCTTGCTTGCAGTTTAGAGAAAGATCTGAATGGGGACACTGTGGGTACAACAAAGACAGTGTGTCCATTGAATGAATGAATGAATGAATGAATGAATGAATGTCTATACTGCCCTTCATCTGAAGATGACAGGGCAGTTTACAGTATTAAAACACAAAAATACATACTGACTCAAACCAATGGCCCATCTTGCTCATTACTGTTTACACTGACTCAGTCCTATTAAGACAGCAGCTCTCCAAGCATGAGTCTCTCCCAGCCCTACCTGAAGATGGCGAAGATTGAAGGCAAATACTATACTACTGAGCTATGGGCTTTTCCAATCAATAAGGGCCATTCTTATTGTAATGGCCTGGTGATGTGCAGAGAAGCTAAGAAACAAGAATCAATAGAAATTGCCCTCTATTGGTGTGCGTTTCAGAAGCTGTGATTTCAGAAAATGCACATTAAAGTTCTCAGGAAGCCAGCAAACATCCTAGAAGTATCTGGGCTGTACATGGTGATGAATTATGACCAACAGCAATAATTACAAAAAGGCCATTTTAGAATTGAAGGAATTAAACCAGCTGGCTTTTTCATATATCTGTGAAGAAATGTGAGTCTTCTTAGTATTTGTTGATTGCACATCAAATCCAATTGTTCAATCCTTCCCCACACGAAGGGGGGCTTTTTACCGGCACACAGAAAGTACTGGAAATGGTAAATTATTAATGTATGGAAAGAAAATGGAAAACAGGAAGTCAAAAGGCTTTCACGTTCATATGAGAGGCTTCTTGAAATCCAAGGATAACAATAATCTGTGGCGAACCACTAATACATATCTGCAGACATATCTTTATGATTATATATGAAGGAAGAAGAAGAAATCATTTTCAGGCTTTTATATTCTGCTGGCCACAAACATTATGCTCTTCCTCTATTAGCTCCTGGGTTCTAATTGAACAACAGTGGAATAATAGATACATAATATTCCATGGTTGCTATCTCAGGATTTTTATCCTGAGGTAATGCTTTGTTATACCTTCTTTGCTTAGTTTCTGAGCCATGCGCAGCTCACTCAATGCCTTCTTCAAGCAGTTGAAAATCTTACAATAGTTAACATGATTCCTCATTCCATGGTCAAAGAACCAAGACTACTTGATCTTTTTAGGGGCTGCTTGCTCTTTCCCCATGTACTTTTGATGGAACTGTTGATCCATTCCTTGAACATCTTAAACAGAAGTAGGGCAAGTTACCACAAAATAATTATTTTGTCAATAGTTACATACTATTTACATACCTTCCTGTGAGCATGTAGCCATACACCAGAAGGTAAGAATGAGCTATCACAAAGGTTAAGAATTACTAGGGCCCTTTCTCAGCCATAACTCACCGGAACTGAGTTCCAGCACCTCTTTGTTGAATCCCTACACCTCTGTAGTGTTGTGGTGCCATTCCCCGGCACTGCGCTCAGGACTGCACAATAGAGGCAGAGGTCGGCATGGCAATTGGGTCGGTGCAACATAATAAATGGGATTTTGTACACAGCCTTAGAGTCCATATCTCAATCACTTGCTAAATGGCAATACAGCTAAATTTCAGTCACTATAATAACAAACCATATGCTACATTTAGCTGGATGCATAGGAGCCAACACCTAGGGGCTGAGGTCCTTTTGGCCCCCCTATAATATTTGAGGGGGCTGGGCCCCCCAGAAGTTGATGGGCATTGCCATTCAAATGGTGTACATGCACCATGTCTTGTGGTCAATTATGCAGGGTGGTGCTTACCACCCCCCAATTATTTTATTCAAGTTGGCAATCCCTGGCTGCACATAATGTTACCCCACGTTAGGCCCCCAGTCTACCTCAGTACCGCCACACCTTCTAGTTGCCTTTTTTTTTAATGTTCACTCAGTTGGCAACTGGATGAATGCCTCATCTGCAGTTCCTTACCATCTGAAAAAAAGATTTATTAGTACTATGTAGCACCAACCTCCTATTATCACGAGGTGTCAAAAGCATGTTGGACCAATTAAATATATTATTTCATCCACTTTATCCTTATCATGAGTTGGTTCCAATATGTGCAGAAATACAGCATTAGTCATCAGACAGTTAGACACGACAATTCATTCCATTTGTACTTACACTCTGTGTAGCAAAGCTGAAAGACATCGTTGGAAATTTCTCCATCTATAATGTATAGAATGTGCTTGTGGCAGAAAAGTCTTGCAACCAGCAGCATATGTGGGAAGGTCACTAGGGGGCAGAACTGTTTGGTGCAAACCTTCTTCAAGCATCAGTGCAGGAGACTGGGCTGACATGCAGAGAGGTATTGATTGCTACAGGGGCAAATCCACACATACAGGGCGGGTTAGCAACATGGCGGCGAAGGTAGTTACTAAGCAATTTCGCTTACCCTTATCAAAGTTTTAAATGGTTTTAAGTGGTTTTTATCCTCCCTGGTTTTTATTTGTGAGTTTTAATGATCTGCTGGCTGTGCTGGCTGTCTTTTAATATCCCGCCACTTGTGTTATCTTTGTTTTTTTAATCTGGGTTGCTCCGACGCCCCGGACTCGCCACCATGGCTGCCGCCGCCTCCCTAACTGGGAGAGATAAGTGAAAGGTTCTCCTGGGCATAAATCCTCTGCCCTGTCGACCAGCTCTTTCCTTTAGCTTTTAGTTTACTGCATATTGCGAAGTGAAGTTTGCCCAACTGCTGGAACCGGGCTGTCTCGAAAATCCTAGGAACAAGGAAGAGGGGAAGGAAGAGGCTTGAACTGGCTGCCTTATTGTGAGTAATTTTATGGCACCACTCTCCTGGAAGTGGTAGTATTCTTGTGAGGAAGACTAAAGGATTTAAGGAGCTCCCCAGCACAGTGCCCACGACGGTTCTCCTGCAAAATTGATTTATGGGCCATGGAAAATGCCCAAGAGACTCTGACGAGGCATTACCCTCTCCGAGGCCTAAGCAATTAAGGAAGGGTTCACCTAAAGGAGGGAGAGGCCCCGAGGAATGTACCTACTCAATAGCAACTCTAAATCGTTTCGATCCTCTAACTGCCCTTGAAATAACATCAGAAGATGAGGCCCCTGTGATGTTACAAATTGGAAACGCTAATGGTAACACAAATGGGGATGGTCCCTATCCGAAGGAGGTGTTGGTAGCCAAATCTGCGGTCTGCTCAGGATGCGAGCAACTCCATCTAGTAATTAGAACTCTAAACTGTATATTTAAGAGAAGTGATGGCCTATCCTCTCAGCTGCATAGCCTTCAGCAAAAACTGGATGACCAGCCGGTTCAGACAGCCCAAGACGGGGCAGTAGATGTTCCATTGTGCCGGCAGAAAGCTCCACCAAACTCTGATCGTATGAAGAACTGCAAATACAATCTCAACCCCTCACTGAATCGCCAATCCCTGATTCTACATCCAAGGAAGATTTCCCTAACCTTCCGGGAAAGGGACCCAAGTTGGGCAACGCTACATGGGACTAAAGAGCACCTCAGATGGCTTCTAAAACTTGAGACATCACAAATTGATCTTTGTGCTGTGCTTCCCTTAGTCCGCCAGAACAGATATCAGAGAATAATGCTGGCTTTCCACTCTGCAAAAATCCCCTCTCTTATTCTTCAGCAAAAAGTGTTTTTGAATAGTCTTGGCATTTTTCCAACGAGAGTTTTCATGGACTCCATAATTAGACCCCTCCTATCGGAGGGATTAATCAAGGAGATGGTACAACCTTCCCGTCCTGAACCACAAAAGAGGGCTGAGCTGTACACCTTATGTCCGGGCCAGTCCCATAATACCCCCACTCCTACAACTAAACACTACGATTGTGCCAGTAACTCTTTGACACCCCAGGAGGAAAAAGAGCTTATTGCCTCCTTTGGAGAGTTACCAGCGAGGGAACAACAAGAAATTATAAATAGGCTGGACTCACTTAAACTTCAGCTCCTAAGTATCGCCTGTAACGGAGTTCCTATGAATAATACCCACTCTAACTTAGCGGTGCCATGCCCCATGGAGGTGGAAACAACAATCCCCCAATATCCAGCATATAAGGTGCCATCTGCATTGGATGGGAAGGTCTCACCGCTGGAGGCAGACTCTTCTCCTCCCCTTCATGCTGGTAACTCATCACTGCTTTTAATAGACTTATCTGTTCCCTCTGAGATTAACCGATCAAAGAATGAATCTCAGGATAACACCCCCCTGGATAAATCGTCGCCCCTGCATCCATCCATGCCGGACTTGGAATCAACATACATCGAAGACCATCCACGACCTGAGACGGTAGTGGCCACTCCAAGTCAGGCTTCTCCACCAAAAATCCAAAAATTACGCGAGGAAGACACTATAGTGTCGAGAGTCAACACAGAGTGGACTGAAGACCCAGCAGGACATATAAATCAAATGATCACAAGTGTATCGGTTAGATCCCCAAAGAGGATGGCTCCAGCGGACTTGGCAGGAGCCTCTTCAGAGCTAAAAACAGCTAAAAACGCCAAATATTATCTCTACTCACCAGGATGCTAACTCTTTTTTGCCCCCCCCCAAATTCTGGCCCTTGCGATTTGATCGTGACACAACCGGCTCGCACCAGAGCAAAAGACTCACCACACCAGGACGTCAACCTTCAGCAAAGGAAAATAACGGACTTTTTAAAGGGAGTGTCCTTGCTGCATAAGAGCTCCCCACAAGAATTTAAATGACGGTTAGCCGGACAACCCAAAAAACCACCAATATCGATCCTCTGCTGGAACATCGCAGGTTGGCGTAGGAAAAAATGTGACCCAGAATTCGAGTCGTATATCAATTCGTTTCATATCATTCTATTGCAAGAAACTTGGGAGGAGGGTGAAATTGTCATAAATGGATTCGACCTACTATCTCTTCCAGCTTGCCCCTCCCAGAAAGGAGGACGGCCAAAAGGTGGTCTAGTAATTGGTATCTCACTGAAGCTGCATTTCAAATTTTCATTAGTTTTGACTGCTCCCCCCTATGCTTTATCCGGGTTGATGTCGGGGGGGAAAGTATCACTGCTAATCTCCAATGTCTACCTCCCGCCAGGGGGTTCGTCCCTTGAACTGCATGATAGATGGGAAATATTAGAAGATCATTTAGTATCATGCCGAGTCAAATATTCCAATAGCCAATCCTTAATTGGGGGTGACTTTAACGCACGCATAGCAGCAAATTGGGTCGATTTAACTAAAGCTAAATGGTGGTCTGCTCCATGCCTCGACAATTATGATTTGAGACATGCCTTGAGGAGAACCTCAAAAGACTCTAAAGTAAACGAGGCTGGAGTACTTCTTTACCAAATGGCTATTCGCTTAAACCTAGTACCCCTGAATGGTTGCTGCCCTCCCGATATACCGGGGGAGTATACCCACCTAGGCATAAAATCAAACAGTGTACTAGATTACCTTTTAACCTCGAGTGATCTGATGCCGAAAGCTCTCTCTTTTAAGATTGACAATATTCAGTTCAGTGACCACCTTCCACTTGCTGCTACGTTTGACCTAGACTGGCACGGGGACGAGTACAGTCATCCAACTCAATTAGATACTAACACAGAAAACCCGGTAGAGGGTATTAATACGGCATTACGAGTGAAGGCTATAAAGTGGTCTGTAACGCAGGCTCAAAAATATTCTGAATTTTTTCAGCAGGTGATCATACAAACCTATTCAGCCCTTGACATAACTTCATATGAACACGATCAAACTATTAATCTATTTGCCAATCTGTTGAATGACCTCACGTCATTCTTTATTGTCCCAACCCACCAGGCAAATTGGGCCCACTCCAAGACAGGTGCACTGTGGTTTAACCATAATTGCAAACAAGCCAAACAACACCTTTGTGCTATTTATAATGATTACAAATCCTCAGGGGCGACTATGCTTCCCAAGGAGTACTATCAGGCAAAATCAGCTTACAAATATGTGCAAAAAAAGGCCAAACAGGAATGGCAACTGAACCGCTGGCACGCACTTATAGCTGCCTCAAATACCCGTAATTCCCGAAAATTCTGGATGTTGGTTAACAGAAAATCTAAAAGATACCCCCTAACAGTTATTCCTGCCCCAGTTTGGGAATCCTTTCTAAGGAACTATTTTGCCTTACCCGACCTTAATATTAATACAGTCAATGGATTCTATGAGCAGCTCCCTCTTTGGCCACCCACTGACCCGGAAGAAATCCGCGGACTCATTTCTAATCTCAAAGTTGGAAAAGCCCCCGGTCCTGACCTAATCCCGGTGGAAGCTATAAAACTTCATGCAGACTGGTGGGCGAAAATCCTGGCCATTACTTTTGATGCCGTAAACAACAGTGGGAAGATTCCAAGAATATGGAAGGATGCGATTATTATTCCAATTCATAAAAAGGGCTCGACAGATGATCCGGGAAATTACAGGAATATCAGTTTATTGTCAATAATTGGGAAAATATATGCACGGTTCTTGTTAACTAAGCTTACCAAGTGGGCCGAAGAGAACAACCTGATTGGGCCTGAACAGGCTGGTTTTAGACCGAATCAGTCAGCGGTTGATCATGTCTTAGTTTTATACCACCTTGCCCGGAAATGTTGTTGTTGTTTAGTCGTTTAGTCGTGTCCGACTCTTCGTGACCCCATGGACCAGAGCACGCCAGGCACTTCTGTCTTCCACTGCCTCCCGCAGTTTGGTCAGACTCATGTTTGTAGCTTCGAAGACACTATCCAACCATCTCGTTCTCTGTCATCCCCTTCTCCTTGTGCCCTCCATCTTTCACAACATCAGGGTCTTTCCCAGGGAGTCTTCTCTTCTCATGAGGTGGCCAAAGTATTGGAGCCTCAGCTTCACGATCTGTCCTTCCAGTGAGCACTCAGGGCTGATTTCCTTAAGAATGGATACGTTTGATCTTCTTGCAGTCCATGGGACTCTCAAGAGTCTCCTCCAGCACCATAATTCAAAAGCATCAATTCTTCGGCGATCTGCCTTCTTTATGGTCCAGCTCTCACTTCCATACATCACTACTGGGAAAACCATAGCTTTTACTATACGGACCTTTGTTGGCAAGGTGATGTCTCTACTTTTTCCGCCCCAAATAGAGGCCAACTTTGTGTGGCCTTTATTGATTTAAAGGCCGCTTTTGACAGCATCCCCAGAGGATTACTTTGGGGAAAATTAGCACGATGGGGAATAGACAAAAGACTTTTGTGGCTAATAACTAAATTGCATGACGGATCGGCCGCTAGGGTGAGAATCACTCCGGCCGGCGACCTCTCAAATTCAGTAACCATCAATAGAGTTGTTTGTCAAGGATGTATCCTTGCTCCGACCCTTTTTAATCTATTTATAAGTGATATGAGGGCGCCTCTGATAGATTCTCAAGAAACGATCCACGCCCCCCGTCTTGCCCAATATCGTTGCCCCCTTCTACTCTACGCAGACGACACAGTGATCCTATCTTTCTCAAGAGTTGGCCTTAGGAGGGCATTAAAAATTTTCAATGTTTACTGCAAATCAAATTGTCTTACAATTAATCATGCCAAGTCCAAAGTCCTAATTTTCACCAAGAGTCAAAAAACCTATAATTGGAGAATAGAAGGAAAAGCCATTGACCAAGTCTTTAAATTTCAATACTTGGGAGTCCTTCTCCAACACAACATGGGCTGGAAGGTCCATCTTGCATATGTATTAAATAGAGCTAAAGCCCTTTCCTTTGCGCTACTGCGTTTTTTCTTTTCAGATGGGGCTTTCCATATTCCATCAGTGTTAAAAGTTTTCAAGGCAAAGGTGATTGCAACAATAGCATATGCAATTCCAATATGGGGGTCCTTTGTTAATCTAACCCAATTGGAGGTAATCCAAAACCAGCTTCTAAGAAGGTTGCTAAAATTACCCAGGTGTGTAGGCAATACTGCTATACGACTCGAACTAAATGTCTCTAGAAACCACATTATGGAAATGCATCCTCTGTTACTGGTTGGCATTATGACATAAACTTCCAAATCTCCACTTGATACAGTGTCTCTGGAGAGGTGACTTCCCTAGCCCTTGGGCAAAAATAATACATGGGAAACTTGTGTCCTTAGGACTATCTCCATCTGAACTACTAAAATTGGATTTAATTTCTGCCAAGAGAATTATAACTCACAAATTAGAGGAGTTGGATTTACAATTTAATATTGCGACAGGTGGTGGCACCTGTTCGCCGATAAACCTTGGCTTAACACCACCAACGAAACTTCCATCTTATTTAACTACCTTATCTGTGGTGATGCACAGGTATGCCTTTATAAAGGCTAGATTCAATGTTTTCCCATCAAATGTGTTGGGTAACAGACTCTCCAACAGACAGATCTGTAAAAGTGGACCTATAGAATCGTTATATCATATAATCTTCTGTTGTCCATTACATTCGGCTTCACGGTCCAGTTTCTGGCCCCATATTTATCGAGAATTGCTGACAGACCTCAGGAAGCCCAAATAATATACTTATTAAACGACGAAGACACAAGTAGATCCCTTGCAGTCGCTAGATACCTGATTAATGTCTTATTTCAAAAGAGGAGAAATGGATCACTGTATGACTCTGACAGCTTAGCTAAACTTAAGAACCATCAATAAGTGCCAGAACTAAGACGCATATCTCCCAAAATCTGAGGGATTTGAATTGAGGTTTACATAGAGGGAGCTTATTGTGTATAGTGTTTACTTAATTGAAGTAAAATTGGTTTTATATGGGTGTTTTAACTTGGAACTGTTTAAATTGTATTGTTTATGGATAAATTTTGATGTATTGTTTTCGATATGGGCCAATGGCCGTAATAAATCAAACTAACTATCTCCACACATACAGATCCTACATTCACACTGAAAGAGGGGCTCTGCTTTCCTATTTTATTGCTTTTTATATAATTCACTGAGTGGTAAGATTTCCCCTTCTTTTCAGAATTTCGTAAACCAGATGGTTTTTGAATTAGATGGCTCCTGGCCAATGTAGATAGATTGGCTACCTTAAAATTTGACTGTCTCACGTTGCTTATGAGCATGACTGCTTGCATAAGGTAGATTCAAGGGTAAGAAATATGTTGCCCCAGCACAGCAATTCCTTTCTAAGAGGAGAGCTCCAGGGTGCATTCTGAATTATGAAAGGGTTTCACAAACACTGCAATGGAGAAGAAAGTACTGGGTCAGACTGAGGTGACTGTGAATGCAGGCGCTGCATGGGAATTCAGAGAATACTGTATAAAGCACACCAGACTGACGTGAGGGGCTGTTTTGCAATCTAAGATGGTTCTGCAGTAAGAAGGCAGCTGACCAAGATAATAGAGCAGAACAGAAAAGAGGATTAGATACAAGAAGATCAAACAAATTCATGGAGGATAATGCTATCAATGGCTATGTTCCACCTCCACTGCTGGAGGCAGTAGACCAGTTGCTGCAAATCACAGATGGGTGGAGTGCTGTTGACTTCAGATCTTGCTTGCAGACTCCCCACCATAGCTGTCAACTTTTCCCTTTTTTAAAGGAAACCCCCTTATTCCGAATAGGATTCCTCGCAAGAAAATGCTCCCCACAGGCATTTGGTTGGCCACTGTGAGAACAGGATAGCTGAGATTCTTCTTAAGTTCTTAAGCAGTGTACTGTGAACTTGAATATAAAACTAAAGTGATTTATAGTTTAAATATTCCTTGACTTTCATTAGCTATCAATAGAAACATTAGCTGTCTTTTTGGCTAAAAAAAGAGACAGAGAATGTTTTATAAGGTACCATCATGCTGGCTGTCACAGAAGTAGCGGCTGCAGGAAAAAGCAAATGCAGCTAAGAAATGTTCCACAATAGAAATCCATTCAGATGTCATCAGGATTACAGATCTATGTGAAGCCATGTAACTATAATTCCCAGTGTTCTCTTAACTCCTTTCAAGAAATAGGTTTAACAACTTCGGCTGAAAACCTCACCCTCTTATGAGTGCTGCCTGGGAGGCAGTGGGTAGGTTTGATCAGAGGTGTCCCTCTGTTAGGCTTCACCAACTCTGCCACCACAGAGGCCCCTGCTGCTGTGGGTGACTGGGAAGTTGCTGCTGCTGGTATTCACACTGGGAGGAGTCAGTACAAGCCCCCTTCCACACCTCAAATGGGGCATTATGGAGATAAGAGAGGAGCAGGGCTAACTGTGGATCAACTGGATTCTAAGCTGGTCCATTTGCAGGTGAGAGGCTCAGTATAGGCACTTCTGCTGCAGCAGCCTCCTACTTTTGGCCCTGGCTAGCATGGCTACAAATGTGGTGGCGAGTTCACAGTTTCCCCGTCCCAGTTGGGATTTCTCTGCCTAACAGAGAAAACAGTTGTTTGTGTGCATTTTGTGTTTCTTTTGTGATTGCTAAGGGACATAGAAGCACATAGGCAAACAAGTTTTGAAAGTTTGTTATTTATCACTTTAATTCACGAATGCCAGTAGGGGTCCCCTTCCTCCATTCCTTTTTGATGACAGAGTTTTGGTAGCATCTGTCAACACCTACCGGGAAGTATTCTCTGCCTAGTAGGGAAGCTCGTTTTCATGTACTTGAAACATATGCTTTTAAAGTGCCTTAAAAGAAAAATGCCTCTCTTGTATTTCCCATTAGCTTAAACTCATAATTTCTTCTAGGGAATTTCAGACAACCCATTTATAAAGATTCAATTCAAATCCTTTATTAGGCATAGCACACCACACATTAACAAACAAACATCATATACAAACTGTATAAAATACGGGCTCAGCAAATACAATTTATCTCAGTCCTATTCTTAACTCCCAGAAATTAATCGGTGTACATAGATAACATAATACAATATAATTTAATATAATAATACAACGCAGCAACATCACCTACCATTAAACCACTAAGTCTCTTTATCATGGCCCATTCTTTCTTCATGGACAGCTCTTAAAAATTCAGCCACTACTGAAGTAATTTGATCATCGCTGTGCGCCAGCAGGTCCTGAACAGTTGGTTGCGTAAAAATCTGTTTATTGAATTTTAGGACCTCGAATAATTGTCTTCTGGCATAACTTCCAAAGTCACAGGAAAAGAATATATGCTCTAGAGTATCGAGTTCCTGTTTTCTGCATTTGCAGAGACGCTCTGATTCTGGGATAGCTAAATATCTTCCTCTCACTACCACCGAGGGAAACATGTTAAATCTGGCCAACAGAAACAGCCTACACGATTCATGTTTCTTCAGATTTGTCATGTATCCCTTTTGGAAATCTCTACACAAAGGGAGATTTAAGTGGATAGGAGAGCAGGTGCTGTGCTTTGCAACCTCAAGCATGGCGAGAGCACTTTTTTCTGTGAGAGTCTTCCTAATAATTTCCCATGTATCTTTGGGATCAGAGATTTCAAAGTCAGTTAGAGTGAGTCCTATCGAATCCAGTTTTCTCCTACAAATCAATGATAGATTGTAGATTGCACTATCACTTAAAAGAACGTGAAGTAGAGAATTAGGGGATAGGGCTCTGTAATGGAGGAAGATCCAATATTTCAAGGTCCTCAGCCATGCTCTTACTGATAAAGGCAATATTCCCAGCTCACAACATATTGTTTCATATTTTACTGAGTTTGCAAGTCCTAATAATGACTTCAAAAGGGAAGCGTGAAATTTATCCAACCTCTTGAGGTCACCTGAAATCCACACTGGTGTGCCGTATAGAAGTTGGGCACATAGTTTCATATCAATCACTTGCAATACAGCTGGGATGAATCTGTTTCCTACTGAAGAAAAAAAGTAGGATTTTATATGGTGGGCTGTCACTTTGGACTTAGCTATAGCAGCACATATATGTATATTCCAATTCATATTATTTTTAAATGTGATTCCCAGATAATTGAAGTGCTTAACTTCCTGTATTAGATGTCCATTAATTATACAACCTTTTGGGTTCCCTCTCTTTCTGAATTGCATAATCTTTGTCTTATCATAATTAATTTTGAGATTATTGAGAGAGGAGTAGTTTGAGAAACTCTTAAATAATTTTTTTAAACCCAAAACAGAGAGTGAAATAATTACAGCATCATCTGCATAAAGTAATAAAAAGAGTGGGCAATTATTTAAATAAGGTGTATGAGTGGTTGCGTTTTGAAGGAATAATGGTAGGTCAGATAAAAATAGATTAAATAGGGTAGGGGCCAAGATACAGCCTTGCCTAACTCCTCGTTTATTCAGAATAGGACCTGCCAGTCTACCATCTTTTGATACTTTAACATATATTTGGTTATTAGAATGTAAACTTTGAATCAGTGTAAGTAAATACGGGTCAATACCAAGTTGTTCTAGTGTAGTCCATAGTTTGTTGTGGTTGACCGAATCAAAGGCACTTTTTAAATCCACAAATGCCACAAAGAGTTTCCGTTTATTATTTATAAAGATTGTCTGACAACTAATCTGGTACTTATAAAGTGTGTTTATATAAAGATCAGGTTTATTTCTTTTGACATATGGCAATAACGCATTCATGATCTCTCTTGTAGGCCCAAGCACAGCCTGCTGAAAATATTTTGCTACTTGACGTAAAAGACAAAATGGCGCCCTTATTGTAAATAGGAAACTGATTCATTAGACATTTGACTCTTATTTCAACACTGGCAATGGGACAGCATCCTTCATGACACCTGAATGCAGCAGGCTAGTCTGTGAGGTGCAAGGCAGGTTATGTGGCACCCACAACTCTGTCCTCCAATGAAAGGCATCAGTTGGGGAAGCTTAGGAAGAATGTTTCAAAAGGTTGCCGCCACATTCTCCTTCCAGCTGCCTGAGGCAGTTGCCTTACTCAGGCTAACAGTAGGGCCTGTGCTGGCCAAGAGGTCAAGTCAGTCTTATTGAAATTGGCTATGTACCATCCTGCGGGTTCAGGAAGGGTATTCACTATATGAGGAAACCTTGCAATGGGCCTGCCCTAATACCAGGAAGCAACAAAGGGGTGAAGAACTTCAGCAGTTGTCACATAAGCAGCTACACGACTAAAGTTCCCACTGCCCTATGAAAGCAATTAGACCCAGAGAGGGAAGGGGAATTTCGATTACAGATCAGGCATATCCCTTAGAGAGACAAGCCACACCCACCACAGGCTATGTAACTGACAAAATAGCCAATGATTGCTTTGACACTAGTCCAACTTGACAGTCAACTCATGGAACATACTTCTTTCGCTCTTGTGGCCATGTGCTCCCCAACACAGCTGTTACAACCCCCTTCTCCATATTTATGGATTTCAAGGAACTGGCTTTTGAATGAATGGAAGACAAATAAATAGGCAAAGTAGAGAACCCCAAAAGCCAAGCAACAGGAAAGGGACCCCAGAAACACTGGGAAAGACTGGATACAATAAGGATGAGGAATATTCATGAGTGAAATGCATAGTTACTCTGAAGTTAGTCCCACAGGGATGATGACATTTTTATAATTTCTATACCATTCTTCATAAGAAAATCCCAGAGTGCTTCATGAAAAAAGCATATGCACAGAACTGAAACCAACATATCAAAGTCATTAAAACCAACAAGGGAAAAAATGCTTCTACAGTTCACTAAACCGGGTTTCAATGGGGCATGCCCCCAAGTATGTGTCACTGGACTGCAGCCCACAGGCCAGAAATTTAGTTGCCCAAGGAGGGCAACTACTTCTGCAGCTACCATTGGCCTCCAAAAAACAAACAACCCCTGGAGTGATGCTATATGATGATACAGCACAGTTCAACATAATGGCAACCAAAATTATAGTCACTATCTGCCCCCATAATCCCCTTTCAGATGATGCCATAGCATTGATTCATCACATACTGCTGCTCTTGGAACTTGTGGTGGTAGTGGAACATGGCAGTACCACTCACTAGTGGTAGCAATTTTTAGCCTTCCACAATTGAGTGCCCGCTCCTGCCCTGAAATTTGCCAGGGTTGATTTAGTATCCTATTCTTTCCCTCCTCCACAGCCTAAATTTGAGGCAAACATTCTCTACTGAGAACATGTCGCTCAGCAGTAAAAGGTCACCTAGGATCACAGACCTATCAGAGGAATTCAGTGTAGTATAGAAATGATAAGGGTAAGAAAGGAAGCTTTAAAAAGGCTGGGTGCATTTCCAGTGTTGAAAGGAAACCTCATAAAACATAGAGCAGAATTTAGCTCAAATCCAGGTCCTTAATTACAAGCCCATTCTTATCCTCTGAATGGAAAATTCACACTCCTGATTATACAAATTGTTGGCGGATATTGCTTTGACTAGAAAGCATAATGGGCAGTGATATCTGTTTTTATTGATAGTTGTTTTACACTCCTTGTAATAAACACAGAGCATAAATTAGCAATCTGTGGTTTCGAAACAGTCAAAGGTAACATAGCAATTTACATTTATTTCCTGAAAACTTATTTATTTTCCTCCAGGCAAACATATAAAATGTTAACATTATTTATGTATGATCAAATCATGTTGTGGTCTGTGCCTACTTTTAATTTGCTTTCAAATGCAGGTTGTTGGTGACTGCATTACTATTAACCTGAAGTATGATTGCTCATCTGGCAAAAGGCACACCTTTTTCAACTCAGGGAGGGGCAAAACCAACCCCAGTTTACCTCATCATTCAGCCCTGGCACAGAGCAGGCATTGTTTCTTAAAAGAAAATGAAGCTTTAAACTTTTTAAAAGACCTTCCACTGCTCTGCTTTAACAACAAAATCATCCAGTGCTCTTCTGTGTTCTTCCGGCAGCATTTAGACAGGCTCACTTCTTGCAAAGGTCATGGAGCTGGAGTACGGAAACACAGAGGCAGAGAAAAAGAGACTTACAAAGAAAAGGAGAGTATAGAAAAATAAAGTGCTTATGTAGGAGGATGAGATTTGGGTGCTTTGTTGACACCGCAGTCTGACTCGGGGTGGGTTAAAATCACCCCAATTTCCCACAGTATTCAGTCCTAGCACAGAGTGGTTGCATACACATAGTGTATATAACATTTAATAAAAGGTTCCTTGGTGATTAGTTCTAACTGGAAGAGCTGATATGCCACCACTCCGGGAATTTTCTGTGGAAATCCTATGTCAACTCTTCCTCCATATTTAAACTAAAAAATACCAGCTGGAACATGCCGTCAATGAAATGTGTTTGCTCATTTGGTTGTACAGTGGTACCTCGGGTTAAGTAGTTAATTTGTTCCAGACGTCAGTTCTTAACCTAAAACTGTTCTTAACCTGAAGCACCACTTTAGCTAATGGGGCCTCCTGCTGCCGCCGCGCTGCTGGAACATGATTTCTGTTCTTAACCTGAAGCAAAGTTCTTAACCTGAAGCAGTATTTCTGAGTTAGCGGAGTCTGTAACCTGAAGCGTATGTAACCTGAAGCGTATGTAACCCAAGGTACCACTGTATATGGTCAGAAATGGGCCAAATATATAGAGATGAGGTCTCCCCAAGTTTCTAAATGTTTCTGTAATTCCATAGCCCCAAAACAGAAAGAAGGTGTTCCTGAACAGGAACACTTTTTATCATTTCTAATGAGTTTACAAACCCCTTCCATCCTTAAAAGGCAGGGAAAATCCTCCTCCACTCTGGTTTGCATCAGAACAATATATGATTCATTTACTGGAATTTTGTATTTGAGTCAATGCTTCTTTCCTGATGCTTCACTTGGTATCTCAGCCAACACAAAAATTGAGCTGATCAGCAGAGCTCGGTACTCAACTTGATTAGCCCTATATTTAGACACATACATCTTATACATTTTCATCATTGGCTGATTTACATATTTTTACATCAAGGGAAATAGCCTGTTTCTTTGTAAATGATTGTTTATGGAGTGTTGTAGCCCTAGTCACTGATCGCATGAGAAGAATGCTGATTTCTGATATGCAAATACTCATTTTATACTAAGAGATGTCTTTAGTGTTAAGCACACCATACCATTGACAGTGCCTTGGCATTTTCCCCACATCTTGAGCTGTCAGGTAGCAAGTTAAACAGTTCCCCTTGGGACATTGAAATGAATTTCTGGACTCTTGACCTCCACAAACCCCAATTCTCTGGACTGTCATCACAGTCCCTTCTCCTCTAACAAAGACATAGACCATACAACTACCAGGAAATTGCTATATCTGTCGTGTAAAATGGAGCTGTCCACAAGGAAGAAGCTAATAGCTTCTGACTGGAACAACTTCACATTTCTTCTGACATTTAGCCTGCTTGGGAATTGTCTGATCCTGTGATAGAATACCCAGTGAATTCGTAAGACCTTTTTCATCCATGATGATAGATGTATTTCATAACACATACACTCCTTTTCCAGTAAAGGATGTTCTTAATAACGCTTGCCTCCAATATTAGGGCACAATATGTGGACCAGCACCCGAAGACCATCACTGTGATCAGGGTCTTGTTAATGTATAGCTGGCCTGTGAAAGTCATTTTTGGGGAAATGTGGTTTTGTCAATAAACACAGTCATTTGTAACATTCAGATGCTAAGCTGTCTTTCTTAATTCTCAGGAGCACTCTCCAGGTAGGAAATATTTACTTCATATAGAACTCATGCTTTTTGAAGCATTCCATTGACCTGTTTTTCTGCGGTGTTCTCAGGAATTGCACAACTCTTGTGGTGAGCTACATCTCTGTAGCTTCTGCCCCTGTAGTGTTACTACAGCTTCTCAGATAAGAATCTTCTGGACTAGCTCTGTCCAAGCTGGCCATTGGCTCCTCCTGGGCAGAAAGGAGTAAAAGAAGGCTCCCTGTCTCAGTGCTGCTTTTCTTGAGCAAAAAAAGTATACATGAGCTTTAGCATGTCTTGTGTTTCTGGCCTTGCTCTTTGATCTTGACATGTGGCTTAATTCCCAGTTCTGCCTTCTGGTCCTGGATTTCTCATTAGCTTTCACCATTGACCTATCTTATGGTTCCTGACTCACCAAAGCTGACATGTTCACTCAAGCTAATTTAAGGATTTATTTTACTTAAAAGATAGTAATAATAATTCAAATCTTTTCTTTAACACAAAAATGAATGAACAAGATCTTCCATGTCTTCTGGGCTCAGCTCCCAGAAAATCTTTTAATGATAGTTCAGTTACTACAACATTTTTCAAGTCTCAAGCAAATTGATCTGCCTATGGTCTATGCTCTGTGAGAGGGAAGGGTAGTATATAAATAAATTAAGAAGAATACATCACTAGCGTGTCCTTCCCGCCCCCCTCTCCTTGTGGCTTACATCTGCTGCAAACATCCTTTGCAAGTATCTCTTGTCAAAGTTGCATGGCCAGGAATGCAGGAATCTCTTTTGCAACATGGGCCACACTTTTCCTGCTGCTTCCAACCTACTGAGTCAACTATTTATTTATAAAGACAGATCATTGCACCACAACAAATTGAGTTTTTCATTGAGGGGGGATGTGGTCAGCAAGTACATCTATTGCCTGAAGTCCATAATGGCTCCTAGTTCACCAACCAGGCTGATGATAGAGTAGGGATGAATACAGTTACCAGCATAGGCTGTGCTGTTCACAGGGCAGGTTTTTCACTGTTGTGTGGATGAGGTTCCTTGGGAAAAGGTGACTTGCCTTTTCCATGGATATTTCCCACCCTGCTGGTGGTATAGCCATTCTGAACCAGGACCACTGATTATTACTGCGTGGTCTTTCTCCATCAGTGCTTTAGTAATAAGATATTGTATTTTAGTCAAAGCAGGTTGCACTTTGTGTCTTCTTCTTTTTTTAAAAAAAAAATAATTTTTATTGATTTTACAACATAAACAAAAAACAAACAAACATAACACGACTTCCCCAAACCTCCCCTTCACTGCATCCTTATTTTAAATTTTTTTTAGCAATCCTTCATCCCTTTTTATATTTAATTCTCTTTCGAGCTTTTTTCTAAATTTCAATTTTTACAGCTGTAATTCTTTATATCTAATCCCTTGACATCTTAACATTCCGAAATTTTGCAACAATTTTTAAGATAGATTTTGAATTTTTTCCAGTCTTCTTCCACTGTCTCTCTCTTCTGGTCACGGATTCTGCCGGTCATCTCTGCCAGTCCCATGAATTCAGTCACCTTGGTCTGCCATTCTTCCAGAGTAGGTACTTCTTTAGTCTTCCAATACTTCGCCAAAAGAATTCTTGCTGCTGTTGTTGCGTACATAAAGAATGTTCTATCTTTCTTTGGAACCGTTTGGCCCACCATGCCCAAGAGAAAAGCCTCTGGTTTCTTTATAAATGTCCACTTAAGGATTTTCTTAATTTCATTATAGATCATTTCCCAGTAGGCCTTAATCTTCGGGCAGGTCCACCAAAGATGATAAAAAGTTCCTTCGCATTCATTACACTTCCAACAATTGTTATTGGGCAAGTGATATATCTTTGCAAGCTTGACTGGGGTCATGTACCACCTATAGATCATTTTCATTATATTCTCTTTCAAGGCACTACATGCCGTAAATTTAATACCTGTGGTCCATAACTGCTCCCAGTCAGCAAACATAATATCATGACCAACATCTTGTGCCCACTTAATCATAGCTGATTTAACCGTTTCATCCTGTGTGTTCCATTTCAGCAGCAAATTATACATTCTAGACAAATTCTTAGTATTGGGTTCTAGCAATTCTGTTTCTAACTTTGACCTCTCCTTCTGAAATCCTAGTTTCCTGTCCTGCTTAAAGGTTTCATTAATCTGGTAATAATGTAACCAGTCTCGGACTTTAGGTTTCAATTTCTCAAAACTCTGTAGTTTCAGGTTTTCACCATCATATTCTATAATTTCACAATATTTTGGCCAATCTGAGTCCATGTTGAGTCTTTTTACCGCCCTAGCTTCCATTGGTGACAACCACCTGGGGGTTTTACTCTCTAACAAATCTTTATATCTATTCCATACATTATACAGTGCTTTCCTGACAATATGGTTTTTAAAGTTTCTATGTACCTTTACCTTGTCATACCATAGATATGCATGCCAACCAAAGTTGTTATCATAACCTTCCAGATCCAGAATATCTGTTTTCTCAAGAAGTAGCCATGGTTTCAGCCAGCAGAAAGCTGCTGCTTCATAGTAAAGTTTTAAGTCCGGCAGGGCAAAGCCCCCTCTATCCTTTGCATCGGTCAAAATCTTAAATTTTATTCTGGGTTTTTTGCCCTGCCAGACAAATTTAGATATATCTTTCTGCCACTTCTTGAAACAATCCATCTTGTCTAAAATTTGCAGTGTCTGGAACAGAAATAACAATCTCGGCAGTACATTCATCTTGATAACAGCAATTCGGCCTAACAAGGAAAGTCTCAGCCTAGACCATATATCGAAATCTTTCTTCACTTCCAACCAACATTTCTCATAATTATCTTTAAATAAGTTCACATTCTTAGATGTTAAGTTCACCCCCAGATATTTTACTCTTTTTGCAATTTCCAAACCGGTTTCTCTTTGAAAGCTATCTTTTTCCCCCATCGTTAGATTTTTTCCCAAGACTTTTGTCTTATGTTTATTTAATTTAAAACCTGCTACTTGACCAAATATTTCAGTTAGTTCCAAAACTCTTTTTGTACTGGCTTCTGGGTGTTGTAGTGTCAAAACTAGATCATCTGCAAATGCTCTTAATTTATATTGTTTAGTTCCGACCTGTATTCCTTTAACCATCTGGTCCC
Organism: Podarcis erhardii; assembly: GCF_964252035.2. NCBI lineage: Eukaryota > Metazoa > Chordata > Lepidosauria > Squamata > Lacertidae > Podarcis > Podarcis erhardii. The sequence goes on along the minus strand of NC_138499.1, from coordinate 49,045,112 downwards.
TTCTAATCATGTTCAGGAAAACCTCCAGTACCGATATAAACAATAGTGGGGATATTGGGCATCCCTGTCGTGTCCCTTTCTCTATTGGAATCTCGTCCATAACCATACCATTTACAATTAGTTTAGCCTTTTGCTCAGAATATATTGCACCTATACCATTTTCAAAGTTTTTGCCTACCCCCATCCCTTGGAGATTCCTCTTCATAAAACTCCAACAAATGTTGTCAAAGGCTTTCTCTGCGTCCACAAAAATCAAAACAGCCTTTCTATTTATGTCAGTTTCCAGAAGTTCTAAAATGTCTATAATGTTCCTCACATTGTCTGACAATTGTCTACCTGGTAGAAAGCCTGTTTGGTCCCCGTGAATCTCCTCCAACAAAACTTTTTAAAATCTTTTTGCTAAAATGTCTGCAAAAATTTTATAATCCACATTCAAAAGTGAAGTAGGGCGGTAGTTCTTAACTTGATGTTTCTCAGTTTCTGTCTTCGGTATAAGTGAGATGAATGCTTCCTTCCACGATTCGGGAGCCTTTTTCCCCTCCAAGATTTGGTTACTAACTTCTTTCAATGGTTGTACTAGCCATTCCTTCAGTGCTTTATAGTATTTCGCAGTTAGTCCATCTGGTCCTGGTGATTTCCCTAGTTGCATATTCTGGATGGCACTCTCTATTTCTTGGTCTGTAATTTTCTCATTCAAACTCCTTCTATTTTTTTCCGAAATTTTTGGTAGGCCGTATTTTTCAATAAATTCTTCTATCTGTTGTTCATTTTTTGGCCCTTGTTTGTACAGTTTCTTAAAAAAACTTTGAAAACAGTTACTTATCTCATTTGGTTTATTAATAAACTTCCCGTCTACTTCGAGTGATGTCACCGTATTTAGCTTTTGTCTCTTTTTCAATTGCCATGACAGTAGCTTCCCACATTTATCTGCTGACTCAAAGGTCTTTTGCTTCATTTGTTTTATTTTCCATTCTATTTCCTGATTCATCAGTTCCATATATTGTGTTTGATGAAACTTTATTTCTCTTAAAATCTCATGTGAATTAGGCTTAGATCTCAGTTTCTTCTCCCCTTCTTTTATTAGGTTCCAAATTTTCTCTTTCCTCTCATTCTGTTTTTTCCTCTTTATTGAATTCTGTTGTATTAGGAAGCCGCGCATCACGGCTTTGCTTGCGTCCCAAATTACTCTTTTTTCGACATCTGATCTCAGGTTTATCTCGAAGTAGTCTTTAAGTGTCTTTTGGGCCTTTTTACAAATTTCTTCATCTCCAAAAAGAGTGTCATTCATTCTCCATCTAAAGGTTCCAGATGTTGTCAGTTTCATTTCCATCTTCACAGCATTATGGTCGGAACAGGTTTTTGGGCAAATTTCTGTTTTTTTAACCCTTGATGCCAAATTACTAGAAATCCAAATTTGGTCGATTCTAGTCCATGTCATTTTTGCTTCAGAGAAAAAGGTCCCTTCCCTTTCCAGAGGGTTCCTAGTTCTCCAAATGTCAATCAGGTCCATAGTGTCAGTCAGTTCAAAAAAAGTCTTTGGTAGTCTTCCATCATTAGACTTTGTGTCTTTTGTGGTCAATACATTTAGGCTACTAGGTCTACCAAGGTTGCACTGATTTTGCAAGCTAAGTGAGACTGGAGCCAAAATAGCACCTGTCAGACAGGAGTTGTAGTTCTAGAGCAGAAGAACTAACATAACAGATGTGCTGTGCCTGCAACACAGAATTCAGGGTCTTGACTCTTATTTCTGGTAAACACCTGAATTCTATTTTGCCTATAGTGTCATTACGCTGCAGTTGCAAGTAAACTGCTTTCTTATAATGCAGCCCTGCATAGCTGTTGCCTATTGTGTGAATCATTCCACATAACTGGTGCCCTCTTGGTCAACTTTGCTCAGTAGTTTCGTCATTCAAATGCAGCTCAAAGCTGTACTAGGAAAGTGGCAAATATGTTGAGGACATATTTATATATATATGTGACAGAGTGGCATGGAAGCCACTTCCCTGTGTCACTAGGAAGTATGTCAGGTGACCAATCACATGGGTCTTTCCTGTGAAATCCTCACCCGGGGCAGAAGAATTATCCCAGTTGACTGAGAGTCAGTGATGTAAATATCTCTCTATCTACAGTTCTAGAGTTGGTCAATCTTCTAGCCCTATCTTTCTGTGGGCACAATCTTCTATCCCTATCCTTCATCAAGTTTGTATCACTGTCTGGTCTACGGGTGATCGAAGTCCCGGCTGAGGACGTTGGGACCGGGGGCAAGATGGCGGGTTGGGAGCAGGAACAAGAGTCCAGAAGCCAGGGGTCTGAGAGTCAAGAAGCAAGGAGTCACGAAGTCAAGGGTCCAAGGGTCGAGAAACAAGGAGTCAAGAAGCCAAACGCAACAAGGCAGGAAACTTGATGCTGTGGCAAAGAGCTGAAGGGAAATGCTGACCTTGTATCTCTTCCCGGCTCTAGCCACCAGGTGCAGTGAGTTACCAAGTGGCCTCACCTGTGCGGCCATGCCTTGCCTCTCCAGAACAAACTTAGGAAGGCCCCAGTCCTGCGAAACCCTACTGGTCACAGGGCCCAGCTCCTGCACGCACTCCTGACAGTTTGTTAATTTAGCCCAACCTGTAGCTGATGGGGCCTCATAGAATCATAGAATTGCAGGTGGAATCTACACACATGTTAAAGATGTGAAAATAATAATAATAATAATAATAATAATAATAATAATAATAATAATTTTGAAAAATGCATTGAATTTACTATAGCTCACAGTCACCATCTAGTGTCACAACTGTATATTGCACTTTACAACACATTTGAAATGTTTTATTTGCAGCAATATAGCTGAGTTCGCAGAGTTGGAAGGTGCCCCAAGGGTCAACTAGTCTAAACCCCTGCAATGCAGGAATCTCCACAATACACAACAGTGTGGATTCCATGCCAGGGTGCAAGCTGGCATCTACTCTGACTCTGGTTAGTGACACAACTCAAATAGTAAGGGGCATAGCACACCGACAGAAGAAGACGTAATGTAATTCTAATTCTAAATTTGTAGTTAACAATTTTTTTTGTTTATTAACCCTTTGACAGTTTATGTGAAACATATCCAAAGATAGTTTGGTATACATTAATGCATTAAAGATAAAAAATATATACAAATGCATTAAGATGAAATCAGGATGCTCATTAATTTTAAATAACAAGTAGATGAGATTATATCTTATTAGCTCTTCAAAAAGTTTGAAAAGAGCATTGAAATGTACTAATGGCATAACATATGGGAGATTAAAATTGATAAAGTTCCCAGCATAGCAAACAGCAATTTAAGGAGGAAGCTCAAAGCAATTAGTCCTCCCTCCTTGCTTCCGACTCAAAGGCTCAAAACACTTGGAAAAATAAGGAAAGCAGTGGAAGCTCCACTGCACTATGAAATTATTTTTGGCACGTTATTTTAAATCCTTTTGCAATCAGATCCATTCCCCCCCCCCCCGGTCCAAATAGGAGGAACATACATATCAAAAGCATCCAGCTACTTCCCTGTGATTCTGCATGCATCCGTCTCTGAAAGTCAATTAAACTGATGTGCCTCAAGCACCCCACCAATATCTCATGAACGGAAATGTCTCCTTATGCTTGTGTTTTTACGTTTTGCACAGTACCATGGAAATCTCAGAGCTAATGGTGTACTGTCCGTGTAGCAATGAAAAGAAAAATGTCCATGGATGCAGTTGGGATGCATGCAGCAGACCAGATTTTACTTCCTCTAATACATGGCCTGCTACTTGCAGCCCTGCTGCCAGGCTGCTAGTGAAAATTTGAGTGAGCAGGGTTTCTAACCTGACACACTCAAACAGATCTGCTACTAGAAGGTGATAACCTGAACCTGGTCAGTTCAGGTATTCCTCCTTCCTCATGGCTGCATCCACAGAGATGCTCCAAATCAGGCATAGGCAAACGCTGGCCCTCCAGATGTTTGGGACTACAATTTCCATCATCCCTGACCACTGGTCCTGTTAGCTAGGGATGATGGGAATTGTAGTCCCAAACATCTGGAGGGCCAGAATTTGCCTATGTCTGCTCCAAATGGAAGGATTTAGACTGAGTGAACTGAAGCTATATTTCTCAGCAGGGATAACAGTTAGAAGTAGAGGCAGTGCCTTTTTTCAGGAGGCACAGTACCGGCACCTCTCTTTTGTTGTTGTTAAAAAGTGTGGCACTTACTGTAACAACTTCGTGGTGAGTACCGGCACCTATTTTTCTAGAAGAAAAAGCAATGAATAGAGGTACCTTAACCAAGGTGGTGCCGGCTGGGAAAATCTTTTGCAATATTTGTTCTCAGCACAAACAAAGAGATGTTTCAGCACTGAGTCCCTGAAAGCAAAGTGCAGAGATTTGTGGGACATGATGTATATCCCAGAATCAATATATGCAGTGAGAGGTCAAAAGCATGCTGCACTTACCGTCTCTTAGCTTAGCTATTGGGAACAGCAGATGTATATTTCTACAATTTATTGGCTTTAAGAAATCAATCACATTTCCAGGAACATTTTAATTTTCTACCACCTGGGAAAACATTACTATTGAGAATACCAAAGGCATGTACTTCATGTTTATAAGCATATAAACACACTTGGTTTAAAGGCCTTCAGAAATCAATCTATATGTTTGTTGACTGCACCCTCTCATCAGTTTAGTTCCCTCTTCCAACCTTTTCCTCTCCCAAGGATTGTAGATGGACTACATCAACCAACTAAAAACGTGTGCACTTGGTATTACAGGGAGCATCTCATCAGAAAGTACATATTTCTTCCTGTGCCTAAATATATTACTTTTGAAATGTCATGCTTATTAACACTAATCAAATTAATTAAATGTAGCTAGATGTTTACCATAGCTTATGATTATGTATTATAAGTGGCTGTAATATTTTTTAAAAAACCCAATCTGTTTTAAATAGTGAAAATTGCATATTTGAAATTCAGTATTTTGCCAGTTGATCTTTGTATGGATGAGCATAGGGTGAAGTCAGGAAAGTGGTAGTGTGGAGCAGGGATGTCAGAGAATTCCAACAAAAACAGAAACGAAAATGGAAATTGCCAACATTTGCTTATTTATCCGATATCAAGATTGGAAATCAATCCAGTGAGTGTGATCAGTATTCACTGCTGCTGTTGTTGCTTTCAGTCTGCAATTGATACACAATTAATTAAATCCCCCCAATTCACATGTTGTTTCCTTTGCACTGAAATGAAGAGGGTGGAGTAATGTAATAACAATATAACTTACATAATTTTGGGGTGGGATTCATCTAATGATTCCCGTCAGCAGAAGCCCTGATCTTGGGGAGGGATCGTTCCAAATGGCAAGTGAAATTGCTTGTGTAGATGGAACATTTTATGAAGAGAAAGGCAAAAGAAGCATCAATTATGTATCCTTTCACAAAGGGACTGAATCAGCCTTGTTTACCCTGGCTGATTCAATTTGTTGGGAAAAGGATGGAGAGACTGCAACCTTGCTCCTTTTCCTTGACCTCTCAGCAGCTTTCAGTACCATTGATCATCACAATATAGTTTTGGACATATAGCTCAGCCTAAATAACTGCAACCTCAAATATCTGAAGACCATCTCCATCTGTATTGGCTTTCTTGGGCTCTTCAGGGGGTCAGTGTGGTGTAGTGGTTAAGAGCGATAGACTCGTAATCTGGGGAACCGGGTTTGCGTCTCCGCTCCTCCACATGCAGCTGCTGGGTGACCTTGGGCTAGTCACACTTCTCTGAAGTCTCTCAGCCCCACTCACCTCACAGAGTGTTTGTTGTGGGGGAGGAAGGGAAAGGAGAATGTTAGCCGCTTTGAGACTCCTTCGGGTAGTGATAAAGCGGGATATCAAATCCAAACTCTTCTCTTCTTCTTCTTCTCTCTTGGTAGTTCTGCCATCCTAAGAAGTGTGGGAAATGGTGGTCCAGGAGAGGGCTTTCTCTATGGCAGCCCTCAAATTGTGGAACTCCCTCTCCATAGAGGTGTGTCTGGCTTTCACTGTATACTGAATACTATTTCCCCTGGCCTTTGACAGCTAGATATTTTGTTCTGTGAGATCTACCTCTGTTGCTAAGCTTATACTGTTCTGTTCCATCTGGAAAAGTTTTACATGTTTTATAATTGGTGTGTGTGTATTCTATTGTCGTAACCTGCCCCATGACCTTATGTGAGAATTCTTATAATTAAGTAAACTAGAGAAGGGGCTATTTTTAAAGCCTAGGAAATGTTTATGAAAGAACATTGCCTGCTCTACAATTTACAGAGCTCCACATTTTCAAGTTGAGACTCTGATTCATATCTGAAACAAATTAGGCATGATAGTACCACTGGCCCTCACCCACCAACATTTCACATTTCCACTGATGTTAAAACATCCATTGCACGTATCAGTTTGCTAGGTAGCCAAATGCTCTCAAAAATAACCCTTGCTTATAAAATCCTTGATTGTGACATTCAGAAACAAATGCTTATTATTATTCTTTATCTTAGAGTGGAAAGACGCAGAGCCAGTGGGGAAGCTGTCTGTGTGCACTGCTCATCTCTCTCGGTGAATAAAACATGACCTACATTACATAACTCTATTACACTACAAGAAACATGTATTCAGTCCTGGTTACTATGGTGATGTGCATAATAGAAATACATACAGATGTGTGATGGAGACAGCAATGTAATTTCATACACTGCCAGATAAACCAAAGATAACAATATTATCAACTTGGGGTGTATTTTATAAAACTTGTTTTGGGGCATCTTAATCATATCACATATTCTGAATTCCTCCAGATGATAAGATCCCTTTCTGAATTCTCTGCATTAAAAAAAAAAAAAAAATCCCCCGCAAAGAACTGAAGTGTATTTTGTCCTGTGCTTCCTATTGTCACAACTGGAGAAAGGCAGCCAATTTCTACATATTTCTTTTAGATGCAGGAAGTCAAACACAGTTCTGACCAGAACCACTACTGATTATGAATATTGTGGTCAATTATGGAAGTGATGCTAATCACTTATGGAAGTGATGTATTATGTATTATAGATGCAGGAAGTCAAACACAGTTCTGACCAGAACCACTACTGATTATGAATATTGTGGTCGATTATGGAAGTGATGCTAATCACTTATGGAAGTGATGTATTATCACTGGCTCAGACTAAAGTTCAATGTGAAGGAGAAATATGTTGGGTTTCGATTAGAGACTATGAGTACAATTCTGAGAAATGGCATTCACTTTTGCATGCAGCTCTCTTCATAAGTGTTTGCAGGGGCTGCTTTGATAGGCAGCAGGGTGAAGTCACCCATTGCAGGCAGCAGCATGAAGTCAGGAATTGGTGTCTGAAGAGCACAGCAAGACCTTTTAATGGATTACGGTTCCATTTGGGCTCCACTTCAGGTTGCAACACATTTTGGACCGGAATTGAGAGTTTTCAGAGGAGAATAGGCATGTACTCACTCATGCCACAATATGTTTCTTTTCCAAGAATGCATTTATTTTGGGGGGAAGGGCAATGGAGATCAGTCAGTTTATGTTGAATAGGCCAATGGCCCAACTGTCCTCCAGCTGCCAACAGCTCGCCAAGGTGTCAGGAAGATGTCATTATCAGGAGATGCCCCAAAGATATCCTGGGACCTTATGTATTCAAAGAATGTACTCAACTACTGAATGTTTTCCCACTTAGTTCTGGGAAATCTCTGTAATATTTATTGTATGATGGATCATTCACACCAGTCACTACTTGATGCTGCAGCCATCAAGTGATAGAACTGTGGGGAAGAGTTATCTAAGATTTAGATATAAGACCATTAAGATGCCTGTTGATTTGGAGGGTGGAGAAATTAGAGGTGGTTGATAGTGTCCAAGATCTCCAAATAAGCTAGAAATAACTTTTATCTGAAGTCTGTTTCTTTTTTAAAGCTGTGGGGGAAAAGTGACACAACACCACAAAATCCTTTCTTTTCTGTTCCTACTCCAGGGAGATAATTATACATCATCTAAATTTGAGTGTTGCCTAAGACTGAAGTGGGGAGGGAGTGACTGCAGTACTCAATGCCTTCTTACTGTGTTTCTACCTAGAGAGCATTTTTGTCAAGTTTTATGTAGAGACATCATCACAGCAATGATTTGGTGCTTTCAGAGCAGTAATTGTTTGTCGTCTTCATGCTGACCATGTTTGTCAAAATGCATTTGTATTTTGGGAGCTTTTATGCTGTCCAAACTGATGTAAAATCACAATGTTGTGCTCTGTCGTGACCAATTAAAAAACCCATAGACTCACTAGGGCTGTCAGCTTAGCTTTAGTCACTTCATTGGCATAATTTAACTGGCTAATTGATTAATTAATCAGCTAAAGAAAACAAATGCTCTCCTTCACGCTACAGTACACTCAGAGAAAATATCACTGGGTGTGCAGGCAGGCCCACAACTGAGGTGTCTAGCCAGATGACCACAAGAACTGGGGAAGGATATCAAGTTAGGCTGTTAAACAATGAGATCACTGAGAAGCACTAAGGACCAGAGACAATCTGAGGGAAGATGTTCTGGCTGGCTGAGGTCTAAGGAATGCTTTAATTTGCCACAAGGGAGCTACCTTTCTTTCTCCCTATACTACACCTGTTTAGCAGAACTGAGGAGAGAACAAAGTGCTTTCCAGGTGTTCTTTTATAACAAGATTTCCTATTCTACATACCTAGCAATTTTCGTCCTCATGTGTCAGCATTTACTTAGCTCTTTTATATTTGAAAAAGGAGCACACTCAGTTCTCAAGGACTGAGGTAGGTGTCAAAAGACGTCAAGGCAAATATAAGTATATCATTACAAGTACAGCCCCGTTAGAGGTAATCAAGGCTACCACCACACCTTTCTACTGATATAACTTCAAACCAGTCTGTATTCAAGATGTAACAGATGTCTGCAAATCTCCAAAATGTGCCCGTTTTTTCAAATGCCCTAATAAGTTTTTTGAAGCAATAAACATTTAACTCAAAATGTCACTGTTTAAAGCTTGTTGGTATCTCATGATTGCTTGGGGTTTGGATGACTTTAAAGAGAGAGCCAGTGTGGTGTAGTGGTTAAGAGCGGTAGTCATGTAATCTGGGTAACTGGGTTTGCGTCTTCGCTCCTCCACATGCAGCTGCTGGGTGACCTTGGGCTAGTCACACTTCTTTGAAGTCTCTCAGCCCCACTCACCTCACAGAGTGTTTGTTGTGGGGGAGGAAGGGAAAGGAGATTGTTAGCCGCTTTGAGACTCCTGAAGGGGAGTGAAAGGTGGGATATCAAATCCAAACTCTTCTTCTTCTTCTTAAATCAGGTATAAGAAACCAATAGCCCTTGGGACATACCGTATCTGACTCCCGGGGCCTCCCCATCCAGCTCTCTAGCTTCTTGTGGCCACCCATCCCTCTGCAGCACTTCCCTTCTCTGATCAGCGTAGCTCAGCACAGCCCCCTCCTTTCCCTGCTATGCAGCTGTTTTCCAGCAAGAGCTGACCAATATATATGAGGTGAGAGAAAGCTGGGAAGATGAGGCTTTTACACATCATCTTCAATCTGGAACTGTTGGAATCTGTGTGTGGCCACCTCATGTGGTGAACTGATGAACTACAGGAACCAACCTGGGCAAAGAACCTCGAGGACTGACTTCTCCCACCCAGGCTCATCACTGGGTGGTTCTGGGCAGGAAGGAGTTTTCAGCTGAGCCTTGCATATTCTATGCCATGCTTCTTTGTTCTCAGGTGTTCTTTTGCATGGTTCGTCCTCCAGTCCTGAACTGCTCTTTGGTTCTGACTCATTCCTCAATGCTGCCTCATGGTTTGTTCTTCAATCTGCCTTCCTCATCTGTTATGACCGCTGACCTGTTTCATGGCTCGTGGCATGGTCCTTAGTTCCTTACTTCCTCTGTGAACCAAGTGGGCCCTCCAGAACAAGCACTCCAGCACATGGGACTCATTAAAGGGTCATAGCCTGATCTACTAAGGTGAGTCGCAACTACAGCGCTACCACCATAGAAGTATATGGTCAAACATTAAGAAATGGGTCTCCAAATGCATGTGTGGGTTAAAAGTGGGACTTGGATCTGAAAAGGTTGAAGACTACTGCCCTAGAACATTTCTGAGATTCTGTGGTAGGTACACAGGTGTTCCCTGGCAAATGCCAGTGTAGAAAGTTCCTCATGTTGTGGTGGTTAGAATGTTGGACAAAGGATACAGGGACTTATGTCCAAATCCCTACTTGGCCATGAAGGGCACTGAGTGACTGGCTAAAGTCAATATCTTCTCATTTACCACACAGGGGCGTGGGGAGAAAGGGGATGAACCGCATATGCTGTCTTGGGCTCCTTGAAGGAAAAGTGGGATAAAAATGGAATAAAGAGCTAAATACCACTGCATAGCAGCTGTTACTGTTGCCCTTGCTTGTCAGCTTTGAAAAACAGCATACTGTATCATATTGACAGTAATCTATCAGAAATTTAAATCCAGCATCACTGGTTGTTACACTCAGCTATCCCATATTCAGGCAACATTTGGAGAACATTCAAGCATTTGGAGAACTCCTAGTTAATATTTTACATCAGGCTTTGCAGGAGAATTTGTTTCAAGCAGTACGTGCCATGTGGACTTCTGGACTATCAACCAATTACAGAAATTGCAATAAGATGGTAGGGAAGAGGCTGTCTCAAATGCAGAGAGCCCAAGACATTTCATATCAAGAAGCCAAAGTAAAATGGAGCCTGTGTTTTCTATATCACTGTTTATGATTAAACCTTTCATTGCCAAGTGACCTGTAAAATATTACTTGATTTGACCTATGTTGTTCCCCTTCATCTTTTACCAGTCATATCTTTTTCCTTCTCATGAATTTTCATGAATGAAATCCACCAACTACACATAAAGTGGAAGCCTGAATATTTGGTGGAAAAGAATTACCATTCACTTAACACATGATTAGTGGCTTGAAGAGAGAAAGGGGGTGTGGGAGAGAGAGAGAGAGAGAGAGAGAGAGAGAGAGAGAGAGAGAGAGAGAGAGATTGGAGGTTTTAGGAGAAGGCATGGTGAGAAATGAGTGGCATTTTGGTATCACACTTAGTTGTTGAAAATCATGCCAAGAATAGTATTTCATGCACAGTTAACATTAAGAGTGAATCACTATTTCCGCACCTTCTCCCAAACACATTCCCAGCAGCCCAATCACCATTTTGCTAAATTCAAAATCTGCACCATCTTGGTCTCTGGGAAGTATTATTAGTACTTGAGTTGTAAGCAACTGATGAATACTAGTTTTAAATATTTATTTAGAGACCGAGACTTGATTTGAAATTGACTGATAGTGCAGTTAAAGATCTGGTTCTGCATGCACTGGAACAATATATGCTAAGCTGGAGAGCGTCCATTAATCTCTTGGATCTAGTTCTGGCACTCAAAGTGATTAATCAAGCAGGACGGAAAGATATATAGCTGCATCAACTGCACTGGATGCCTATGTTGTAACTGGTAAATGGTGTTAAGTGTTAACAGAGCAAGGGAGACCACTGAATTCAATCAGAGCTCTAACATTATTGCTGGCTATAGGCAGCATTAAATAACGTACGTGGAGATAATGTTTTACAGATATTCTGCAAATGGAAAAGTGCCCAGTTTGGTGTACTAAAAGGATTAGGAAGCTGACTCTCCAGATATGGTTAGAATCCAATTCCCTTTAACTCTAACAGCATAGCCAAAAGCCAAGGATGAGGGAAGCTTCAGTCCAACAACATTTGAAAGGCCACAGGTTCCCATCCTTGGGATACTGCTGTATCCCAGGTGCCAAATACTGAAAAACCTAGCCTGGCTGTGTGCTATGAGAGATGGGGTCTGCAGCGTGGCATAACACCTTGTTCTGTGTTTGGACCCCTTCAGGCATATGATGTGTTATAGTGTATTGATAGCCTGCAAGCTGAGCCAATGCTGCAAAATATTTGAAATAATACTTCAAGTAAATTTGCACCTCTGAAAATGTGCCCCTTCTGAAAACAGAAAAATTGTTTTCTGTGTCCTAAAGTGTGGATCTTTCCTCTTACACCTATTAGGCATTGTCGTCCACAGGTGGCAATCTTCCCCTCCCCTGATAAACCATAATCTCCAGATTCCTAGCTTTCATTAAAAAGCAAAAAACAAACCACAAATCTTAGCACTTATAAAACAAGAGATATGTGCCAAATGTGCAAGCATTTTACTCTCTGTTTTTGTGTGAGACAAACTGGCCTGCTCTTGATGTTCAGTGTTTTCAGCCAACAAATGAAGTCATGATGACTGACATTTAGGAAAGCAGATCTAGTCAATTAGACCAAGAGAGAGCTAGAGTGAACACAAATTGTGAAGAGAAGAAACTCCTTGGTTTGCTTTTTAAGCTTCTTATGTTCACCTTCCGTACAGGAGATGTCCCGTAGGAAACAGTTCAGGTATCCAGGAGTTTAGTGCAGCTGTGAACTTTCATGCCCTGGAGCCAGCAACAGTCATATATTTGAGATCAAGCTCTGCTCTTGGCCATTTTAAGGGGGAATCATGGTTTGTGTTAACACCCTGATTCCCAACCTTCTTTCAAAAAAAGATCTTCCTACTAACTATACAGGTTATAGTGCAGTTGCATGCAGAGTCAATGCAGCCTGGGATTTGCATTTTGTTTTTAGAATAGTTACAGATAGGTAGCCGTGTTGGTCTGCCATGGTCAAAACAAAATAAAAAAATTCCTTCCAGTAGCACCTTAAAGACCAACTGAGTTAGTTCTAGGTATGAGCTTTTGTGTGCATGCACACTTCTTACTTCAGATACTTCTTAAGTCCTCCCCACTCCAGCAGCCACACCTCACCCTACATCGTTAATGGACTCTTCCCTGACCTTTTGGTATCTGAAGAAGTGTGCATGCACACGAAAGCTCATACCTAGAACTAACTCAGTTGGTCTTTAAGGTGCTACTGGAAGGAATTTTTTTATTTTGTTTTTAGAATGTATTTTGTGTCTTCATTTTATATTTTTATGTTGTGAATCACCCTGTGATCTTCACATGATAAATACTCCTCCTCCTCATCACCATCTTTCTTCCACTCCACAGCTACCACCAGTCCTTTAAAAGCATCTCTATCAGGTCAGGGTCCCTCCTGAACAATGTGAGAGTTTGCTGGAAAAGAAAAGACCCATCAAAATTGGCCTTGGAGCCTACGATAAGCTAACTTGATAAAGTTCATGAAGTTTCCCTCCCTTAAGTCCTCCCCACTCCAGCAGCCACACCTCACCCTACATCGTTAATGGACTCTTCCCTGACCTTTTGAGAATCACACGTGGCTTATAGTGATGAGGAGGATATCGGAAACTTTCCTTCTGTGAACTTCCTTAAGCCAACTTTAGGATATAAACTGTTGGGCAGACTGGATAATTACCTGTGACTCAATCCCACTGAACATAGATGAAGCTTTTTGAGTAAACATGTATGGGCTTGCACAGATAATCAGTTTCAGCACCCACTGCTGGAAACTAATTTCTAGACATTTTGTAAAAGCACACACTGCAGAACTTAATCTTAGGAGGTTAGTTGTATACTTCCGCTAGCCCTAATCTAGTCCCTAGGAAGGAGCAGTGGCGTAGCGTGGGTTGTCAGCACCCGGGGCAAGGCAAGTAATTTGCGCCCCCTAACCCCCAGATGTTGCGCCCGGTGCGGCCGGCCCCCCCTGCACCCCGCACGCTACACCACTGGGAAGGAGTAAAGTTTATTAAACTAGATTAAGCCTATGCAATGTGCATTTCCTACCCCTGCTTTGTTCTAAATGACTGGGGCTCAGTACCCTTAAATTGGTAACACTATTCACATCTTATATCAAGGTACAGTATAGTAAGACAAAAAGAAATATTTTCTTCCTTTGGAAGAAGGCATGCCATTTGGTGAGTGACATTTGGTAAGTGGCTCTTTTAGATCTCATTAAATATTCAGAGAAATGAACTTTTCTTTGAACTAGACAGTTAAATTTTGGCTGCTTCTGGAGACTGCATTCACCCATTAATAATTCTCCTTTTAATGGGACAAAAAAGATTTTTATTACTTAGAACCATTTGATCATGAGAACAGAACACTCATATTTAAATGGCCACACAGTCTTTTGAGTATAGAAAAAAAGTTCTTTGAATGTAATGAAAATTAATTGCCCCTGACATATGAAGCTTATGAGAAATTGCATTCTCTGTTGGATCCTGCCTTGAATTTCTAATATGACCATAACAGCATCCGAATTTTAGTTGAACACTACACCAAAGGGGCAAGGTGCCAGTGAGCAAAGAAAGAGACAAATTACAAGAAATCTCAGCAGCATAATCTCATGGATGAAATGTATACACTAGACCCCTGAACAGACACAGTTTGATCAAACAAAGCAGGTGTTGTTGGAAAGCTGACTAAGACATTCAATTTACAGCCCACCTTTCCTCCCAAAGTAGACCAGGGCAGCAAACACATACATTCTAAAGCAATTAAAAACATTCTAAAAACAGTTTAAAACATTATCTTGTCTAATAATTTCCGAGTTGTCAGGAGCAGTGTCTTTCAGCCATCAAATGCCTCTGTAAACTCTCCAGGGAGTTAGTCCCCTTAAACGCTGTTGGATTTACTTTTGAACAGTTCCTCTAGGGGCACTGTACCTAGTAGACATGGTAATTGCATTCCTACAATTATCTTCACATCTGGCCAGAAGAAAATGTGATAAATATGTGCATACATAATTTTATTTGTATGCGGCAATCCACAGTTCAAACCATGCTCAAGGTGGCGTACAACATGAACAAATATATAACTGCAGCGTAGCAAAAATGGCCATAAATAAATAAAGAAAACATTAAGGAATACACAACCAAAGTGAACACTTTCTGCATATATCACAACAGGATCTAAAATAAAGATAGACAAAAACAGCAACAACCCCACAAACAAACCCAAACCCATACAACACCCTGACCCAAGAGTCTGTTCAGCAGCCCCTGTTTTTGTAGCTGGAGTCATTCAGGGCCCTGCTCTCCTAGGTCAGGTGGAAAAAAGCCTCCAAGGCAGGGGGCAGGTCTTCCAGGACTCACAGCCAAGATGGTCTCTTGAATAAATGCTCTTGGACAAAACCTTGCCTTCTTAAGAAACCTCAGAATTGGTTTGTGGGGTTTTTTTTTGTTTTTTTGCTGAAAGTTACACTGTATGTTCTGTGTAGATGAGTGTTTTATTTCAAATAAAGGAAAGGAATGAATAAATTATGATGAATTATGAGGTTACAGTTCTGCAAGAGAGGAGAGGAAAATTGCTAAGTATGCAGAATAGGGGTCTTGCTTTAGAAGACCTCGTGGAAGGTACTCTATCGATCGATCAATCTATCTATCATCTCTATCTATCATCTATCTATCTATCTATCTATCTATCTATCTATCTAATCTATATCTATCTATCTATCTATCTATCTATCTATCTATCTATCTAGCTATCTCTATCATCTATCTATCTAGCTATCTAGCTATCTAGCTATCTACTATCTGTCTATCTATATCTATCAGCTATCAGCTATTTACTTTGTGATTGCATGAGAAGTGTTTAACCTGGAAATTCTAAGCTCAATCTATACAGATGTTTCCAAAATAAAACTTCTGTTTTGTTATTAAGTGAACAAGAAAATTGGCACACAATAGACCAGTCAATACACTTACTGGGACGACCAGAATATTCTCGGTGGAAACCATGTAATATTCTCTAGAGCGATCCGCAGTGCAATGTGACTTTCACATCAGATTAGGTTGCCTTAACAGTTTCTGATGTGCACACACCACACAAGAAAACTTAAGGGAAGCATCTATCCAGGCCTAGTGATATTTATAGTGCTTTTCCAGAGAAATAAATGGAATTTGTGAATCCTGCTAAAATAAAGCAAAACCTACAGGTTGCTGTGAATCAATTTAAATCAAAATGTTCAACTAACCATGGAAAGGATCTATTATGTGCAAGCAGTTGCTCTAATAATTTGTTGGAAATAAATCCCAGCAATGCATTAAAGCAGAAAGTACTTATTTTACCATTTGCTGGTGTGATAGAAATACAGAAATATGTCTGTGTTAATATTAGATTTATCTTGTATGTTAAAGCAGCAAATGCTTCATGAAGCCAGAGGAGTCTTCCTTCCCAAGAGGTCCCTGGTATTTATACTGAAAGAATAAGTATCCTTTTGATAGTGGTAGTGGTAGAGCCCGTGGAGTGTAGAGGTCAAGAGAGGTCGAGCTAGGACCTGAGAGGTTAAGGACTTGAATCCCCCATTCAGAGATGACCAAGCCCTATAAATTCCTGGCCTCTCCGGGAAATTCAGAAACTATGATCTCACCATGCACCTTCAAGATAGTCTCAGTAATGTCCCTAGAAACAATAGGCTGTTGCCAACCTCCTCTGTCCTCTTTTGCAAGCAGATGAGTGAATTTGGATGTTGTGCAACAGAGGGATCCAATGCCAGAGTTGCACCAACAGGGAATTCATTGTGCAGCAAAGTTACCAGAAACCTGCTTAAGAATTCTCTTGCCCGTCAACATTCTGCTGGCTCAAACTTTCAACTTTGGATACAGCCCTGTGCTACGTGATTTTAAACACTTTCTCCAAAGGACCACAGCACAATTTGCCTGGCATGTAGAAGGTTCCAGGTTTAATCCCTGGTGTTTCCAGGCAAGGCTGGGGAATGCTCCCGCCTGAAACCCTGCAGAGCTCCTGCCAGGCAGAATAGAGATTCCTGCGCAAGCTGGACCAATGGTCTGCCTCAGCATAAGCCAGCTGCCTCATTTCCATGCCTCCCTCATTTGTTAGTGTCTGTTCAGAAACTATGACAAGAATCCCCAAGGTGATGTGTTGCATTCTACATGTCCCCTGGAGCATTTTAAGTCACCTTCATATTTCATTGTTTTCCTGAAGGCTGAGGGAGCTCTCCAGAGCCGTATTTGATATATGCAAGAAGCATCAGCTAGAAGGATATGCACATAAATGAGTTTTGCATAAGATGGTGGTGATGGTGAAGATGATGATGACAAAACATTGTTTTCATAATAAAATCCAGCAATTTCCAATGAATTTGATGCAGAGGTGTCCCGAAGGGGAGAAAGGGCTGCCTCAACTTAGTGCAAGACGTTTGCATGATAGAAATTCAGAACACAGCTTATGTTCTTTTGCACACCAGCTTGTACAAGGCCTTAAATTATCTGTTAGCACAAGGTCCACCATACAGTGGGAAAGATAAAATCTTGCACAAGTTCTTAGGATATGGACTTGTGAGAAGTCCATGTTCTGCAAACACTGCTGCCATCTTTTGTACAACAATTTACAAAACAGCACCATCTCCAGAATTTCTCCCTCTGCTTTGCCTCTGGGTACAACTGAACTTGATAATGTTTGGGTATCGGCCTGGGAAATTTTGAAGCCACCTGCTGCAAATTATTGCTTTATTATTTATTGAGTTTTTATATTGCCCTTCATCTTAGGATCATAGGGTGGTTTACATTGTAAAAACACAAAAATTCATACCATAATAATAAACAAAAGCAATTCCCTCCCCACAGTTGTAAAGGCCATCAATTGTTTAATTACCGGTAGCCAAAGCTCTGGGAGGAGAGAAATGTTTTTGCCTGGTGCCTAAAGATATGTATTGAAGGTGACAGGTACGCCTCCCTGGGGAGAGCATTCCACAAACTGGGAGCCACAGAAAAGGCCCATTCCCATGTTGCCACCCTTCATACCTCTCTTTAAAAAAATAAATAAAAAAAATATTTATTTATTTTAAAAAAATTTTTTTTAAACTTTTTTAAAATTTAAATTTAACCGACCCTTCATACCTCTCATGGAGAAGGGCCTCAGATGATGATCACGGAGTCTGGGTCGGTTAAAATGGGGAGAGGCAGTCCTTCTTTCCCCTTTATATGTAACGTCATCTCAGGTCACTCAGCTATTGAAAATCCTACTCGATTCACAATATCAAAACCCACAATTTTCAATTAAAAGTTTATCATAAGGAAATACTCAATGAGATTTACAGCATATTCCTGTACATGTCAACTCAAAAATCAGTCCCATTCAGTTCAGTGAGGCTTATTCCCAGGTGAGTAGATAACTACAGCCTTTACAGCAGAACCTTCTATACGTCTTCTGTGGAGCAAGTCTCATTGAGCTCCATGATGCTTACTCTCAGGAAAATGGGTGTAGGATTACAACCTGAATGTGTTTAAATGGCAACAATTTAAGCTGCAAATTAAAAGTCCCCAAGTACTCATTATCTTAATAGACAATTACACTGTTAATTTCTTTTAAAGAAATTACAGTTTGAAAAAGTCCCTAACCACCAATTTACAAGACAGACCTTTCAACTCAATAATTAAAAAATTTCAGTGTATATTGGTTAACTACTCACCTCAGTAAAAAAAAGTTAAAAATTAAATGGGACTTTTGTTCATTAAAATAATCAAAAACGGATTCAATGGTTTTTCCACTTAGGGACAGTTTCTGTCATACTTGTGAAGGTGTTATTGGAGGTGTTCGAGAAGAAGTGCAAAAATGGTGGCAGAGAGTGCAACAGTGCTGATTTAGGTGCCCTTTTCTTGTGGAGGGGGCTGATGAGAGGAGATGCCAGCACCATTTTGTGATCATGTCTGGTTCTTTTCTAGTGTTCCATCGGCCATCGGCTGGGTGAGGACTGCAGGGCCTGCTCCCTCCCAGGGCCTTTTCCAACTGGCCCAGGGGGCGTGGCCCAGGCCCTCTCTCCTGGCTATAAAGGGACTCCTGCTGCAGTGAGGCCTCGGACCATCGGCTGGGTGAGAACTGCAGGGCCTGCTCCCTCCCAGGGCCTTTTCCAACTGGCCCAGGGGGCGTGGCCCAGGCCCTCTCTCCTGGCTATAAAGGGACTCCTGCTGCGGGGAAGCCTTGGACCATCGGCTGGGTGAGGACTGCAGGGCCTGCTCCCTTCCAGGGCCTTTTTCAACTGGCCCAGGGGGCGTGGCCCAGGCCCTCTCTCCTGGCTATAAAGGGACTCCTGCTGCGGGGAAGCCTTGGACCATCGGCTGGGTGAGAACTGCAGGGCCTGCTCCCTTCCAGGGCCTTTTCCAACTGGCCCAGGGGGCGTGGCCCAGGCCCTCTCTCCTGGCTATAAAGGGACTCCTGCTGCGGGGAAGCCTTGGACCATCAGCTGGGTGAGGACTGCAGGGCCTGCTCCCTCCCAGGGCCTTTTCCAACTGGCCCAGGGGGCGTGGCCCAGGCCCTCTCTCCTGGCTATAAAGGGACTCCTGCTGCAGTGAGGCCTCGGACCATCGGCTGGGTGAGGACTGCAGGGCCTGCTCCCTCCCAGGGCCTTTTCCAACTGGCCCAGGGGGCGTGGCCCAGGCCCTCTCTCCTGGCTATAAAGGGACTCCTGCTGCGGGGAAGCCTCGGACCATCGGCTGGGTGAGAACTGCAGGGCCTGCTCCCTTCCAGGGCCTTTTCCAACTGGCCCAGGGGGCGTGGCCCAGGAACAAACTTTTGGAACAAACTCTTGGGAAGGGTGGGAAGTGTTCTGCCATTGCTTCCCTGTTCCAGGGGGTTAATGTGCTTTAAAATGTCCTCAAGCAGTCGGTGGCAATTTAAATTTTTATTTCTTTTTTTCCATTGCTGGGGGTGGGTGGGATGGATATTTGGTTGGGGATTAATTTTAGCATAATTGTTCTGTTCCTTTTTGTTGTTGTTGTTGTTTTATTGGTTCTGTATAGTTTATGTTTTGTTTTGAAGGGGCTAGATCAGGGCTGCCTGGGAGTGGGGCCCCAGCCAACACGATGGCTGGGACAAGTTCCACAGGGGGGGAAGCACTGGGACATCCGATCTCGGTGATCATGGGCAGGAGGCGGAGTTACGCTAAGACCAGACCATGTCATTACCGAGGAGGCAGGTTTAGTCGTTGTTTGAAGACTATCCCTGCCTCCGGGTCTGGCCTTGACCGGATGGATACTGGAATCAACAGGGGAAACCTACATGACCTGAAGGTGTTGCTGTGTAATGCCAGGTCAATGATGAATAAAACCACTGCCATCCACGACCTGATTGTGGATGGAGGACTTGACCTGGCATGTGTGACAGAGACCTGGTTGGAGGAAGCAGATGGGCCTGTCCTTGCCGCTGCTTGCCCACCAGGTTTCTCTTACGCACAGCAACCCAGGTCATGTGGGCGGGGAGGGGGGGTTGCAGTGATTTTTAGGAAGTCACTAGCTTGCACCAGGCGTCCTACTGGGAAGATCCAGTTTTCTGAGTGCATGTTCTGGAAGTTGGGCAATAGGGGCAGTACAGGATTCCTTTTGGTGTACCGACCTCCCCGCTGCACCAAGGATTCCCTGTCTGAGCTGCTTCAGGTCGTGGCGGATTTTCTCCTGGAGACACCTAGTTTGGTTGTCCTAGGGGATTTTAACATCCATGCCGACACGACCTTACAAGGGGCTGCTCGGGACTTCGTGGAAAGCATGGCCTCCATGGGGCTGTCCCTGAATAAGTTTGGCCCAACTCATAGTCATGGACATGCCTTAGACCTGGTGTTCACCTCTAGTGACGTGGGTGATCTGACACTAAGTAAAAGTGAAACAAAAGAAGTGCCATGGTCAGATCACTTCCTGGTGCAACTGGACTTCTCCGCGACCCTTCCCCTCTGCAGGGAGGTGGGACCAATTCGGATGGTCCGCCCCCGCCACTTAATGGATCCAAATGGTTTCCAGAGAGTGGTAGGGGATGCCTTATCCCATGTTGATGGCCTTTCAGCTGATTCCCTGGTGGCCCGCTGGAATGCGGAGTTAACCAGGGCTATCGACTGTCTGGCTCCGAAGCGCCCTCTCCGATTGCATGGAGCCCGGACAGCTCCGTGGTTTTCTTCGGAGCTGAGGGCGATGAAACAATCGCTGAGACGGCTAGAGCGTCGGTGGCAAAAAACTCACTCCGAATCTGACCGGACACAGGTTAGAGCTCAACGTCGAGCCTACCAAGTGGCGATAGCGACGGCGAAGAAGACTTTCTTCACCGCCTCTATTGCATCTGCAGAAAATAGTAGCAGGAGACTTTTTCAGGTGGTTCGTAATTTAACGGAACCACCTTTACCACCGGGGCTTTGTAAAGACCCCAAGATCTCCTGCAACGATTTTGCAAAGTTTTTTGCAGATAAAATCACTCATATTCGGAAGGAGCTAGACACCACCGTGGGAGCAGGGCTGGGGCGGGAGAGTGCTAGAGCTCTGTCTGGTCAAGTTGCATGGAATCGATTTCAATCCATTACCCCCGAGGATGTGGACAGGCTGCTTGGACGCGTGAAACCAACCACCTGTCTCCTGGATCCTTGCCCATCCTGGCTAATAAAAGCAAGCCGGGAAGGGCTGGGCGATGGGCTCTGCGGGGTGGTGAATGCTTCTCTCTGTGAGGGAGCATTCCCAGATCCGCTGAAAGAGGCGGTCATCAAACCGCTTCTTAAAAAACCATCTTTAGACCCGGCCAGTATGGCCAACTATCGCCCAGTCTCAAATCTTCCATTCTTGGGCAAGGTGATTGAGCGTGTGGTTGCTGAACAACTCCAGGCACGCCTGGAGGATGCGGACCATTTGGATCCCTTCCAATCGGGATTCAGGCCTCATCATGGGACTGAAACTGCCTTGGTCGCGCTGGTTGATGATCTCCGGCGAGCTAGGGACAAAGGTGAGAGCTGTTTCCTAGTTCTGCTGGATCTCTCAGCGGCCTTTGATACAATCGACCATAACATCCTTCTGGACCGTCTAGAGGGGCTGGGAGCTGGGGGCACTGTTATACAGTGGTTTCGCTCCTTCCTCCTGGGCCGTGTTCAGAAAGTGGTGGGGGGGGATGAGTGTTCAGACCCCTGGGCCCTCACTTGTGGGGTGCCTCAGGGTTCCGTCCTCTCCCCCATGCTTTTTAACATCTATATGAAGCCGCTGGGAGAGATCATCAGGGGGTTTGGACTGGGTGTCCATCAATATGCAGATGATACCCAGCTCTACCTCTCTTTCAAATCAGAACCAGTGAAGGCGGTGAAGGTCCTGTGTGAGTGCCTGGAGGCGGTTGGAGGATGGATGGCGGCTAATGGATTGAGGCTGAATCCTGACAAGACAGAAGTACTGTTTTTGGGGGACAGGGGGCGGGCTGGTGTGGAGGACTCCCTGGTCCTGAATGGGGTAACTGTGCCCCTGAAGGACCAGGTGCGCAGCCTGGGAGTCATTTTGGACTCACAGCTGTCCATGGAGGCGCAGGTCAATTCTGTATCCAGGGCAGCTGTCTACCAACTCCACCTGGTACGCAGGCTGAGACCCTACCTGCCCACGGACTGTCTCGCCAGAGTGGTGCACGCTCTAGTTATCTCCCGCTTGGACTACTGCAATGCGCTCTACGTGGGGCTACCTTTGAAGGTGACTCGGAAACTACAACTAATCCAGAATGCGGCAGCTAGACTGGTGACTGGGGGCAGCCGCCGAGACCACATAACACCGGTCTTGAAAGACCTACATTGGCTCCCAGTACGTTTCCGAGCACAATTCAAAGTGCTGGTGTTGACCTTTAAAGCCCTAAACGGCCTCGGCCCAGTATACCTGAAGGAGCGTCTCCACCCCCATCGTTCTGCCCGGACGCTGAGGTCTAGCGCCGAGGGCCTTCTGGCGGTTCCCTCATTACGAGAAGCAAAGCTACAGGGAACCAGGCAGAGGGCCTTCTCGGTAGTGGCACCCGCCTTGTGGAACGCCCTCCCATCAGATGTCAAAGCGATAAATAACTACCTGACATTCAGAAGACATCTGAAGGCAGCCCTGTTCAGGGAAGTTTTTAATCTGTGATATTTTAATGTATTTCTGGTTTTTATGGAAGCCGCCCAGAGTGGCTGGGGAAACCCAGCCAGATGGGCGGGGTACAAATAATAAATTATTATTATTATTATTATTAGTGTTCAAGAGCTAGCAACCATATTCTGTTATGTCAAGCCCTCATGACTGGATTCTTCCAGCACTTTCTCAAAAGATCAAACATGTCCACTAGCCTAAGAAGGCTGTTGATCCCTCTCCTACTCTCTCTCAGACCATGACCATATCCCCAGTCCATGAGCACCACACTAGACTGGGGGAAGGAATCTTCCCTTGTGGTCAGTGGAAGAGAAAAAGAAGAAGAGAAAACAGCATTGGGGCTGCATCTCTTTGGCATTATGTTACATACACATAGAGCTCTCATAGGGAACTCTGGTGAGGGATACAGGGAGAAAGGGCAGGAAATATCTCTGAAATATACAAAGAAATATCTCTGTGCTCAAAGAAGAATGGGCTAATTATTTAAAATGCATAGTATGGCTGGACATGAAATCCAACAGACATTATGAAGCTGCTAATCTGCACTCAAAACCATGACATGTTTTTCTTTTGTTTTCTCATTAGGCTGCTCTACAGCAGATGAGTCTAGACTCTAAAATACATTAATTGGACAATCTTGATCGTTTGAGCCTGCTAGGTGCTGACATCTTGTTATTAGATTAAGGCTCACTTAATCAGCGCGGGTGGCACTGTGGTCTAAACCACAGACCCTAGGGTTTGCCAATCAGAAGGTCGTCAGTTCGAATCCCCACGATGGGGTGAGCTCCAGTTGCTCGGTCCCCGCTCCTGCCAACCTCAAAAGCACGTCAAAGTGCAAGCAGATAAATAGATACCGCTCCGGCAGGAAGGTAAACGGCGTTTCCGTGTGCTGCTCTAGTTCTCCAGAAGCGGCTTAGTCATGCTGGCCACATGACCCCGAAGCGAGATGAGCGCCGCAACCCCAGAGTCATCCGCAACTGGACCTAATGGTCAGGGGTCCCTTTACATTTACCTAATCTTAGTCTTTGTCTTTCTTCAGGAGGAAGAAAATCTGAGCTGCTGCATTATTTGACCTAGGTTAGATTCTGCTTCCTATGGTACAGTCAACCCCCCCAACCCCCCCCCCGTTGAATAACCCCAAGGGACTCTTGAATATTTTCTCTTATTTTTGGATGAATTTAGTGGAATGGTTTCTCTGCACTCTTTCATTTCTCCGTCTACTAATAGGGTGGGGAACTCTGAGAGGCCATTTCTGCAAAGTTTTATGAAGCTACCTAGAAGAGCACAGTTTGTTACATGTGTTCTTCCTTTTGTTGCCTGTGGTTATTTTCTTTTTTTAATCTTTATTTGAAAATTCCATGTCTTAAAAATAATAATCCTTAGTTTTGCAGTTGACAGTGATTAACTGTGAAATTCAGTTATATCAGTACCTCTAGCACAGCTGGGTAGCCAACCAGCAACACTTGGGGGGCCAATTTATAATTTACATTATGCCTATAAACACAAGCCAAATATGTAGTATACTCCCAAATTATATAACCAGATAGCTAGTTTTTGTATGAGACGTTACAAGGAGATTTCCCCATTGCAAAATGGAAATGCTAAATGTTAAGGCACAAATATACTTATCATTAATCATCAGACAAGTGATATGCACTTGAGGAATCTTTAAATAAGTGAAGAATATTACATGGAATTAGAATATAGGGATGGGATTTACTTTTTTCCTGCTTATTAAATGAGGCTGGTTGGCTTGGTTTGTTTACCCATAGAGGTTCCATTTGACAATGGGACATGCTTTTGCTTATTAAAAAGATTAAAAAGAACCCTCTGTATTTTCAGAACAGAAGAGTACAAATGAATGCAATGTTTTCATTTGACAAAGTCTTCTTTAATCATCATTGTATTCAGGAAGGTTACAGCATGCTGTGTGAAGGTTGTTTCTGCATCTACAATATGGGATTGTTAAAGGGAAGGCAGTGCTGAAGCAGTGGCTGGGTCTTGAGAGTTTTCCCACTTGACCTTCCACTGTAGGGCTCTTGTGCAATAACTGATAAGGGTGTGAAAAGGTCCCTGCCTGTGATCACTGGGCGCAAAGGCGTAAATCAGCCTCGCAAAGCAGGCATTTCTGTGCTGAAAAGAGGGCTTTTAAAGGTACCGTAGGTGGTCATTATTAAAAGAAGTAGCTTTGGGTCCAAGAAGCAGGTCTGTATGCAGTATGTTCAAGTGGTGTAAAAACTGGTAAAATTTTTAACAGTGCAATCCTATGTCTGTCTACTCCATAGTAAGTCCCTTTGGGCTCAGTGGTGCCCCCCCAAAGCTTCCCCTCCCCTACAGAAAAGCAACCGAGTATGTAAAACACTATTTCTACCCTTGAGTAAGGGCTGCAAGTAGTTCAGCTATCTCAAGGTTTCCCATGCAGTCATGATGGTGCTTCAGAAGGCCGCCTGTTATACAGCAGGTCAGCTTGTCCTAGTTGAACAAAACAATACTTTTCTACAAGGAGAGAGAGAGAAAATGAAAAACACACTACACTTTATATATAGAATTGAAGAACGTTACTTGAAATCAAGAACCACAGAATCACACATCATGACTAAACCTAATCTCTTTCCTAAACTAGTAGCATCATGCAGTACTTTGACAGTTAGTATAGGTCTGCCCGGCAATGTCCCTGGAAAAATCCACACAGCCTGATTCTGCTTGATTTCTTTCTCACATTGGTACCATCTTGCAGAATTTAGGGAGTTAGTACTGTCAGAAATACTTTTTTAAAGTTTAGCCCACTTTGAACTTTGCAGTCCAATCATCTCACCTATGATTATGTTTTATTTTTGCACCCTTGAGCCAGCCTGTCTCACTTCTACACACACATACAGACTTAAACAGTGCCAATTGAAAGTTCATTATGCTGTATTGGACAGTACTTTAGAGCACCTCATGTTGTTCATGATCATGCAGTGAGTGGAAGACCATGTTTAACCCTTAATATTGATCTACGTTTTGAAATGTTGTCTATGTTTTGTCCATGTTTGGATCCAATTGGATGCTATTTTGGATCAAGATGGTGCACTGATCTTAGCTTGTAAAGTAAACTTGTAAAGTAAACTTCATGACAAACCTACTCCTAGGAAAGGAGGTAACCAGGAATCCTTCTTACATTACCCTTTGTTTGAGGAGTCTGCTGTAATCATTTCAATATTACGTTTTTCATTCAAATTTTGTTTGTTTACAAGACAATGTGTTATACCATTCACAATACACTGCCTCCTTTGTAACTGGACAAGAAAAGAAAATAAACCACTGCAACAATATGAATACATAAGTCTTTTGAAATTCTAATCAGCTAACACTAAGAAATGCATAAGTGAAATGGTTTTTAATCGTTTTTTGCCTTTAATGCGGCAACACTGCCTTTTTGTTATCTTATCTGTATATCCAATGCTGCATTTTCTCATTTCTCAGAACATTCTCTTCTTTATGAAATTGTTTTTGTAATGCAAAATATGCAGCATTAAAGACAAGTATCCACAATGCAGCATTTTACAATATAGCTAACACTAGAACTATATACCAGGAAGAACAAATTAACCATATCTAATGTCTGAGATTTTATACCTAATATCATTCCTTTAAGGCTAATAATCCATATTATACTTGACTATCTGGAGGTATCACTGGAAATAGTGCAGAATAATGCATTTTAGCTGAAGTAAAATGGCATCTCACTTCCACTGAGTCAGGTCCCTGTGGGATCAGGCCTTCAAGTGCTTGGTTAGAAGGTCCAGAAGCAATTAGCACAGTGCTGACCTTGACAGCACCTCATTCCCCTCCCTCCTAGTAAGCTGCAGCAACACAACTGACTGGAGGTCCCCCACCATAATACAGCTACTGGGCAGAAGTGGGTGCATAGCACAAGTCAGGTTAAAGTCAAGGTCTGGAAGCAAAGACTATAGGTGGGTATATTGCCAAAGTCATGTAAATGGTCCAGTTTCAAGAGGCAATAAGAAAGACACAGAATGGCTACATGCTGACAGACTGCAGAAACAAGTATGAAGCAGCTGTTTATATATGGCCTGGCTCACAGGTCACATGCTCTATCTAGACCAATGAAATGCAGTACCGCTGGCCATTACCTGGGTGGCACTGTAGTGCAGCCTATAGCTCATTCAGAATGAAGACTACCCTAGTTATACAGAGAGTATGGAAAGACTTGTGTACTTGTGAAACTTCTTATGCTATCACTAGTAATGGGAGCCACATGCATGTATGGGGCTCCAGGTCACACAGCCACTAACTTAATGCATTTTTTCTAAATAATATTTGTATGTGTAGCAATCCTCTCTTTAGAAATGTTAGTCTGATCATTTTCAATATTTGGATAATGAGACACTTTAAAGGTTGCCTTCTGTCAAGCCTCAGGGAATCCTCTCCCTCCCTCAGTGGCAGCCAAAAAAGCAGATAACACAAAGATTCCTTACCACACAATTTTTTCAGTATTCACAGAGACACACACAAAGGAATGTAGTCTCTATGCCATGATGGCATTGCTCCAAGTAAAGTCCCACTCCCCCCTACGTCGTCCCTATTCTATGTCACTCCTGCAGCAGATAATCTGAGCTTTCGGTCTCTAAACTCTCTGTTCTACTACCCGTAATGCACACCTGGTTCTGGGAGAGGGGGGGGGGGTCAGGAATGCTTTCCAAGGACACTGAGTCTGTCAGCTGTCTCTTCCCTAGTGTTTGTTCTTCTTCTTGCTGTTCATCTTCCAATATTTCCCAGCTTCTGCTCTCCACAGCCTCTGAACTATGTCCCTCTGCAAACCACTGTTCTAAATCTATACAGTGGTGCCTCGCAAGATGGAAATAATCCATTCTGCGAGTCTCTTCGTCTAGCGGTTTTTTCGTCTTGCGAAGCATCCCTATTAGCGGCTTAGCGGCTTAGCGCTATTAGCGGCTTAGCGGCTATTAGCAGCTTAGCGGCTAAGCGGCTATTAGCGGCTAAGCGGCTTAGAAAAAGGGGGAAAAAGGGAAAAAACTTGCAAGACTCGCAAGATGTTTTCGTCTTGCGAAGCAAGTCCATAGGGAAATTCATCTTGCGAAGCGCCTCGGAAAACGGAAAACCCTTTCGTCTAGCGGGTTTTTCGTCTTGCGAGGCATTCGTCTTGCGGGGCACCACTGTACTGTCCCCCTGTTCTTGGGAAGGTTCAGGAGAAGGGGGGCGGCCCTCACCATTCCTCCTCAGTCCAGCCCCTGACACCTTCATAGCTAGTCTTCCTCCCTCCCTTCCTCTAAGTGTATGCCTCCTTAGGGTTACTATATGATAGTCAATAGTGCATTTTTATCATTCATATAAGCTATGCTCATACTAAGCCATCTCCTGAAATCAGCACCACCAACAGCTTTTATCCCCTTTAATGACATTTTAAATGAAATAGCTGTTTTCCTTTCAGAAGTTATTGAAGTTTAAACAACAACAACAATATTAATATCAGAATAACTGCCCAAAGTCATGATAGCCTCATTCAACAGGATTCAGTTTTCTGTTCTTGCTGACTAAGCTGTACTTTTAGAAAAGCTGCATTTCTGACTAATAACCTCTGGCGGGGCCTCTCCTTCCCACCTCCTGCTATGCAGTATGGAAGGAGAAGAAAAATATAACTGGAAATGTACAGCAGTTACCTTTACCTTACCTTACCTTATTCATATATTATATATAATTTTTACTTTGTTAAATGTCACTGCCATTCTCACATGGTAAATATTTTGTTTTCGGAACACTGTGTGTTATATAAGAGAAGTCAGTTTCAAAGTCTTCTCCTGAAAGCAGTTTAATAAAATGCTGTGTTTACCATCCACCAGAACCAAGTGAGTGGCCTTTCATACAAAAACAAAGTGACTGGCTGAATCACCCATGTGACTCTGCATCCCTGGGGCAATGGCTGAAGCTTCAAATGGGCACTGGTTCTAATGTAAAGTTCAATTTTTTAAACGAAAGGTTAGGCAAGCCAGAGTGCCTGCTTTGAGAAAATATTTTATCTTTATTTAAATCTATATTTAAATTCTGTTAGGGCCCTGAGTTAAAGCCAGGGTAGACAGCTGGGATCCTAGATGAGAACAAGGAGAGGTGTTCAGTGGGGAGGTGTACCTGAAGGAGAAAGGACTGGTAGCTGTACACAATTTGTTAGTAATTGTGTATTCACAGTTTTATTGTGTATTTTTGTAATATCTGTGGTGGGGATTTTTGTTTTTCTGTACACCACTTAGATATATTTTTATATATTAAGCAGAATAGAAACAAACAAATAAATAAAAATATTCAGGACTGTAGTGAAATGAAATCAGAATAGAACTAAAACTATAGATACTACAGTGAATGTCAATGATCTCCTGTACATTGCCCAGTGATCTTTCTACAGCACAAGTATCTTAAATTTCTCCTATCAAGAATCCACTAACAGATTTATCTCAAGTAGACACATAAAGTAATATGCATTTAAAATTTAGAAATAAATTATTTAGAATTTATTTTACTATCTATAATACATTGTTACCTTGGTAGGGATATATGTAGGCAACACAGTTGTGTGTGTGTGTGTGGGAAAACATTTTTGTTTAGCATTGAAATGTTTGCCCTCTGGATCGTTTAAGAATTTCAAACCAGCAATGCATCAAGTAATTGCCGTGATATGTTCATTTACTCCTTTATGAAGTAACTGAAGACAATTATTTTAGAACTGAATCCAAACTTGCCCACTTAAATTAAGGCACACCTGCCTCTATCTTTCTTAGTTATTGCTTATATTGATGTTTGTCCCCCTGAAGGCCAGTCCATGTTTCTGCTGCCTGGTTCAAACTGAATCAGAATGATTTACATAGCAATTGAAGTCCTGTTTGTGTTCCAGACTTTCAGTGAAGCTCATTCCGGCATTAATTTAAATAAATGGTGAATTGATAAAACAACACTTTAAAATAAATAGATATGAAAGTCTCTCTGCTCAGCTAGCACAGAATTCACAAGCAAATCCCCCCTAGGATTCTTATAAGATTATTGAAGTGATGTAGAAAGGGCAACCCATTCCAACTTCAAATTGATAAAAAGCTTGCTTGTACATTGCCACACTCAATGAACACAGCGCCAAATATCGTCTTCCTTGTAAATGATGAATGAGCCATCAGCTACTAATCTCGTGTTCAAATGACCCTCATCAGCATGTCTGCCCTTCTTCTCATAGCAATAGTCATTGCTACATTAAAGTGCTATGAAGTGGGATCTGGTATTTTGGGGTTCTTAAAGTTCTTCTTTAATGCCTTTTGATGTTACAGTGGTACCTCTGGTTATGAACTTAATTCGTTTCGGAGGTCCGTTCTTTACCTGAAACCGTTCTTAACCTGAGGTACCACTTTAGCTAATAGGGCCTGCCGCTGCACCGCTGCCACATGATTTTTGTTCTCATCCTGGGCAAAGTTCTTAACCCAAGGTACTACTTCCGGGTTAGCAGAGTCTGTAACCCGAAGTGTTTGTAACCCGAGGTGTTTTTACCCCAAGATACCACTGTATTGACTAGCTATTGGGGAGTGGGAGACAGTTTGAGTACAGCAAGAGCAGGTAGAAGAGAAAATATATGTTGCTCCCCTTTGACTGAATGTAATGTAGTAATAGGCCCAAATTGTCTGTTTTCTCTGAGAGCAGATATCCAGGCAAAGGTTTTCTAAGTCTACTGTTTGAGATGGTTTAACATATCTTCTTCCCACAAAGGATGTGGTCTACTATAGATATATTTTCTAGTATGCACAGCTTGTTTTCTTGCACTGGCGCCTATGGCCCTCCAGACATTGTTGGACTCCAACTCCAATCAGCCCCAGCCAATGGACAGAGGTGATGGGAGTTGAGTCCAGTAGCAACTGGAGAACCACATGCTCCCCATTCTTATGTTAAGGATCCAATACAACAATGAGTTTTATGAGCTGCTGACTTGGTAGAAGCTTTACACACATGGAGCTTCCTCCTGATCTATGGCAACAATGTTTCTTCAGGTGCTTCACTCTATGCTGAGCTGTTGGACAAAATGGCAGACCAACCCCAAATTAAGTTCTTTCCTCTTTTATAAACCCAACTGAGAAACCATTCACAAAGGCATTCACAATATCAATATATTTTAACTGAGAGTAGTTGATTAAAGGATTTTTCAACCCTCATCCTGTCCTTCAAGATCAGTATCATGAATAGGGGTTACTGCCCTACAATAGAAGATGCCTTGAATGAATAGATAATAACAAACGCCTCATTTAATTTTCTCCCTCTGAACATTTTGTACATAATGCAAAACTGGCAACATGGCTAAATTCAACGTACATTTGAAACTTTTTTCTGATCTGTAATTTATTTGCAGGCATTAATTATCTAGAATGTATCCATATTTGCATTTCAGCATTTAAAAATTTATAAGCTTTCAGGGACATGGTAATGCTGATGTGCTTCTTGTGAGAAGAACAAACAAACTCTGTGGGCCTTGCTTTAGAATCTTTCTCCATCTATAGATTTTTGCTTGAGAACTTCTCCATTTATTGTCTCTTTAAAAACGTTATGTATGTGAGAATCTGTCAGCAGCTGGCACAGGTGGGCCAGGAGTGATGTCACACGGTGGCTGCTGGTTACCCAGAATGCTCTTGCCTCCCCTGCTAAGCTGGCAAATAAGGGGGGGATATGGCAGGGAAGATAAGGAGTCTAATGCACCGGAGGAGCAGGTATTCTGCTTCCTTCTGTCCCAACACTGTTTTTGGAGAACAGTGATTAGGAGCCATGAAGGAACCTTTTCTGAGTTGAAGGACTCAGCGGTGAGCTGAGACACAGAGATCAACAGGCAGGAGACCAGGTGGTGAGGATCATGAAGCAGGAGTGTGGAGAGAAGTAGGGTGTGTATTATAAATAGAAAATAAGTGTCTAATGATGAGCTGAGCTCCCAGCCTTCCTTAATTAGTACTAAGGGACTCACAAAGCCTCCTCTGTACTAGGGATCGAAGGATCTGTCAATTTCATTTCTCTCAGTTTCTCAATTTTACAATCTTAAATTCAGTTCTCCACATTTCTGCAGCGGTTTGTATTATTACTTTTTTAAAAAATCCTCACAAAAGTTGATCTAGTCTGATGCGAATTTCTCCTAATTAGTAAGTTTTGGTATGCTATTTGACTAATGCGCACATTATTGCAAATAATTTTCTCAAATATAATGCAGTTTTTATATGTCTCACTAATATGTGAATTTGTTTTTGCTCTTCTCCCTCATATATGCATTTCTGTAAACATTGGTTAGTGAGATAATGGTATTACAAAGGTCAGATAAGTGTCTTTTTTATAGAATGGCTGTTTTTTTATAAAAAAAATATATTATAGAATTTATTATCTTGTTTACTTTAAATAATTTCTCATTCTTTCATGATCACAATGGCTGAAACAATAAACATACAGCCAGATTTGAAATATTTGTTACTCACAGAGAATCAAGATTTATAGGATAATAATGCCTGAATGAATACTCACTACTGTTAGCCACATGGTGTTAATTTAGTTTACTGTTCCTTTAGTAGGTCAGTTCCACTTCACAAAATAATGAAACTAGGGCTTTCTCATCTGGGGTTTTTTCCCAGGGTTCCCCCTCCCAGTTTTGTTTTGTTCTCTCCCCTACCTTGCCCTGTTCTGTTCCTAAATATGGAATGAAATATTGTCTGGGGAAAATCAACAACGGTATTTTTGGGAGTAAATATATTAAGATTCAGCCATTTCCAACATCTGGCTTGCAAAGAAAAGCTGTATGACTTACCCCCTAAAGCAATATATATTTCCCAGTTTCACTAATAAAAAGCTGTATGACTTACCCCCTAAAGCAATATATATTTCCCAGTTTCACTAATATGCTACATTATTATTTTACAAGGCATACTGTAGATTGCAAATTCCAGCTCTCTTGGTGGCAAAACTCTAGACTCTTTATTTACTTGGATCAAAAGATTAATCAGTTAAACGTTTAAGGTCTCATTTACAGAGTAGCCTCCAAATGTGGTACCACCATGCATGTATATGTTGCAGCAGTTGGTTCTGACAGCTACTACAGGCATGCATAGAGCTCCTGTGTTCCCAGCAAGGAGATTGCTATTACTACTGCTACTCACTCAGCATTCCAGCAGCTCGGGCAAAGGAAATAAATCAGTACCACTGTGTCCTTTTGCTGCAGTTTTGTGTCACTCTAAGTGAGGGCATAGAGAAGACAGGAGGAGACTGTTTAACTGCTGCAGTTGCTGCAGTTCATAGCTGCTGCAACAGAAGTTTAGATACACGTGGTTGTCTCATTTACTCACCAGTGTAAACTAAAACTTTGTTAATTAATCACCAAGGGCCAATTTTAATTAGCAGAGCTGTGCACACAGTTGTTTATTTCTAATGTTATTTCGTGTGTTCTTGCAACTGGGAATGAAGAAGTCACAAGACAGTATTAAAACTGACCCTTCTAAGGATGAACAGCTATTGCTTCTTACATTATAGGTTGGGTTGGAGCCAGGTTGAAATTCCCACTAAGCTGTTACTGTGGGTCAGACCCTACTTTTCACTTTACCTCATAAAGTAATTGTTAAGATAAAAAGGAGTAATTGATTTTAGGTCCTACAGCATATAAATAAAGAACTACAGTACGGGTTGTTAGGGGAGAGAGGGAGACAGTGTGCTCCTTCCGGGGTACTTTGTCCACCTTTGGTCTCCAACCTGCACTGAGCACTCACCTGTGGTTCCTAGAAGCTGTCAGTATGCAACAGCAGCCGCATCCCTGGAAACAGCTTCAACTGGCCAGCTAAACCAGATAAGGGTAGCAGATGGTTCTCAAACCCTTGGTGAATTAGGGACTTGCCCTGCATGCGAATACAGGCTCTGGCAGATTGAGCCAATGACACCAATAGTGAGTCCAATGGTCATAAAGGTGGTTTTTGCATGTGCTGTAGAGGGAAGTGAGGGGCAGGGGGAATATG
This sequence comes from Podarcis erhardii, assembly GCF_964252035.2. NCBI lineage: Eukaryota > Metazoa > Chordata > Lepidosauria > Squamata > Lacertidae > Podarcis > Podarcis erhardii. The sequence goes on along the minus strand of NC_138499.1, from coordinate 49,011,219 downwards.
TTGACCTGGGAAGGTGGCCTATCTTGGAGAAGGAAAACTCTGATCCTAAACCTCTGCTGCCTTGTGGGATATCCTCAGGAGAAAAGGCTAAGGAGTAAACTCTACACAAATCCAGAGTGGAGTCCCTAAGATGGTTGGATGGCATCTTGTATACCTCCTTCATGCAACTCCTGAAGCCAAGCTGGTGCCCATCATGTTGTTGATCTGCTTTCTTTTGGACCACATTAGCAAGGCCGAGAGGAGCGCACTGGTGTCTGGTAGCCCAGAACGTCCATTCACACTTCTCAGGCTTGCACCTCAAGGAGGTCACTTTGGTGAAGCATTTGACTTCACCCCTGAAGGAACACTCCATTGTCTCTTGAGACAGACAAATGCCAACAACATTTATTCCCAAACCATTTATAATTAGGTTGGGCACAGATGCTTGCATCTAGGAAAATGTTGAAAGCCACTATGAGACTATGGGTTAGAGTGGATCATAAATCAAATAAAAATAAATAAATGAGGCACTTCTTCACTCAGGCTAACTTGATGAATGGACCAAAACTTTAATAATGGAGTCACATTTGATCTTTCCTGCCACTTCATTGGTCCATGCCTAACATATCACAGTGTAGGAGATGAAAAAGTATCCTAGAAGGCTATGAAAATGTAAAACTGTGAATGAAGTTTGTAGCAAATTACTGACAAAACTGGTATAAGAATTTACTGCAGCACCAATCGCTGGATGATTTGAAAAGACGTGCAGCAAAATATTTAAGTCCAATTTTATTTGGCAAGTCTTCAAATAATTAAGCTCCCTTTGTTCAGTTTTTCATTACAGCTCAAATAAATAGCAAGTGACTGACTACTATTTTGGGCTTAAACAACAAAGAGCAAATGAACTCTCATTCTGTGTCATAATTGTAACTCACATTCCACAGCCATCATTCATTGTAATTAAAAATCATATCCCCTTTCCTGACACAGATAGGTTTATGGCTCCACAGCGTTCCCCCAAGAATTATGTGGCAATTATAAAAGTAGCCTTTGTATATATATTCTGACCTAGATTATTTGCAATATAAGCAGTTCAGGATTTGAAGACAGTAACTAATAGTCTCATAAAATTTACAGATTTCAGAAAGTGAAAAGTTCACTGCTATAGCAGCCAATAGACACTTTGTTAGAAATTCAGTCTATTGAGTCAAAAGTTGTTCTGGGAAATAATCCATCAAAAAGCCCATATATATATATATATATATATATATATATAGGTTTTGGTGTCCTCGGGTGTCTTCCCGTGTAAAAGTTGGGGTGTCTAGGCGACGTTTCGACGAGGTCTCACTCGTCATCTTCAGGCTGGTGCTTTCGGCTTCTTGTTACTGGAACAGAGCAGGATCTCAGTGTTTGAGTTCCTATAAATACTGTAGAGGGGGTGTGGTGTATAGCCTCCAATGTTCTGGGCAGAGAGGAAGTTCCCAGGCTAGTGTGCCTTTTCTTCTTTTGTTCCTTAATTACTTGAGAGATATCTTGAGTGATTTCTTGAGTGATATCCTGAGTACCACTTAGGTGGGTCATTAGGTGTGGATTAGTTGTTAAAGTCTTTGTGTCTTGACCTCTTGAACTTTGTGAAGAGTTTTCCTGAGAAGATGGCTGTACTGTACTTAGTTGTGCTCTGGCTTGGCTTCGTGTATAGGGGCGAGCTGTGGTTTTGTGGCTTGTGTCCGCCAGATCTGACACAGAAGAAAACAATGGCATGGCCCTCCTTCCTTATATCAAGGGCACTACAGATAAAATTAGCAAAATCCTCCATAAACACAATATCAAAACAGCCTTTTGCACCAACCAAAAAATAGCCAATATCCTCAGAAACCCCAAGGATAAAATCCAGTTGGAAAACCAAGGGATCTATGAAATACCCTGCAAAGTCTGCCCAGCCACGTACATTGGACAAACAAACAGACGAATAAATGCACGTATCGCAGAACACAAGAATGCCGTCAAAAAAGAAGAAAAAACTTCCTCTCTTTTCCAACACATGAAAGAAACAGGACACGAAATTAATTTTGCAGATTCCAAATTGCTCTTTAACACGGAACATCACCACAAGAGAATAATCATGGAAGCCATCGAGATAGAGAAACACCCTCACAACATGAACAAGCGTGACGACACATCCCGCTTGCCAGACATCTGGAAATTAGCCCTCCCCACAAAAACTGACACCAGATCCAGAGGCACACAGAACGCCAACACCAATCAACCACACCAGACCCAAACCCAGACCCTCTCCACAGATGAATTACAGACACCATCCAGTAGCCAATCCATGGTGGCACCTCCGGATGCTGCACCCCCCTGCAATCCCTACACAGATCTGGCGGACACAAGCCACAAAACCACAGCTCGCCCCTATACACGAAGCCAAGCCAGAGCACAACTAAGTACAGTACAGCCATCTTCTCAGGAAAACTCTTCACAAAGTTCAAGAGGTCAAGACACAAAGACTTTAACAACTAATCCACACCTAATGACCCACCTAAGTGGTACTCAGGATATCACTCAAGAAATCACTCAAGATATCTCTCAAGTAATTAAGGAACAAAAGAAGAAAAGGCACACTAGCCTGGGAACTTCCTCTCTGCCCAGAACATTGGAGGCTATACACCACACCCCCTCTACAGTATTTATAGGAACTCAAACACTGAGATCCTGCTCTGTTCCAGTAACAAGAAGCCGAAAGCACCAGCCTGAAGATGACGAGTGAGACCTCGTCGAAACGTCGCCTAGACACCCCAACTTTTACACGGGAAGACACCCGAGGACACCAAAACCTGCATTCCTGTACCCGTGAAAATCTACGAAAGCAAATATATATATATATATATATTCACATCCCAAAGTGTTATAACAATAAAAAGATCAACAATAAAACATCCAAATATATATTCCACATTTTAAAACTTAGTGAAAATTGTCCCTTTCATATCAAGTAAGAACAGGGATATGCTTAACAAGTTATACCCTACATATTTATAGTAGTTCTCACATTACTCAAGGAAATGTACTGATATGATACTGGTATGATTTTATTTAAAGCACCACCAGTGATGCTGTTCCCTTTTTCCTTGTTACAGAAAGGATTATTTAATTTGTCCAGTGGTATTTTAGAAGGATGTGTTGAATACAAGATGGTCCAGGCCACTTTGCTGCCTGAAGTGAAGTGAAGAATGGTGATGAGATAGTATTCTCCATCCCATTTGAGGCAGCAGGCCAGATTAGGGAGTCTAGCAGAGGGAATGTGGAAACAGAAGTCGGGTGGCTAAGGGCTCAGGACAAATAGCCAAGGGCTACTGCTGCCACCCTGAGCATCTGTTGTCTGAGGTGAGTGCCACACTGCCAGCATTGGTTGAATGACAGTGAATATTGCTTTAAAAGGCATCTCTGAGATTGCTATGCTCCAGAAAGACTTATTTAATGCTTCGAAAAGAGGAGTACTAAGTTCAGTGCTCAATGGAAGCAGAAGAGCATGAAGTAAAATCAGAACCATGCACCACTGGTTTGCTTTTAAAATGCCTGTCACAGAGGTACATCTTATAACTAAGGATATTATTCTCCTTACAAGTACTGTATTCACAGAAGAGGCAGAGTTATTCTACTATCAGGTGTAGCTGAAAAATAACTGAATGTATTTCCAAGCCTAGGCTGAAATGACAAAATATGTGAGTAGTCGTTAGGTGCTTTTGTGGCACTGAATAAGTTGAACTGATCCTTCAAAAGGTGCCTTCCTTCTCCCCTTTAAACTCAGTATCCTCCCACACAGTTACCCATTTCATTATTATATTTCATTATCTGGTACTTTGAGAACATCTTGATGTAGAAAGCCTTTTTTTAAAATGTTCATTCCCTTCTAGGTGGGGGTACATTTTTTCTAAACAGTAGCAATAAATTGTTTGTAAAATTTGGTGCTTTGTAGTTGCATCAACTAAATTGGGGTACATTTATGAAGTCTAAGAGCAAAGGAGACAGCAGTGTTGAAGATTAAGATTGCAATCTGAGTCACAAACACTTGGGAATAAGCACCATTGAACTCAATGGAGATTACTTCTGAACGTGTGTATGATCAGACTGCATCACACTAAATTTTCTTGGTGCTACAGTAATATATTTAAGCTGAAAATATGGCCATCTGCTTGGCTGCCCTTCAGTTGCTTTTAATGTATGGTCAATCACCTCAGTAATGAGAATAAGTTTGAAACACATTTAATGTGCAAAAGGCTTTACAATGCTCATTGGATTAATTTAAACCAAAAGTGGGGAACCTCATAGCCCAGGAACTGAATGTAGCCCTCCAGCCCTCCATATTTGGCCTTTGGAATCCCACATCCTCACTAGCCCTTGCTTAACATCTCAAGTATTTTTGCCTGGCTGGAGTGTGTCTTTAAACTTGGACACAGCCCCAAACCTGTGTTGTATTCCTGCTTCCCCAAGTTTTGTCTTGTCACTATGTTATGAGTCCAAACAAAAGCTGTGCTGATTGTTACTTACTCTATACCCTATACTCACTCTATTGCCCTAAACCTAGAGAGAAATTTAGAAAAGGCATAGAAGCAATATATAAGGAACAGAAGGCAAAACTGGTAATAAATAACACCACAACAGAATACTTTAATATACATAAAGGAACTAGACAGGGCTGCCCCCTGTCCCCTCTATTATTTATAACAGTATTAGAAATACTGAATGAGAGACTGAGGGGGGCAACAGAAGTCAAAGGAGTTAAGGTAGGAAAGAGGGAATATAAAATCAAAGCTTTCGCAGATGACATCGTATTAACCTTAGAAGATCCAAAACATAGTGTAAAAGAGGCTCTACAAAAAATCGACGAATTTGGAGCTGTGGCAGGACTTAAGATAAACAAAAATAAAACCAAAATGTTGGTTAAAAATCTAACAAAGGAAGAAACGATAGATTTAGAACGAAGGACGGAAATTGTGGGAGCTAAGAAAGTGAAATATCTCGGAATATGGGTCACGGCCAAAAATTTAAACCTATATAAGGATAATTACGAGGTCACCTGGAGGAGCATAAAGAAAGATATGGAAATTTGGGGGAGGATGAAACTCTCTTTCTTGGGGAGGATAGCTGTTGTTAAAATGAACATTCTGCCTAGAATGTTGTTTTTATTCCAAACTATCCCCATACTCAAAGGCCTAAAACAGTGTAAAGAGTGGCAGAGAGCCTTGGCGAAATACATCTGGCAGGGGAAAAGGCCACGGATAAAAATGAAAATTTTGATAGATAAAATAGAAAGAGGGGGTTTTTCTTTGCCGGATTTAAGTTTGTATTATGAAGCGGCGTGCATACTTTGGTTAAAAGATTGGATAAAACTGGAGAACAGAGACTTATTGGACCTGGAAGGTTTTAATAATTGGTACGGATGGCACTCGTACCTATGGTACGGGAAAGTGAAGGTCCACAAGAGTTTCTTAAACCATATTTTTAGGGGACCAATATACCAGGTATGGGAAAGGAATAAAAACCTCCTTGAAAGAAAGACCCCCTGGTGGATCTCACCAATAGAGGTTTTAACGATCAAGAAAACAAATATGGAGGAGAAAAATGCCACTTATGAAGAAATGCTAAGAAAAACAGACCAAGGGCTTAAACTTAGACCTTATGAAGAGATAAAAAGCTTATTCACTGGTTGGTTGCAATATCACCAGGTGAATGATTTGCTGAAAGAGGATAAGAAGAATCTAGGTTTTGATGATAAAAAATCAAAATTTAACATAGAGGTAGTAGAAGGTAAAAACAAAACTTTGTCTAGAATTTATGATATACTATTAGAGTGGTATACAAAAGACGAGGAGGTGAAGGAGGCAATGATTAAATGGGCAATCGACTTTGGCTATAACATTGATTTTGAAAGGTGGTTGGAATTGTGGAATAGTAACATAAAGTTTACGGCCTGTATGGCATTGAGAGAAAATGTCTGGAAGATGTTATATAGGTGGTACCACACGCCTGTGAAATTGGCCAAAATGTACAGATTAAAGGATAAGAAATGCTGGAAATGTGGTGAGGTGGAGGGTGACCTATATCATTTATGGTGGACATGTAAAAAGGTGAAAGGCTTTTGGGAATCAATCTATAATGAGCTTAAAAAAATACTTAAGTACACTTTTCCCAAAAGACCTGAAGCCTTTTTGCTGGGAATGACGGGTAAAGAAATCAAAAAAGAAGACAAGACGATATTTCTCTACGCCACCACAGCAGCAAGAATTATGTTGGCACAATACTGGAAAGTGGAAACCATTCCCAGCATGAATGATTGGCAGATTAAAATGGTAAATTATGCTGAGCTTGATAGATTAACAGGTAGAATAAGAGATCAAGATGAACAGAAATTTCTGAAAAATTGGAGTAAATATTGGAACTATATTGGAACAAATGTTTAAAGTGAATTGGCGGGGCTAGAACAACTCTATCAGTGAGTGAATCTAAGATTTTAGATTAAAAATCAAATACGTAACGGAAGAAGATATTTGATACTTACCAAAAGGGTGGAGGGGAGTTCAGGGTTTTCTTCTTCTTCTTCTTCTTTTTTTCCTTTTTCTTTTTTATGATGTAGCCAATTTACCCGTCTTTGTATAGTCGGAGGAAGGGAAATGCTGGCTTGTGTATTTTTATTGTAGTGATTTTTTTTTTGTATTCTTTTTTGTATTTTTTCTTATTTGTGTATGTCTGTTCTGCGCATAACTTTAATAAAAATGTATTGTGGAAAAATGAGTCCAAACAAAAGCTGTGCTGATTGTTACTTACTCTATACCCTATACTCACTCTATTGCCCTAAACCTAGCATGCCTAGTATGGATGTTTACTTCTTTTCTCCCTGAATTTTGTATATTGAACCAACCACAAGATTAGCCCACCTTTGTCAGATGAGCTTCATAGGCTGCCCAGTTTGACTTGTGATCTGTCCAAGTCTGCTTTGCTCCCCACCATTCACTTTTCAGAAAAAGAAAAAAAATGCTTATACCTTTTGGCATGAGTAGCTGAAATTTGCAGGCATTCTAGTGCTTCAAGAGTAGATAAAATCTCCCAAATTTTGTGTGTAATTGTGTGCTGAGCACCATCAAAGCTTTTTTGTTTTAAATGAGTAATCTATATATATTTATTTTGTGGCAGATTTGGATGAAATTTGCAGACAGCACAAATATTGCCAAATTTCAGAAGCCTAGCTATAGTAGGGCAGCGATTACAGTTTTATGGTGGATTACAAAATCTCTCTTATAGCTTTGTGGGTAATCGGTCTGAAAAATGCTGAGAGGTTTCGCTGGATAAGGACCTTGCCAAATTGCAGACAAATAGGTCCAAGGACTTTGTGCTAAGCATATTTAGAGTTGATTTGGGGTGGAAAGATATAAAAGATATAAGCTTTCCAGTCAAAACCATTCTCTCTGATTATAAACTAGATCTGTCTGCCACAATGGAACTCTCCTCCACTTTCTCCCCACCCTGGTGTCTGGCTTTCCACCATCAGCCCACCCTGATTTTATACTAGGTTCAGACACACTACCATCTTTCCTTGTTTTGTCCATCAAAACACCGTTTCTCTACTGCCAGTTCCTGGTTGCTCTGCAGCGTCCTCTGGTGTAACATTATAATAATGCATTATGAATGTTACAAGCAAAACTTAATGTGTCCATCTACATTATGAAAATCATTCCTCACCCCTTCCTTAACAGTATAAACCATGAGAGTTGATCCGCCCTTAGTGTCTTGCCTGAACCCAGGCTCATGGTTTAGTTCTTTCCAGATTAACAATGGCTTGTCCTATGGTTTGCAGTTTCTGGGTTGTCTGAGAGAATCAAACCACAAGTCCGAGATTAGATGATGTACTAAGTCAAACCATGGCTTAACTCAATGCAGAACAACCAGAAAAGGGCAAAGTGGCCACTATCTCCTCTCCAGGAACCCATGTGCTTGAGCATTCATGCTAAGTCATGGTTTGGCATGATGTGTAAACAAAACCATAATAACCTCATGACTGAGCTAAAATTTGAACCACTGGACCACATAAGAATAACAACATGACCCATTTTAAGGTTACCTTTTTAGTTGAATGTCTCTTGGAATTTAATTGCAGTTAAATCTGTTGAAGGGTGAAATAACACTTTCAGACTTGATTTCCCCCCCTGTGCATAGCATCTCTAGAGGCCATGTCTTCCCAGGAGAAAACTGTGCCATTGCACATAGGATTTATGCTGCAATAATGTTTTTCCCCACAGAAGAATGTGATCAACTTTCTGTTGCAACATGCATTTAACAGAAAAGATAGGAATGTAAGGAACAGAAAGTAAACTGAACTGGATGGGATTTCTATTTCTACAGTATATATTCAGTGCGTGTAGAGGGAAAATGTTGCATCAGAACCAGTCCCTAAATTGTTTCTGGGAAAATAATCTTGGCTAATGGAGTATAAAATATTTTTAAATGCAACATATTAAATTTGATTTATTGTGTCCATTTCTTCCAGTGACTCAAGATCTGCAACAGCAATTTTTTATAATGTGGAAAGATCTTTGTTTTTCAAAAGGATTTGCTATCTAATTAAAGTATAGAAAGTTCCCCTGTGCAATCTCACATGCATGATTCCCTTACAAGTATTTTTTTTCTCTTTTAAGATAGTAAAGACAAAAAGGGGTATTAGAAAACAGCATCAATTTTATTCATCATTTCTGTTTGATGGGAAAATAAGCTCTCATAAAGGTAAAGGCACCCCTGACTGTTAGGTCCAGTCATGGACAAAGTCTTTTGTATATAGGACACAAAACTATCCACTACTATAAAAATGTCTAGAGAGTAATTATTGTAGATATAAAATATGTATTGTACTTCTGGCGGATCCACCAGGAAGACAGGCAGCAACGCCTTTGGTTGTTGCTATGGTTACCATGGCCTAGTGGGGCATATTTTGTATCACTTTTGTCTAGCACTTTATTTACTAGGAAAAGCAGCAATTTCATCTATTATTCACAAATATTCTCTACTTCATTCACTTCCTTTTTCCACCTCCAGTTTCCTCCCATCCTTTGTTCCCATTCCCCCGGAATTTATACATTTGTCTTTCCACAGTTTTGAGGATTTTCGAATTTTCAGCCTGATGTTCCTGTGGCTACCTAATTATCTTCGCAGTAAGGTAAAGGTCGTGCACTTCCTAGTATGATTGCCAAGCTGTTTGTTCAGGAAGAAAGAAAAAGCATGTCAGTCTTTCCAGAACAGAATTGTATATGATTGATTGTTTCAACAATTGTCCATGTATTATTTTGATATATATTCTACCCAGTGCTAAAGGCTGAAGGTGGTTTACGACATATGAAACAATGAGACAGGGAAACTTACCAGTAATTCTAAAAATAACACCTCTTCCTTTCTTAAGAGGGGAATAAGACACCTTCACCATCTGAGAAGGTTGTTGGAATCCACAGAGCTCTGCTGTCATAGCTCAGTTAGAATGTGTTGCTGATAACACGAAGGTCACAGGTTTGACCCCAATAAGGGACAGCTGCATATTCCTGCTCTGCAAGGGGTTGGACTAGATGATCCTCAGGGTCCCTTCTAACTCTATAATTCTGTGATCCATGGGAGCTTCCTGTTCCAACTCTATTTCCTTTTCTACCCCCTTCCCTAACAAGTGTTCCTTAATTCATTCCTCCCATAGCCAGTGTAGCACAATTGCTTACCTAGCCCCATTAGCATTCCAGAAAACATAACACGATGAATATAAAAAATGCAAGCCACTGTAGTATAAGATATTTGTGCTGACAGGTCCACAAAAGACAAACCATGTTTACATTTTCAGGGTCAAAAAGAATCCCTTTCTTTGCTGTTCTGGAAGATAATTTCTTAGGTGGTCCTGGGTAAAACTGACAAAACATATTAGGGAGATTCTGGACCTTTTTCAAAATCTGGCAAAGAATATTACTATTATAGCCAGTTCCTAATTATAATAATTGTGCAGAAAAACATGTACAATCAGTGGTTGTGTTTTCCCCCAACCATTGTCATAGCAGCAGCCCTGGGGAAAGTATTTATAGTGTCCCTGGTGACCCTATGTTGCCTGGATAAAATCACATTATTGGTCTCAACGTATGCTGATGTTAATTGAGATTTGCTGGACATAATGCGGATGTTCTGTTCTTTTTATTTGGTGTGCTAAGGTATGGGGGGGAGAGACGCCTTATCTGCACTATACATTTAAGCAATACTATACCTCTTTAAAGAGTTATTGCTTTCCCAAAGAATCCAAAGCAGTTTAATAGTTAATGCGTACCCCTGTGTACCCCCAGAAAAAAGCACTGCTTATAGATCATCTAAATTTTTACAAGAGATTGATTCAAAAGCACCATCAAATCTTAGATCAATTTGAGGTCCGCAGATCAGTTTGTGGTTTTCTTGTCTTCCTATGTAAAAAACATGAAGATCACTCAGGCCATGTTTTTGTGGTTATGGTAATCACTGGATCTGTGATTTTCAGCATATACACTACCAGTGTAAGCTTTAATTTGATAGCGTTTTTTTGCACATAACATTTTGATTTTTAAAAATATGATTTTAATTGCACTGGACTCCCCTTGTTGGCATCTGTCTGTCTCAAGAGAGAAAGGATTGTGCCTCCAGGGGAGAAGTCAAAACCCTGCATTAGCAGCACCGAAGTGACCTCCCTTGGGTGCAAGTAGGTGGACTACCCTCCCAGCTTGACAAGCCTCATCTGCTCTTCATTTCCCTCTACAGTATGTGCATAAATCATCTTCTTGGTGTTTGGACCCATGAATGGTCTCATCCACTCAATCCACCAGAGCCTGTCTTCGCATGCAGGGAAAGTCCCTCACTCACAGAGTGTTTGAGACCCATCAACTACCTTCACCCAGTCAGTTGATGCTGTTTCCCGGGGTGTGGCCACTGTTGCATGCTGACAGCTTCTAGGAGACACAGGTGAGTGGTGAGTGCAGAGCGGGTACCAAAGATGGGCAAGATGTTAGAATTCCTGATCCATGATTGCAGTCATGGGATTTTTGTCTTTCACATGACGGTATATTTTGACTCCACAGAGTGGGAAGTGACGGAGACAGGATGTTTATGTTACTGTGTTCCGTGAAGTGGGACTATTGTCATTTGATCTTTCTCTCTTTGCTGTCTGATGCTAGAGAGAGAGGGAGCTATGTTGCAGTGCTCTGTATGTGTTTATATGTAAATATAGTAGATTAGCCAAAATGCTGAGTTGCTGAGGTCTGTCATGCAAGGTGCACAAACTCTGAGGATCCCTAAGTGTGCCGATGTTGGCATTGGTCGCTGTGATGTTTGGGATGAAGAAAGCTTCTGAAACTCCCAAACGATCAACCAGGAGGGAGAGAACATGCCAGTCGGGCATGTCTCTGCCAGGGTCCTACTCGAGTGTAGGCTGAAATCCTGACACAAGCTACCCCAGAAGGAGTACAACGTGTCCCCCACCAGAGGCAGTACCCCTCCCCAACACTCCACATACCCCACTGGGCTCCAGTGGGATGCAAATTGTGTGTGTGTGTGTGCGCGCGCACGCGCGCGCGCACACACACACACACACACTTTCTCTCGGGGGGGGGGGGACAGAGAAGCAAATGGAGCGCTGGTACCTACAGCACTCTCTCAAAATTTCAAATAGGCTCAAATAGGCTCACAACCCCTAGAAGTGACTAGCAGAAGTCTGCCAGTAGAAAACCTATCAGTAAGTTTCTTTGACATTTCTTACTCAGCCAGATGACAGTCTTCATTTGTTATGTGGGATGCACATCTGCCAGCATAAATAGTTTTTATGTGCTTGACACCAAGTTGTCCATTAATAAGTTGAATTGCTGTGATATTTTTCATGTTAGGGATAACAGTATCCCAGCTGCTACATACAGTATATGCTATGTCAATTATTGTGAGCATAAATAAGGCTAGGTCACCTTGGCAGTCACTATATTATCTGAAAGTTAAATCCATCACTAGGAAACCACAGTAAATTAGGAGGCACACATGCTTTGAATGAAAATAATAAATGGAATGAGATAATAATAATTAAAATTGTTAAAAGAAGGCATATATGTTATTCAGATCATGACAGTCTATGTCCACATTATAATGGAAGGAGACACTTTATAACTTTATACTTTAAAAACTCTGCACTACTCATGTCCATCCCTATGCTGTAGATAGTGTGGGATGAAAACATTCAAAATGCTAAGTAAAGGGTTAATGCTCACCAGGGCTATAGAACTCTGTGATGTCATGTGCCGGAGGCAGTTGTGTCAGTTGGTACAGTTATGGCAGTTATTAACAGTCTTTTGTGTTAGAGCAGCTGAGCAGTACCCTCCCAGTATATGGTGATAAGACATCATTGTAACAAAACTCAGTTACGATTGGCTACCTAAAGGTTTATTCATCTTTAACAAATGTTATATTCAGATATATTCCATGAACATATTGATCAGTAAGTCAATAATGCACTGGGCACAGAAAGGTTGCATTAAAATTGCTCTGCTGGTAAAGAGCAAACTACTACCGTAATTAATATATAGCTATAGCTACTACTAATAAATCCTATAAAAATGTCATGGGTGATTCATGGCTTATGTAGACATTAATAAATTATTGACTCATAGCATGTTCTTGGCTTCTGAAGATGTTTGAAATTTGGAAAATAGATCTGGTTGAATATATCATATATTATAAAAAATAAAAATAAGCAAAAGTATATCAGCCTTGAATATGCAAGCCCAGTACAAGGCAAAGTTGAATGTGCTTAAATTCACTGAAATTAATAGGTCTGTACATTCTAAATCAGTCCTGTATTATGACCACTTTCTATCTCCCTTTTCACTGAAAAAAAGAACATTAGACACTAGCAGGAGATCCTGTGAGACATCACATCTGTCTGTGAACCCTGCATCAAACTTTTCCTCAAAGTAAATTGTGGATGTTTAATCCCTGCTGAGTCAGTCTGAGACAATTGCAATAAATCTGCTGTCATAGATAAGAATGGATCATAATAAGATCATAATATGCCCAATGTTAACTTGACATACAATAGGGAAAAGCACGCTGCAGGAACATAATGAAAATACATGTATCCTGCAATCTAAGATGGGCTGCTCCAGTGTATAGTCCACTGTGGATGCATGACTAAGGCAGATTAATCTTGATGTAGGAAAATGTAACCTTCAGAAAACCACGAGTGCTGAAGAAAAAAAATGATCAGGCCAGTTTAAAACTAGAAGGTGTTATTTTTTTTACAACTCGCAAGCTTCAAAAGAAACCTGCTTCCTTTCAATGATAAAAGTGCTTTCTCCATCAATATAATTATTTGTGATGCCAATAAAAGGTTTGATGATGATGATATAATTATTTCCTGCATGTTTGTGCCGCCCCTCCCAGTCCACTAGTGTGCAAGGAGCATCTCCATGGTGCAACTCCGCACACCTGCCATAAACTTGTGAGAAAAGCCAGCTGTTTCGATCTCTTCTATGCCATTAATATGGTGGCCCAATGTTTGATCATATCAAAGCTGTAATGAAAAAGCAATAAATATTGGCAATAATTTATTGGTATTATTATTTTTGCTTGAAATAAGAAGCACAAATCATTACAACACAGAGTGCATTGCAATAATTCTGAGCAGAGCTAGAAATCCAACCACCAAGGCCACCTTAGCCTCAAATGACAATGCTGGATCCAAGAATATTCCCGAGCCGTAAAGGTTGCTCTTTCCATAAAAGTGTAAAAGTTCTCCAAGTTCTGCTGCACACAGAATTCCTCCACATGGGATTCAAAATAGCACTAAGTAGATTGCTCAGTCAGTGCAAGCATTTCTACTTTCCTGACAGAATTATCTCCTCTCCTCACCCTGATTGCTGTTCACCCAACTCTCCAGAGCTGATTTGTGGGGCGTGGGGAGCACGTGGGAGGAGGAGGAGGAGGAGGAGGAGGAGGAAGCCTCATTGTACTAGTGGAACATGCTGTGGTGGCTCTGCTAATGCAATTATTTAGTAGGCCTCTTTTCAGAATTCATTTTCAATTTGTTGGCCTACATCTAACCTTATTACCACTTCCAAACACTTGTATAGCACCTCAGCTTCCTCTCCTGAGTCAGATGGAACAAAGAGACTGAGCTGGGTATCATCCACTCCAAAACTCCTAATGACAGCTCCCACCATTTTCATACAGAAGTTAAATAGTGTGGAGAACATGATTGGAACACTACAGGGAAGCTCTCATGCCATTGAACAGTGGTCTCCTATAATTACTTTCTGAAAACAGCTCTGGATGTAAGAGCAAAACCATTGAAATAAAGTGTCCCCCGTCCTCACCTCCATGAGCCACTCCAAAGGAGACCATGGTCTATGGTATTGAAAGTCAAGAAGAATGAACAGGCTCACAATCCCCATCTTTGTTCTGACAAATAATATTAACCTGGATAACCAAAGAAGTTTCAGTTCTATGACTGGACTTGAAGTGAACTGCCCTGAGACCTCTGGGTATAGGGCTGTATATAAACTAATAATAATAATAATAATAATAATAATAATAATAATAATAATAATATGCAATCTCCTTCAAACATGCCTAAAGCTTGACCACCATCATCATTTTGAGGACCCTGCCAACAAGGGGATATTTGCTACTTGAAGCTACACACTTAGTTGGCTGCTTATCAGTTGGGAAGGAACTATATTGTGTTTGAAGAGAAGATGGATATGAAGTGAAATTATCCCAGACACCACTGTTGTTTCTGGTCAGTACATGCTCTTAACTATATTAGGTTCCATTTTTAATCTATTAAAAATGGCATAACAGAAAAGAGGTATTCTCCAACTCATATCAGTGGGGTTTTTTTGTTTTGTTTTTAGTATCCTGCATCTTTGCAATGCAAGAGATTTAACTCCCTCAGGTCCCCCCCTCATATATGTATGTGTATCTTTCCTATTTTTTGTGACTATGATAACACACACAGTTTTTGCATTGCTTTTGGCAAAGTGGCCTACTTAGCAAATGCTTTAAAAGTTCTGGCTTTCCTAGTTTCTGTGTCATTTAATTTTATTACATTCTCAAATATTAAATAATCATAAATAATGAAGACTCTAGGTTGAGATATGCCAGGAAGAATGTTTAAACTTGAGAACATAGTTTGGGGCCATAGTTTTCAGAACTTGAAGACCAAACTAGGGTGCCTCTAATACTGACTGCTTTTAAAAAGCCTATTTTATAAATAATGTCATGGCCAATAATGTCATGCCTTGATTAATACTGCACAGAAACTACTTTAAGTTTGTGTGTGTGTGAATAATTTTACCACAGCCAATAGATAACCCATTTCCACAAATGTTTCCATGTTCCTGGTGAAAATCTTTCTTTGTTGATATGAAGCAGAGGAGTTGGCAGGCAATCACAGGAGCACTAGAGCAGCTTTCTTTTTTTAAAGGAGGGTTATTGTCCATCTCTGGGATGCGGGTGGCGCTGTGGGTTAAACCACAAAGCCTAGGACTTGCCGATCAGAAGGTCAGCGGTTCGAATCCCTGCGATGGAGTGAGCTCCCGTTGCTCGGTCCCTGCTCCTGCCAACCTAGCAGTTCGAAAGCACGTCAAAGTGCAAGTAGATAAATACGGTAGGTACCGCTCCGGCGGGAAGGTAAATGGTGTTTCTGTGCGCTGCTCTGGTTCGCCAGAAGCGGCTTAGTCATGCTGGCCATATGACCCAGAAGCTGTATGCCGGTTCCCTCGGCCAATAAAGCAAGATGAGCGCCGCAACCCCAGAGTCAGTCATGACTGGACCTAATGGTCAGGGGTCCCTTTACCTTTTTATTGTCCATCTCTAGACTGCCTTCTTTGACTTCTATGTCTACAAAACATTACAAAGCATTGTAGATGTTGTGGGGGGAAGCACTCCCCCCCCTGCTTGATTATCAGCTTATATTTTCATGTCTGAAAACTCACCCATGGTTGAGTTGCAAATTCAAGAGTAAATGTCTGAGACAAAATCTTCTTCAGAAATGAGTGAGAATGTTTTGGCTTGAACTTTAATTTTATATGTTCTTTGAGTCATGTTCTTTATTAGTGCAATTTATAGTCTTCATTCTCACGGGTTACCCTATTTACGCATGTTAACTAAATCCCCAATTAATAGTAGACATATTTTCACAACTCCTGCTTATTTACAAAATCTTGTAAGGAAAGAGGAGGGAGATGGAATAGCAGCCGCTACTTTAAGGCATAAAATTAGACCAATCATTCTTATTTTGGAACACATAGGATTCCGCATTTAGACTCTTGTGCAAAACAATATGCATGATGGTAATTCAGTAATTTTTAACTGAGCCACACATGTATGTTTCCAAGCTACACATGAGTCTCTGTGCAAGTCAGTAAGGCAGAACTGACTGAAATTCCCGGCTGCAGTTAGTGTTACATTATAACATTGTGCTTATACAAGAGAGATAGATGCATGTAGATGGATTTTTGGTTAGTCATGGCATTAAAGTTGGGAGAAACCAAAGCTCAGTCGTAGAGCACAAGATGTGTACCGAGAAGGTGCCATGTTCAGTCATGGCATTTCCAGATAAAAAGTCCAGTGGTGGCAATATGCAAGTCCTCTGCTTGAGACCCAAGATATCTGCTGCTACTTAGATGGTAAAGTAGCCTGACCTGCTATAAAGCAGCTTTCTAAGTGTGGAAGATGCATTTGCACTGATGGTCAGTTTTTGTCTAATAAAATAGGAGTAATCCCACCCTGTTCTCTTTCTAACCCATTTTGCTGATCAATCATATCTGAAGCTAAGATGACTGTGAGGCCTTATTGAAATTCATGGAGTCACAGAAGGGTGCCAGGAAGTCCGGGGGTGGGGAGACCTTGGTCCCCTCCTCCCATGAATTACCATGTCTATCCTCATTTCCTTTCTAAAAAGTCCCTTGAAAGCATATGATTGTTGAAGCCATTATAAAAATAAGAGCCCTCATCATAATTTTGCAGTGATGAATAGTTTTCTGGTGTACAATTGGAATAACATGCATATATATATATATATCCACCCACATATATAATCATTTTTGATTATAGGCAAAATCAAGTGGACTCAAATTATAGAGATATACAACCATGTGAATAACACAGCATTCATATCTTAAAGCAATTAAGAACTCACAACAAAAGCAGAAGTGGTGATGGAGACAGAGAGAATACTTGGGCAAGATTTAAAAATATAGAATTGATGGATACAGGACTTCAATAGCATGCTTATCTAGGAAATTTCAGAAGCACAGCCTGACAAATGTCTCGATTATAGATAGAAAATGAACACATGAGTGCTGGCTTCAGAGAACAAAGATGCTTGTCCTGCCTGGAACAATGAGGACATGGAACTAAATGGGAGATTGTCACTGAGGGAAAGACAGAAATCTAGGGAGCCAACCAGAAAGAGACACCTAAGATTCCAGTAGACAGCAAAAGGCGATACAAGTTGATGGTGATCGTGTTTTATACATTAAAAAAGATTAAAAGAAATGTAGAAGAACCTGCGTAGGCATGACCAGCAGGCTGGCAGGAAGAAGGATGGACTTGATCCTAGATGCATGGAAACCAGTATCTTTATAAGTGCGGTGTTGTTGTTTTTTTTGGTATATTATTTCTTACTCTTTAACCTGTTATAGTTTAACATAGCTTAATAACATTTGAATTATCAGTGTTTGATTCAGATGGTGGGAGAACTCCAGTGGCCAGGTATGCATTTTGAACAGGGTGGTAGAGTCCCTGTTTTATTTTTCATATTTATTTGCAGATTCATAAGCCACTTCATAACCCAAAGTTACCAAAGTGGTGTACAATAAACAGTTTAAAATAAAAAATAATACAAACTCAGTAAACAGAAGAACAATAAGAACATTTCAGAGGAAGCCTTCATAAACAAATATGTCTTTAATTAATGTGCTTGCTAATTTCAATTTGTAAGTGATTTCAGGAGCTCTTGGTGGGTGTTGAACGTTCAACTCATTTTTTGAACCAGCACAAGAATGAGTGCTAGTGCAAGAGGATTTCCCCCTCTCCTCCTCCCACTCACATCCTTCGCAACCCAAAATTCTGCTCTGGAATATTGGGGGCTGGAAGAACCTGCCCAGGACAAATTTAGGGAACACAGGGGAAGTAGAAGGGGAGAAGTTCCATCACACAAGGAAAAATACTTGCACTGACAGTACATTCACCTTAGTGCTATGCTGAATACAATCCATATTATAATACCCCACACAAAAAATCGCACACTGGAAATCTTTTTTTTAAAAAACGAATACTTTAATTCTTTAATATTTTGTACAGGCGCACAGATGGGCATTCAAGCATTCAGCATACGCATATGTCCATATCAAAAACAGCAAAGTGATGTACTTGGGTAATAGTACACACACCAGAAATCTAACCAAAAACCCACTGGTCAAAATGTATCATAGTGAAACCAATTGCCGGTCTGGCTATGAATAAAACACCTCTCTGGCACTAAATTCTACAAGCTGACACTCATGCTGCAGGCCGTTGGTACTTTATAAAGCCTTTCCTTGACATCCTGATTATTGAATGTTATGCAAGGCAGCGGGGGGGGGGGAGGAGGGGAGAGAGAAGATGCATGATTAGAATAAGGTTGATTTTAATAGTAGCTTAATGCAGTAGGGAAGATGTAGTGCAGCAATAAAAATGTAAAATGTTAGAAAATAGGTTCCATAAACCTGGATTTATGCTATTTTTGTACATTTCAAATTTTCTTCAGCTCTGCAAATTGCAAGGGATGTTTAGATGGTAAAGGATAGGTTTCGTTAACAAACCCTGATGGAAGGAATTTGTCACTGAACTGAAACTGGCTCATTTATGTGGATTTCCCAAGATTAGTGGAGTGGATGGCATACAGGCAACTCCTTATTTGCGTTCTGAGGCACTGCACATTTAAGTGAAGTCACATATATTGGGAACACCGTTGAAAAAGCCTGAAAACACCCTCTAAACCTAAACTGTGACTGGAGAAACCCTATAAAAAAAACAAAAATTCATCAAACTCCACAATAATCGGTTCCTCCAAACTTCCTTGCTCAAACTCTCAACTCTCCATAGGCCTCAAAGGTCAGTGCAAAGGCTCCTGAAATTGCACTTGCAAAGGCTTGTGGGATTGCTAGATTTTTGTCCCCCTTTTTTTGCTGTTTTTGCACTCTTTTTAAGGTCCACTTTGGCTCCTTTTCATGCCACTTCTGGGTTGACTGCAATGCGTACAGTTGTAGTTACACATGCCTCGAACATGTGTAAATGGGGAGTTGCTTGGGTTTCATGAATATCGAATTTAGACCCTGAAGTTATTGATCCTTTTAAGCAACTTAGACCTCCTAGAGCTGCTACTTTAGATTTTCTCCAAAAGAAATGTCCTTGCCCTCAAAAGAATATTTACTCAGTTGTGTCTCAGCATCTCAACATCTCAATATCTAAAATAAATGGGAAATTATTGGATTAATGAGGGTCAGAACCTTATTAAGCATAACATAGATCTGCACAGATACTAAGAGCCATGAGGGACCTGCCTATTTTGACCTTCCCCCAACACTTGCATAATTTAAGGTACCATTGTTAAATGTTCTTGCTAACGCGCCACAGCTTGTCCAGCCTGCATAAAAGAGTTTCTAACATTGCTGCAAAGCCTGGAACTGCTCAGTGTTCTGACTCAGGGCCAGACTAGAAACAATGCCGCTGTTTAGAATAACAATTGGAGGCATGCTGGGGCAGGGCGAACGGGAATGGATTGGTTTGGACTAGGAATGGAAGGATCTATCCATCTTGTTTCTGTCCACTTCTCATTTTTCAAATCTTAAATTTCTACAGCCACATATAGCTTGCGAAACATAGACCACTTACAAACGCCATCTCCAACTTCTCAAAAGATTCCATCAATGGTGTCTCCGAAAAATCTTACACATCACTTGGGAAGACAGGCGAACTAATATCAGTGTACTGGATGAAGCAAAGATCACCAGTGTTGAAGCAATGATTCTCCAACATCAACTTTGTTGGACTGGTCATGTTGTGTGGATGCCTGGTGATCTTCTTCCAAAGCAACTACTCTATTCCAAACTTAAAAATGGAAAGTGTGGTGGTAAACAAAAGAGGTTTAAAGACTGTCTCAAGGAAAATCTTTAAAAATGTAGTATAAACACCGACAACTGGGAAACACTGGCCTGCGAGTGCTCCAGTTGGAGAACAGCCTTTACCAAAGGTGTCATGGACTTTGAAGACACTCGAACTCAGAAGGCAAGGGAGAAACGTGCTAAGAGGAAGGCACGCTTGGCAAATCCATACCGTGATCAACTCCCACCCGGGAACCAATGTCCCCACTGTGGAAGGACGTGTGGATCCAGAATTGGCCTCCACAGTCACTTACAGACTCATTGTTAAAACCGTGCTTATGGAAGACAATCTTACTCGGCTATGTGTGATCGCCGAAGATGAAGAAGAAATATTTGGAGGGGGGGGGAATCTTCATGGAAATTCTTCAGCATTTTAGTGTGAATTTCTCCTAATAAACATATTTTTGCATGCAGTTTTGATTAATGTACACATTTTTGCAAACAATTTGTCCTTATATAATGCATTTTAGTAGGTAATTTTCACCAATATATTCATTATGATGTACATTTCCTCCAAATTTATTAATTTTTTTAAACATTGTTAAGTTGGAGAACTTCAAAATTCAAAATGAATTTTGAAGGATAGTTGTGTCTCAGTTCTCATATTGTTTCAGAAAACGTGGATTTGATGGATTTGGCTTCATAAGAAAACTGAATGGAATCCCTTCCACCATCCCTAATTAAGACTGAGACCTTGGCCTGAAGGAAGTGGGGCTTCGACCCATGATCTTCCGCTAAGGCTCCATGACAAATCCCCTTATACTTGCTATTGCAGTGAATGGGACCTCTTTGTAAAAAAATGCTAACTGGGTGAATAGAGTCTCGTCTTTGGCTCCTAGTGCTTAGAGAGCAATAAGGAACAGGAGATTGTTTATTGTAAAACAATTCATATGTAATTCTTATTGCTTAAATAATAGGGCTATCATACAGGAGCGGCCATAGTTTGGAAGGCACACTATGAAGACTTGTATAGAAGAATATAGATCCATGATTTGGTGTGAGGCCAAATCTACTACAGTGAGTAGGGAAGGCTAAACATTGGCAAGGTACTGCCATGGTAAATGTTGGCATCTGATAAACCTGCTTAGTAATTCTATTCCTTTAAAAATGCTATTAGCAGAGAAGTGTTAGAGAGTCTGTTGAGACTGATGCCCTTAACAACCACACATGATGAGATATCTTGGCTGTTAGCACTGCTTTCAGTGAAGGCCTTGCCTGCCCACATATTGGTTGGGCAATTTGTCCAGTGGACACATGCCAGCCTTTTGAACGGTTTATCTACATAGCTTTGCATAAATACCAAGGCTGATGCCATCACATCTGCAAAATGTTCCAGATATTTATAACACTACCAGGCAATTAATATGCTAAAATGGAGAGAGGTAGTAGAGGGGCTATGTATTGAGCATCATTGGGTTTACCAGAAGTAGGTTAAGACATTTTACAATGTCATTGTGCTAAACTTCTATAGTTGAGAGAGAGAGAGAGAGAGAGAGAGAGAGAGAGAGAGAGAGAGAGAGAGAGAACCACAAGTGTTATTATGATAAACATGCTTTGTGACATTTGGCACTGTGAAATGAGGGCGGGGGGAGATCCTTTGTAGGGAATAGCTTCATTGCCACAGATGGATCAAGGACAGACCTATGAATCAGCATCAGTGCTCTCAGTTGGTGCTATGTGCCTAGAAAATGTCTGTTACAGTCTTAGTGATATATTTGGCTGAAGAGCTGTGAAGCTAATTTTAGGATTTATTAATTAGAAGTATTTTTATACTGTCCTTCAATCATATTCACAGGCAGGTTATAAAAATAATAAAAGAATTAAAATATAAATACAACAAATAAAATAAGCTAAGAGCCCAAAAGCAACACAAAGCAACATTAAAATCACATTTTAAAAGTTCAGGCTGATAAAAAAAAAAAGTTGCTAACATAATAATAATGGAAGTGCTAGGGCAGGTCCTTCAGCTGCCAAGGTGCCACAGCTGAGAAGGCCCCCTCTCTGCCACCTTCCTCATCTCAAATGGTGGGGACACCTACAGGTGGTTTTCTGTTGACAATCTTAATTTACAGATAGAACGTATGGAGACAGGCAATTCTTCAAGTATTCAAGCCCTAAGCCATGAGGAACTTTAAGAGTCAAAATCAGCACTGGAAATGGATTGGGAGCCAATGTTATTTGTAACACAGGCATAGGCAATGGAGGCTGACCTTTTTATGGTAAACAGGGCACTGCCTCACTAATCTCACTCTGCCCCCTTGCCAGCCTTCAGCTGCTTACTTTCTTACTTTCAACCAGCCCAAGGGGTGGCCCTGCCTCAATGTTGCCCTTTTACAATTCATGGGGTGGGGACGGAGGATGATGCGGGACAGAACTATAATTAGGTAGTCATTGACTCTGGATTCACCTACTATTGGTCTGTTTCCTTCTGCCAGTGGGCACCAGCCACCACTGGGCATGGGAACATAAGAAGCTGCCTTGTACTGAGCCAGACCATTGGTTGTATAGCCAACCATCTAGCTATATCTGTATTTGATTGTATTTGATTCCTTTGCTATGGCTTGTGGCTGATGCAAATAAAGATTTTATCTATCTATCTATCTATCTATCTATCTATCTATCTATCTATCTATCCATCTAACTCAATATTGTTTGCTTATTGACAGGCAGTAGCTCTCCCTGGTTTCTCTCTGGAGAAGTGAGAGACTGAACCTGGGACCAGGGACAGATCTACTATGGAACTAATGAAGCTTCAGCTTCAGGGTCCAATCCCAGAGGGATGTAGTAGGGTTTTTTTGAGGGGTTTTTAAGGTGGTGATCTGTCATAGAATAACCCCACTGAAAAAGATAACAGTGGTTACCCAGATCTTGTTGCTGGTTGCATAGAGGCCCTCATATCAGTTCAAGCTTCAGGTCCCCCCAAACGTAGGTCCTACCTGGGACCTTCTGCATGTGAAGCAGGTGCTCTGCCACTGAGTGATTGTCCTTCCCTTTCCTACCCAGCCCCCCACCCAATGCTTGGGCCAGATACCCTCAGTAGGCACGCCTCTTTTTTGCTGCTTTTGTACCTTAGGCCATTAGCTAGTCTTCTCCCTTACATCCCAGTCCACCTAGGAGCTGATGAGATGAGCATGGGCTACAACTCCTTTCATTGCATGCTTCTTTTGGAGGAGCAGGTGAACATGCAGTGGCAGTAGGGAGGAGGAGCAGGGCCACCGAGCACCTTCCTGGGGCATGGACCTTGGCAGGTGTCTGACTACTGAGCCCTGATGGCAGCATTGCTCACCTGAGAAGTCTATTCAAGGCAGATGTTCTCCCCAAACATGGAAAGATCCTATCTTTCAGAAGAATCTTTTCAGATATCAAATACTGTAGACTTAGCATATAAATGGTGTAGTGACGCCTACATTTCCTGAACCGAATGCTGATATGATCATTTTGATGCTGTGAAAATTACCTTGTTCACCAAGGAGAAAGGAGTTAATCTCACTACCGTTTGCATTATCAGTATTTGTGATCAGTGACAAGATACTCAAGGCCAAGCCTATCAAACCATTCTGCCATGCCTGAAATTGCTAAGCCAGATGTTAAGCAGGTGATTATATCTAAGAAGAGAATGCATTTGTGTTCCAGAAAGTAAAGATTAGAATGAAGGTTACTGCAGAAGAAAGAATGACTTGCATTTTGTAATAATAATCACCAGGTAAGGAGGAAATCAGCCCTGAATGCGCACTGGAAGGACAGATCCTGAAACTAAGGCTCCAATACTTTGGCCACCTCATGAGAAGAGAAGACTCCCTGGAAAATACCCTGATGCTGGAAAAGATGGAGGGCACAAGCAGAAGGGGACGGCAGAGGACGAGATGGTTGGACAGTGTTCTCGAAGCTACCAGCATGAGTTTGACCAAACTGTGGGAGGCAGTGGAAGACAGGAGTGCCTGGCGTGCTCTGGTCCATGGGGTCATGAAGAGTCGGACATGACTAAACCACAACAACGAGGAGGAGGAGGAGGAGGAGGAGGAGGACAAAAGGGATAGTGAGTCATTATCAGGCAGCTCACAGTGAAGTTATGTTATGGCTTCAAGATTAGTTAATGGAATTATAATCCTTTCACCAGAATAATTAATTTAGTCCACATTATTTGAATAATTTAAAAGCATGGTGTTAGCATAATAAAAACACAATTTTTAATAGGTGGGGTTTTAAGATCCAAGGCAGCAGTGTTTATGGGCACAATCTCCCACTCAACTTTCTCCCCTCCACTAAAAACATCTTGCCCACGCTAAACACTTGAACTCCTATATTAGACTCTTCACTGAATTGTGAAAAAAGGTTTGTTGAGGGAAGATTGTAACCTTCAGGTATTCAGTCGATCAGATAAAAACTGCCTTCCCTGCCATGTTAGGCAAATGAGGCAGCCCAGCCCTTTAGAAAGGAATTCCTTCTACCTTATTGATGCTTCTCAAAGAGTCCAGTGTAGACCTGATATTTGGGGGGCAGGATTGCAATCAGCAATTTCATCACCAGTTTCTTTGACACCGAGTTCCTGTGTTGTACTGATGGCTAATGTCTCTTTCAAAGACAGGTTTGTCCCAGTGTATAATTTACATGGATTTGCTTTGCGTCGAATTTTAATGTCACATCTGAATCAGCATCAGAAAGACAAAGCTTTAATCAGCTCTAACATTATACTCTCTGGAGTTTGAGTTTAAGCTGTGTGGAATAAGATGGCCTAAGCTAAATCCACTTCACATAAATCTCTTGTGCATCCATCTTTCTTACAGTCCACATGGCTTCCTGTGCATATGTCCATGGAATGGCCATTGTTTCCGCAGCAGGAGTCCTTTAAAGTATGAAGCTGGGTGTTATTAGAACTGACAGACCACTTCTCCCTCAAGGATCTGTTGTCAGCCCGAATTGGTTGCAGGAGTGGACATAATTATTGCTGTATGATATCTGCAGCAAATTTGCCCTCTGACCATTAGTGCCTATTATACTGCAGCTATCCTTCCTTTCAGCTCATCCTTACTTTACAGAATAAGCTACATCAGGGGTAGGCAGACTTCAGGCTTGTTGGATCTTTGTAATTTGCATGATATGCATGATATAATACATAATAATAATAATTTATTATTTATACCCCGCCCATCTGGCTGGGTTTCCCCAGCTACTCTGGGCGGCTTCCAAGAGAACACTAAAATACAATAACCTATAAAACATTAAAAGCTTCCCTAAACAGGCCTGCCTTCAGATGTCTTCTAAAAGTCTGGTAGTTGTTTTTCTCTTTGACATCTTGTGGGAGGGCATTTCACAGGGCGGGTGCCACTACCGAGAAGGCCCTCTGCCTGGTTCCCTGTAACTTGGACCTCACTGGACCTCAGTGTCCGGGCAGAATGATGGGGGTGGAGGTGCTCCTTCAGGTATACTGGACTGGGGCCGTTTAGGGCATACAGATAACGTGTTTTTAATAAATCAGCAGTGTTGATGAGGAATGGCACAGCTACAAAGTTTACAAAACAAAATCCACCACTGTTCACATCAGTCAGCAGTTACCAATATTTGCATTTCCAAAACACTAGGTTGGCAGGATGGAGATCCCCCCCCCCAAAAAAAACCTTATCAAGGGTTGGGACCTTGTGATGTCACAAGGCAGGGGAATGTCACATGATCACCAACTCTTGCAAGAACAGTTTATTGGTAAAGTTGTACAGGGTCTTATTAAAGGCTGATAAAAATGGTGGTGAGAGAAAAAATAGGGGGAAACCAACTTTTGAGAGGGGGGACTGTTATTTTTCCATTTCAATAGAAAAATGGAAATTTAGGGTGAAATAGAGAAACTTCTTGGGCAATGTTTTCTTTTCCAGAATATGTGAGTTACTTTGTTTTTTAAAAAGCCAAAAACAAACAAAACAAAACAAAATGATAATGTTCCACTAATTACACTGCTTCAAAACTCCTAGATCCAAAGGTAATAATGTTGCCAACTGAATGAACTAACCACATCTCAGCTTGATCAGAGATCATCTAGGGGAGTGCTGTTGGTTGTCTCTCATGTTACCAAAGCCCGACTAGGCTTAACCGGAAGTCAGGCATGTAGCGTTGTTAGTTCCACACTGTGGAACGCTTCTCGCAGCAGGCATTCACAGGTTTGCTTTCACGTGTCTCTCGAAAACTTTTGTTTATGCCAACAGGCCTATTGGGTTGTTTTGTTTTCTTTAGCTGAGCCAGTCATTTTTTATTTTTATTATTTTGTGATTTTGGATTGTCTTTATAGTATTCTGTGTGATGCACTGCCTTGGGGTTTTACATGAGTGGGTGGTATAGAAATACATTTTGTAAGTAAAGAAATAAACCTCCTCCCACATTTCACAGACAGAAATGGATATCCTTGAAACACCCTTATTTCATTATCTAGCACTTTCACACTGCTCAAACTTACATACATACACACAGGCCAGTTATGATAGCATTGATCATATCAGTAGTGCTGTTTCACTGCCCACTTACATTAATCACACTTCATATTCACTGCATACCACATGCATACATCTCACTTCCCTTTCACCTGACTGATTCTGCTTTCTGCTGCAAGCAGGCTGGGATGGCTGTGCTTCATTGTTGATTGACATGCATGTGCTCGCTCTGCTCCCGCAGCTTGGCCTGGATAGGCAGGGACATTGCTGCTGCCACTGCACAACTACCAGTCCAAATACAAGGCCCAAACACTGCTGCCCACCAAGCAAGCATGCCACTGCTCATCAGCAGCCACCACCCTGGCTGGTGACAGGCATTAGAGAGGTTCTGCTGCTGCTGCCGCCCATGTTGGTGCAAGCAGTACACGGGCAAGACTACAGCTGCCAGTACTGTACTGAAAATGCAGGGCAAGGGTGAGTACCCCACTCTGCAATCTTCCCAATAGGCAGTGTTAACTGCAGCCATACTGCTCTCCCTCCTGAAAGGTGAACATGGGGAAGAAGGGAAACGTGGCCGAGGTGGCTGATCAGAGATTTGGACTGCTAGCTAGAAGGTCACAGATCCCGAAATCTTAGAATTCCACCAGATATGGAACAGATCTTTGTTCCGATATTTCTTCCTGCATCATAGACATGTGGGGAAAAATTCCTCCTGGTATTATTCATGTACTGAAATAAATGATTTATTGTTAGTATTCATTTTGTTTTCCTGCACTGTAAACATTCTTTTTGCAGGCTTTTATAAAGGAATTTCTGATCTGAGGCAGCAGGTGGATAAGTGGTCTGTGCATGGTGACTGCTACTTCAAGTGAGTCTTAAGGGATGATTCTGCTTTCCTTTAAAATCAGTAAAAAAGTTTTGGTAAATTTCAGTTCCGCAGCAGAAATATTGGTTGGGTTGGTTAAGAGTTAATGAATGAAACATAATATGCCTAGAGAGGATCAAAGAGGGCAAATTGATTACAAAATCTAGATAAAGAAATGCAGATTATTTATACAGTATCTTGATAAGAATAGAGAATGTGGAAATTAGACTTCTTTCATTTATATAAAAAAAACAAAACAAATTCCTTCCAGTAGCACCTTAAAGACCAACTAAGTCAGTTCTTGGTATGAGCTTTCGTGTGCATGCACACTTCTTCAGATACACTGAAACAGAAGTTTCCAGACCCTTCTATATAGTGGTCTGGAAACTTCTGTTTCAGTGTATCTGAAGAAGTGTGCATGCACACGAAAGCTCATACCAAGAACTGACTTAGTTGGTCTTTAAGGTGCTACTGGAAGGAATTTGTTTTGTTTTGACTATGGCAGACCAACACGGCTACCTATCTGTAACTTCATTTATATATTGATTTGGAACAGTGTGACATAGTCTATTCTATTACTCCTTAGAGGAGACACACACTTTTTAAATAAAATGCAATGACTGAGCAAAATGAAGCAGAAGGTCACTTTGGGACTGCGGATGATCTTCTTAGCCAATTGTTCAGTTTTATCAGTAGTGTGTCAAATACATTTCAAGTTTGGTTGTAACTATTACTCTATTATTATGGATTCAGGTAGGTAGCCATGTTGGTCTGATGCAGTCAAAATAAATAAATAAATAAATAAATAGTCCAGTAGCACCTTAGAGACCTACTAAGTTTTATTTCAGTATGAGCTTTTGTGTGCATGGACACTTCTTCAGTGTGCATTTATATTACTAGGTTTGTATTGCACTTCCAGGAATAATATACTTCTCAAAATAGAGCAACACAGAAAACCAGAAACAAAAAACCCCAGGCTAATAAATGGTTTTACATTTGTGATTAAAGCTGTTAATGGTAAACAACCTGCAATTTGTTAGTCAAAAGATCCAGCTTGCAGGTAGTGGACAATTCTCTGGTCAGAATTGTTTGCTATGCCTAGCAGATGTAAAATGAAGAATTCACATAGTAAGGCAGCAGGCATTAAGATGAAAAATATGTCAAGGTCACTTTCACAGTAATTCCCAAAGAATTTATACCTGGACTAACATTCATTGTTGTTGCCTGAGGGGGGGTCTGGCATGACAGACAGAACCATGACAGACAGAACAATGGTAAAGTGCTCTTCTAAATTTAAGGACTATTTATTTAGATCATTATGGGTGTGGACAGTGTTTTTGTGTGGCGGTACTCACCAGTACTGAGAACTAGCAAATCTTTTTTGTGGCTGCCCATATCAGCAATTTTGTGCGGGCATCAATGGCATTTTTATCAAGTAATTAGTACCAGTGAAGGATATTAGGATGTAAAAGGGACCTTGTGAGGACTACGCCCCTGGCAGTTATGGGGAAAGAACAGGAAGGGGTTGAGAGTGAAAGAGGAAACAAGTTATGCAAGTATGTTGCATGAGCTATGCTTAAGGGAGCATGCGTGGAAGAGGGAGAAGCAGGAACCAATGAGGAAATGCCAACAGAGCATTGAGCGAGCCATATAAGGGAATCAATGAAAAGGTTTATGTGACGGACAAAGGAGGTGGGATGACAAGGGATGGGGTGATGTGAAGGTTATAAAAGTGCTTGCCTGTTTGCTGTAAGGCCGGCCAGCCTTTGGAAGCGATTCCGCTGGCCGCCTCTGCGCAGAACTGAATAAACTCTTTCTCCGTGAACCACACCCTGGTGTTCTTTGACTCCTCTGTCTCCCCTCCCCCGTGGGGGTACGTGCTCCAGTGGACAAGGTAAAAGGCTTCACCAGCACCTCATTTTTTAAAAAAACCAAAGAATTTTAAAGAGAATTGGGTGTGGAAAAACCACTTTTCTCAGGACAACCCACCACTGCCATGTTGCAATGCCAATGGAAGCTCCACTCCCTCCCCACAAGCCTAACTGTACCTTGAGGAAGGATATTTCAAATTCAAAATGTTAATGAGCATTTTGAAAGTGGTACTTTGGGGAGGAGAATTGCTGAAATGGTTTGTGTCTCCATTGTACTGAGGGAAGCCTTCTTGTCAGCTGAGTGACACCACTGAACACAATCCATATTCAAATGACATGCCAATGTAAAATGGGACGATGGTCTGGCATTCAAATCCCAACTTAACCTGAACTTGGGGCAAAAGTAGTGCAATCTGAAAGCAATTTTAAAGCCCAATGATCTCTAGGCCTTGAATTCATCTTCAAAGTGCCCTAACCCTTGCCTCCTGAAATTCTTGAATTTGCACCAAAAGTCCTTAAAGGTAGCCGGTGTACAATTTATTGTAAGAAACTCTTGTTTCAGCTTTTCCTTCTCTGCCAAACTTAGGCATATGATTGGTGTTTTTGCTGCAAGGCAGTTGTCTAAATCTATTCTTGGAGCTACTATGTCTACAGTTATTGAAATAATTGTGTTCACACATTTTGGCTGAGCCGAGCTTCATTTGGTTAGGCTGCGTCAGCATTTCCATTGTGAAGCACACCACTTTGAAAGGTATAAAAAAGAAACCAATCATCATAGTTGCATAAACTCTAGTGTTTGAAAGATGCAGCATCCACACAGACAATTTTGTAATTAAGGAAATGTTATGTACTTTATCCCTTTGCGGCCGCCTCAATTATCTTTTTGAAAAGATAGTTTCTACCCTGACAAAACTAAATGTCGCTGTGATCCATCTGTCCTTCTGTGTTCAGCGGCCCCAAGCAGTGAGATGCACCCAGAACACTCTGATGGTGAGTAAGTCAGATCTGTTAATAAATTCCTGGGGAAAGGTCAGATCTGTGCATAAATTGTTTTTTGTAACTGCACACAGATCAGTTCCCTTCCAATGGAGTGAAAATGGAAGCCCAAACAAACACAAGCTCCATGTGTTAATTAAAGTTCAATGACAATGATAGATACATTATTTAACCATCAAAAAAACATGTGGGGTGAGTTCTGTTGCACTCAAATCTGTTTGATTCCCATAGGCATCTGGTTTGCCACTGTTAGAATAAAATCCTTGACTAGATAGGCCATGGGTCGGCAAACTAAGGTCCGTGGGCCAGATCAGGCCCAATT
This sequence comes from Podarcis erhardii, assembly GCF_964252035.2. Lineage (NCBI taxonomy): Eukaryota > Metazoa > Chordata > Lepidosauria > Squamata > Lacertidae > Podarcis > Podarcis erhardii. Next base: position 48,980,542 of record NC_138499.1, on the reverse strand, counting down.
GCCTTCTGGATCCGGCCCGCAGACGGTCCAGGAATCGCCGTGTGGATCGCCAGCACTCAGTTCTTTCCCTCTCCCTCCCTCGGCAGTGGCGGCGCCTCCTCCCCCTCCCTCCTCCTGGCTTCTCCCCGCCCTGCCTAGAGGAGGAAGGGGGCTGGACTTTGTTAGTGCCAGCAGCAGCAGCACTCGAGCGGCCACCATTTTAAGCAGCCCCTCTCCAGAGCCCTTTCGAGGGCCACTCATCGTCTCTCTGCTGCCGCCAGCCCTTGCCGCTTGCAAGACACAGGAGCCGCAGTTGGCTGAGCACCCCTCTTGAGTGGCTGCCATTTTAAGCAGCCACTCTCTATAGTCCTTTCGCGCACTGCTTATCGTCTCTCTGCCACCACTGCCAGCCCCTGCCACTCGCAAGACACAGGTAAGCAGCCACCAGGGCTTGTGGTGCTCTTGCATTATCCCCCCCCAAAAATAGTCCAGCCCACCACAAGATCTGAGAGACAGTGGACTGCCCCCCTGCTGAAAAAGTTTGCTGACCCCTGAGATAGACCTTTGGTTCAATCCAGCAAAGTTTTTCTTCTTAAACTGGTGTTTACTTAAACATATTTTTTTCTACCATTATAAAAAGAAGGAAAATTTAAAGCATGTTTTTACTTTCTCAGATTTTAATTTAAAATAAATTTGATAGTATATGACAATTATAACCCACCACTTTCGAATAATTCCTTATCAGCCTGTAGTTTTACTTCTTTTTGGATAGAGGTGTTTCATTCACCAGCAGTGCAACCCCTCTACATATCTGCTCAGATGTCCCACTGAGCTCAGGGAGACTTCAGGTAAGCGTGCATAGGAGTGCAGCCTAAAGTGATTTTAAAAAACAAACATCCTTTATTATATTGAATGTGACGCTCACCTAATTTAAAATTTAATTTTTATTACCTAGGTCCTGGTGTAATAATTGGGATAATAATTAAAGTGAAACGTTCTATTAGAATAAAAGTAAAGCCCAAAACATATGAATAATTCCTTGGAAGTCCATTTTGCAGTTCCAGAACAACAGTGTTTGGAAAATATCAAAGAAACAAACTACATAAACAGCAAGGGATGCTGGCTTTGATTTGACCATTTGGCACACCACAGTCTTTTTATTCTCAGAATTTATGGGATCAAGAGACCAACAGGAGAGATTAAAGAGGTTGTCAGCTGCTAAACTAATTAGTAATTATCACATGTTTCCACTGAGTCAGGACATTAAAGAATGTGCCTACTGAAACACTTATTACTAAATTAATAAGATGACTAATAATCAAATTGATGTATATGAAGTCTTATTCTTTTTAAGGCAGGCAGCCCAACCTGGATATGTTAGAGATGAGTGCTGATGATCATGGGATGGCTCACAACATTAATCTATATTGGGAAGCATTCTGAACCAACATTTGATTTGTGTTTTATTTCAAAACCAGGACAAAACTGTGCTCACAATATAACTAAAGCACCTATTGTAAGTTCCATGTTTTATATTATACAGTATTCCAGGGATTATGCCTAAAGCCAAAATCATATATAGTCAAAACACTTTGGTTGCAATGGTGGGTGGCCATTGCCAAAGTCTTTCCCCTAAGATGTTTGCCCCCTTTCCTTCCACTTTTTAATTCTTAAAAAAAAAAAAAAAAGATTAAGCGTGTAACGCTGAATGCACTCAAGTTAAATGCTTGTAAGCTGAGGGTCTACTGTATATATATGTATTTATATTATGTTTGTTTCCACCCTTAGATAATAGATTCCTCACAAGCCTAACTAATGGAGAAACAGATACATGGATATCCGAATAAATTTAGCTGTTGGGATCATTGGTGAATATTCCTTTCACCCCTGTTCTTTCCATACTTTTATTTGTAAACAGCATTCTTAAACTTTCATCGAACCTTTACCCCCATGGTAAGCAAATGAAATAGTCTTGCCTCCAGCACTCCACTCTACTATAAATTAGAGGATATAATGACACTATAAACAAAACCACAGTGGGGAGTAAATATTTGAGTCAATTTGAAACCTGCCTTTTCCTTCCTTTCTACGTGATTGAATCTATCTACCTTGCTGTGTAAATGACTAACACCACTGTTAAAAAGGGGGCATAAGAAAAGGCTTGCTGGATCAGACCTAAGACCCATCTAGTCCAGCATCTTGTTCTCATAGCAGCCAACCAGATACGCATGGAAAGTCCACAAGCAGGATTTGAATGCAACAGCACTCACCCCACGTGATTCCCAGCAACTGGTATTAAGAGATATCACGCGTCTGACCATGGAGGCAGAACAGAGCCATCATAGCTAGTAGTCTCTTTTAGCCGTATCCTCCAACCTGATCTGTAGATGTCTATGCCTGACTTGTCTCACAGTCCCTCCAAATATGCCCAATTTCACTTTGGGACCTTGTTGGACTTTGTCAGGTGTGTGTGCAGGAGCCAGGCCCTGTGACCAATAGGACTCTGTAGGACTGGGGCCTTCCTAAGTTTGTTCTGAAGAGGCAAGGCGCGGTCGCACAGGTGAGGCTGATTGGTAACTCACAGCACCTGGTGGCAAGAGCTGGGAAGGGATATAAGGTCAACATTTCCCTTCGGCTCTTTGCCACAGCAACACGCTTCCTGCCTTGCTGTATTTGGCTTCTTGTTTCCTGATCCTTGAACCTTGGCTTCTTAACTCCTTGCTTCCTGACCCTCGACTCTTGGCTTCCTGACTCCTGGCTTCTGGACCCCCGTTCCTGCTCCCACCCCACCATCTTTCCCCTAGTCCTGACATCCCCTGCCGGGACTTCAATCGCCCATGAACCGGACTGTGACAGACTTCTCAAATTTAGTCTTATGCATAAAGAGATGTTCTCCATGTCTATATATACCCCTCAACATGCTCATGCTCTTTTACTTAAGTCTTGCCAAGGACTACTTTTTCAGTTTAATAACAAGTTTATCGTAATGGCTCATCAAGAATGGATTCACATTCAAGATGCATCTACTGTGTAGCTTTAAATAAAGCTTCTGTTGATTGCCTACTTCCCAGGGCTCCCCAGGGATCTCTCTCTAAGAGAACTCTCAGTGACTCCAAAAGTCCAATTCCTTGGAGAAAGTCATGATATTTCAAATGAAAATATTTTTTCATTTGTCTTTTTAAGTATGTAGTTGAGACACAAATGTTGGGGGATTTAACAAAGCGTGAGTACCAAGTGAGGGAAACAAGGTCAAGGATGTCAAGTAGGGCAAAGTTAAGAAGAAAAGAGGTCAAGTTTCAAAACATTAAAACAAAGCAGAGTCAAGGTCAGGTTCCAATGAAGCAATGTCAAAACAAAGCAATTAAGAACCTGCATAGCTCCCATATGAAGGTAAGCTTGAAGAGTCATACAAGCAAGCTCAAATGTTGTTTCACCATCAGAGAAACTCAGACTGAGCTTTAAAAAGAACTGTAGCACCATCTAGGTACCTAGCTGAGCCTAGAATGAATGAGGCCTCTTAAGAGGACAAGCCAGCTTCTGTGACCATCAACTCAAACAACACAGGGGAGACTGTAGTCTGGAGACCTTGGAGTAAAAAAAATGACCATGTTGCCTTCTTGGACCAGAGAGATGCTGACAACATATATCTTTCATTTCCTCTTTCCCAAAGATGAGTCATCTGTCGGCTGGGATGGTGGGGGATGCTCACCAGCACATGCTGCCCCCCCACTCACTTAAAATGACTTTGTAACATCAAAGAGAAGAGACTGTGTTTCTGTCTTTGAAAATAGGTGTTCAGTATTATCAGTTTCTGATTATGCTTTGCTTAACGTAATCATCTTTCAATTTGGTTTTACTAATTGCTTCAGGTGAGTTAAATCCTGGTAGCCTCAGCTCCCATGGAGAAAATGGCAATGGCCATTCTGTCTATCACTAATCATAAAATTAGAAAGCCCGACTCACCATGGAAACACAAGGCTCTTGAACTAATCCATCAACCTTCAAAATACAGAAGCTAAATAAAAAACTACTGGTACAGCTGCTGCACCGAATAACAGTGGAGATAACAGGATCACACCACAGCAGGCAGACATTGGCAGTGAAATATAATTGTGTGTCACAGGAAGAAAATGGAAGCAGTTCTGGCATGAGATCAGATAATGCTCATTTAATTATGGGACCATCCCACCAGGAACTGCAAAGACTCAGTGTACTTACCCGGAGCTGAATTGCATTGCGGTTGGGGGTCACTGATGGACTGATTGCTGCACATACTGGCCCTGCAAGCCACAATGCTACTGCACACAGCGTGCATTGATCTTCTAAGAGGTCAAAACAGGGAAAGGTGGCACAGTTTATTTGTAGACCACTTCCCATCTTCATTCTGGAATTGTATCAAAGCACCAGAATGTATAGGAAGGTTCTTTCATTAAGAATGTCCTCTCAAAACAGTGGAGTTGTTGATGAATCTGCAGTAGCTTTGACAATGCAAAATACCTGAGTGATATTCCTGGGAAATTGCCTGAGAGGGTTTTTCATTCTGGGAAAGCATAGATCCATCTTAGTCCCATAACCTTCACCAACTTTACCTTCCTGAAGGAAGCCATCTGTCCCATTGCCAAACTGGTTCTGAAGTTTCTAGTCTGTCAGGTGTGCAGATCTCCTATCTCACACTTACACAAACACCTGTGTCAACTGCAAACGCCCCTCAGCACTCTGTCTTTTTCACACACTCACAAGAACATGAGAGACAATGTACTGTAGTAGTTAGAGTGGTGCCTAGGACTTGGAGAAACCTCACCTCCACACAAATCTCCACTCGGCCATGAAGCTTACCCCATAACCTTCAGCCACTCACTGTTTCTCAACCTGACCTTCCTCACATGGTTGTGAGAAGAACGATGTATGCTACTTTGAGCTCCTTGGAGCAAAGATGGGATATAAATGTAAGAATAAATAAATAAATATTAGTATGAAAAGAAGAAGAATGACTGAAGAATTTAGCATCTGATATCTGTGGGTTAGTAACTCACACTGGAAATGAGCAACAGTTATACTATTGGGTCAGGAACATCAGTTTTGTTTTCTATGCTCTATAAGAAGACTTCAGTGACATTTAATGCAAAGTCAAATTTTACTTTCTGTGTTCAAATTACTATTTCTCTACTTGGAAGTCTCATCACAGAATGTGGTTTATAAACTGCAAAGGGATGACATTGAGTTTAGGTGTCAAGCATGCAAATAACTGAAAACTGATGTTAACAACTGTGGAAATAAAATATTGTTTTTCATTCTTTTGTGGATCCTGAGTCTGATCCTCTTTGAGGTAAAATCAGCATAGCTTTTGCCACCTGTGAATCTTTGTACTACTACTATAGCTGTGATACTTTGCAGCTTTGCACCTATGAATATGGGTTAGTAATACACTGGGAGGGACCTGAGTTTCTAAATAACAATTTTGGACTGATGGGGAATAGTATTGTAAAGAATATTGAATTCATGAGCTAAAAGAGCATAGTTTTTTTATCTTAAGTTCCAGAGCCCTTGAAATTTTTATTATTTGAATCCTACGAAGAGAGACGGGAATCTCTGAATTACAGAATTTTATCATGTGAGTTTGAGAGTGAGTATAACAAAGAATCAAGTGGCACTGTTCCAGCTGAGAAGAAAATAAGTAGCTGCAAGAACAAACATATTGAAATAGCATGATGAGTCATCCACTGGGAATAAGGATCTCCAGAAATACTTGCAGTGCTAGGCAATAAAATTTCATTAACTTCAGAAAAGTCATGGTAGCAGTGGTGATGCTACAACCCTATTCACACATTCCTCCACAAGAAGCTCCCTCGGGCTGTCTTGGCAGTCTATGAAACATGGGCTAGAGTAGGCCTCCATTTGCTATCCATAAACTAGAGGGACAAGGATGTAGTGTCCTTAAGGGCAGAACAGATTTGGATTATTTTGTTTTGCAAAAGAACTCCACCTGCTGTCTTTGTCCAAGGGTGCGGCATTGTGATCAGTGAAAGCCTGCACAGTGCAAGAGGTTAGTCATGTAAGGAGGCAACATTAGATTATAACCTACACACGTAAGTTCTGTATGTATGGTCTGTTTCCTGGAGAAAAACAGAGAAACATAAAAAGAGCCCTGTTAAATAGACTAAAGGCCAATCTAGTCCAACATTGTATTCCCACAGGTGCCTATGTAAAGGCCGCAAGTGGGACATGGGTACAATAATACTTTCCCGCTCATGTTCCCTGGTTCTGCTTTTTATGGACTCCAGGTTCAAGTCAGACTTGCAAAGGACAGTCCTCAAACAGAAGATTCATTCCAATAAAGGACTGTCCTCTGGTGGACCTTCCAAATAAAGGTCTGTCCTTTGCAAAATAGGACACATGGTTATCCTAATGGAAGCATGTGGGGCAGGGAATTTCCAGGAGGCAAAACAGTGCCACTTATGGAAAGAGACTGGGACCAAGCCACCTGGGCCTTTTAAGATCAGCAACCTTATCATCAAGAATCAAGATTAACATCTGTCTTGAGTTTATGGAAGCAAACTGAGAGCTAGTGACGGTCTTTCAAAATATGGAAAATATGAACCCTGCAAACTAAGCCTTGTAAGGACCACTGGTTTCATAATTTCTGACAAAAAATATATAGCCATTTCTGTGCAGCCCCAGCTGATGCTCCATCTACTTGCTCCTTTGCCATTCACATCTGGTGCCAGAGAAACGGGAGAGAGATATACTAATTGTGTTCTTGCCATCCAGCTGCACAGCAAGGAAGCAGTTCAGTTGCGGCACCATGTGACAGATGCATGAGTGTATCACATGAGATGCCCAGCACTTGGCAATCCTGAGGAGACAAGTCACTTCCAAAAATAACTTGTTATAGCACTTTTGCAGCTATAAAAAGAGCTTTAATCATAATGACAGTCAAAGACATTCATGCGGAATTGTGCCCTCTCCGATCTTTACAAAAACAAAACAAAAGCACTCCTCACCTACGTCATTCAAAATGAACTATGGTGCCCTAACATTTCTTAATACTTTTCAAAGTGCACTGTATTCTGTTATCTAACTCAGCAGAACAATGTTTCTTCTGCATTTACAGGTGTGGATTGTTGTTGTTGTTTTTACCTCAGAAGATGATCATAGAAGTACTTGATATGGTCATTCTCGTTCCTGTCATGCTGGGCTCTGGGCTGGCCTCAGACTAGCTTTAGCCAGAAGACCCTGGTGAATAGATGGAGCCACTCTGCCCCAACTCTCGCACTGATAATGAACACCTTAGTATCTAGGGGGAGCGCTCACCAAACCTATCACCAGAGGTCACCCTGGAAAGACCCTTGGCAAGGGCATGACTCTGACTCACCTGTGGCCTTGTGCATCAGAGGAGAAGGCTGAATTGTCTCCCAGATCCAGAGGGTGTAGACAGCAGAAAGTCCAGGCTCAGGTGGATAAAGGAGTGTGGGCCTAAAAGCCCTAAATAATAGTATGAGAAAGGGGCTCCTTGGCAGCAAAGGGTTACTGGAAAGTAGTAGAGTTGCAGTTGATCCTGGGAAGCATCTGGGAGACCAGACTAAAGAAACCCTTGGGTGAGGGTCTGACGGCTGCTAGAACAGCACATGACTTTCAGCACCCAGATGCTTCTGAATCACCTTACCAATTCTGCCCTACCTTTTGACTTACCTCCTGTGCCACTGACCTACTGAAAGACCCCACCTCTTGAACTATGCTTGTTTATGGGCTGCCTTATTGTGCTGTGGCCATGGCTACATTTGGTCTCCCAGTGGCAGCATTCCTACAGGACAGGATGGTGAGGTCAGAGTGGTTTGGGGACACCAGATTGGCTTGGCAAGTGCATTGGAAGAACTCTAACCATGCCACCAACCTGCCCTGCTCCCCTCACTGTATCAGGCAGTGACACCTCTGTCAGGAGGCCAGGTCAGTGGCACTGTGCCCACCTCACCCATTGTTCTTTACCAGTGCCATCATGTTTCTGACTTCAGTCTGCTGCCAACCTGGATAGTGGGGAGGGGCAGTGTTGGCCCAGTCTCTGTCCAAAAATTGAGTCTTGGCCTGGGTGGAGCAGGACATATTATCCATATCCATAAATTATGAAGGATAATATCACAAAGTATATATATCAGAGTATTTCCTTGGGTTAAATAAATCTTATAGGTACAAACCTGTTACTACGCAATGGAATGAAGGCACACAATTAGTCCCAGGTAGAAGAAGGGCTCCTGTGGTTATGTCTGTCCTCTTGGGAGGACAAATGCACAGTAAATATTGTAGGAACACTTTGCAAATTACAAGAGCTGTATAAATGATCAATAGTTGTAGTACTAGCAATAGCAGAAAATGTTCCTTGTCACATTTTTCATCTGAGGCAGCTGACAATGACAGGGACAGCATCCGAGCTTCCTGCCAATATAGACCTGCCATTGCCAGCAGAAGCAAGACTGCTAGCGAGGCAGTTAACCCATCACCACCAGTGCTGGGTCTTCCTCTGTGAGTCTTTGAGGAAGTAAGTTTAAATGGGTTTCTATGTGTTCAAAGTCAAACAGCAATGGAGAGTGTTGCTTTAGGCTTCTCAGCTGTATATTGCAATGGCACCCTACTGTGGCTTTGCTTTTCAAATGAGTTCTTGAAAAGACTTGCAGAATCTGCTTCAAAATGGCATGTAGGCAGCTATTGTTTCGCTGCTTGAACATAGATTCAGTATGTTAGGTCCAGTGTTAGACCTTGTCCTCCCTACTAGTATACAGATGTTTTTCACACATATATCAGACACAAACCAACTGAACATAAAGAATGAAATATGACAGCCAGTGAGGCACAGTGGTTAGAGTTTGGTCTAGGAACTGGGAAACTATGATTCAAATTCCTGCTCTGAGCCTAGGTTACCTAAGAATTGTTTTGGGCTCTTGGGAGAAAAGGTAGGATATAAATGTAATAATTAATAAATAATTTTTAAAATACAGTGGTACCTCAGGTTAAGACCTTAATTTGTTCTGGAGGTCCGTTCTTAACCTGAGGCACCACTTTAGCTAATGGGGCGTCCTACTGCTGCCGCGCTGCTGCTGCACGATTTCTGTTCTCATCCTGAAGCAAAGTTCTTAACCCAAGGTACTATTTCTGGGTTAGCAGAGTCTGTAACCTGAAGCGTCTGTAACCGGAAGTACCACTGTAAGTTGGTCTCAGGCAAGACACATTGGCTTGTATCCAAAGTACTGCTATGTAACTGTCCCATCAGCACAATAATTTCTACTTGCAAAATGGAAGAGGAAATCTTCCTCTTCTTCTCCATGCCCCCCGCCCCCAGCTGCCCGGAACAGCTTTGAAGGGATGGGAGTAGGGGAACAAGATGAATGTCTTATTGCGCAAGCAAAGATCCTTGTATTGATGGGATGGTTGCTGCATGGGGTACAAACCATTAAAATGATTAAACTTGACTAGCACATAATGTCACTCCATATATTCCTCGTGAAAACTTGAAAGGATCAAATATCCTATTGATAGAGTGAAATACATTCCACAATCATTCCTCTAGACCACAGCTTGTGGATCAAAGTCAAGACTACTCAGTAAACTCCATAAACAACCACAGCTGGTAAATTCCTCAGTTGCTCTAAATAGGATGCTATAGAATGCTACTGGTATAACAGAAAGCTTCAAAGTCTTCTGAATTGGCAAATCTTCAATGGATCTTGAGGTTTTTCCTGACCCTGACTTCCTGCTTCCCACTTGAGAGGCTTATTCAATTCAGATGTGCATCTAGGGGCCTGTGTTCTAAGAAGTGTGTTTAATGTTGCCCAGTTTTCAGCTGCATGAAGATATGTTTTCAAAACAAAACACTGCGGGGGGAAATGATCAATAAATTGCCACTTATGCATAAAATGTGCTTTATTTCTTCTGCTCTTTTCATGGGCTTGGATCCAACACTGCCTGTACAAGAAAAAAAAAATGGTACTTTGCTTGCAGAAGATGCTCCACTAGCTCTCCATTTCTGCTGCAGAGCAGCTGTGTAGCAGAGCAGGGGCAAAGCCCTGGCACTGATTTCACAGCAGGTAGGGTGATGTCATCTCCTAGGGCACTCTTTGCCAATCCTCTGCATGCCAAAGAAATAAGCCTTTTCTCAGAGAGAAGCCCACTAAATAAGCTAAGAGCAGGGGACATGGTAAGTTACACTCGTGTGCATGGCTAAGGGTTGAAGTGCCACTTTTATTTTGAAAAATTGCAAAGTCCGTTTGTCATGACCAATCAAAATCACACAAAATAGTGAGCGACCTTTTGAGGCTGGGAGCAGTTATTTGGATACACATTAAGATGTATGTGGCTGTTACTGAGAAGGACCTGCGTTTCTGTAAAGAGGAAGATAAAGGAGAAGGGGCAGGTGACTGTATTTCCTATGCATTTCATACAATGGAAATTCATGTTTTATTGTTTACTATTCCTTGCAGCTATTTCTATTTTTAAGCAAAAGCTGGCTTAACTTCAAAAGCAAAAGGTTTTCAGAATCTACTCAGATACATTGTGTCCTTAGAGCCATTTCTCAAAGCTGACTTTGCCTCCCTGCAGAGAAAAAGGCTCATCGTACATACTTGGAAACACCCTGCCTGTAGTTCTGTAGGTAGGGATTCTTGGGAAGCCAGCAAGTATCACAAAACACATTAACTGCATTGTCATTAACTGTCCATTGGTGTTGACTCTGCATTAGCTAAGCGTGCTCTATTCTAAACCAGTGGTGTGCAGTGAAATTTTTCATAGGGGAACAGTTAAGGCCAGAGGCGCCAGCTTGCAAGGAAGATTGAGAGGGGGTATCATCATAACATTCTGATGCCACACCCATGAGCATCATGCCTCCCTTCCTAAGTCAGGCAGAATCTTCCTGGGCTTTGGGGAGGAGGTGCCAGGGGAACATTTAGGGACTAACCTAGTCCCCCTAGTCCACAAACTGCACATCACTGTTCTAAATTGATCTAGAGCCTAATACATGGAAGGAAAGTTCCATCGAGATCAGTGGGTGAACCTTCTATGTAGTGGTTCCTAGGAACATATTGGAAACCTAGTCAATTAGGGCACATTTCCTATCCATTTCTCAGACATTAATTTGCAGAAATTGTTTTGTGTAGTAGACAAGCTGTTCCATGTGTGCAATAGACTTGGACACATCATAATCAAGCTGTGGCTAATTTGTAATCTATTCAATGGGTTTTTTATGATCCTTCTTACTTTGTACTGATAGTCTGACAGGAAGACTGCACAAAAAGTTAAAAGCAAGCATTTTGTTAATAATTGTATCAGTGCTGCCAATTTCAGAAAGTGCCCTCTTTTATTAGAATGTCTGCAAAGAGCTGTTTCAGAAATGCCTAGTCATAGTGGGATTATAGCTTAGGTACAATAATAACTGTTGGCTTTGCTTTAGACTGTAGAAGGAAGACAGTGTGAATTATTACTGTGTGATTCCTGGAAATTCACAGTTAGGCAAAGAAAAGATAGGCTATGGCTGTCTTCAGCACAGCTTCAGGGAGTACACCCAGGATTTTATCAGTAAAATATTATTAAAACACTTGTGGGGAAGACATCATCATTGCCCAGAGTGGCAAGAGTTTGGGACTTGAAAGCTGCACTCGAAAGTGCAGACATTATTCATTATCCAGGTACACTGTCAGATATACACAGTACTGCTCAACAGACTATGTCATTCGTGCCAGCATTCCATATGCCAATACATTATGCTGACATATTTATTGTGCCAGCTCATCTCTTTTGCCTTATGCCATCCTGTCTCACAAACTGATCTATCCTTTGTGCCATGGAACTTGATGCCAATATGTTCTGCTGTCATTTGTCAAGGCCCCATATCTCTTCTATCTGAAAAATCTATCCCAATCCAGATAGATACACTTGCTGGTAATTAAGTAGTTGACAGATGGCTGGCACTGACTGTGTTGATCACCTGTTTGAAAGGGAAGGCACTCACAGAGACACAAGATGATCTGAACTACCAAAATCGATAACACCAACCATCTGTTCCTGCAATGTGCATAGGACTCTCGGTCCAATTTGGGAACCACACATATGCATACACTGTAATCTCCAAGCACTGGACATAGACATCCAGCACGGCAAACTTCACACTCAGCATTCTTTTGAGTGTGCAAATACTGATCCATCAAGAATCATTGACTTCTATGCTGCATCGTTCTCCTCTACATGAAAATTACATGATGACTACTTGGTTGTATTTTGCTTTATTATATTTAATGTTTATATCACAAATTTACACTGGTTAAATTCAAAGACAGGAAGAAAACACTGAATACAAAAATCTGTTAATGCAGCCTCAATGGTAAGGGAAAATCTGCGTTAAGAAGCAGGGATTGCAATTTGCAGTTTAAGCATGACATCATGCAGATACCACCCTCCAAAAATGGGGCCCTCCACCCTGGGACACTGCAAAAAAGCAGCATGCATAGCTGGTATAGAAATGGCCTTAGGGTGTTCTCAGGTGGCTACCTATTATGGCGTGGTCGGTCATGTTTACATTTTATTTATTTATTTTTTGCAGTGGCCACACAATATCATTGACATCAAAATGCCAATCTATCTCACCCCCCTCCCCGTAAGTTCAAAAGCCTGTTGCAACATCTGAATAATCCATTTACAGTATCAAGCGCCCATCTGGAAGCAACCTTATGACATTTCAGTGCAACCACTCAAGTATAATATGCTGATTCACCTCAATCTCAATTTCATTTCTACTTTGATTGCCCCAAAACTTCCAATTATTATTTTGCACATCCAAGGTTAAATTGCTGCCTTCCTTGAAATGTTCTACTGAAATAGCCAAGATGAATGTCTGAACATTCTGCTAATTTAATGCAGACATAAACCGTACAGAATGGTATTTAGGGAGGGACAAGTTCTAGCATGATCATCAAAGTTCTTCATTTACCATTTCAAATGTCAAATATATTACCCTTATTTCTTTTCATATACACATTCCTTAGGGAAGCAAAACCTGAATGATGATACAAGATATTACTGCTGTTATTCCCTAAACTTTTAAAATGGTTAAAGGGCACGTTCATATATTTTGTTATGTCTGACTGAAACTATAGTCTTTTTCTGAATCTCTTGCATTTCCCCAGCCATTTTCCAATGGAACCATGCATGTTCAATGGCATTTAGTTGAGGCGAACTCAGGATGTCTAATCCAAGGGCAGATTTAAAACAACACTGAGATTACATTTCAGGTCTCATTGGTTAATATCAAGGGATTTGATAGTGGAAGGAATGCAGTGAAGTCTGCAGAAGAGATAGCAAGTATGCTATAAGCACTTATCAGGAATGGGCCTAAAGATAGTCAAGGTTTAACCAATGATGGGAACATGAAAAAATAAAAAACAAAGAGACTCCATTTTCCCTCAAATACTAGACATTGGCTCAAAGCTAGAAAGACGCAACTTTGAACTTCTCTGTAACTTTTGAACCTTTCTGAAACATTCCCCACCTACATGCCAGAGACTTTACCACAGAACTTACAGGCAAATAATATAATAGTGCACTATCTAGTTGTTGATGAGATTTGACAGACGAAATAAGATTTTCCCCCTCTCAATTCCTTTAACATTTTTGTACCCCAGAGTATGGATGGGCAAATTTTGGTTTCTCTCATTCCAGCTGGAGAGGCCCTGATGACAACTGTTCCTGCTTCCCTCACTCTCTTGCTCCTCACAAGGTTAATGGGGTCCATTGTCCACATTTGTGCATCAGTTTTCAACTGTATTTCGAACAATTCCTCATGAAAATTCAACAGCATTTTAGTGAAAAGTTATCCTAATGTGCACATCTTTGTATCAAATTTTGCCCAATATAACCCCATTTACAAAGCTATTTTCTCTTACATAAAGCATTTATGTATGCTGCTTTCACTAATATATGCATTTTTATGTGGATTTTACCCTGTTGTTGTTGTTTAGTCGTTTAGTTGTGTCCAACTCTTCGTGACCCCATGGACCAGAGCACGCCAGGCACTCCTGTCTTCCACTGCCTCCCGCAGTTTGGTCAGACTCATGTTTGTAGCTTCGAGAACACTGTCCAACCATCTCGTCCTCTGTCGTCCCCTTCTTCTTGTGCCCTCAATCATTCCCAACATGAGGGTCTTTTCCAGGGAGTCTTCTCTTCTCATGAGGTGGCCAAAGTATTGGAGCCTCAGTTTCACGATCTGTCCTTTTTTTTTTTTAGATAATATTTATTTAGATATTAACAAGAAAAAAGGTTACAAAACCATAGACAACAAAAAAGTAGACACCAGAAAAATACAAAAGCCAAAAATTCAACACAAAAAGAGAAGAAAAAATAAAAGGAAAGAAAAAAGGAAAAAATAAAATAAAATTCCCTCTTTTCAGTTTCTCATCATTCTCTTACTTATTTTCCTGACTTCCTCTCACCTCCCTCCTTGTATTCCATTTAAAGATTATTTCAGCAAATTCATACCCTCTTATTTTACCCTTAATTGTATGTCCCCATATAGTATAACTTCATATTTTCATTTATAATCAAACCATTCTTACAAGTTCTTATTTCACCTTATTACTCAAACCACTTCCTTTTTTGCATTAATTTCATTAATTTTATCTTGTCTTCATATCATTAGAATTCCAAAATTTAAACCATATTTAACTTCTAACCTTTCTGCTAAAAGCCAATTACTTCCTTTCCAACATCTTTTAATGTTTCATTAGTATTACACTAATTCCCTAAATATAGGTTTATTACAAAAAGCATTTCTCATTCTAGATTTATCCAACGTCCCTTTTCCTGGTTCCAGATAATGTCAGTCCTTATGTCATTAGCACGATCTGTCCTTCCAGTGAGCACTCAGGGCTGATTTCCTTAAGAATGGATACGTTTGATCTTCTTGTAGTCCATGGGACTCTCAAGAGTCTCCTCCAACACCACAGTTCAAAAGCATCAATTCTTCAGCGATCAGCCTTCTTTATGGTCCAGCTCTCACTTCCATACATCACTACTGGGAAAACCATGGCTTTTACTATATGGACCTTTGTTGGCAAGGTGATGTTTCTGCTTTTTAAGATGTTGTCTAGGTTTGCCATCGCCTTTCTCCCAGGAACAGGCGTCTTTTAATTTCGTGACTGCTGTCACCATCTGCAGTGATCATGGAGCCCAAGAAAGTAAAATCTCTCACTGCCTCCATTTCTTCCCCTTCTATTTGCCAGGAGGTGATGGGCCCAGTGGCCATGATCTTCGTTTTTTTGATGTTGAGCTTCAGACCATATTTTGCGCTCTCCTCTTTCACCCTCATTAAAAGGTTCTTTAATTCCTCCTCACTTTCTGCCATCAAGGTTGTGTCATCTGCATATCTGAGGTTGTTGTTCCGGCACTCTTAATTCCGGCTTGGGATTCATCCAGCCCAGCCTTTCGCATGATTTTACCCTAGTGTAAGCATTTTGTACACATTACTTTGCTAAAGAAATGCATTGATAAATTTAGAGAAGTCTGAACTTTAAATGATGACTGTGTTTTGGTTCATATATTGTTTCAGCCCTGAGTACTCACTGGAAGGACAGATTGTGAAGCTGAGGCTCCAATACTTTGGCCACCTCATGAGAAGAGAAGACTCCCTGCAAAAGACCCTGATGTTGGGAAAGATGAAGGGCACAAGGAGAAGGGGACGACAGAGGGTGAGATGGCTGGATAGTGTTCTCGAAGCTACCAGCATGAGTTTGACCAAACTGTGAGAGGCAGTGGAAGACAGAAGTGCCTGGCGTGCCCTGGTCCATGGGATCACGAAGAGTCGGACACGACTAAACAACAACAAATTGTTTCGAAAAGTGCCAATTGGATAGATTCAAAGGTAAATGCAAGCCAAATTGAATTTCTTCCACATCCCTAACTCAAGACTCACTTTCTGCCAGGAATATTTATAAAGGCTTAAGGGAAAAAAGCTTCCTTATAACTGGTTGGGGTCCCCCCCCCCAGTTTTACACATTTGCTGTAACTCAAAAAAGAGTTTTTCTATTTCTGAGAAAGTGGTTTTTCTAATAGTCTTATTTTGTATTCTCTCTGTGAAATATCTTTTACTACAGTTGAATTTTTAAAAAAGGTTATTACACATAATAGTTTGGTAATGTTTAGAGTGAGATCGCTCACAAGCTATGCATCATGGAAAGTATAGCAAAGTTTGCTTTTTAAAAAGTTCTTTATTTATATATATATATATATATCATTGTCGCTCATTTTTCCAGTTCGACAGATAACCATAAGGACTATCTGTTTATGTAATTATAGTGTCTAATAGCAGATGGAGGAGAACACAATGACCAGATTCGGTCATTTGAAATTTTCTTCTTACTCTTTGTGTTCATCCCTTGCTTCTTCCATGTTGAATGGCATTCACTAATTTGTTAATAGTATGTCTGAGATAGCATACAGGTATATAGGCATGAAAAAGCAAAGTATTTTAGAATCACAGACCTTTACAAAGGTCATTGTTTTCCTCTGGCACTAGTGCTTCTAATGAAAGCAGAGTTATAGCATGACAAGTGATCACCATAGTCCCTTGTATAACCATTTAATGGGCTTTTGTTTTCATGCAAAAATAAAATTCGATCATGCTGTGTTGGTTTACATTGTTAAGTCTAAAGTTGGTGGTACTCCTTGTTTTTACAGCTGCCACATTATGGGTTTTGCAAATTCCTTTATATTTGATTCCAGTTTGTTCAATTAAATCATCTGTAAGGGTTCATGACATTGGATAAATCATATGTGAGACACACAGCTAATGCAAAGTGGTGCATGGCAACTATTCCAGATTTCATATACAGTTGAAACTTACATCGCACCACATGGTTAGATTTTTAAAAGTACAAACAAGAAATTGCAAGTGAATCTATACTAGATTGTAATTAAAACTTGGCGTTTAAGGAACATCTCTACCACATATCTTACTTCTGGAAAGTAACCTAGTTTATAATATTCCAGCAGTAATGATAATTGGTATAACTAGAACATCCAGAGTGTTTCATTTCTTGTATGTGTGTTAGTGAAAACCTACCAGGAGAAAAGAGTGTGCAATGTCATAGTATATAAATAGATATGTCTGAGGAGGTAACAGCGTCTGCCTCTCTCACTGCAGAGTTAATAAGGACCTCAAGCTACATCTTATGTTTCCTAAGGGCATCCTCTAAAATTGTTAGTGGCATTTCAGCTTGTGGTCCCCTGAATATCAGTCTGTGTATTATTGCCAAACCTGGCAGAGAAAAAACGTGACCTCTGTTCCAAATAAAGAAGCAGATTTCCGAGCCAGGAATCGGAGAATGTGCATCTTCTGATCTCAAGTCATAAGCACCAGTACAATGCATCTTGGCAGTGTTGCCATTGTGTAATTTAAATACCTTCATTTACTGCCAAACAGGGTGCCAATTTTGAATAGTCGCATTCCTATCTTTGCTTTCCCCCGGGAATGCAAGAGCATGTCACAGAAAATGACTTTAAAATGGTTCCAAGGCAATCCAGATTTAAGATGGTTGCAAACATCAACAAGGTGGTCTGAGGAGAAACTAATGTTAGTGTGTCTTATTGGTGGAGCTTCGTTCTCACTACCAAGCTTCTGCATTTCAGAGTGTTGACTCTCATACCATAAAAGCAGCTTTTGCCAACCTTGTGCCTTACAGATGTGTTGGACTACAACTCCCAAGCAGCCCTAGCTAGCACAAAACGATATTCTCACACTAGTTTCAGTGGCTCTGAACCAGAGGAAGTAAACATAAAATCTATTCCACCTGTGATATTAAAATTCCTATGTTACACTTGCTAAGCCAAACCATGGCTTACCTCAGTACAACAGAAGAGTAACCAGGAAGGAGCAAAGAGCACGACATGCGAACCAGGTCAGAGAGAGGTCAGAACAAGAGAAGACAGGGTAATTGGAGTAATTCCCAAAAGATTAATTTTAAAAGTGCAGTGTGTTTTCTGACAATGCTGAAAACTTCCTGCAAAAGAGTGATTACTTTAGGGTCAACCTAATTTTAACATTTGGTTACACTAACAGGTTGTCACTTTAGGTGGTTGTAGGCAAATGCAATTCTTTTGAGGTGAAGACTTGTCAAGAGCTAGTCCAGCCTATTCCTAGTAGAAAATGTGAGTGGTAACAACTGTCCAAAGTTATATGTTATTTATTCCCGGAAAAATCTCTGATTGGGCTTTTGATTTCACTGTTCATAGTTTCTTCTGTGGGGGAAAAGTAGCAAGGTTTTTCACTTTTCTGAGCAGAAAGCCAGCACAGTGGTTACTTCCTGCAGTTTAGGCTGCTTCAACAACAAATATGAAATCTAGCAATAGGCAGCTTTGAACTCCTCATAGTCATGTAAGATGCTTCAGTTAAAGTGATTCATCACAGTCTGGCTCCAGTGCTGAGAACATTTCACGAATGGCCTGACCAACTGCTTGTAGAAACCAGGAATATAACCATGTGGGTTCACATATAAACACAGCAGCATATGCCAAATACAAAGTGATTTGGGGAGCCCAGGAGAAAAAATTGGGTTTTATGAATCAGTAACTGAATTGAAATGAACCATCAATCTGTTATTGTTGTTGTTTAGTCGTTTAGTCGTGTCCGACTCTTCGTGACCCCATGGACCAGAGCACGCCAGGCACTTCTGTATTCCACTGCCTCCCGCAGTTTGGTCAGACTCATGTTTGTAGCTTCGAAGACCATCAATCTAATCTGGTTTAATTCTGAC
This sequence comes from Podarcis erhardii, assembly GCF_964252035.2. NCBI lineage: Eukaryota > Metazoa > Chordata > Lepidosauria > Squamata > Lacertidae > Podarcis > Podarcis erhardii. The sequence goes on along the minus strand of NC_138499.1, from coordinate 48,961,784 downwards.
ACTAAGATTAACACCAACCCTTCAATCCAGTCTGTACAGCTGAGATGGAGTGAGTATGAACAGCTTGTTTCTTGAAGATCCTAGTGCATAGCTTTGTGTAAAGGTTTTTGAGGCAATTTTTCAAAAATTCTGGAGCTACAATCTCTATTCAACAGGATTCTACTGACCTTGAATTATTGCATCTGTCAGGGGTTCAGGGAGAGAGGCACAGATGAGGGAGGAGACAGAGAGTGAGGGGGAAGGATTCCAGAGTGACGAGGAAGAGGATGACAATGACCCAAGATTGTCCATGAGTCTGTCCAGTGAATCGGAGGACTCCCAAAAGGGAGCCCCTCTGGTCAAGCCAAGGGAAGCTAGAGGGGGAAGCAGTCAGGAGCAGGGAAACGAAGGGGGAACCCCCAGTGGGAGTTGGAGAGCGAGACCGGCTGCTCCGCTGGAACGGAGTGAGGGGGGAGGAGTGACCAGTGTGTCAGAAGGAGCAGAACAGGAAGCAGAGAGAGGAAGGAGATCAGGGCAAAACGTCCTGCCGGAAGGGGAGGAAAGTAGTATCGAGGGCAGTGTAACTGTCGAAGGGAAGGTCAGGAGCAACGTACGCGCGCCAAGTTCAAAATGGGAGGCGCGCGGAAATGAAGAGAGTCCTGGGGAGGAGCCTGGTCCCAAAGCCCGAAGGAGGGGGGAGGAGGCGGCAGAGGACTCAGCCTCTGGAGAGTCCCGAAGGGAGAGAACACAGGGGGGCAGAAAGACCCTGCGGAAAAGGAAAGAGAGAAAGAGGTGGACCAGTACAAGCCTCTTAAACTGGTGTAGAGGGGGGACCGACTCAGAGGGTGCTTCAGCGGTCTAAGCGTAACAGACGTAGGGTCACGGAGCTCGGATGTAAAGCTAATAATGTTCTTCAATTAAAGCTTTTGTACATAAGCTGGAGTGGACTTTGGTCTCTTGTGAGCTGGGACCACGGGTGACTCTGACAGCATCCATTTAAGTATGTGAGCCAGGAACAAGCTACAGTAGGTGTGACATTTGTTGCACGAATGCAAGTAACATATATCTTTAAAACATATAAACAGCAGCCAGGAGAGGACAAAGCAGGATCTAGACTAAGGAGGCATGAAGAAGAGTTTAACTCTTTCTCCCACCACAGTCCCAACAAAAATGCTCCTTGAAGTTTACATTTGCATCAGGAAGGAAGCCTACATTAGCTGTTGCCAATACAAATGGTACTCAGAGGCATACTGTCCCCAACAGTGGAGGTAGACTGTATCCATAATGGCTAGTAAGGTAAAGGGACCCCTGACCATTAGGTCCAGTCGTGACCGACTCTGGGGTTGCAGCACTCATCTTGCTTTATTGGCCGAGGGAGCCGGCGTACAGCTTCCGGGTCATGTGGCCAGCATGACTAAGTTGCTTCTGGCGAACCAGAGCAGCGCATGGAAATGCCGTTTACCTTCCGCCGGAGTGGTACCTATTTATCTACTTGCACTTTGACATGCTTTCGAACTGCTAGGTTGGCAGGAGCAGGGACCGAGCAACAGGAGCTCACCCCATTGCGGGGATTCAAACCACCAACCTTCTGATAGGCAAGTCCTAAGCTCTGTGGTTTAACCCACAGCACCACCCGTGTCCCCTCAATGGCTAGTAGCCATTGATAAATCTGTAATCCATGAATCTGTCTAATCCTCTTTTAAAGCCATCCATGGCTGGATCTAGACACATCAATGAAGCGTTTCAGTTTAAAGCGTTGTAAATTCAAACAGGGAAAGCAGGTAGAGAAAAACAGGACTCCACATCGCCATCTGGTGGCACTATGTTATATCACATATATAACATATATACGTAAATTGTTTTTTCTTTACCAGTCTAGCTGAGTTCCATGTTGACAGACACCACTTCTTATTGTAGGAACCATTGTGCGAAGATCTTCCTTTTGTCAGTTCTGAATCTTCCAATATCCAGCTCATTACATGCCCCCAGGTTCCAATAGTATGAGAATGTTTTCCTTCATATTTGACCCAAACTTGAGTGTACTAATAGGGTAGTCCTGTTCTAATTTTAGTTTTGAGCAGGACAGGTAGTAACAGGTCAGAAGAGTCCTGATTTTACAGCAGCAAATTGCACGTCCCAGCCAAAGATTACTCCCTTTCAGAAACAAGATACCAAAGAAACAAGACTATCACCACACAGAGTGGCAGTTCATATCTCATCAATGAATATTCCATGCCACAGCTGACAGATGTGCCTGATGGAGCTGAATTAATAAACTAATATCTTCCTAAACTATTAGTAGCAGTAAAACACAGAGACAGCATACATTAGCATATAATTCTCCACAACTCCTTGAAATGAGAGTAGTCTTTATGCAATTCCACCAACTTCCCCCCACAGGCAGTAATACTGCACTCCTATTATCTAGTCATTTTCTCTGTTCATATTATCTGTCCACCTCTTTCTTCAGACCATCCCACTAATTGCTTCTACCATTTTATCATAGGGACATTATTGATTTTTCACATTTGAGATCGCTCTGGGCAACTGGAAGTGCACTATATTTTCACTCAGCTGGTCTGCCCTTTTTTCATTTTGCAGCATCCAAATAGAGTCTCATCTTCACTTTCTCTCTCTTAGTACTAGGAAAGCTACAAGACCAGGTATGGTGATTACCAGCAGTTCAAAAAAGGTACTGCGAAAAGAGTTTTCAGACCTAGATGCTACCGTATTTTTCTCTCTATAACACACACATTTTTTCTCCTAAAAAGTAAGGGGAAATGTCTGTGCGTGTTATTGAGTGAATGTGTGGTCCCTGGAGCCGACTGGCCAGAGTACAGGGGCAAAAATCGGATTGCGAGGAGGAGGGAAGGCTAAAGAGAGGAGGTTGCTGCTTTCCTGCATTCTGCCTCAGGGTCTTACTGCCCACCCTCTTCTGTTTTCGGTTGCTGTGTTTGCTCAAACGCAACAAAGAGCAGGGAAATCCCCTGCCCTCCTGGCAAGCAGAGGGGAAAGGAAAGGATCACGTCCTTCCTTCTAATTCCTTCCTAGTCACACTGTGTGCAGGCTCCAGCCCACCCGGCTCAGGTTCTGTAGTCTAGGAGCGCAGCCGACAGCCACCACCACCTCCTCTCCGTGCTCCAGTGCTGCTGCTGCTGCGTCCAGCATTCTAGGGACTCGCAGGCAGCCGCAAAACATGCAGATGGGAGAGAAAGAGAGAGAGGGCTGGCTTGGGTGGGTGGGGGGAAACTTTTGCCTTCCTTTCCTCCCTCCCGTTAAACCCCTCTCCTGCATTGTTACCCAGCTGCTTCTCCGCACACCCCTCTCGTGCTCCTTGTCCCTTCTGTGTTTTTCCTTCCCTCCCCACTTAAAACGTGGTTACAAAGCATGGATCCACATGGATCCTCAGGATCTTTGCATTGGGTTACCCCAAATTCACCATCAGATCACAAAGCATGTCCATGGCTATAGCCTGCACCAAAAAAATCACGCACCCACTGTTGCCTGGGGCCACAATGGTGCAAAAACGTGGTTACAAAGCACAGATCCACATGGATTCTCAGGATTTTTGCATTGGGCTACCCCAAACTCACCATCAAATCACATGTCTGTGGCCACAGTATGAAGCACAAAAATGATACATCCACTGTTTCATTCAGAATTTTTTCCCCTTGTTTTCCTCCTCTAAAAACTATGTGTGTGTTATAGTCAGGTGCGTGTTATCGAGCGAAAAATATGGTAATTGTAAACTCATTCTCTGAGTGCCAATCTATATGCAACTTAAATGGCTCAGGACTGCAATACCTCAAGGACCGCCTCTTTCTATATGAACCAATCCAGACCCTGAGATCATCTTCTGAGGCCCTTCTTTGTGTACCTCCTCCTCGAGAGGTTCAGAGGGTGACGACATGAGAACGGACCTTCTCTGCAGTGGTTCCCTGTTTCTGGAATGCTCTCCCCAGGGAAGTTCGCCTGGCGTCTTCATTCTACACCTTTAGGTGCCAGGCAAAAACTTTCCTGATAAACTAGGCCTTTGGTTGATTTGATTGACATCCTATGCCCTTTTAAAATGTGGGGGGTTTGGGGGGAAGAGGGGTTATTGGGTTTTTGTTTTTATTTTGATTATGTATCTTGTGGTTTTATATTTTGATTTTATTCTGTGAACTGCCGTGAGACCTCTGGGTATAGGGCGGTATATAAATTCAATAAATAATAATAATGCAATTAAAATGGCATCACTCACATGAAGGGGAAGCATCAGAGGCTGGGGAAACTCAAGGTTTGCAAAAGTACAAAACAACTTTGGGGACTCAGCTCAATGAGAACTGAGCATGCTCAGTTACCATTGAATACTGACTGATTCTTGAGATTGAGAGCCAGAAAACTGTTTGTTTGTTTGTTTGTTTGTTTGTGTGTTTAATATCCTAGAATACAACATGGCTGGCTTGGATTGTGAACATGACCACTCAGCACAACAGCATCTTCTTGCAAATCCCATTGTGCAATATCCATTTCTGAGTGTATCAAGAGGCCTGGCCTATACAGCGATACCTTGGGTTACAGACGCTTCAGGTTACAGACGCTTCAGGTTACAGACTCCGCTAATCCAGAAATAGTACCTGGGGTTAAGAACTTTGCTTCAGGATGAGAACAGAAATCGCACAGCAGCAGTGGGAGGTCCTATTAGCTAAAGTGGTGCTTCAAGTTAAGAACAGTTTCAGGTTAAGAACGGACCTCCAGAACGAAATAAGTTCTTAACCTGAGGTACCATTGTACATTCAGATGAATGAGGTGGTGGTGTCTTGAAGTGGGGGAAAATTGTCTGTTTAGCTGGGAAATCACACTTTCAATGCTTTCCTAAATTAAAAAGTGCCCATAGAAACGTACTGCATTGGGAGGTGAGATAGAACCTCTCTCCTTAATAAGCTATTTTTAAATTGCACTTTTGTGCATGGAAAAGCATTTTTAAAATGATGCTCCACACCTGCAGCTTGAAGATGAACAGTCCATTCTAACATATCAGAATTTTGTCACCTCATTCTGGCTCATGAGTAGACCAAAACTAAGTAGATTTCAGGGGTGGCACCAAGCTCCAAAATAGGCTCAACACTTAACGTCTTCTTTTTATAAAAATATTGGTGGTAGGTCACGTATCTCTTACCTGCTTGCTGTACTGGTAGAATTACATGTTATAATCAAATTACAATTTTAAAGTGAAAAATGTGTCAAGAAGAAGCAAACAGACATTTTAGTAAATAATCTCCTTCCCCAAAGATATATACAGTAAAGCACTTTCTGTTATTATTTGTTATTCTCTCATCCTCTCTCCCTCATTCAAAATGGCATTCAATTGCCCTGTCCCCTCCCCCATTAAGTACATATAATGTTAAAATTGACACTAATGGACTCTGTTTGTGTACACTGGCAAAACAGAATTTGACACACTGGACTGTGGTGAATTGACCCATGCTAAAATGAACTGTTTGAAATGAGGGTTAGGTTTATTTATTAATCATTATGTGACAAAGCCTAATACCATTCTTTCACTCAAAATCAGGGGCGAGTGTTCTCTTGTGTAGCTCACAAACTAAAAATATATTCTGTCATACATTTCATGTAAGAAATATTTCGAGTGGGGACAGGAACTATCCATTCCTGTGCGTTTTGCAAAGGGATCAAAACCCTTCTCTCCATTTTCTATTCAAGGTATCCTTGCAAATGCAGCCGAGACCACACCACCCATGTACAAGAGGGAGGGATAAGAAGACTCAGGTGAACTGTGAGGTATGCACAGGTACAAAATATCTTTTGGGGGTGGGAAACATAAGGGACATATTGGCATAGATGGGGGACTCCCCTCAAAGTCACTTGCCTTTAACAAGTTTCAGGTCTTTATATTTTGCACAGCACCTTCACCCTCACCACCCACAGATGATTTCCCATCAGTTTTTGTGCTTCTTGGGAAATAAAAATAATGAGGAGGACACCCGTCTTTATCTACACTTCTTGAAACACAAAGGCAGGTAGCAAATGAAAGGCAAGCCTGTCTGCATGACTCATGTTCCCTGGGATCAGCACAGAAATAATTCATTATATTTCTGGGGCATAATTAAGAGTATGCTCCAATGCATTTTATCATCTTGCTTTTCAGAGTTCCCTATTTCTGTAAGTTCTGTGCATTTTTAATTTGCAAATCAGAGCCTAGGCTAGCAGCAGCTGGTACAGCACTGGCTTTATTGCCAACCAAACTAGGCCATATATGCTCTCATCAGCAGGAGAATGCTCTTTTTTAAAGGTATTAGTGCCCGTGTGCGTTTGCCTACATGTGTTCGCATGAGCACCTCCACATACATTTGCCATTCCCAGGTGCAAAAAAGCATGAGAGCTGAGGTCAAAGTTTGCCCCTTCTTTTTCATTAGATGAACCACTGATTATTTGAGTCTAGATCTTGACATTGTGATGACTCGTGTGAAGACTTAACGTGATACTTTGGCAGTAGCCAATTATGATGTAGGAAAGCTTTCCACAACCAGCAGACCCCTGGATGTTGTTAGACTGCAACTCTCATGAGCCCCAGGCAGCTGGGCCGATATTCAGAGAGCATTGGAGTTGTGGTCCTAAACCTCTGGAAACCACCAAGTTGGGAAAGATATTTTCCATGCTAATCTTCCCCATAATAGCCACACCTACAGCTATCTCATGGGGGTGCCCTTCTTTGTCCCTCCTATTTATGACACCTTTCCATCCAGGAGATGTGGGCTAGTATTCTGTTATCTTTTTTTTGGGGGGGGGGTACTTTTAATCATAGTGAACAAGGCTCATTTAAACATAGGACCCACCACAAATTTAAAACATCATCATGCCACTTTAAACAGCCCTGGCTTTCTCCAAAGAACCCTGGGAACTGTAGTCAGTTAAGGGTACTGAGAGTTGCAAAGAGGCTCCTATTGCCCTCACAGAGCTACAGCTCGGAGAGTAGTTTGGCAATCAGGCCCTCTTCCCAGGGAATTCTGGGAATTGTAGCTCTGGGAGGGGAATAGGAATCTCCTCATAACATTCAGTACCTTTAAGAAGCGTCGGCTCCCAGAATTCTGGGACAGCATGACAACTATTTAAAGTGGTGTGATGCTGCTATAAATATATACAGTGGTACCTTGGGATGCGAACGGGATCCATTCCGGAGCCCCGTTCGCATCCTGAATAGAACGTAAGACACGACTGCACGTCTGCGCATGCGCAGGTTGTGTTTTGCCACTTCTGCACATGCGTGTGATGTCATTTTGACCATCTGTGCATGCGCCATGGAGCGCAACCCAAAAATACTTATCCTGAAGCATATTTATCCCGAGGTATGACTGTAGTACAAATGGGGTTTAAGTCTGCATTTGCCTTCTGTTTTTGATGTTTTTCTTTCTGATTGAAACTTGTCTTTCTTTTCTAAAGTCTTTCCTCAAAATTATTCCATCAGAATCCTATCAGAGCAACTTTGTGTTCCTAGGGAACCTTTTAACCTACATTTTTCACTTCCTGAACCAATCATTGTATATTCCTTCATATGCATTACATAAGACACACAGAAATTGCACACATTAGTATTTTAAGTATGTAGGCATCATTGCATAAAGGAAGGAACAGGCATATATGTGAAATATTTGTGCTCCCCACCCAACCCTGCCCCACCCCACCCCACCCCCACATTCTGTTCTCAAAAGCCCTTAGTTAGTAGATATAGTCAAAGAACATCTACAAAATCATCCCAGCAAGGCTTCACAGCTATGTAGATGTCTGGAAACATCGTTCACAGGCTAAAGCCTCCTTGCTTATGTCTGTGGGAGCACTAGTGAAGGAAGTTATGGCACCAAGCCATCTGCTAAAACGTGTAATTACCGGTAACTCAATGTAATATTTGCATAATAGGTACTATATACTTAAAGACTCAGTTAACATGATACAAGCAATAAAAGGACTTTTCATTATGGCATGATTGCTTATTTGATTCAGTGTGCATATCTATGTAATGAGACTGTTGATTGGCAATATACTTGAGTGTCTCTCTACTCCCTATGGCTGGTTCTTCAAAATACACCACCTATTTCTGATGAAAGTCATAAAGTCTCGATCGCTTTTCCCCCTAATAGTTTCAAACTACTTTCGCAGTTACTTCTTATCTTAAATTTGGAGCACACCTGCTCCAAAGATGCACATTATCCTATTGTTGCAACTTGTATAAGTGACTCGTACCTCAGCCTTAATGCAGCTGATTCATGGGTACAAGGCTCATCCACACTTAGCTTTGCTCCACATTTCTAGGCATGGGTTCAGGCTTTTTTCTTCTGCCCATGAAAAATTCACTCTTTACCACTGAAGACCATCTATGGAAAACCCGAATTGCTGTCTGCTCTGATTCAATGGTAAAGATCAGCAGCGGTGAGGGAGAGGGATCAGACACAGACCAGGAAAGTGCAGATCTGTGCTCTGAAAGCACAGGACAAAATGTAAGTGTGGATGAGCCCACAGCTGCTTCAGAGTAAAGAAAAATATATCAGGAGATCTGGTTGCAAATTGTTTGCACCATGTGTAGTTTAGCTTGGAATCCCTTGCTAGTGATAGATAAAGTGGGAGTTCTGGTCTTCCTTCTCAATACAAACCAATTACTAGATAAGGAGGAGTTTCACATTTCTTACTGAATACAAAACAATCAATTTCTAGTAGTCAGGGGATTAATACTTGTGTTCTGTCCTGTGTTATCTGCAGAATTTGTTACTGTGCACATTGAAAATATGCTAGAAGTGAGCTTGGCAGTAACATATTTTCTGTAGCTGTAGATATCTGTTTTTGTTGCATCTGTTCTCAGAGATATTTTTTCTGGGAGGCAAAGACAAAATAGGCAGAACCATATGTGTAGATGCTGGGCCACACACACAACCTATCATGGGCCAGGTTGCTCACCAAGGCAAGATGGTTTGAGCATATAACACCAATTTTGGTCAAACTGAACTGACTGCCAGTTAGTTTCCAGGCCCAATTCAAAGTGCTGCTTTTGATTTATAAAGACCTAAATGGCTCAGGACCACAGTACCTCAAGGACCACCTCTATCCATATGAACTGACCCAAACCCTGCAATCATCATCCGAGGCCCATGAGCGGTCAAGATGGCGGCAGCACAAGAACTGGCCTTTTCTGCGGTGACTCCCCATTTGTGGAATGCTCTTCCCATGGAAGCTTGTCTGGCACCTTCAATGCATATCTTTAGGCACCATGCAAAATCATTCCTCTTGTCCCAGGCCTTTGGCTAATTAAGCAATGTATGGCCTTTTAAACTGTGGAGGTGGGCTATTTTTGTTTGTTTGTTACTATGTTACACATTTTTGTGTTTTTATATTGTAAACCACCTTGGATGAAGGGCAGTAAGTATAGAAATGCAATAAAAATAACATGGAACATGTGGCCCTCCAGATGTTGTTGGACTACAGTTCCCATCATCCCTGACCATTGGCCATGCTGGCTGGGGCTGATGGGAGCTGAATCCATCTGGAGGGCCACAGGTCCCCCCACCTCTGACTTATTGCTTCCTATTCTAGATGCAATAGAGCAGGCATAGGCAAACTCGGCCCTCCAGATGTTTTGGGACTACAACTCCCATCATCCCTAGCTAACAGGACCAGTGGTGAGGGATGATGGGAGCTGTAGTCCCAAAACATCTGGAGGGCCAAGTTTGTCTATGCCTGCAATAGAGGATGCATGCCCAACATATGCACAAGTGATTTTGTCTTTCCCATCCACAATTAGCCATTTCACAAATGCATAAAGAAAAGAATATGGTGGCAAGGTCAGTGCAGTGCAAACATGCCAACGGAGCCCATCCAATGCTCTTGCCAGTGTTTTTGCACCGCATGGACTCTGCTGACAAATCACCCATCTGTGTCCTGGTATGCTGTGGTGAATCATCTGAAGAGAGATCAGGCGAGTGCCACAGCTCCACTGTGCCTTCTGCTACTGGGCAAGAGTAGTGGAGGCACCCTGCAGGCCACTTTGTTTATCAAGACTGATCGTTGATGGTCCAAACCTAAATCCACTAGCATTTAGACCAGCCTTCTCTGATCAGGTGCTTTCCAGTTGTTCTAGACTACAACTCCCATCAGCTCTGGCTAGTGCTGGCTGGGGCGGATGGGATTTGTAGTTCAAAGCAGCTGAAGAGCACCAAGTTGACGAACACTGATGTAAATAATCTCACATGAAGGATGTCAGCCTTGGTATTATAAATCAGTGTTTTATGTATTGCTCTTCCAAGTCTCCAAGGCTGAAACTTGGTATATGCATATTGCAAATCCCAGGGGTGGGGGTGCAGTTTAATGAATGTGTTTCCTGCAATGTGTTCACTACATCTTGCATACTATAGCAGAAGGAATAAAATAACTCCTAGTTGCAATTTACTTCTCAGGCAGTAAGGGACTATGGTAATTCCAGGATTAGTTCTTCATTTGAAAGGTCTGTTTGCTATATCTAGGGCATTAAGCAAGCCCTAGTTTGTAAATCTTCTGGTATCCCCCCCCCTTTTAATTAACAGCCTTAAATAGGACTGTGGGATTATAAATTAGACACAACATGTTTTCTTTTATCAGGTGCCAGCTTCATCACAGAGACACAATTCTGAGTACGATGTGCTCTCATTTGACCATTTCTAACTAACCTGATTTGAACACTTGGCTTGTGTCCTGCTTTCCTCCCTATTTGGTTTTTTCTTAATAGGCTGCAGTGTTTTCTTCAATCAACCAAGGTCTGCTTAACGGCCTGTAAGATTGTTGCAACAAGGTTTCTTTCTGTTATTAAGCAAACATAGTGCATCTTTAAAATTAAAAAACCCTTATGACAGAAGACCTAGCTTATGTGTTATCTTTTATCTTGCATATGGAAAGGAAAATATTAATGATTTCTCATTAATTTCTCATCTTACTTGATTTTTGGTTTGATCAGTGAAAACATCCAATGCACATCATTATCAACAACTCATTCCTTTTTGTCTATTATTTGTGTCACTGTCCCCTCCTCCCCCTTAGTCATTCTAAGGCTGAAATCGTATGTGATTTAACCTGCAAGGAAGCTCCAGAAAAGTGAGACTTATTTCTGGGCAAACATATTTATGCCCGTAGGCACTTACCAGGGAGTATGTGCAACAGAAAACTGTGGGGCTTACTTCTCAATAGATATGTACAGGATTTCACTGCATGAAGTTCTGGTTTTGAATGCCCCTGCCACACTCACACACTAAGTCAGCTTCTCAAGTCACAGTTTCTCAGTTGCTGCCCTCTATTTGCTAATCATTTAATGCTTTCCCCTATGATTCCTTTTTTAAAAACATTATTATTATTATTATTATTATTATTATTATTATTATTATTATTATTATTATACATCAAGGTTAAGGTACATAAAAGTAAAACATACAGAACAATATTAATAACAAAACAAAAAATGTGAGACAGTCACATATTAAATTAATGGCATGTATGTTCCAAATCTATGTCAAATATACTCCCGAATGTTCCATGACTACTGGGATGATGAAGAATACCTTCAAAGTTAATTATATGCTCAATAAATTTATACCATATGACATAAACTTTATCTGTTTCCAGACCATTTCTTTGAGCCTTTACTTTAAGGGTAAGCTTTTCCAGCAGAGCAATTTCCACATTTCCTTATACCACAGGCTCAGCAAGTTGTAGTGTGACTGCTTCCAAAATCTGGTGATTATGAATCTAGTTTTGAATGCCCCAACCACACTCACACTAAGTCAGCTTTGGGCATTAATCAAGTCACAGTTTCTCAGTTGCTGCCACAATAAAGGAAAATATTAACACTTTAAAAGTAATATTTTGAGACTTTTTTTTTTAAAAAAAAGGCGACAATGCCAACTGAAGGCTCATTTGTATATTTAGACCAGTTATTTGGTTCATTTCATTAAAAACCTCTGACCAGAATGTGAATGTTTCTTTGCATGACCACCACATATGGAAAAATATACCAATTTCACCACACTTTCTCCCACAACTGGGGGATAAGGATGCATTAATTCTATTCAATATGATGTTTTGGGTCTACAATTCCCATCATCCCTGACCCCTGGTCCTGTTAGCTAGGGATGATGGGAGTTGTAGGCCCAAAACATCTGGAGGGCTGAGTTTGTCTGTGCCTGTTTTAAAGAGTTTCCCCTCATTCTTGCTGAGACTGATTTAAAAGGAATTCTAAACCAGACGGCTTCCCACTGATCTGATTCCTCTGTGATTCATATGCTTTTCCCTTTCTGCTTTCTTTTTTCTAAATACAACAAATAAGACATCAAACTAAAATGCAACCTAAAAATAACCATAAAGGCAAGAGGGGTAAAACTACAAGATAATAAAAAAATAAAGCTTTTAAAAATAATAACAATAAAGTTTGAAAATGAATGGAGAATAAATGGTGGGATACAAGGTTCATATTTATACAAAATGTATCAAGTTATTCATAAATATTGCTAAATAAAATAGTAGTAATTTGTGAATCATGAGATGGTTTGGTCATGTGAGTCATGAACAGTCTCTAAAGGCATACTGTACAAAGATGTAAGATGTTTGTAGGGTTGCGGGTGGCACTGTGGTCTAAACCACAGCACCTAGGGCTTGCCAATCAGAAAGTCGGCGGTTCGAATCCCAGCAACAGGGTGAGCTCCCATTGTTCAGACCCAGCTCCTGCCAACCTAGCAGTTTGAAAGCACATAAAAGTGCAAGTAGATAAATAGGTACCTTTCCAGAGGGAAGGTTAACGGCGTTTCCGTGTGCTGCTCTGGTTCGCCAGAAGCAGCATAGTCAAGCTGGCCACATGACCCGGAAGCTGTCTGTGGACAAACGCTGGCTCCCTCAGCCTATAGAGCGAGATGAGCGCCGCAACCCTAGAGTTGTCTGCGACTGGACCTAACGGTCAGGGATACCTTTACCTTTACAAAGATGTATAGGACTGCATCATCCCTTGTGGCATGTATCTTATGATTCTGTTTTTCATTTTCCTACTGAAACTGAACTGAGCACATAGTCTCCCCTTATTCATCTTCAAATCTGTCTTCTTTCCTACATCTGCTCCCTCTTCCTGTGTCAAATTCTAGACAGTATAAGCTTCTGGGGAAAGGGGCTTAGCTTTTCTTCATTACACAGTAGCAGCCTTCCCCAACCTGTTGCATACAATTCCCATCAACCTCAGCCACCATGGTCAACAGTTAGGGATCATGGGAGCTGTAGTCCAGAATCCCCTGGGGGGGCTGCTTGGTTTGGGAAGGCTGCTCTGTTAGCACATTAAAAAGAATAAAAGGAATAACAGAAAAATCATCATGTTGAGTTTTGGCAAACAAAATGAAGGTTGTGTTATTATTAGGATAAATATTTGGCATCTTTTTCTGCCAACTCATTCCCAAAGACTGAAAAGATATAATAACCTCTCATTTCTAATATACATTAAAAACTTGGGACAGAGCCTAGAAAAGTTTTCAGACATCACCTTTAGCCATTTTCATTTAAGTTAGTATATAATTATTTTTCACTTCCCATGTAAAACAAACAAAGGAGAGACAGAGAGAAAGACTTAGCAAAAAAGGTTGACCTTCCTTGGCATCTTTCCCTACTCTGGCATGGCAGATATTTTGGAGTATAACCACATCTGGAATAGGCTGAACACCATTTACTTAAACCAGCTACCCTGAGCACAGCAGTCTTAACAGGACGAGGCCTCCATTTTCTGGATGTTCACCCTTACAATAGTGGAAATTTCATGACTAGCAGCACATCAACTGGAATGGGTTGTGAGATCACTACTATCTTCTTACACAGTTAATCATATAGATTTCTTTCAAATTACTTCAAATAATAATACTTTCAAACAATTGCATCATTGTTATTGTTATTGTTATTGTTATTGATAAAGAAGACTAAACCAAGCAGGTACAGTATAATGCAGCATGTGCAGTAGGACTTAGGGGCACATTTTCACTTAGGCTCTTTGCGCTATCTCCATCTACAGGGTGTTAATTCCCACATAGGTATGGCCATTTATTATGCTACCTGACTTTGTTTGCAGTTTTCAAGAGCACTTCTGGAACAAAACCAAAAAAATACCTTTCTCAGTTGTAAGAAACTGAAAAATTGATGCACTAGTCTTCTCACTCACCATTTCCTCTTTTTAATCTTACACCTAGGAATCCACATTATCTTAGGCCCCATCTACACCGCACATTTGAAGCAATTTCACACCACTTCGAACACCCATGACTTCCCTCAGAGAATCCTGTGAAGTGTAGTTTGCCAAGAGTCCTTAGGAGATCCTGTTCCCCTCAGAGAGCTACAATTCCCAGACTTCTCTGGAAGTATGGAGAATTTATTGATAAACCACTCTGAAAATTGGAGCTCAGTGATGGGCACAGCGCTCTCCAGTTCTCTGTTGTGTCAAGATAATCTTTGACCCTATTTCCAGTGGCATAGCGTGGGGGGTGCAGGGGGGCCCGGCCGCACCGGGTGCAACATCTGGGGGGGGCGCGCTCGCACTCGCAGTTCTCTGCCCCTACCTGGCTCACTCTCTCTCACTGCTGTGTGAATCCGATCCGAGCCGCCGGGTCGCCGCCCACTGTGGGTGGGGTGTGTGCCAGGCGTGCGGGTTAGGGGGCGCAAATTACTTGCCTTGCCCCGGGTGCTGACAACCCACGCTATGCCACTGCCTATTTCTGCAGTCTAATGTGTTAGCTACCCCATCAAATTTGGTGTCATTTGCAAATACTCCTTCATCCAAATCACTTATAAAGAATTGTAGAGGTACAATTCTGTGATTCTGTGTTGATCAACAACTAACTGAGGACAGTACTAGGAATGTATGTACGTCCCTCAATCCATTCCCACATTCATTTGCATTTCATTCAGTATTTTCCATTTTACTGCAACTGTTTTATTTTGCAGAAGCCTTTCTTGCCATTTGCCACTATATATCTCCCCTAAATGGAGTGGGTGAGAATGTTACAAGATCACAGGCAAGTAATACTGTTTGAGCAAACCATATAATAATGAGCAAATATGCAAATGACAATTTCAAGCTGACATAATGTTTACTTTTTCTTGAACTATAACACCAATTTAATGTGAGTTATGCAAGGAACTGCATATAAGTGCACATATTTGACTTAGGCTCTTCTGAACAGCAGTTACCGAGAAGCAATCCTTATTATATATTGGCTAAATTAATATCTCAAGTATATTTTCGCAGTTCTAATTTTACCTAAATATGAATTTGTATGTATAAATACAGATAAATATACAAAAGAAAGTAATAAAATAGTTTTAAAAGTCTGTTTTAGCAGTTACTTTTCCTGCTTCAGATAATGATCTTAGCATGGGTACAATGTCTTATTATTTAGGGTTACAGTCCCTTTGTTAGGGAGGGAAATCTGCATATAGAAGCTTCCATGCCCAAAGCAATCTCCAGAACCCATTAATAATCCCATGGATAATGCCAGTGGACCTCTGTTCATAAATTGTAATGAAAGAGAGTTTAAACAATGCAGGCTAGTCTGGCCACCCCTACCCACTGCCAGCCCATTCCCTATCCATGCCTCCTCCTGTACTCCCACTCACAGCAGACATACTTCCTTGCCATATGACCATTTGGATGATGCTGGAAAATGCATATTGATGTCAATGGGTAGAGCTCCTCTGTGCAAGGTGGGTCTCTGCCTGGCCCAGTCAAGGTCCCTTCACATATAGTAGAGCTCTATCCAGACACATCAGTATGTGTGGAGCTGCTTCTCTGCAGTGTCTGAATGAGTGCCATTGGAAGTGATTTGTTGTATCAGTGGCAGGCAGCAGGGTCTGTGTCAACTTTGCTGAAGATGTAACTTAATAGAAGGACGGTCTGCTAAGACCTCAGCTTTGTTCAATAGCAGCTGACAGGGTGGGGTGACACTGCTCACCTGGCTTCTCAAACAGAGGTTGCTTGAGAAGGGCCTTCTTGGTAGTGGCGCCCGCCCCGTGGAACGCCCTTCCATCACATGTCAAGGAAATAAACAATTATCTGACTTTTAGAAGACATCTGAGGGCAGCCCTGTTTAGGGAAGTTTTTAATGTTTGATGTTAAATCTATTATTATTATTATTATTATTATTATTATTATTATTCTGTTGGGAGCCACCCAGAGTGGCTGGGGAAACCCAGCCAGATGGGTGGGGTAGAAATAATAATAAATTATTATTATCATTATTACCAAAAGTGGGAAGGGCAAAGAAAGACAGAGTTTGTTGTGGTGCACAGAGACATACCTAGGCTCCCTTGCACCCTTGGCAAGAAGCTGTATCAGCATCCTGCCCCGTCCCTTGTGCCTTTGTCCATCCATTGCAGACTTGGCAAGGAGATATATCGACACCCCTCATATCCAGAAAAAAGCATGACACAATTCAATAATCACAAATGACTCTTAAACTAGGCTTTTAACAGCACAATCCAATAAAGCATAGAATTGTAGAGTTGGAAGGGACCCTGAGGATCATCTAGATGACAGAGTTGATATACACCATTATGAAATACAAACATTCATACAGAGGTTCCCCCCCCAAAAAAATGTGCTGAACCCTCCCTCCCTCTGTGTCACATGTTTGACACACCATAATGATGTGCCCATGAGAACTTTGCAGCATCACTTCCCCAAAGGCTGGTAAGTCTGCGAACAGCCCAAAGGAATATGCACATCAGAACCCACCAAGCCTGGAGAGCATGGATGGGTCCTTCCTTGCACCTGTCTAGCACCTTGCCATACTCATTATTATGAGATTACTTCGTATCAAGTTTCGCTGTACATCAGCTGCTAACTCATTATATATATTCTCCAAATAGCACAAAACAGTTAAAGTAGAAAGTCACAGATAGCTAGAAGAAATCATTAGTGTGATGGGGGTGCTTGCCTTACTTGCTAACTTTTCTCATTATCTTAAAGCTTGTGAAGATGACTAGGTTGGGGTGGTTTTTTTTATCCTGCATTTTATCAAGTTCTGTTTTCAGCAAACAACACAGACGAGACCTAATCCTTATCAGATTAGTGGGTTTAACTTCCATCGCTATCCTAAATGTCTTCCTGCTTCCGCTCCCCCTTCTCATATGTCAGTGAGCCTCACTGAGGCATAAAATGTTGTTAGAGAGTTCTGAATGCCTCTGAGTAGAGAGAAGAGAGCTGTGGCACATGTCGTCTCTGACCCATTTTTCACTTTTCTCACCCTTCTCTGTCCATCAGTGTGTGATTCCCCCCCCCCCCCCGGAAAGGAGGGGAGGAATGAAATTTAAAAGGCCTGTGTGACTGCAGCTTCTCTCCAAGGGAAGGAAGGCAGAACTCTTGCAAAACAGTGCAGTGCCTCCACTTTGATCCCTTTAAACCAGGGGTGGGGAACTGGCAGTCATCCAGACAATGTTGGCCTCCAACTAGTGATGGAGTAGAAGTTTGATTTTGTTTGCATTTTAATGAGAAACTACCTAATTTGCTGATCCCAACTTTTTATTGGCACGTTGTCCCCAACTAGTTTACTGTACAACACTTGCGAGTAAATGCAGTTGGTGTGGGAGAGCCTGGTGCTTAAGCATGAGCAATAGTTTGGAGCCAGACTCGAACCCTTGAACTCAGAGGTTCTTGTAGGACTAGATATAGCTGTGGAGCTAGCCAGAAGCTGGTTACTTACTTAACTTCTTACTTACTTACTTACTTACTTACTTACTTACACCCCCCCCCCAGTGCACACTAATTTGGTCCTGTATGTAGGGAGAGGAAGCACAGAATTGTAGCCAGTACTGGTCTCCTAGAACCAAAAGAGGTCTGAAAAGGATGGAGGAAAGGTTGACTTCATGCAGTCAAAGTCTCTGCTTGCTTGGGGAAAACCCTGAAGAAGAGGGGACTTAGCTGGCTGCAGGGAGGTGGGCGCTTTCAGTCTTTTTTTTTTTTTAATAATTTTTATTGGGTTTTTACATTTTATAACAACAGACACACACACAAAGACAAAAACAAACAAATACAATTTCATGCCCTAATTTTCTTTACCCTCTTTCATTGACTTCCCCCCACCCCCTCTTCTTACATCCCAGTTCCAATAATTAATTCAGCAAGTTCTTACCTAACCTCTTAAACATATTAATATTACTTTTAAAATTTAATTCTTTTTGTTTATCTATATTCAACTTATCCGATTCTCTTATAATCATTAATTTCTTTTTTTTTTAAGGTCGATCTAACTTCCCTTCCACAAATTTTTCCCTTTGTTATATTGATTATAGGTCACATTAACCAAATAAGCAAATCATAACATTTTATAGTTCTATTCTCTCTCCCCCCCCTGCCCCGGTTTCTGTCCCTTCCCAAACAAATGTCCAAAAAACAAACAAAAAATAGTTCTTAGCCCGGATTCCTCACGTCCGAGGCCTCTGATTCTCTGTCAGTCCCTCTCTGCCAACTATATTGGTAGTCCTCTTTGTTGGTCCTGAGACCCCGAAGGAGTTCAGTCAGAGTCACATCATATTTTCTTTCATCCAGAATGTTTAAAAGTGGTTGCTGCGAAAGATCATCTACTTTTCCATACTCAAGAGGAAAGTCCCAATCATGTTGCTTTGTTCTTTTTAGTTTTAATATTCCAAGTACTCCAGGGACTTCCCTCTTCTTCTTTCTCATCTTTCGCAGGTTTGTAATCCAAAGGTCTTCTTGCTCGTACTCTAACAGTGTAAATTCCTGATTGATATTTTCCACTTGTAGTGTCTGCACTCCTTCTTTCCTCTCTGTCAATTCCAAGAGCATCTCTTCCTGCTCAGCTGCAGGTTTTTTATCAGACATTTCCTTTGTGCATTCAGCAGAGTTGTTTGTTTTAGAATTCAAGGTCATAAATACTTTGCTCAAAGCCATACTCTGCTCTTGCAAGATTCCCACAAGAAAGAACATTTTTTCTATCTCCGCCAGTAATTTTCCCTCTGCAGCCATTGTAATGTCACTAATTCCCCCTAGGGGGCTTTCAGTTATTTGGTAGTCCTTTTCCAACAATCTGTTACTTTGTTGTTATCACTACTTTGTTTCCAATCACCTCAGTTCAAATGTATCGCCTTTAATTCAGAGAGTTATTAAATAACAAAATTCTTTACTTTGTCCACCCGTTTGACAGCTCCTTTGACAGCTGTCAAACTCCTTTCACTTTTTCCTCCGGCACACAAACAGGACACTCCCGGGTTTTGGGGGGGGATTACACACAAAGTTACAAAGTTCCTCCCTTTCTCTCCAGCACAAAAACTTCTTCTATCAAATTTGTGAAAAACTTTTAAATCATCAAAACAGTATTCATTCCGCCTTAATTCTCCGTTCCTTGCTTTAAATCGTCTGTAAGTAGAGGGGGTGCGGACTTCCCTTTAACACATCCCCCGATCGTGCCGAATTCAGAAGGTAAAAATTTTTTAAAGTCCAAATTCCACTACTCACGGGTCCTTTGTTATCCAATCCGAATTTTGGGAAGAAAGTCAGCGCTCTCCGGCCATGGCTCGCGGCTTCGCTCCACTGAAGTAGCGGTCTACTCTCAGCACCACGCCACTCTCCGTACCCTCTCCGTAGCCTTTAAAAAGGCTCTTCGTGGGTCGGGGAGGGCGCTTAAGGTGCCCACCGAGTCACCAAGTCCGCAGGCTTCCGCGCCTGCGGTTTCTGAGGGTCCCCGTGTCGCCGGCACGGCAAGACCCGTCTTCAGTGGAGCCGATTCCCTCCGGAGCTCGGAGGGAATCCGCCATTAGCCGTTCGCGCTAACCCGGAAGTCTCTGGTGGGCGCTTTCAGTCTTGTAACTGATACATAAGGCAAGACCTCTTGGGGATGAGCTGCTGTGCTCATTAGGCCCGACACTCTGCCAAGTCTGTGCAGATCATTTTCTTGCTAATAACTTGCAGTGTGAGATTTACTGCCGGTTCGCTCCTGCCAATTGGAGCGCTTCCACTCCCACTGTCATAGTCATTGCCCACCATCTCCTGGCAAGCCTGGGTGTAGGAGGGGCAGCAGAGGGCACTTTGATCAGGCTTCACTCAGATCTAGAACTTGGCTTGGCTTTGGGCATGCAGCAGGGCTTCTGAATTCCGGCCAATGCCACCCCATGCCACCTAAGAAGGCTTCCTCCAAACAGCGGTGGAGCATATGCCCAGTAGTATTTTTGAGGGATACAGTCAATTTCTGACATACACAAAAGGCCAACTCTGGTAGATGGTAGACTACAATCTACTGTGTTTGCAGTGCTCTTTAGAGCTTGTGTTAAAGACGCTATTATTCCCTCTGGATATAATTACCAGTTTTGTATAAGTCCTAAGAGAGGTCATATTAATCACTGAAGCAATGGAAGGCTTGAGGAAAACTCTGAAATCATTGAAAGGAGGCAGAGCAGGATTTTGGTACAGCAATTACTGTAAGAATAAAACATTTTCAGATGACTGCCCCACCAGTAATTTTACAGAATGTTCTAATTAAGGGCCAAGAGCCATTCTTGTTGAAACCAGCGTAGCTTGCAATTTTATCGCTCAGCTGTTAGTACTTATTTTAGCCTGAATTTTGGCATTAAAGCCAACAGCCCAATATAAAATATTCTGGTTTTTTAATTTTTTAAAAATGTATTTTTGTGTTTTGGGCCAAGTTTATTATTCTATAGGAAACAGAAATTGTTTTTGTGCAGTTTTGGGCTACCAGCTAGTGCTGTTTCTATAAAAATTGGGGACATGCTCAAAGCCTACATTAGCTCAGCCCAGAATGCATGCCATAAGATATGTCCAGATCAATGATGTGAGCACATGTTTTTAATGTTTTTATTGTTTATTATTCATCTGCAACATTTATAGGCTGCCCTGTAATAAAGTTATAGGGGACAGCCTGTGGCTCATTGGTGGAACACTGGAACTGCATGCAAAAGAGCTCAGGTTTGTATTCCAGCAACTCTAAGGCTGGGGGAGGCTCTTGTTCAAAACCCCGAGAAAGCCACTGTCAGTCAATACTGAGCTAGTTAGACCAATGGTCTGACTCAGTACAGGTCAGCTTCATCCGTAGGAATGTGTTCTTAAAGCTGTCAAAGCGGCTCGTAACAAGAAATGAAGCAATTTAAGATTTAATGACATAAATAATGTATTGATAGAACATAAAACCACAAATTGTTGGGAATAAACTCAATTTAAACACATGACAGGGCAAGGGGGCTGGGAAAATAAAAAGTAGGTGCAGCTAGGAGATTGTTGAGAGGGTTATCAAAGAAAAGGCCCTCTATTCTGTTGTCACCCACAGATCCTCAAGTCAGGGGTTCTTGGGTAGGTTTGTGGTTTCAGTTATTATTTGTGGGGTTTTTGTATTATAATTTTAAATTAAATTTCTGAAATTCACAATTTGACTTCAAATCTAATAAACAAATTGACTTCCCACTCATACCTCCACATTCAACCCTTTCCCCACTCATATCTATTACAGAAATTCCTCTGCTACAATTGCTTAATCAGTTTTAGCGTAATGTTAGATTATGTTCTCTCTGGGTGTTGTTTGGTTTCCACCCACAAATGTCTGTTGTATTTCATAATCAAAGATTTGTACCATTGGAAGGGGTCCCGAGTGTCACCTAGTCCATCTCTTGCCCTGCAGAAATCCTTTGCCCATCATGGAACTTGAACCTGTGACCCTGCAACCTCATGCTCTACTGACTGAGCTATTATCTGTATGGATGGTGGTTTGTGGCCAGGGGAGCCTTTTTCCCAGCTCAGGTGACACATTCCCTTCTGGGCAAACTGTGCAGGGCCAGAGGCAAAAGGGGACAAAGCAATAAATGTGACTTTTCCCTTTGTAAAGGAGGCTGCTCACATATCACTTTCTATCCTTCTTCCAGGCAAGCAGGAAGCATGATTGGTGTTCAAGAATATGTTCCAGCCAGGTGAAAATGCTCAGGTAGGGTGCCAAGCAAGGATGATAATGGCTATGGCTCAGAAGTGTGAGTAGCCTTGTCCCAAAGGCCAGATAAAATGGCACAGGGTCTCCGATCCACAGCTTGTGGTTTAAATAGATAGTTTCTGAAAACCAAATGGCCTGTTTTTCATGATATTGCTGGGCAAAGCAAATATCCCTGCCATATCCCTGAAGATCCGATGCACAGCTATGGCTGTCCACCACACCTCCTGTTTATGCAGCAGCTCACCATGTTGTTGTTTTCTCCATGCACCGCAGCCTTGGGGAGGGGATTTGGAATGGCAATGAGCAACACCTCACCTAATCTTCATGGCGAGCCGCTGAGGCTGAGCTGCTTGATGCCTCGAAACAGTGACCATGTGGAGAGATTTAAAGCAGCCATAACATGTGCAGCAGGAGAAAGAGATAGATGTCACGACTGTGTTCATTCATAAGCAGAAGAGAAGTTCCCTAAGCTCTAAGCTGCAGATGGAGAAAAGACCAAATCTCCTGAATAAACTCCACACGGTTAAATTTTGATAGCAAAATAAAGGAATGTTGCAAACCAACGTTAAAGGTCAATGCAACTTTTTTTTTTTTTTAAGGGCAGATTCTGCAATTTAACCTAAACTGAGAAGTTCATTGCTTCCCTATTTGCTCCAGTGAAATAAATGAGACTATTTCTGGAGCTGAAGCACTACTTAATGGGATAGAGTTGGATTGCAAGAGAGGAAAGCAATTAACTAATAGCATTTGAAAGCTTTGGCTTTTCCTTTGGTCCCGATTAATAAGAGAAAGGTCCAGCCTGTATCCAAATAGTGCATATATATATATATATATATATATATATATATATATATATATATATAATTTCACAGCTCACAGAGAATACAAGCGTGCCATGGGCCTGCCACATCTATCACTTAAAGATTTGTGTAATTCATTGCATTAAATCCTGTTCTCCATCTGCCACAGGGGAAAGCAAACTGGATCCAGCAGTTTTTTTTTTAATGCACAATTCTATAGTTTAGTTTCTTCCAGTTTATGTAGAGTCCTTTTTCTCAGAGTATCTTCAAAATGTTAGCAAAAAGAATTATGCAAAAGAACTTCCTCTCCCTCTCCTTACCCCCCCATGCCCTCCTGCCTACCACACCAAATCTGCTCAGGAGGGGTGGGGGAAAGCCCAGATCAGAGGTGGGGGCAGGGTAAGGGGGGCAGCAAGTACTGTTGCATGAGCAGAAGTCACTTCTTTGGGGAAAAACTTTGTTGGATACAACTCAAAGTCACAAAATAAAACTCCTCTTGAAGTTTTCTTTGCCTGTCACGCTACAGCTGGAAAACAGCAAAGTATTGCAATTCTCAAAACATTCATAGCTCTTTCTTAACCATACCATTTTAGAACTTGATGCTGAAACAGTGTAGTAAGGATGGGTATGCTTGAAGGACATATCTCAAGTCAGTGAGCTGAACTGAGAAACAGACAAGCAGGTTTCTGAGTAGCACATCAAAGCAGGAGGTTTCTCTCTCTTGTGTAATTTGTCATGAATGATCTGCCTGATTAATTACTCACTTGCACTTAAGCACAACATCTGAGACCCAATCTAATAACATTAGCACCCAAGAGGTTTTTTTAAAAAAGAATGATGTCAACATCAGGAACGCAGCCAAGCATTACCCTTTACAGAAGGCTCTGTAGAAGGGGGTGCTCAGGTATCAGCTAGAAATCAATGGGTAATCTAAAGGTTAGCAGAAAACTAACAGCAGCTCACACTTACAGATAGGTAGCCGTGTTGGTCTGCCATGGTCAAAACAAAATAAAAAAATTCCTTCCAGTAGCACCTTAAAGACCAACTGAGTTAGTTCTAGGTATGAGCTTTCATGTGCATGCACACTTCTTCAGATACCATCTGAAGAAGAAGTGTGCATGCACACGAAAGCTCATACCTAGAACTAACTCAGTTGGTCTTTAAGGTGCTACTGGAAGGAATTTTTTTATTTTGTTTTGACAGCAGCTCACACTGTTCTTCTCATAAGTAAATTGCCATGGTTTGCGCTGTAAAAAACACAACTCCAAGAGCAATGTTTCAAAATTGACTATATGGCACCATTCCTCTCAAATATAAGAGCAGTTTTTCAGCTCAGCTTGTTTTATGAAAATCTACTTACTTGATCTTTATGGATTAACATTTATGAACGTTACAGGCTCCACCTTGCAGGAGGCCACTGGAAGGGCTATTAGATACAAATACAACTCGTCCTGCGCTTGGTTGTGGATAAGGATTGCTAAGTATTCTCTTTGGGATTTCTTGCCTTAGCCAGGAGAGGGGCTTCTCCCTGATGCATCTGTGCCTTCAGCAATATTACATACCTTAAAATAGGTAGTAAACAATCATTCACTTGCCATTTGGGACCCCATTTGCACCCCTGTGGTGATAGCTAAGTACGTTCAGCAATCTGAGCATGTGATGGGGCTGCAACAAATTTAGTCAGTGGCAAGAAGCAAAGCTTGCATTTCAGGCAGGCAGTCATTTGTGAGATCACTTCGCCCACATAGAATTGTAGAGTTCTTACTCCTTTCTCTTGCATGGTCTCACCTGCATCTGATTGCTCTGTCTAAATAGTGTTTGGCTATTAGAAGGAAACTGACTTAGGTCTGTTGCTACCTCTTTAATATACCATAAATCTGGATTTCCATGTGTCCAGCTAAAATGGTGGTGGCCATTCTGTTCTTGTGTAATTTACACAATGTGTCTCTCTGCTGGTCCTACTTTTTATGGGAGATGGAGAGCATGAGAGGAATTGTGATAACCTTCTTGACAGCATATAGAGTATATATGCAATATAGAATTTGGACAGGTAGCAGGTTTTAAGTTGAACAAAATGAAAACTAAGGTTTTAGAGAAAAATTTAACTGTGAATGAGAGAGAGAAGTTTCAGGAGGAGACAGGATTAACATTGGTTAAGAAAGTGAAATATTTAGGGGTTAATATGACTGCCAAAAATGTGAATTTATTTAAGGATAATTATGAAAAATGTTGGATTGAAGTGAAAAAGGATTTAGAAATATGGACAAATTTGAAGTTATCATTGTTAGGCCAAATTGCTGTGATAAAAATGAATGTGCTGCCAAGGATGTTGTTTTTGTTTCAAACATTGCAAATTTTGGATAAGATGGATTGTTTCAAGAAGTGGCAGAAAGATATTTCCAGATTTGTTTGGCAGGGCAAAAAGCCTCAAATAAAATTTAAGATATTAACTGATGCCAAAGAAAGAGGTGGATTTGCCCTGCCAGACCTTAAACTGTACTATGAATCAGCTGCTTTTTGCTGGCTGAGAGAATGGCTGCTTCTTGAAAACACTGATGTGTTAGATCTAGAAGGTTTTAATAATGCTTTTGGCTGGCATGCATATTTGTGGTATGATAAGGTAAAAGCACATAAAGCCTTTAAAAATCATATTGTTAGAAAAGCATTGTTTAATGTTTGGATAAGATATAAGGATTTGTTAGAAAAGAAAACCCCAAGATGGTTGTCACCAATGAAAGCGAAGGCACAGAAAAAAACTCAATATGGAGGCCAAATGGCCGAAATATTGGGAAATTTTGGAACAAGATGGAGACAGAATAAAATTGCAGAGTTTTGAAAAATAAAGTTCGAGATTGGCTCCATTATTATCAAATAATGGAGGCATACAATTTGAACTAAAAAGTTGGTTTCCAGGTGGAAAAATCAAAATTGGAAACAGAATTGTTAGATTCAAAAATCAAGAATTTGTCAAGAATGTATAACTTGCTGTTGAAATGGAACACTCAGGATGAAATGGTGAAATCTGATATGATTAAATGGGCACAGGATGTTGGACATAACATAATGATGGCTGACTGGGAACAGTTATGGACCACAGGTATGAAATTTACGGCATGTAATGCCCTAAGAGAAAACTTAATGAAAATGATTTATAGGTGGTATATGACACCAGTCAAGCTTGCAAAAATTTACCATTTGCCCGATAATAAATGCTGGAAATGTAATGAGACTGAAGGTACATTCTTTCACCTTTGGTGGACATGTCCAAGGATTAAGACATTCTGGGAGATGATTTATAATGAAATGAAAAAGGTATTTAAATATACCTTTCAGAAGAAACCAGAGGCCTTGGCATGGTCAGCCAATTGGTGCCAAAGAAGGATAGAACATTTTTCATGTATGCAACAACAGCAGCAAGAGTACTCATCGCCAAGTATTGGAAGACACAAGATTTACCCACCCGAGAAGAATGGCAGATGAAGTTGATGGACTGTATGGAACTGGCGGAAATGACTGGCAGAATCCGAGACCAGGGAGAAGAGTCGGTGGAAGAAGACTGGAAAAAGTTTAAAGATTATTTACGGAAATACTGTAAAATTAATGAATGTTAGAAAAATGTTGGAATGAAGTTATATGGCTTTAGTAGAAATGTTATAAGGAATTAAGTATAAATTTGTAGTGTTTAAATTGTTGGAAAAGCAATAAATATTATTATTATTATTTTAAAAGAGTATATATGCAATATAGTTGTAGTTTGCCCATGTCGTGAGTAGACTTACTTGGCCTGGTATCAGAGTCTTCTCTGTGACACAGATGACATATTCTTGCAGGATAATGAGTCATACTTTCTTTTAGCTTTAACCTGAAAACCTTCCTTTTCTATTCTCTGAATAGTGATTGACAGTCTCACTTTCTCTCAACATTTTGTGACACTTGTTTTTAAGAATGTTTATATAATTAGTCTATCCTCCTTTTATTTCTTTCACTGAAATTAGACACCACGAAAGAGTCACCAATGTCTGGAAACTCTGATTCATGGCTGTTTTTGATAGAAGAGGTCTTGCTGTGTTAACACATCTTCCATTTTAAGTTCTAGCAATCACAATGATATAACCTGCTGAAATGTACTGATCTTTCTTTAAGAACAAAAGCCCTGCATCAGTTAATACTTATATGTGGGAGTTGGAATATAAGTAGTGCAATTTATGTATCCTATACAAGCTGAATATCGAACATATGCTACAATTCGTGAATGATAGGCAATATTACCCAAACTGACTTTACTTGTGGTAAATGTCTTCCCCTTCCTTGCAAGCTCCCTGCAGCCCTCATGCACCCTAAGAATTCCCCCAACCACCCAGAGCAGATTTCAGGGTTTGGGGTGTGCAGGGGAGAGGAGAGGATGTGGAAATCTTGTTGTGTGAGCAGAAGTCCTTTCAGCTGGTGCAATGCAAAAACCTCGAGTCACAGCAGACTTTACTGACAAGGGTGTGTGGCACCATCAACAGGTCATCTACAGATCTATGGGATCATAGTGAGATGTGAGGGGAGAGGAGGCTTCTCAGATGCTTGAGAACCATAGTAAAAACTTGAATCTAGCTCAGTACTGAATTGGCAGAAATTGGTGACTCCAAAGTATGTGGCACTGACATGAGAACTGGTATTGTTTGCTGCTGCTGTCATGGACCATGAATCTGGGAGAAGCCCACCAGAAGAAGGTGGGAAGGCTCAAACCTGGAACCAGCCTTGGATTGAGGGCTAATCCCCATGCCTGTACCATAAACATCTGGCTGCAAGGTATAGAACGCTCTGTCACAAGAGACTAGGGCCCTGCGGGACCTGACGTCTTTCTGCAGGGCCTGCAAGACAGAGCTGCTCCACCAGGCCTTTGGTCAGGGCGCAGCCTGACTCCCTCCTCTGGCAATTTGCACAGAATTTTGCTTAATGGTTAAACCTAGTACCCCTGAATGGTTGCTGCCCTCCCGATATACCGGGGGAGTATACCCACCTAGGCATAAAATCAAACAGTGTACTGGGACACTTCCGGGTCGGCGCCATCGCCGAATGGCGGACTCCCTCCGAGCTCCGGAGGGAGTCTGCTGGGTAGGGGTCGGGTCCTGCCGCGCCGGCGACGCGGGGACCCTCAAAAACCATGGGCGGAGATGCCCATGGACTTGGTGACTCGGCGAGCACCGTTTGCGCCCCCCCGACCCACGAAGGAGCCTTTTTAAAGGCTACGGAGTGGGTGACGGGGTGTGTGTGGTGCTATGAGTCCACTGCTTCCCCTGCCTAGCGAAGCCGCATGCCATTCGGTGGAGAGCAACGACTTCTTCTTTGGAAATTTCGGATCTGGATTAAAAAGAACAACCCGTGAGTAAATTTATTGGACTTAAAATGGAAATTTGATCTACGAATTTGGAGTGAGCGGGGGAGGTGCAAAAAGGAAGTCCGCCCCCACCTGTTGTAGATGGCTTAACGCAAGGATTTGACAACTAAGATCGAGAGATGAACTTGCTTACTTGAAAAAAAAAAATTAACTTCATGAAGGGAAATTACAATAATTGTGCTGGAGGAGAAGATTGGTTTGTGGGAACTAAAGTGCAACCCCCTCGGGAACCGGGAACGATCTGCTATGAGAGACTGGCGAGGAGACACAGAAACTTTGACAGCTGTCAAAGTAGCTGTCAAAGCAGGAAAACAAAAGAGAACTTTGTTACGATGGCTTTGCTGGTTAGATTTGTTACAATTTGGACATAAATTACTGGAAATAAAGGCAACAAGTTATTTGACTTTTGGGTCTGATCTGGAAAGAAATTAAGTTACCATATTCCCTCTAGAGGGAGGCCGGGACATTGCAACAGTAGCAGCAAGTGGAAAAATACTATGAATTTGAGCAGGATTCGTTATCTCTTGGGAAAGCTGCAAAAACGAAGCATTATTTTGTCTACAGAGGTCTCTGTACTAAAGGAGACAATGGATTTATCTATTGAAGAAAGGAAGGGACTTGACGTAAGTTTAAGTTCCTGAATAACAAAAGCCTCTGTGGAGAACAAGAAGTTTCTGAATTAGAAGGTTTCTGCAGCAGAACAGGAAAAAACAACCTGAGGAATAAGAGCTGGACTAAACTTGAAGTTGGAGCATTTGGAACATCCAGACTTTAAAAGGATCAAGAAACAGAATTTGAGTTATACTCTTAAATATAGAGGTCTGGATGGAAGAAGAATGATCTTTTCTGAGAGTTTCTCCGAGATTGGACTTTCTGAAATTAAAAGCTATCAAAAGACGGCAAAGTGGAACTGAGATATAGATGTGGATGCATCAGGCTGGCAGTAGACAATGGATGAACTTTGGGGATCGGAACCGGGGAATGGGGGGGGGGGAGATTTGGAACCCAAAGGCTGTAAAATTACATATATATTTTTTCCTCTTTCTTTTCTTTTTTTCTTGTCTGTTGTTTGAAAATAGGGGAATTCATGGAAGGGAAATGGGGTCGACCTTATAGAAGTATATAAAATATAAGGAGAAATGGTTAAATAAGATAAATAAGATAAATTAATTTGGAATAAATGGGTTATTTAAAATTACAATAAGGCTTTAAAATTCGGGGTAAGAATTTGTGGAATCAACTTAAGGGAAATGGAATACAAGAGGGGGAGGGGGGGAAGTCCGGGAAAGATGTTATTGAAACTAAGTGTAAACTATATTTTTCTTTTCTTTCTATCTTTCCTCTTTATTCTGGAAAATTTAATAAATATTATTAAAAAAAATAAAAAAATAAAACAGTGTACTGGATTACCTTTTAGCCTCGAGTGATCTGATGCCGAAAGCTCTCTCTTTTAAGATTGACAATATTTAGTTCAGTGACCACCTTCCACTTGCTGCTACGTTTGACCTAGACTGGCACGGGGACAAGTACAGTCATCCAACTCAATTAGATACTAACACAGAAAACCCGGTAGAGGGTATTAATACGGCATTACGAGTGAAGGCTATAAAGTGGTCTGTAACGCAGGCTCAAAAATATTCTGAATTTTTTCAGCAGGAGATCATACAAACCTATTCAGCCCTTGACATAACTTCATATGAACACGATCAAACTATTAATCTATTTGCCAATCTGTTGAATGACCTCACGTCATTCTTTACAGTCCCAACCCACCAGGCAAATCGGGCCCACTTCAAGACAGGTGCACTGTGGTTTAACCATAATTGCAAACAAGCCAAACAACATCTTTGTGCTATTTATAATGATTACAAATCCTCAGGGGCGACTATGCTTCCCAAGGAGTACTATCAGGCAAAATCAGCTTACAAATATGTGCAAAAAAAGGCCAAACAGGAATGGCAACTGAACCGCTGGCACGCACTTATAGCTGCCTCAAATACCCGTAATTCCCGAAAATTCTGGATGCTGGTTAACAGAAAATCTAAAAGATACCCCCTATCAGTTATTCCTGCCCCAGTTTGGGAATCCTTTTTAAGGAACTATTTTGCTTTACCAGACCTTAATATTAATACAATCGATGGATTCTATGAGCAGCTCCCTCTTTGGCCACCCACTGACCCGGAAGAAATCCACGGACTCATTTCTAATCTCAAAGTTGGAAAAGCCCCCGGTCCTGACCTAGTCCCGGCGGAAGCTATAAAACTTCATGCAGACTGGTGGGCAAAAATCCTGGCCGTTACTTTTGATGCCGTAAACAACAGTGGGAAGGTTCCAAGAATATGGAAGGATGCGATTATTATTCCAATTCATAAAAAGGGCTCGACAGATGACCCGGGAAATTACAGGAACATTAGTTTATTGTCGATAATTGGGAAAATATATGCACGGTTCTTGTTAACTAAGCTTACTAAGTGGGCCGAAGAGAACAACCTGATTGGGCCTGAACAGGCTGGTTTTAGACTGAATCAGTCAGCAGTTGATCATGTCTTAGTTTTATACCACCTTGCCCGGAAATATTCTGCCCCAAATAGAGGCCAACTTTGTGCGGCCTTTATTGATTTAAAGGCCGCTTTTGACAGCATCCCCAGAGGATTACTCTGGGGAAAATTAGCATGATGGGGAATAGACAAAAGACTTTTGTGGCTAATAACTAAATTGCATGATGGATCGGCCGCTAGAGTGAGAATCACTCCGGCCGGCGACCTCTCAAATTCAGTAACCATCAATAGAGGTGTTCGTCAAGGATGTATCCTTGCGCCGACCCTTTTTAATCTATTTATAAGTGATATGAGGACGCCTCTGATAGATTCTCAAGAAACGATCCACGCCCCCCGTCTTGCCCAATATCGTTGCCCCCTTCTACTCTACGCAGACGACGCAGTGATCCTATCTTTTTCAAGAGTTGGCCTTAGGAGGGCATTAAAAATTTTCGATGTTTACTGCAAATCAAATTTTCTTACAATTAATCATGCCAAGTCCAAAGTCCTAATTTTCACTAAGAGTCGAAAAACCTATAATTGGAGAATAGACGGAAAAGCCATTGACCAAGTCTTTAAATTTCAATACTTGGGAGTCCTTCTCCAACACAACATGGGCTGTAAGGTCCATCTTGCATATGTATTAAATAGAGCTAAAGCCCTTTCCTTTGCGCTACTGTGTTTTTTCTTCTCAGATGGGGCTTTCCATATTCCATCAGTGTTAAAAGTTTTCAAGGCAAAGGTGATTGCAACAATAGCATATGCAATTCCAATATGGGGGTCCTTTGTTAATCTAACCCAATTGAAGGTAATCAAAAACCAGCTTCTAAGAAGGTTGCTAAAATTACCCAGGTGTGTAGGCAATACTGCTATACGACTTGAACTAAATGTTACATCTCTAGAAACCACATTATGGAAATGCACCCTCTGTTACTGGTTGGCATTATGGCATAAACTTCCAAATCTCCACTTGATACCGTGTCTCTGGAGAGATGACTTCCCTAGCCCTTGGGCAAAAATAATACATGGGAAACTTGTGTCCTTAGGACTATCTCCATCTGAACTACTAAAATTGGATCTAATTTCTGCCAAGAGAATTATAACTCACAAATTAGAGGAGATGGATTTACAATTTAATATTGCGACAGGTGGTGGCACCTGTTCGCCGATAAACCTTGGCTTAACACCTCCAACGAAACTTCCATCTTATTTAACTACCTTATCTGTGGTGATGCACAGGTATGCCTTTATAAAGGCTAGATTTAATGTTTTCCCATCAAATGTGTTGGGTAACAGACTCTCCAACGGACAGATCTCACTCCTCTGTGACTGTAAAAGTGGATCTATAGAATCGTTATATCATATAATCTTCTGTTGTCCACTACATTCGGCTTCACGGTCCAAGTTTCTGGCCCCATATTTATCGAGAATTGCTGACAGACCTCAGGAAGCCCAAATAATATACTTATTAAACGACGAAGACACAAGTAGATCCCTTGCAGTCGCTAGATACTTGATTAATGTCTTATTTCAAAAGAGGAGAAATGGATCACTGTATGACTCTGACAGCTTAGCTAAACTTAAGAACCATCAATAAGTGCCAGAACTAAGACGCATATCTCCCAAAATCTGAGGGATTTGAATTGTGGTTTACATAGAGGGAGCTTGAATTGTGGTTTACATAGAGGAGCTTATTGTGTATAGTGTTTACTTAATTGAAGTAAAATTGGTTTTATATGGGTGTTTTAACTTGGATTTTATACTGTTTAAATTGTATTGTTTATGGATAAATTTTGATGTATTGTTTTCGATATGGGCCAATGGCCATAATAAATCAAACTAACTAACTAACTGCTTAATGGTTGCCATCAATTTGATTTTAATTAATTTTTATAATGAAATGTTTTTAGAATGTTGGATTATTTGATTGTTGTTAGCCGCCCTGAGCCCGGCTTCAGCTGGGGACGGCGGGATATAAATAATCAATAGAATTCAATGTGCGCTACCCATTTATTATTTATTATTATTATTATTATAGACCAATAATCTGTTGTTTTGACTGGGAAGATATGGAGAACTCAATCTGATTATTATTATTTTTTAAAAAGGCTGATTGGCAAAAAGCAGTCTTGGGAGGGTTGCAAGGATGGTTCTGTGGCTTTTGGAGACTGAAGATGCTTTAGGACTAATACGGCTGGGCTACAGACTGCACATGTTGAGGTGCAAATCTTTGGGTGGGCAAGTGCACACAAACTGTCTGCAGCAGGGACGTGCATGCCCACTTTTCACACTGAAGTCGTATGCCCTAAAAGGGACAATTGAACATGAACATAAACACCACAGTGAGATGTGTGAGCTGGCTGCCGTCTGATGCCCACACATATAAATGTGGGTGGGGTATGCATGACTACCAGCTTCATATTTTACACAAAACCAGAATATGTGAGTCACTTCTGTATCCTGATCCACCGTCCCCACTTTAGCATAATGGCCAAAGCTTTTGATAAAGTGCTGAGTAATTTGGTGATGAATCAGACTTTACATACCTAATACCCATGGAATACTTATACGAAATGCCAAGCACATCAGAATGACCATTGCCAGTTGTAATGAAGAAAATAATTTAGTAGATTAGCACATGGAATTTTTCAGGGATGGGTGTATGAAAAGTAAATGCTCCAAATAAACATGACTAGAACAGGTATAGCATTTCTGGTACGTCAGGTGAGTGAGAGGCAGTGAGGCTTGGGTAGACCGGCTTCTGGGCGAAGACTAGGCATGGCTGTCAGTAGCGCCCATTGAATTCTATTGAACAAAAATAAAGTGGAACAAGTTGCAAAACTGCCAGAAGAGGTAGCAATACATCTTTTGCCCCCCCCCCCAAAAAAATGGGTTACCAAAGGCAGCAAAACATTCAGCCCATGCCACACTGGTGTCTTTGAGCACACACCTGAATTTTATGCCATATGAGGGTCAGAGGTTGGCCTTGCCCAACACTGGAACCTGAATTCTCATTGGATAAGGAGCAGGATCCCCAGCACAACTCCACCTTGCCAGTGACCCTGAAGTGCCACTTGATTTGGACATCCCTGACCCACACCAGCTGTCTAGGTTCCTGGTCAGCTCTCTCTTTCACAGACACACACTCACACCGCTTCACCTGGGCCACAGGAACAGAGGAGATGGCAAGCTGAACAGGAGCTTCTGCACCACCACCAAAGTGCTTGACTCCACAGGAGGAAGGTAAGCATATGGAAGCACCTGTCCTGTTTAGCACTTGGTTGAGAACCAGGAAGGAGTGAAGCTCCCAATGCCTACATAATTCTGTCTGATTTGTTTCTTTGCTGAACAACACAAAGATTCACCTTGCGATATGCAGGTCCTCTCCTTACTCACTGCTCAAATACTTATTTCAGTTTTGTCACTTTCACTTCAAAGCAACTCTCCAGTTTTCCACAAATGTAAATGAGAACAGTTTTTTGTTCCTTACATTTACAACGCTAGCCAGCATCAAATCCTAAATGATTCCAGGTGTTTTGAAAACACATCTCTCCAACTGTTAAATCACTTCTTTGCTAATGTTGAACATATTTTTCCTAATGACAAAGTATTTAGTCAGAACATGGCATTGAAATCTTTGTAATTTACTGTCACCAAAACTTCTAATACCACAATACGTGCTTTGTTTCCTAAAAATAAAACAAATCCCCTTTTATTGCAAGACAGGCTGTCCTAAAGGACTCTCCACCCACAATCCCAAAACTATATTAACCATGGCAACTTAAAGCAGTAAAACTGCCACCTGCTTTTAGTTTTGCACCAGCATATTATTTGCAGTCCATCCTACCCCAAAGGCTCATGGGACAGCCAGTGTGGTCTAGTGGATAGAGTCTGAATTTTGCCTGCAGAGTCCTCGTCTCAGATATCCAGTTAGCCCCTTTTTGATTCACCTTAAATGAGCCTGTGCCAGCCTACTGCCCTACAACTTTCGACTACAGCTACAATGGCCATGGTGGCAGGAGCTAATGGGAATTGTAGTCCAAAACATCTGAAGGGCACTGGGTTGGCAAAAGCTGCCTAGTGGTTTATTGTAGCTATTGTTTTTAAAAGAAGAAAGGGTTAGCAACTTAGGAAGAAGAGGATAATGTGTGATAAAATTATGAATGGTCCTGGTAACATATTTATTTTCTCAGGTATGTTATGACGATTTGAAGTGTTAGCAGCAGCAATTTGTGTAGATAAATTTTATGTATTGAGATTATAGTGTTAGGAAGAAATAAGCCTCTTACCCATGTCAATTTTTATTAAAAGCTCCCCCTGCCTTGCAAAGGACCCTGATGTTATCACCCAACCTCCTATTGGGTAAGCAGCTTCAGGGGAATTTTATTTAGGAATATGATATGGAGACAAATTAATTCCTCAAATAATATAGCCCCTATCAGATCACATTCCTCCTCCCCCAAATTGCATGCAAGCACATGTGCGCGCGCACACCTACCTCATATTTTTGTCCATTGATTTCAATAGATCTACTCAGAGTAAGACCTAGTCAGACAAAACCCAATATGTCTAGTTTGTCACACCATGTACCGGTATATTGCTGGCAATTAACTCTCAGACTAAACCAGTGCTTTCTATATCATTGGATTCCACCAAAGTAGTCGAAGACTATAGTTTGTGCAATTTTGATTTTCTTTGAAGTTTGTGATACAACATTCTACTGAAAGCAGCTCTAGTGTTCTAATTCCTCCTTCATCTTTACCCTGCTTCATTGTGTTCATATGCCTAAGTGATTTCCAATTTTTAATGCTGTTAATGTCCTCCCACTAAAA